>NW_027555625.1:148852581-150052581 GCF_003287225.1 Phascolarctos cinereus | reverse complement strand
TTCTACTCCAGGCTTCCCCAAAATCCCTAGTCATCTTTCCTTCATCCTCATTATGAATATCAATCCCCACTGTCCACAACCAGTCTGGGCTCAGGCAATGGTGGGGGTGGGGTAGGTGGGCCAAGGTGGCTGAGGGGTTAAGTTGCTTGATCCTTGATTCGAATAACACTTTTCTCTTTTCCATGAGTTAACACTTAAAACTCTGGTGGCCAAGAAGCCAGACAGTTCCCCAAATTCAAATTAAACAATCTCAAACTTTAATTTTGGAGTTTAATTAAATCTGAATATACAATTTCTAATATTCAAGATCAATTCCCAATGAAAGCCTTAGTTAGTTAGAAACAAATTACTTAAAAGCAGGTAAAAATCAAGCTGTAGTCATTTTCTAACTGCCTCCCTGTGTAAATTGCCATTCTGACAATTCTGTTTTGTGTGGCAGAGACATTTGCATAGCTCAATGAGCAACATTATCAAAACAAGGGGGCTTAATCAAATTAGTTTGTTGGGAAGGGAAAAGGGAGCACCTGGAGAAAAATCCATCTCAAACTGCTTTTTACTCATGGACACACACACACACACACACACACACACACACACCCCACATACAACACAAGTGGCACTCCACAAAGACAGACACAAATATAGAACATATGCCTGACAGCCATCCTTTTGGAAGGAATTGTCAGAATGGCAACATATAGTCCACATTTACAAACCCAGCAACTGTCCCCTTCCAGAAGGACCTGTCAGAATGGACCCAAAATTGCCCATGGATTTTTTAACAAACCCCTGGTTAAGGGAGCCAAGATCTTGACCAAAGAGAGGTGGGAGGTGAGGAAATTAGAGAGACTCACTTATCCAGGCCAAACTGCTGACTCAGATCTGGACTGGAATACAAGAGGGCCCTACTGGTACTGAGCACCCGAGGTTGAAAGCAGTATTTGGCCCAGTAGGAGTCTTTGAATCCCACTTCTGACACCACATATGTCAATGTGAGTTAAAGAAGACTGCCGAAACAGTAAAAACAAAACAAACAAACAAAAAGAAACCCCCCCCCCCACACACACACTAGGGTCTTTTAACTGAGGTAAGGGCTTTTCGATGTGGGGCCATCGTGCAGGACCAGAATACTGGAGTGCCTGAAGGGCCACAGAAGGGGAGCAGGGTTAAATACATTTCAACAGAGAAGGGGTCTCCTGGGAGGTACAGCCTCAAGAAGCAGTTATCTAAGTTATTTTGCATAACAACTGAAAGTCCATAGGGAATGGTTACACCGGATCTCTTCTTTTTTTAAAGTTGGTTTCAATAGTTCTCTTTTAACTGGTTTCTATTGTCCTTAGGCAATTAGCAGCCCTGGGATCAGGCAAAGTCAGATGCATTCAACAGTGCTGAATAAATGCCTATTGACTAATTGACTATATGTCTAGGAATGGCATTGCTAGATCAAAGGATCCAGCACTTTTCCTACTATAACACACTTCCTGTCTAAAATGAAGACATTGGATTTTTAAGATTTCTAAGATCATTATAATGGCTTATTTGGAATTAAATAAGAAAGACACAATTCAAGCTCACAGGAAATGTCTCAATTAGTAACTTATTCAATAAGTTTATTTATCTTAAAATAAAGGATTTGGGGAAGCCACATCAATTTATGGTAGCTTTTCTGTTCTCTTTTGTCTAGGTGTTAGGCAACTTGACCAGTGCTGATCTGAATGGCTCCTGAATCTTGGGAATTAGTTGGTTTTATCCTCAGGAAGATAAAGACAGCCCGCACCCTTTATAACACTTGGGTAAGCAAACCTTAATTTCCTTTGAATGCACCTACCATTAGTAAGCTAGGTAAGGATGTACACTGGGGTTGCCATTCAGGAGTTACCTTCTGGATTTATCATCAGTCATTCTAGCTATTTCTGTGTACCTAACCCTAGTCATACTTCTTGAGGAAGAGGCCTAGACTAAACAGGATGGCTCAGTCACTATTAGTTATAAAGTTCTAAGATCTAGTAATTATGGTTGTAGCAGGCATAGCTGTGATATGTGCCAAACCTGCCAGGTTAGGGGTATGCTCCCTACATGTAATGAGGATTTATATCATTAGCATTATATATTGCTGTGGAAGGGTCACCCCACTTGTAACAATGAATACCCACACATAGCAACATGGGGGAGGGGATAGAAGAACCCCAAAGAGCCCATATAAGGAACTCCTCTCCTTTTTCCACTCCTTTGTCCTGGGTGGCTGGCTCACAAATAACAGTAATTTAGGGAATGATAGCTTCAGGCTACAAATCTGTCTGTGCTTTTATTTCTCCTGTGATAGCCTTGGGCTGATTTAGAGAACAGTCACAGGCAGCTGCACAAAGGTTTGTGACTTCGAAGCAGAGTACTTTATTCACCTGCTGCTCCTATGCTTCCCACTGAGGGGGAGGGGAAACTAGAAGCCTTCTCTTATTCCAGGCTCATTTTCTTCTAATTCCATTGCCTAAATAACATCACACAAACCAAATTTAGTTTACTAAGGTTTTTGTTTGTTTGTTTGTTTTAATTTATCCACGGGATAAATCATAGTATAAAAGGATGGACAGAAAGCATAGCTGAAAAGAGGATAAAGTGTTTAGTACTTTGGAAATAGTATCTAGTGCTAAACTTCTGATTACAAAGGTAGGAAATTGTTTTCCTGTGTAGAGCTTGGAATGGGGGGAGGGGAAGAGTTAACACAATAGTTTCTTCTTCAGTTTAGAATCAGGGAGGGAGAGAACACATCTTTGATGGGGCAGCCTCATCATTTAGCATCACCGTACCTCATTGTCCTTGCCCCACGGTATCAGTCGAGGTGAATGGCAATCAGCTTGTCATCATGAAATAGGTGGGGTGGACAAGTCTGGTTACAAGTATCTCTCCATATATTCTCAGAATGGGGAGCATGCTCTGAAGCCTTGAACTCTGCTTCCTCTTCTATCTTCTGGTGCTTCTTTCTGAACTCTGAGAACAATACCATCGCACACAGTTTATAACCTCAATAGCTAGTAGGATTCTGGGAAAGCATCTCTATCTTCATGGTTACCCTGACTCAGGACCAGATTTGGGCACAGGATTGCATGTGAACAGTCATATAAAGAAGTATACATTTTAAAAACATCAATTGTCTTTTAAAATTGTTGTTGTTTTAGGGCTCAAGGGAATAGAAAGTTTACCAAACAGTATTTAAATATAAATTAATGATAACATACAGTTCATTACTAGTACATACAAAAAGGATGCAAGAACATATGTGCCATTCAATTTCACTGCCATTCCTCCCCTCAATTCTCAGTTGTCTCTTATGGTTTCTGAGTGGCAAAACAATATATGTGGTAATTTCAAGAAATCTTAGAATTCCCCAGAATTATAGGCTGATCTCAGTAACAGCAATAACCTGGGGTAGCAGTACTATTTTATATTTATAAGGCCACATGAGAAAAAAAATCAACATTTATGTAGAACCTTAAAGTATGCCATGGTGTTTTTACCTAACTTATCACATTAGATCTTTGTAATACCCATTTTCAGGTATGTTCATTTTACCAAAGAAGAAACTGAGGCTTAGGGAGTGTAAATGACTTGCCTATTCCATTGTCACATAGTTAATGCCAGAGGTAGGCTTCAAGCCTGAAGAGGGTGAGAGTGACCAGATGGGATACAACTACAAGGACACTGCTTGGCCGCTTTAGGAGGTTCTATTCTCCATCTTTCCCACTCTTCTGGGCTCCATTTATTTTTCCTGAAAATGAATTATTTTGCTCTTCAGCCAGGCATCAGTGATGATTAAAGCTCTCAGTAGTTTGTCCTAGTAGAGAAATACTCTCTAGTATTCCTATCCCACTGCACTTCAGCATATGGGAGCCAAGATTGCCAATGGGAACGCCTACAGAAATAAGGTGTAGAAGATAGTAACAGACCGTTTCATTTAAATAACAACAAAGCTGTGTGGACCAGAGAATATTTGCAACATTGTAGCATTGAAAGCAGTCAGTAGGGGCAGCTAGGTGGTGTGGCCTTGGAGTCAGGAGAACCTGAGTTCAAATCCAGCCTCAAACACTCAATACTTACTAGCTGTGTCACCCTGGGCAAGTCACTTAACCCTGATTGCCTCTCCAAAAAAAAGAAAGTTGTGAGTTGCTCTGGTCATGTGTGATATCTAGGGTCAAGCATGTAGCTCCCATATATATGCCCTGGCCACATGGGCTTCTTTATGTAGTTTCCCTGGGTACTGTCATATGCATGCATATTCCTCGGTCACATTTGTGCCCTATCTCATTGGTGTGATAATCTGTGGAAGAGTATATCCCCTATATGATAAGAATCCTTTTTTGTAACCTAATTGGTTATGCTATATTACCTTATTTGAAATATGTATCCTTTGTAAAAGTATACTTCCCTATGCATTTCCCAACTCCTAAAGCTCCACAATATGAGACTAGATATTGAAAGCATTGCCAGATCTAAATTTCATCTATAAATTGAGGGAGCTGAACTAGATGACCTCTAAAGTTTCTTCTAGGTCTAAATCCTATGATCCTATTAGAAATAGTAGTGAAGGGAGCCAAGATGGTGGAGAAAAGTCAGAGACTTGCCTGAACTCTCCCCCAAACCCATTCAAACACCTTTAAGTTACAATACCCATTCATGTGAATTGTAGCTGGAAATAAAAGGGAAAAAAATGTGATCTTGAGGGCAGCTAGGTGACACAGTGAATAGAGCTCTGGCCTTGGAGTCAGGAGGACCTGAGTTCAAATCCAGCCTCAGACGCTTAACACTTACCAGCTGTGTGACCCTGGGCAAGTCACTTAACCCTGATCGCTTCACCAAAAAGCAAAAAAAAAAAAATGTGATCTTAATACAAGTCAAACGCTGAGTTCTGGTTCTATCACTGATTTCACCTATGTGTGAATAACCAATTCGACCTTTTTGCTTTCTGCTTTCCACAATTTAAAACATGATATATGTATAACTATATCTGATTGCTTACCATCTCAGAGAGGGGGGAAGGGGAAAGGGAAGGAGGGATAGAATTTGGAACTCAAAACTCAAATAAAATTATTTTAAAAATTGAGAAAAAATAAAAAAATAAAACATGGGGTAGGGTTTCCATTCCTCCTCAAGAAGATCTATGCTGTTAGTAAATTATTCATATTGCGCTCTATCCACTGTGCCACCTAGCTGCCCCAATTTTATTTTATTTTAATGGGTTCAAATGAGGAGGAGTATTCAAGGCATAGCTAAGGACTTGTGTAAAGGCAGAGAGACAGGAGACAGATTGTTAAGTCTGGACAGTTTGGTTGCAAGATAGAATGAATGAAAGAGCAATGTGAAATACATCTGAAAGTGTAGCCTGGAGCCAGTGTAGGCTGGAGCGAGTTTCTAAAGGCTCTAAATTACAACAAAGGGGTTTTTATGTTATATTAGAAGCAATAGGGGGCCACTCAAGGTTCATGAGCAGGGGAGTGACATGGTTAAACCTATACTTTAGGAAGATTTTTTTTTTCAACTGCATGGAGGATGAGTTCAACAAGAGAAAGGCTAGAAGCTAGCAGTCGAATTAGGAGGCTGTTGACAGTCCAAGAGAATTAATAGGGCTCTGAGCAAAGATTGTAGTTGTGTGTATGAGGAGAAAGATCCCCTATGGGTCTGTTTCCTAACCTATTACATAAGGGTGAGAGGCAGATTATATGATAGAAACCTATGATCTCATGCCAGTTTACAGTTAGAGACACTTTAAAGTTTACAACTTGCTTTGCCTTTATTATCACATTTTACCCTTAAACTATCATCATGACATAGATAGTGAAGCTGCAGAAAAAGTTAATAGCTTTACCATTTTGAGATGTAAATGTTGTATATCAAAGATGGTAAGCTTTTTGTGTGTGTGTGTGAGGCAATCGGGGTTAAGTGACTTGCCCAAGGTCACACAGCTAGTAAGTAGTGTCAAATGCTTAAGTCTGGATTTGAACTCAGGTCCTACTGACTCCAAGGCCAGAGCTCCATGGACTGCGCCACCTAGCTACCCCGTTGGTAAGCTTTTATATCCAAACTAAATGAAGAGCTAGAAAGGGCATTGTATCTGTGTTCACTTGCATCTTATTTAAAGTTTATATGAATCTTTTAGCAAATTCAAGATTTTGTAAAGTCTCAAACTTAGGTATATTTTAAAGCTAAATTCTATGCTAAATCAACAATAACTATTCCTATCTTTGTGATTTAATGACTCTTGCTGATTTTTAATCTCATAGGCAACTTAATATTTTAAGTTCCATTATAAATTTTTATGTTGTTTGCTCAAGCACACTCGTCTTAATTTATATATAACACAAAGCAATTCTCTTAAGTTAGCAGCGAGGTTTCTAGTTCTTTCTGCTCTGGTTGTTCAGCTGCAACCTTCAGACCAGGCTTGGGGCTGGGTCTGAGACCCCATTTACAGACATGCGGCTGCTTGCTCTTCTTCTTACTCTTTGCCCAGTACACTCTGTCAGGCCTAGGCCCTTTCCTTGCCCTGCTTTGCCACATATTCCTTTAGTCACAGCTTCTCGTCTCAGTCCATGCTGGATTGGGGACCCAGATCTGGGGGAAGAACAACAGAGCTACCAGTGGGCACCTATGCCTGCTCCCTGACCTCTTCAGGCACCTCTGTGTTAAAACCATAACTTCTTTTGCCCTAGTATGCAGTCCCAGGCTGGAAAGCTCTGTGTAGCCCCTTCTGGCTAGAAGACTGAGTCCCCAGTGTCAACCGGCTTGACTGTCTCCCTGTGCCGAACTGGGCTGGAAAAAGTGATTCACTGTGATTTAAAAAAAATAATTCTGATCGAGACTTGGTCTGGTGTTTTTCTTGGCGTTTGTTGGAGGACTTGTTGGGAGGGAGCTGGTCTGCACTCCTACTCCATCATTTTAGTTGGTCCCTCCAAAAAGAGGATTATACATGAAATTGCAAATATCTAATATGTAGACCTTACTTTTTAAAAAAATGTAATAAATTCAACATGCAACTTTCAAAGCTGTACTCTTTGTCTGTGATTCTTTCTGGCCTTCCTTCTGTTTCTTAGAAAGTGCTTCAGTGGCTTTCCTTCCTTCTTATCTTCCTTCCTTCTTCCTTTTTTCCTTCCTTCCTTCCTTTCTTCCTTCCTTCCTTCCTTCCTTCATTCCTTCCTTCCTTCTCATTTCTCCTATTTGTCCTTTCCTCCTTTCCCTTTCCCCATTCTCTCTTTCTACCTTCCTCTTTTTCTTTTTCTCCTTTTTTCTCTTTCCTTCATCATATAAACTTGCCTAGTAATTATTTACATATAAGTTAATTCATTTTACAGTATAAAGTATTTTAAGGGGGCAGCTAGGTGGCGAAGAGGATAGAGCACAGGCCCTGGAGTCAGGAGGACTTGAGTTCAAATGTGACCTCAGACACTTACTAGCTAGTTATATGACCCTGGGCAAGTCACTTAACCTGCACTGCCTCAAAAAAAAATTATAAAAAAAGAAAGTATCTTAAAATCTTTTTAGTCTCTCCCTCCAGGTTGCCAATGAGATTTTTTGCTAGCTCATTCATTCTCATTCAATTTTGCTTTTACATGGTCTTGGTTTATGCGTATTCCATTTATCAAGTTATGCTTTTTTACTTGTTAATATTTCATAAGGGTATTTCCAGATTTCTTTGTATTACTTATGTTTGTTCATCTTAATGAAATTATAGTATACCATTATATAAACATATCATAATTTAAGTTGTTTCCATTTTTGTGCATTTACAGATAATTTTGCTATGAAAATATTAGAACCTATAGTTTTTTTGAGGGGTAATTTCTGAGTCAGGTGCCTGTATATAGTCAGATTCCTTACTTGTTAGAAGATATAAAAATCACATCAAATCAGAAGAATAAAAATTAGATGTTATGCCTAGTTAAATACCTTATTCATGTTTTTTTAAAAAAGGGAAATTAAAAAAAGAGAAAACTTTGACATAGATGATCATTATTTCCCAAGAGAAATTTAACCAATATAAATAAACTTCCACAAGAAGGAAACTAAAATAACCTCAAAACTGCCTTGGCATCCAAATAGTTTGTCTCCTTGCCAAATCGAGAGATAGGGCAGCCAAGGGCAATAGCAGATTGGAATACAAACCTTTTTGCAAAATGTAGGACAGTGAAAGCAATATTCCTTCACAGAATGCTGGGAAGCAGTGGAATTAAAAACAAGTTTTATGAAAGGTTGGTGAAAGACTCAATTAAGGAAAATAATCCCAAGGGTCCTGAAGGGTGAAACCTAAAGGACAAGAAGGTAAGATAGGTGAAACTATGAGAATATCAATAATATTAAGCCAACTAATCCTGAGGATATTTAAGGATGAAATGAGAAAGATAATGATTATGTTAAAAATGGAAAATAACTGTAAATATTTCTATAACAACTTTTTTCTCCATTAATGACATTTGAGGTACCATCTAATGTCAACTTCCCCAAAGTACTTTATGATGGGGTGTGGCCCAAGCTGAGGTCTTTGCCCCTTGCCCCAAAGGGAATCTGGCTCCCCTTGTCTACAGGCCCCAGCCCCTCATCTCCCTTTGAAAGCCTTAGCCTACCTTTTAATCTCATGCAGATACCTTTCAGTTCCTTCATTATCTATTCCCATTGTCTATTCAATCTCTTAGACATTCCTGTCTCTGGGAATTCACACCCAGACCCTTTTCCCAGACCATTTTCCAAGACCCTTCCCTGGTCACCCAAAGTATATAAGATCTACCCCGGCCCTCATTTGGGGCTGAGAATCTCAGGCTCACAAGGTTGAGAACCTCTCATGCCCGCTTGTCCTTACGGGCATCACCTGGCCCTACTTTTCCTCTGGCTGAAGAAGATTTGAGTTGAATTCTTTCAGGCAGGGCTGGGTACTGTGATCTTGGGGTCCCAGCAGCACCCCAAAACCTCTAGACCTCTTCACTTTATATGGAAGCAATAAAGAAAAGAAAAATGGGAAGAGCAGTAGAATTAGACCATGTATGCACACAGAAGGCCTATGATAGAGTTAACATAATTTTTGAAGGCATTAAGCATTGACTTTCAAGATATCTAAAAGAGGAGAGCCATGTATTAGATTCCCAATAATTAAGTGTTGATACCAAACATTTGAGAAAAAAAATCACAGACAAGTCAGTCTAGAAAATTTAGCATCTTCTGAGTTGTATGAAAACATTTTCATGTCTACAAAATCAAGGATATCTTTGATTAAGGTTTGAGAAGGGAAGAGGCAGGCTTTCCCAAATGGTATTCCAGAGTGGAACAAGAGCGGAACACACAATTTTCAGTCTCTCAGTTGATTAAAAGGTACAGAGAATACATGATTCTACAGGACTTGTTTATGGTTTGCTATATAAAGATGCATTGTATTTAGTAGAGAAAAATGCTTGTCTTCAAGTTTCTTCTTTGCCATGCATATTTGAAAATTATACAAGATTACTTGAAAGATCTAACAATAGAGATACCTTTGTTTGAAAGTGTTCTATACATTTATATCAATCAAAACGTAAATGAGGAAGAAATACACATATCAAAGGTGTTTTTCTACTGTCATGGTGAAGAGGACTAGGAGTTTTGGGGTGCTGGGACCCCAAGATCACAGTACCGGGCCCTGCTGAATGAATTCAACTCAAATCTTCTTCAGCCAGAGGAAAAGTTTATTAGTGATAAATCACAGAGGCCAGGTGACGCCCATAAGGAGGGCAGGCATGAGAAAGGCTCAGCTTTTAGGGCACGAGAGATTCTCAGCCGGGTGCGGGCATGAGATTCTTAGCATCTGAATAAGGGCCAAGGTGGATCTTAAATACTAAAGTAGCTTTGGGTGGCCAGAGAAGGGGGCTGGGAAAAGGGTCTAGGTAAGAATTCTAATTGGGGAGGTCTGAGAGATTGAATAGACAATGGGAATAGCTAATGGAGGGAACAGGAAGGCAGAAGTTTGAAAGGCATCTGCACAAAATCAAGGTGGGGCTAGGACTTTCAAAAGAGATAAAGGAAGTCCTTTCTGGGGCCTATAGACAAGAGGGAGCCAGATCTGAATGAGATTAAAAGGTAAGGCTAAGGCTTTCAAAGGGAGATGAGGGTCTGGGGCCTGTGAGTCAGATTCCCTTTGGGGCAAAAGGGAAGATCTTGGCTTGGGCCCCACCCCCATCAATGGAGGATATTCAATAAAGAATTCAAATAAAAAAAAGAATTCTAATGAAAGAGGCATTCCCTATTCACAGTGAGGTCCACTAAGTACAACTCTTTCTTTGCAGATGGCATTCTGCTGATTCTATCAAGCCTTGGGACTTTGTAGACTCTCCTAAATGAGATCTATAACCATTCAAAAGAGTAGGAATAATGTCCATTGCTCTTACATCCAGGATGAAATCTAACATTCTTTGTCTGGCTTTTAAGACCTTTACACTCTGGTCTCTTCCTGGCTTTTCAGTCTTCTTAAAATTGATGAGGCTTTCTGACTCTAGGCCCTGTACTTTATCCGCTGTACTACCTAGTTTTCCAAAGGTGGAAAGGACTGCTTTAGGAGGAGGCAGGCTCCTGCCCATTGGAGGCCTTCAGGTAAAAACTGAATGACCCCTTGTTGGGGACACTTGAGATGGGATTCTTGTTCAAGTATGGATTAAATTACATGATTTTGGTGGTCTTTTGCAACTCTGCTATTTTGTGAGTTTATGCTTTTGTGAACTGAATTAATTGCCTGTAGTTAAATGACTATTTAGTTTCAGAGACTCAAATCCAAGTCTTTATATAGTCAGCTAAATATTCTTTCTGTCATATTCTGCTACCCCAAAAAATGACAAAACATCTTTCCTTTGGGAGATGCCATTTGGGTTCCAATTTGCAAATTGCTTACATTAGTGTTTGCAGGCCACTGGGTTGTTTGTTGTACTCCAGTTGTGTTTTGCTAAATGTAAGGTTGTGTTTTACTCATTACTGACCTCAGAGAATTAATTTGCCTCTCAAAGTACATAATTTCTAGGAATTAATTTTCCCAGGGAGAATTTAGCTAGTTAGAAGTTTGAGATAGGTAAAATGTATAATCAAGTCAAATGTAGTTATTTACTTCGGGTTCTGTTTATATTAAAAGACTAATTACAAATCTTTAGTTGTGAGGGCCAGCCTTAGGCAGTGTGAAATTCTATATTTAATTTACTTAGGGTCTAGCTTCGGTTAAGCCACTTTTTAATGCCTTAATGATTGTGCCTGGTCTGAGTCAGGTCTGCTCCAAAGGTGAAGGCAGTATGGCCATGAAATAAATGGAGTTGATGTGAGGTGTTTAAATTATAAAAGGATTTATTTTAAGCTACCATAGATCTGATGCTGGAAGGGACATCAAAGGCCATTTAGTTCAATCACTTTATTTTACAAATGAGGAAGCTGAGGCACAGAGCTTATGTGAACTGTTTGATTAAAAATAATTTAAAAATTGTTCCTAGGCTAAGTGCCAGGGATATGATTTAAGGAGTTAGGAATAAGGGCTAATTGAACCCAGAAATTGGGAATACAGCCCCATTTGGGGCTTAAGAATATGGAAGCACAATAACTGACATATAAAGTGACTGTTGTGAGCATCAGTTCCACCATTACTAGCAAAGAAAAGCAGAGAAGGAAAGAAATGAAGTCCACAATAGGATTACAAGTTCCTACCTTTACCTTTTTTTCCCCTTTAATTTTGAAATATGCTGTGAAGGTGAGAGACAACATGGTGTGGTGAACAAAGCACTGGCCTCAGAGTTAGGATAACCTGGGTTCAAGTGCAGCTTCTGACAGATACTTGCTATGTGACCCTGGGCAAATCTCTTAACCTTCAAAGCTTTAAGCAACTCTTTAAGAATATAAATTGCAGAGAAGATGATGATCTGCATTGGTAGAGAAATGGGGTGTTCCTTAGACCAGTGAAATCACCAGTCTAGTCTCTGACCTTTTGAAATTAGGTAGGGGGACATATTATGAAAAACACTTGATCTGGAGTGAGAAAAATTGGACTGAGATCTTAGTTTTGAAGTAGTGTGACTTTGAGCAAATCACTTTACTTCTCTGGGCCTCACTTTCCTCATTTATAAGATGAAGCTGTTGGAATAGATTATCTCCAAGATCCCTTCAAATTCTAATCTTTTGACTTCTAAAATTTTTTTTAATTAGTAAAAATCTATTTTCTCTCCTTCCCAACTCTTCTCCCAACTGACAAAAAAAAGAAGAAAGAAAGAAGAAAAAAGGAAAAGAAAAACAAACATTGTAACAAATATGTATGGTAAAATAAAACCAATTCCCACATTGACCGTGTCCAAAAAAAATGTCTTAAACTTTACTTTGAGTCCATCAGTTCTCTATTGAGTGGCATGTTTCACTATGGATCATCAGGAATTATGGCTGATGATTAGGTTATTAATTATTTCTTATTATGATGTTTGTTGTTGTTACATAACTTCTTCTAGTTCTGCTCATGTCATTCTACATCTGTTCATACAAGTCTTGCCATGTTTTTTCATTATTATCTCCTGAAGTCTGTCCAAGTTCATATTCATTGCTTCAATGACATTATCTTTCTATCTCATCCTCTAATGTTTCCTTTACCTTTTGCCTTTGATCTTTACCAACATCAAGGCGCTTTCCAATGAGTCCTGTCTTTGCATTATACGGCCAAAGTATTTAAGTTTCAACTTCAGTATTTGTCTTTCCAAGAAAAGTCTGAATTAATTTCTTTAAGTATTGACTAATTTGATCTCCTTGCTGTCCAAAGGACTCTCAAAAGTCTTCTCCAGCACAACAATTTGAAAGCATCAATTTTCTAGTTCTTTTGCCTCTTTGAAAGCCAGGCTGTTCTTCTGGCAATTCCTGCTTCACATATTGTGGAAGCCTAGTTTGCAGAATCTTAAGCATAATCTTGCTGGTGTGTGAAATGAGCACAACTGTTCAGTAATCTGAACATTCTTTGTCATTTCTCTTCTTTAGGATTAGGACATAGACCTATCTTTTCCAATCCAGTGGCCACTATTGGTTTTCCTAATTTGCTGGCATATTGAATGCAGCACTTTAACAGCATCATCTTTTGGGATTTTAAAAAGCTTAGCTGGAATCCCATCACTTCCACTAACATTTTTAGCAATGCTTCCTAAATTCCACTTGACTTCATTCTCCAGGATATCTGGCTCTAGATCAGTAACCACATCATTGTGTTTATCAGTGATGTTCAGATCTTTCTTCAATAGTTCTGTGTATTCTTGCCATCTCTTCTTAATATCTTCTGCTTCTGTTAAATCCCTACCATTTTTGTCTTTTATCATGCCCATTTTTGCATGAAGCTTTCCGTTGGTATCTCTAATTTTCTTGAAGAGATATCCCTTGTCTTCTCTATTGTTTTTTCCTTTCTATTTCTTTGCATTGTCCATTTAAGAAAACCTTATCTCTCCCTGCTATTCTCTGGAATTCTGTATTCATTTGGGTATACCTTTCCCTTTCTTCTTTCCTTTTTGCTTTCCTGCTTTCCTCAGCTATTTGTAAAGCTTTATCAGACAGCTATTTTGCTTTGTTATGAGGGTAGAAATGACAGGACTTGATAATTGATTGGACAAAGGGTTGGTGAGAGAAAGAGAGAGAGAGAGAGAGAGAGAGAGAGAGGGAGGGAGGGAGAGAGAGGGAGGGAGGGAGGGAGAAGTCCAAGGTGATACCTGGGTGTGACTTGGAGGATAGTAGTACTCTTGATATTGGGGAAATGAGGAGGAAGGGAAGTTTTTGGGAAAAGACAATTCAATTTTGGACATGTGTTGAGTCTAAGATGTCTGCAAGATATCTAGTTCAAGATGTCTAGTAAGCAGTTGGAGAAGTGAGACTGGAGGTCAAGAGAAGGGTTAGGGGTGGACTAGTAGATCTGAGAATCATCTGCATAGAGTTGATCACTGAAATCAAGGGAGCTGATGAGATCACCAAGTGAAATAGTATAGAGGAAGAAGAAAATAGGGCTTGGGATAGAACTTCAGGGGACCCCCACAGTTAAAGGGGAAGGAGCCAATATTTGGGAGATAATTGAAGGCAAAAAACATTGGGGAAGGGATTTCATGCTCTTGTTTATAAATAAAGCCATGTGAAAGCGTATAGAGCTTTATTTGTTAGGGAAAATGACAGAGAATCAGTTGCACCATTTTAATATACAAATCATAGCCCAAATGAGCTTAAATGTAGGTATACATGTTAGATTGTATGGACAAAGGAGGAATCCAACTCCCTTCATGTCACTCTTTATTTAGCCATAGACAGAGTAATAGTAGTGATAGTAATAATACTAGTAAGTAGTAGTGGATGTAAACTTAACTATGCTTGAATATGAAGTTGAAATTTACCATTTTATATGTTGCTGAGCCAAAGCTAAAGGGAAAAAAAAATCAGAGATATTACTACTTCCTGACAGAAAAAGTTTATTTTTTTTAACCATGGTAGACTACAGGCACCTGTTTTCCTAAAGAGATATGTCTCCCACTTTAGTTCTTTGTTACTCAAAGTAATTTTTTACAGCATAATGCCAAGAATATATAAAGTTTTCTTTGATGTAAAGATATTTTGTGTAGTCAATTCATTGATTTTCTTTTTTTTTAATGTATCCACCAGGTGGCATCTATGAGCTATAAATGCTGAACCACCCGAGCTTCCTGATGAATAACAATGATCCTGGAATCATAGATTTAGAGCCTGAAGAAGAGGTGTGGTAGAGCCAGCTCTAACTGGTCAGAAAAGCTAATTGTTCAATTTTTAGGATGAACACTTACAACTTGGAAATTGGCAAACCCCATAAATCAGGGCTTGATTTATTATTTTGTTGATTGTCTAGACTCAAGAAATTGATGGAGAAAATATCCAGAATGCAGATTAAATATGAAAGTGTGTCAAGTCTACATTCCCCTCCCACCTAAAGACATTTGTTAAACATTTGCCATCATATCCCCAGCTGGAAGTGTCCTTGGGAGACAGTTAGGTCAATCCCTCCTCATTTTATAGGTGAAGAAAGTACATCTCAGAGACAGATAAGTGATTTAGGTAGTAACTGGTAGTAATTGACAAAGGTCGCATTTGAACTCAGGTGCCTTGATTCTAAATCTAGAATGCTTCCTACTGGATCACGAAGAGTCATGACCACTGTCTCATCAATGCTTTCTGGTTATAGAAGACACTAATTGCTCAAGAAACAAAGGGAATAAATGTTTATTTTTTTACTTCCATTGGCCTTGGTGGTTGAGAGTTTCTTAAAATGTCAAAGGCAAGAGAATGAACTAAGTTGGAATTTTCCAAACTTGTGATTATCTCTGTATTCTTTGCTGGCTTAAAAATTTTTTTTTTAGTATGAATTTTTCATGAGGATAAGGTTACAATTTATCTTGTTATCTGCTTCCTCCTCCTCACTATCCAGCTTGCTGTATGTGTCAATAGTTTATATAAACATTCTCCAGATTAGACAGCTGCATAAAAAGGAGATTTGTTTGAAAGCAGACCTTTGACAGGCAATGAATGCCCAGAGTCCACACACTGGATTGTCATTATGGTATAGTTCAAGGAGCCCTCTTTATTTATTAGTCAGTCTCGCAGATTCACCTTCCAAATGAATGGGAAATGGTTCTTTCCAAACGTAATGCTGAAAATTTGTATATTTCTTTGTATTATTTAAAGTACTTTCACATATGATTATTAGTTTCAGTGAGCTAGTAACCGTTAGGCAGTGTGGCATAGCTGATAGAGGGCTGGCTTTGGTGTCAGGAAGAACTGGATTAAAGTCACACATATTGGCAATGTACCAAGGGCATGTTTCTCAGTGCCCCAGATACCTTTCTAAAAGTTATAAAAGAGTTGTCAATCTGTGTTAATGAAGGAAGTTTCCATGTTGGGACTCCCCTCAGAGTTTCAAAACCATAGCTCCAAACTGGATCCTCTTTGCCAAATAAGCAAATAACAATTATTAAATTTACATAATATTCCTTTCCCCTCAAAGAGTTAGAAGTGGTTTACACATTTAGAATTTAGAGCTAAAAAGGACTTCAGAGTCCAACCCACTAATTTTTACTTGTGGAAACTGAGACCCAGAGGAATAAAGTAGTAAGTGCTCAAGGTCACAAAGGTATCAAATATTGCTATAAAGTATAAACAAATTGAAGTATTTGGATTCTAAATTTAGTGCTCTTTCCACTATTTAACCACCCTTCAGCAATCCTACTCTGATACCTCATTATGGTAAGAGGTGACTGAGCTCTCAAAGGTATAGTAGACCATAACTTTAGTAGTTTCTACCAAGCTGGAAGGGTTTTGATTGCCAGCAATAGATCTCTAGATATCTACGGACTAACCTACATAAGTTTGGGGGATCTCAACAATAAAAAAGTGACCACCAGGCGATGAATTTTTTGTCCACAGGAACTCACGAAGAGCTCAGTGACTACTTTGGAAGTATTGAACATTTTCAACAATTTCCCTTTGAAGGAGATAGATACAAGTATTATTGCCACTTTATAGGCTGGGGGCAAGGGAGGAACTGAGTTCTAGAGAACTTTACTTTTTCTCAAGTCTATTAAAGTTATTTAGGATCTTAGACTTGGATACATGTCATATGAACCAAAGCCCTGTGGTTCATACATCAGGCTACTTTGTTAAGTTATTTAACTTAAAATACCTTTCTTTTAAAAATGTTTTATTAACGCTTCTGTAAAAACATAACTGTCATTTCTCATTGACTCTGTCTCCACCCTCCAAATAAAACTTTGTATCAGAACCCTCTCTTAGAGAAGATAAATATAATCAAAACAAATGAATATGCCATGTCTGAAATGTGAGCCTTATCCTATTCTTCTAGCCCACAACCTCTACCACTTACAAGATTTGTGACTAAGGGCAAGTAAGTCCCTTAACTTCTGTGAGGCTTAGTTTCCTTATTTGAAAAAATGTGGATAAGCTCTGCTTTACTGACCTCATAGGGTAATTGTGAAAGAAGCTTAGAATATGAGTGCCTTGAGGGCAGGGATAATTTTTTTCCTTTGTCTTATCCTCAGTACATAATAAATACTTAATAAAAACCAACTAAGACATAGAGCACTGTGTAAATGTGAGATATAGAAAGTAGACTGCAGGGGGCAGAGAATATTGTCTCATCTCTGCAACCAGGAGAGTAGACCTTGATATGCATTAATACACTGGAAAAAAGTAATTTGTAATTCAATTTGACAAACTATTAAGTCCCTACTGTGTACTAGGTTCTGGCAATAAAAAAAAATGTCATGGTCCCTCCTGTCATGTAGTTTATATTCTACAAAAGAGAGATGCCTTGGACACAAATAAACAAAATAGAACATGATAGGGATCAAGAGATATCGAAACGAAGTACTATAGAATAATTAGAGGGAGGAAAGAAGACTTTCTGTTAGGGGGAGTCCATCCTAGGTGGCACAGTGGATAAAGTACAGGGCCTGAGGTCAGAAGAATGAGTTTTCCTGAGTTCAAATCTGGCTTCAGGCACCTACAAGCTATGTGACTCTAGGCTTAACCCTGTTTGTCTCAGTTCCTCATCTGTAAGCTGGAAAAGGAAATGGCAAACCACTCCAGTACCTCTGCCAACAACCCCCCACAAAAACCCACATGGGGTCACAAAGAATCAGACACATCTGAAAGGACTGAACAACAACAAATAAAAGCCCAAAGGAGGAGGAAGAAAGATACCATAAATTCAATTTGCTAATGATATGATGGTTTACTTAGAGAATCCTAGAGGTTCAATGAAAAAAACCAATGGAAACAATTACTAACTTTCATAAAGAATGATAATAAAGGCCATCTAATCCAATGCCCTCATTTTATAGATGAAGAAACTGAGGACAAAGAAAAGCTAAATAATGTGTCCAATGTCACTCAGGCTATAAGTGACAGAGCTAGGATCCAAATCCAAGACCTCTGACTCTAAATCCAGTGTCCTTACCTTACCCCTACACTGCATTCACGTTACTCCCTTCATCCTCTCATACTGTTGTTAGGTTTGGACCAACTATCAAGTGGACTAAATAAAATGTAAGGTGGTTTACACAGTACATCATCCATGGAGAGACTAATGCAATCAATTAAGAAATTGCTTTAAATGGCCCTGACATTAATCTTTGCAGAATATACTGCTAGAGGAATGTTTCAAGGCTCAATTTATATTTAATGCAAGAGGATACCAGTGCCAGACAGAAAATCAGAACCCAATTTGCCTTATAGCCAATTGAATTTAAAGGTTGGATGAGGTCTAAGCTGTACATGAACTAGGAATATGAACCAGATCCCATGTGACCTCTTCCCTGAGACAAAGAAGTTGTGCTATGCTAAGAATGAAACTAATGGGCATTTTGCTTAATTTGGAAAGGGGAAAGGGGTCGTATTTTATGATGGGAACAGATTTTTTCCTGGCTTTCTGCCTTATAAGGGAAAAGGACAGCTGTTGAGACACCTTTGATGTGGTATACCAGCTCCAGAAAGGATGAAAATATTAGGGTCAGTGGTTCTGTGGTTTCCTGGATGAGGCTCAGAGTGCTGTTCAAAACAAAGGATTGCTGTCCAAACACTCCACTGTTTCCATTCACTACTCACTAGTGGGCTTTGCCTGCAGCTGCTGATTGTCATGCAGATTAGTTTTGGTTTAGTGGAGAACTGCCACTCACCTCCCTTGTTATTTTAATGTTGTGACTTTTTTTTAAAGCATTACAGTTCCCCTTTGTGTATTAAACAAAATTGGTGGTTATTAAAATAAAGATTACGGTCTCATCACTGAAGTTATGGTGGGTAAAATAATTAAATAATACTTATAAGCAACATCCCAATGGATGAACACTGTGTGTTCCCAAAGAGCTTTTTAATTTTAACTTTTATAAACCTTTTTGGTTCTCAGATTATATTTCTCCATAGAAACAGTGTTATACGTGGTAGTTAGGTCCTCAGGGAAACCCATAAAAGTCAATTTAACCCACGATGTACCTTAAGCACAGTGCCAAAATACTACTAGTGCTATGGAACCCAGTTACTCTGTGTAATGAATAATGTTTCAGAATGCTTCAAGTCCCAGCCTAGAATGCCCCATACCAACCCCACCTCCTCCAAACACACTCCATCCCATCCCCAAGAGGGTCATGCATTTACCCTTTCCCAATAGTTCCCCTTCCCTTGGGAATAATGAGATCTGCTCTAACTTCTAGCCATAAGGTGATACCTTCTGAAGCCTGAGACAGAAACTCCAAAAAGTGGGTTTGGAGGTGGATAAAAAGCTGGAAGGAGTTTTGACTATCTTGCTAGCCTAACCCCAAAATGATAATTCTTGCTCTGGAGTTAGCTCCTGCACTGTCCCCTTTCTTCTTCCAAATGTTAGTATTAATCCCTCTCTGCTTGCTTTTCATTTCTACCACCTGTTACTTTCCAATTAAGGTTTCTTGCCTTCCATGGCTTACTGTGGAACAAAACATTTTAGAAGCTGGCATTGGAATTACAGACCAGAGCTAGAGACATTTGTTCATTGTAAGCAAGTCATTCAAATAAACATTAATGTCAGCATGATATACGAAAAATAGCACTGTTTCAGGTATTAAAAGATTGGATTTTAATCCCAGATCTCCTACTAGCAATATTAGCTGGAGAACCTTGTTAAATCACTTAATCTCTCTGAGCCTCAGTTTTCTCAGGTTGAAAAATGAGAGAGTTGTGCTGGATAAACTGTAAGATTTCTCCCAACTCATTGACTCAGTCAATAAACATTTTTTTTTTTTTTAGTGTCTACCATGTGTCTGGCACTGTGTTAATTTCTGGAAAAACAAACACAAAAAAGAAACTCATTGCCCTCATGGAGGTTACAATCTTATGGAGGAAGACCACACACAAAATGATGCTGAAAGGGTTGTGTGGGGAATGGTGGGGAACTACACAGTATGGAGGCATGATGTAGAATTCCAAAACATTACAGCTGGTGGAAAATGGAGAGATGAATTGTTACATGTCAAGCCCTGTAGTATTGTGTCTTGGCCATCTAAAGAATACATTGGCCATATGGAATAGAAGGGAAAGCTGACCAGCATAACTCTATCTTCACAGCGAACATGACAAAATTTTCAAAGACATAAAACACTCATACCAAATGTGAATGAAGAAACAGTTCTGCATAATATTATTTCATCTACTGATTCCTGGGGTTGCATGGCTAAGAGTAAGGCCACAAATACATTCTTGGATAGTATCCTAGTCACGCTGCAATTACCATTACCTTATGCTCCAATACTCACTCTAATGCTCCAACGGATCTATGATGTGGCTATCTCCTCCAGCAATGCAAATCACAGCCATGTGTCTGCCGTGTCTGTACAATTCTCATACATGTCCTCCCATAAGTTTGCAGCAGGCAGTCTCCTGTATACCACCAGTTCTAATGGACTCATACCTACTTACTCTGTTCCTGTCTTTGACTCTTTTCCCTAGACAGTTCAATTAAATTAATTTCAATTTAATAACATTTTCCCTGCCCATTCTGTACAAGGCACTCTACTAAACTTAACTGTTTGTGAGGAATGACACACTACTTTCTGACCTGTTGAGTCTTCCTACACTTCTCAGTGCAGCCTAAAGCTGGGTTAGCTTTTTTTGGCTACCATATCACTGTTTACTGATGTTGAGCTTGATGTGATAAGCTCTGATTGGCTGTGATATTTCTGGAAAAGTGGTCTGCTTGTTTTATGCCTACAAACCTTTTTTTCCATTTAAAAAAAATTTTTTTTAGTATCTTCCAAAATACAGCTAGGAGTGAGCTCTGACGCCTTTTTCCTTGATCACTATGAAGCCAGAAAGGTCTTGATGACTGATTGGATTGCTTTTCTGCATTTCAATTAGAGAATTATACATACACAGGGGTATGTGTATGTATATGCACATGTGTCGTTTTAAAGAGGACTAAAGACATCACAGATAATGTCTAGACTTGTGTGTGCATTGCATTTAAGAGAGGCAGAGCTGTGTAAAGTCATTGGCCTCACTCTCTCTTCCAGAGTCATCAAAGTTCAGTGGCAGGACAAAAGTCAGGTTGGCTGGTGATGGCCCAGGAGGCAGTGGGTGGCCTTGGTGTCTACAATGTTTGACCAAGCTCTAAGTGCTCCACAGCACCAGCTTTAGCCGCCTTCGTGGCTATTGGAACACACTGTTCTCATCTGCCTATTCTACTGGGGAAGTCTTCACACACTTGGGGTAGATAGGTTGGAGGCCTGGAGGTTACCATCAGTCTGGTTTAGCTTGTCTGCTGAAATGGTTTTACAGGGGTTTGGGCACTATGCAAGCTACAGCTTCTTGGAGCTGCAGGTGAGAATTGTGTGAAGGTGGACACCACGAGAAGCCCTGCAAAGGCCTTGGCAAGCCCTCATACCAGAGTCCTCCCTGAACACCCCATATACCCCATGTACATGTGTAGATGGATACCGTATGTATATGCATATGTGTATATGCATACATATTTTAATGCTTATATATCTCTCTTCATATATGTACTTATGATAACACATTCTCGTCAGAAATGACATATTAAATATTTATTTATGGTGTGATACATTGCTAGGTGTTATCTTGAACAAGTGAAAAGCTTATCTCTTTACAAGGCAGAAGATACTGAAACAGGTATTTTTTTTTTCCAGATCAAACCTCTGATTTCATTGGTATAAGGGCTTTCTGAAAAGGAAACTTCCTCTATTAATAAATGTGCATTAGTGTTTACTCTGCAATTTATAGTCTTGGGAATTGCTTGGGAGCACTGAGATATTCACTGACCTCATTGTTCAGTCATTCAGTTATATCCAACTCTTCTTGATCCCATGAACCATAGCATGCCAGGCCCTCCTATCCTTCACAATCTCCCAAAGTTTGTCCAAGTTCATGCTCCTTGTTTCCATGATACTGTTGTTCACTGGCTTGCCCAGTGTCATACGGCCAGTACTTATCAGAGGTGAAATTTGAACTCAAGGCTTCCTGACTGCAAAGCTATCTTACTATCCACTTAGCCATGCTGCCTCTTACAAGAACCCTAAGGATATAAAGGAAAGTACACAAATGTTGAATATGTGGATAAAATATCTATAGCCTTTTCCTATGTTTGCAAGAAAGGCATTAAATGTTTTTAGACAGTTAGATGGTGAAGTGGATAGCTCTCTGGACGTAAAGTCAGGAAGACCTGAATTTGAATCCTAGCTGTGTGACCCTAGGCAAGTCATTTAACCTCTGTTTGCCTCAGTTTCCTTATCTGTAAAATGAAGATAATAACATATAACCTCCCAGGGTTGTTGTGAGTCTAAAAATGAGATAAATATTTGTAAAGTGCTCTGCAAACTTTAAAGTATGATACCAATGATAGTAATTATTTTATGCACACATGAATATATATATGCATATGCATGTATAGATTTTATATATATATATATATATACACACACACACACACACACAAAAATATCATTCATGACAATTGTTTCAAGGACAGTGGGAAGAGTTATGGATTCTGCTATAAAGTAGGTTCCCACTTCTATCCTTGCCACTTCTTTAAAGTAGTCTAGCCACACAAAGTCCTGTACATTGTTTCCTAGAGCAACACCAATAATCTGGAAAAACTCAAAATTTAATCTTAAAGAAACACATCATTTTCAGAAAAATGATTCAGCCTGAAGCTGTGATTACTGAAAGTATACACTTTGACCTAAAGGATGATTGAGGAGCTGGGCTTTAGGTTTGCTTTCAAAGCCAATCACTATAAGCATATACTTAACTGGTGTTTAAAACTATTGGCCCAAAAGCTCACTTCTGGCAACCTGTTCATTCCTTTGAATGGTGTATATAGATCAAAAGGGTTCCTTACCTGCCAGATGTGACCACAGCCTTTTCACATGCAATTCATATCCTTGAGGGTCATCAGTGAGTCCTCAGGAGAAAAGGGATACAAGCAGAGGCAGGGGCAAAACTCTAGGGCTGAGAAGTGCTGTAAAGCAATAAGACACAGGTGTGCTAAGATACTTCTAACAGTCCATGAACACCCTGACCCCTACCACTTAAATAATACCTTTTTTTTTTCACCAGCTATCCATGGCAAAGTTAGTTCTTCAAAGGGCTAAGTAGATGGTTCTAATAAATCAAAACAACTAAAAATTCTTTCTTTGTTGTTTCTGTCCCACCTTCTGCAGAAAGCCTTCTCTAACCCCTCTTAACTGTTTTTAAACATTTATTCATTCATTATTTATTTTAAACATCCTTTTCTTTTTAAATTTTGACTTCAAGATTCTGTCCCCCCCAGAAAGAAAACAATATGTTATCAATTATACATGTGAAATCATACAAAACATATTTCTATATTAGTCATATCACAAAGCAAAGCAAAAAAATAAAGTGAGACAATTATACTTCAATTTACACTCAGAGCTCATCAGTTCTTTCTCTGGAGATGTGTAGCATTTTTTCATCATAAATTCTTTGGAACTGTCTTGGATCATTGTATTGATTAGAGTAGTCAAGTCATTTACAGTTTGTTTTTTTTAAATTGAATGGTCAGTTGTGCTGTTTCCCTAACATTGAACTAGCCTTGCATGCCTGGTATAAATCCCACCTGGTTATAGCATATGATCTTTGTGATGTATTGCTGTAATCTCCTTGCTAGAATTTTGTTTAAACCTTTTTTCATCAATATTCATTAGGGAAGTGGGTCTATAGTTTTCTTTTTCTGTTTTTGCTGTTCTTGGTTCAGGTATCAGCACATTAAAAGGAATTTGGTAGGACTCCTTCAACATTATTAAAGCAGCAAACATTACTAGTACAGGACCTGTTCAAACTGTGCACTGGCTGTGATTAACAACTAGCTTGAAAAATTCTTGAAAATTTAACAATTGACTCCCTACTTTCTTCCTCCTCTCAAACAAGAACTTTTTCATATAGCTTGGCCTTGCTGTCTGAGACAATGAGATTTGACCTTTGTCATCCTTTACTATGAAGGATAGGTAAAGTCTTCAGAGAGAGAGAGTTTCTGTGTTTGGGAAAAATATATTTCAGAGCCTAGAAAAATCTGACGACAAAGGGACATAGGGTCCTCTGCTCCTGAAAGCTCCTAGCTCCTTCGACAACTGTAGCTAAGGCTGGACCCTTCTTCCTTCTCTGTCATCCTAATCCCTTGCAGAAAACCAAGTACACGTGGAGGGGTGGGACAATGTCTTATCCCTTCTGACGTCCAGCCTCAAGTCACTCTAAAAGGAGCAAATCTTATTCTGAGGAGCAGCTAATAGTTTTAGGAGGCTCTGTTGCCCCCTAAAATACCTCCCTACCTGCCTGCTGATGCCTGACAATCCTTTAAAAGGGATAAAAGAAGCAGATGATAAAACGGAACAAACACAAGATCAGGCTATTCTCCAATATTTTGGGGTCTTCATTCTACCTCTGCTACCAAGTAGCTGTGTAACCACGGACAAACGGGGTTAAGTGACTTGCTTGGGGTCATACAGCTACTAAGTGTCTGAGGCCAAATTTGAATTCAGGAAGATGATTCTTCCTGATTCCAGGACCAGCACTCTATCCACTATGCCACCTAGCCACCCAAATACCAAACATCATGGCTGCAAGGATATGGCTGCAAGTAGATATAGAGAAATCTTCAAGTATGAATTAATTTTCCTTTGAAACTAAGAAGAATCAAGTCTACTACAATTGTTTATTTTCATTTAGCCTCCCTCCTGTCTTACATCCTAAAGTGTCTGAATACAAAATTTCACATTTTATATGAAAAAAATCTTTTTTTTATTTTAGGCTTTCTAAAGGCATCACACATAGTGTATTATTCTAGCAGATAAGTAAGCCAAGGACAAACTGAGCTGAGATGGTGATGAAGGGAGAGAGCATTTTAGACACTGGGAACAATCTGTTCAAAGTCAGAGAGGTGGGAGATAAATGGGATGTACAAACAGAAAGCCCTTATAATGTCTCTTCTATCCACTTGGAAACAAATTGTGTTCTTGAGAGATCAAAAGAAGACATTGAGTGCTGATCAAGTTCCAATTATAGGAGATTATAAAACACCTAAACCCTTGGGGGAAGTAGTTTTTCTTTTCCACTCCATGTTTTCTGCATCCCTGGCTTCCTTCAACATATATTTAAATCGATTTTTGTTTGAGCAAACCATTCAGACATTAAAATATACTCGACAGTGAGTCAAGCACATAAGAGATCAGAACATGCTTAAAGCCTTTCCCATGAAAGGGTCATTATTTTATGTAATACTCCCACACATCACGGTGACAAGCCAGACTGAAATGTATATTCCAGCTTACTTTTGTGCATCCAGAGGAAACCCAATTTAGTGCCTATGGCACTAGTTAAGAAATAAGAAGACAAGGTAATTAATCCTAGTGGGTAGCATTAGGCACTTGACTTTATTTTTCTGTTTCTCTATCTGTGAAATGGGTAAAAATTATTTTCTATCTGCCTTACAGAAATGTTATGAAGATAAAGGAAAAAAAAACATGTAATGGTAAATCATGTTCCTCTAAATAAATATAGCTTATGAATCCCAGTGATGATGCTCACACTCAGATCTCTCATGGTCAGAGGACTCTCTTCAACTCCAACCCAAAAGTTATCTGTGCACATACTTTTAGCTAATGAAGCAAAGTGCATCAGGGGACAGCTTAGATAATCACAGAAAAGCTCTGGAAAAAAAATCAGTGATCCTTGGAATCAATGACATGCCACCTACCTACATCAAGTGAAATATGGCTTTTGTTTGAAACATATTAACATTTTAGTTTTTGAGAGTAAGAACCTTGTATGCTTACTACATTCTTCACACAAGGGTCTGTGACAGTCATTTGTTTGGCTGGGCTGTTTTTCTTTATGTATAAAAATCCCCCCGTTTTATCCTTTGATTCTGTTATTAGTTGTATCCCATTCCTTACTGAAAATTCCCTGTGCAATTAAACTCACAGATCTACCCCACAGGCATGCATACATCTTGGGCCAACTGTGCCTGGGTGTTCGAGCATATTCTGGAGCGAGCACTGATCCTTCCTCTTCTCATTTCCAAATGACACCTCATTCCTCGCATAATAGAACCATCCCTTGTAACAAACAATTACAGTTAAATGAAACAAATCAACACATTGGCTATGTCTGTCAATATATACCTCATTCTATACCTATAGTTTACTACCTCATTGTCAAAAGGAGGTGAGCAGGGAGGGGTTATTTCATTGTTAGTCCTCTGAAATCATGATTGGTTGTGGATTGAGCATAAATCTTGTGTCTTTCAAAAATTTTCTCATTATAATAATCATTGTTTAAATTGTTTTCCTGGTATTTGCTACTTTGTTTTGTTTATACAAGTTTTAAGTTTTCCTGAATTCTTTACATTCACCATTTTTATGACACAATAATATTACATTATATTCATATATCACCATTTGTTTAGTAATTCCTTCAGTCAATAAATATTATTATTATTATTTTTAGGCAATTGGGGTTAAGTGACTTGCCCAGGGTCACACAGCTAGTAAGTGTGAGGTGTTTGGTTTGAGGCCGGATTTGAACTCAGGTCCTCCTGACTTCAGGGCCGGTGCTCTATCTGCTGTGCCACCTAGCTGCCCCAGTCAATAAATATTAAGAGCCAACTATGCACCACACACTATGCGCATAGGGTACCCATTTTATTTCTAGTTCCATTTCACCACTAAAAAGAACTGTCATAAAGAATTTTTAATATATGGGACGTTCCTAGGGTCATATGCCTACTTGGTCAAAAGGCATGTACAGCTCAGTGAAGTTTGGTGTAATTTCAAAGCAGTTTCCAGAAAGATTGGGTCAATTCACAGGCACACCAATCAATAATGCATGGGCACAACCCATAGCCCCTCCAGTATGTATCATTCTTGCTTTTTGTGCCTTTGTCAATCTAATGAGCATAAGGTGAAAACAGAGTTATTTTCATTAGTTTTTCTCTTATTACTTTCTAGTGATTTGGAGCAAAATGAGGATAATAATAGCACCCACCTCCCAGGGTTGTTCTAAGTATCAAATGAGATAATAATTGTAAAGTGCTTAGTACAGTATCTAGTACGTAGTAAGGGCTATATGAATTTTAGCTATTATTATTATTTCCTATTTGCAGTTCTTCTGAAAGCTGTCTGTTCATATCCTTTAACAAATCTATTAAAGCAGTGGGTGGGGAGAGAGGAGGGATGGCTCTTGTTCTTTTATCTGTGTATCTTTTCCTCAGAGACCTTGTATGTCAGACTTTTATCTGAGGTATTTGTTATGAAGATTGTTTTTTCCCCAACCAGTAGCTCCTCTTATTGTAACTATGTTGATTTCATGAGCCCCGTTTTCCTTGCTCTGTCAGACTGGGGATGGGAAAATTAAATGAGGCAAATGTTCACAGCCAAACTCCATCCAGCCAAGTCAAATTTTTGGTTCCATGGTTCAACAAACTTCCAGAAAAGATGGATTAGATGCCATCATTTGTTCTTTGACATTACCTAGACACAGAACATTTCCAAATTAAACTGAAATCACAATCCACCGTACAATGAATGATTTGTTAAACTGTCCTTTCTGGCAATTACTATAAAATGAAAACTTAGACTTTTTTTTTCTATGTTTTTACAAATGTGACATATTGTTTGATTAGTGCCAAATACCCATAGTTTACCTGCTATATGATCCAAGCCCAATTTTCCTTATAGAACTTATTTGAAAAACAGTCAAAGTAAGGGAATGCCTATCACCCACCTTTACTCCTTAGATTGTGCACAGGTCACAGGAGCTCAGAAGTCCAGATGTGGAAGGCCTCTAATCCAGACCTCAGAGGTCATCAAGTCCAGCCTCCTGAACAAGCATCTCCACTACAACACATCTCCACTACAACAAATGATCACACAGTCTGTGCTTGAAGATGTCTAGTGTAAGAAAACCCACTACCATAAAATCCAGTCCTTGGCTTTTAAAGCCCTTCATAACCTGGTCCCCTTCTTTCTTTCCTATCTTCTTACATCTTAGACCCCTGCACTCTATGATGTAATGCCTCCTCATCATTCATAGAACATGCACTCCATCTTCTGACTGTTCTAATTCACTGGCTATCTCTTTCCTCACCTCCCACTCCCAGCCCCCCTGGCTTCCTTCAAGTTCAAGCTAAAATTCCACCTTCTGCAAGAAGGCTTTTTTTTTTTTTGGCTAGGCAATGGGGTTAAGCCCAGGGTCACACAGCTAGTAAGTGTTATGTGTCTGAGGCAGAATTTGAACTCAGGTCCTCCTGAATTCAGGGCCGGTGCTCTACCCACTGTGCCACCTAGCTGCCCCAAGAAGCCTTTCCTGATCCCCCTTAATGTTAGTGCCTTCTCTCTGAGATTATTGCTAATTTAATCTGTATAAACCTTGTATGTACGTAGTTGTTTGAATGCTCTCTTCCCCATTGGAATGTGGGGAAGAGACACACAATATTCCTATTCTCAAGGAGAGCAGGGACCATTTTTCCTTTATTTTGTATCTCTAGGGTTTATTGAGAAATGCTTGGCATATAGTAGAAACCTGATAAATGCTTTGACTACTTCCCAAGGAAGTACATTCCTTTTTTACGATGGCTCTAATGATTAGTTTTTCCTTATGTAGAGCCAAAACTTTACCTCTCTGCAGCTTTTGACCATTGATCCTGGTTTTGCTTTCTGTGCCAAGCAGAAAAATATCAAATCCCTCTTTGATGTGATAGCCCTTCAAACACTTGAAGACTATAAATATGTTCTCCCTGAAGGATCCTTTTCAGGCCAAATATTCAGGCCAAATTTAACTGATATTCAAGTGACATGATAAATAGGCCCTTTACCGTACTGGTCATCTTTCTCCAGACACTGTCTAGCTTTTCAATATCCTTCCTAAAGAGTGATCTGTGAAACTGACCACCCAGATATGGGCTGACAATAGCAGAGTATAGCAGAACTATTAGCACCCTAATCCTAGACAATACCCTGGGCTCTGATTGATGAGCTTATCTTGCTCTGGTCTGATGCCCACCATACTCCTTCTTGGCCATCTCCAAGGCATACCACTGTGTACATACGTTCCTGCCTTCTCCTCTTGCTGCACTGCTTTTTAATTCTAAATTTGAGAAGAGTAATCAAATCAACTCTACCATTTCAGGAAAAGACACATCAGTCATTTGGCTTATGACTCCAATCACCATTTTCTTTGACTTTTTTGTCCAAATGTCCTCTGCATATGCTGTCTTACTTTTTTAGAATGTAAGCTTCTCAGAACAAAGAGGACTTTGTACACAATAATAGCCATGTTATACGATGACTAATATTGTTAAACTGAACCCTTCTCAGCATTACAAGGATCTAAGACATCTCCAGAGGCCTCATGATGGAAAATGCTGTCCACATCTAAAGAAAGAACTATGGAAGTTGAATCGCTGTCACTTATTTTTACCTTCTGTTGAGTTTTGTTTCATCTTTCTGATGGTTCCTCCTATTGGTTTTAATTTTTACTTACAATTCACTAATGTGAAAATATGTTTAATAGGAATGTAAATGTAAAGCCTGTATCAGATTTTGTGCCGTCTTGGGGAGAGTGGTGGGGAGGAAGGGGGAGAAAAATTTTCAACTCAAAAGAATAGGAAAGTGATTGTTGATAAATTAAAATAAATTAATAAAACAAAAAAAAAAGAATGTAAGTTCCTTGGCCATTGATAAAAATCAAGGCTCCATATACACCGAAGTATTTAGAATTGTATTTTTGTAGGAGCAAAAAACTGGAAACAAGGTAAATGCACATTAATTGGGGGAATAGTTAACAAATTATGGTACATGGATATAATGGAATATTATTATGCCATAAGAAACAACAAATATGACTAGTACAGAGAAGCATGGAAAGACTTATTATATAAGCTGATTCAAAGTGAAGTAGGCAGAGCCAAGAAAAAAAACACACAATGATTACATCATTTAAGTGGAAAAAACAACCACCATAAAACAGTTGAAAATAAATGATGTGAACTTATTAAAAAAAAAACAAGCTTGGCTCCAAAGAAAGATATGAGAAGGCACTTTACCACGCTCCTTTGCAGAGCTGGGGGAGAGGCTGTCCACAGGTGCAGAACATTGAATATAATGTCAGGTCTCTTTTCAATGTATTAACTGGTTATGAAAAAAATGTTCCTCAATTTAAAAAAAATGTTATTTGTAATAATAAATGTCTCTGAGAAGATCTAGGTGATATAAAATTAGACCAATAAAAATGAATTTTAAAAAACCAATCCAAATTTAAAAATAGAATGTAGGCTCCATTAAAAAAAAACTATCATATTTGCTTTTATTTGTATTCCTAGTGCTTAGCATAGTGCCTTACACATAATAAGTGCTTTTTTCATTCATTCATTCACTCATTTATTTGTTTTGTAGTCTAGGATGGAATTAACTGTTTTCAATTCAATTCAGTAACTATTAAGTATTTACTATATACCTAGTATTTTCTTAGGCCTTGGGATACAAATTAAAAAACATGGTCTGCCTTCGTACTTGGCTGCTATATCATACTGTTGACTCATACTGGGCTCACAATACACTAAATTGCTCAGATTTTTTTCCCCTAGATGTGCTGCTTATGTCCACCATCTTGTACTTCAGAAGTTAATTTTTTTGGAATCCAAGTGTCAGGCTGTTTCAGATCCTACCTAGAACTCCTCTTCGGCAGAACATAACTAGCTTTGTGCTACAAACTAATGAAAAGCATGTGTTTTCACATTAAGCCCTATCTTCAAGTCTTTCCTGACTGTGGGCATCCAGAGATAGAGGGTTAAAGGCAAGTAGAAACCCACTTTGGAGACTGAGTAAGAGGTGGGGGGGGGAGACTCAAGAGTGGGAGATTGTGTTGTTTATTTTAAAAGTCAACTTTTTTTTTTTTACAGAAGTCTCTGTAGCATCCTACTATCAAACATTCACTAGATCCTTTAAAAAAATAAATATTTTAATGTTTCCTCATCACATTTCTAGGTTATCTAGTTTTAGTTCAGAAGTTAGGAAAAGAGAGACTGAACTGAGTATTTCAGAAGCCCAATAATGTGTCAATTTCAATGCCCCATTAAAGGTCTGATGGTGCTTTTTCAGTCAGGTCCACTCAAATATTCATTGTAGTAAGTTGTAATAATAACATTTTATATTCCTATGAAGACTCAAGATTTAAGAAGTGGTTTCCTTACAACAGCTCTGAGCTCATGGTCACGGGAAGCCCATGGTGCAGGGGTAGAAAGCAATTGCTAATAAGTCAGAGGACCTTAGTTTGAATTCTGATCCCTTTTTTTTTTTTACCAGCTGGATGACTTCAGACAAGTCGCTTAATCTCCTGGGAAATCAATTTCCTCACCCATATAAAATGATAGGGGGCAAGTTAAATGAGTCTTAAGATCCTTTCAGACTCTAGATCCTTGATTCTATGATTCCCATTTCAGATATGAAGAAACTGAGGCCCAGAGAAGTGAATTCTGGAACCCATTTTCTGATTTTAAGTTCAGTCAGTCAACAAACACGTATTAAGGACTATGTACCAGGCATTGTACTAAGCACCGGGGGCTGCAAAGAAAGGCAAAAGACAGCCCCTGTTCTCAAGGAGCTCATAGTTTAATATGGGAGATTACATGTAAACATCTATGTACAAAGAAGATACATAAAAGGGTAAATTACAGGTGGTGAAGTGGATAGAGAACTGGGTATGGAGTCAAGAATACTCATTTTCCTGAGTTTAAATCTGGCCTTAGACTTTACTAGCTGTGTGACCCTGAGCAAGACACTTAACCCTGTTTGCTTCAGTTTTCTCATCTGTAAAATGAGCTGGAGAAGGAAACGGCAAACCACTCCAGTATCTTTGCCTAGAAAACCCAAATGGGGTCACCAAAGAGCGTCAAACATAACTGAAAAATGACTGAACAAAAAATTAGAGGTAATTTCAGAGAGAAGGCATTAGAATTGATGGAATTCTGGAAAAGCCTTTTCCAGAAGATATGATTTGAAGGAAGCCAGGAAAAGTAGGAGGTGGAGATGAGAGGGAAAGCCTTACAGGTAAGGGGGACAGCTGGTTCAAATGCAGTTAGGAGGTGAAGTGTCTTGGGAAAGTGTGTAACAGGAAGGAGGCCAATATCACTGAATTGTAGAATATATGAAGAAGAGAAAAGTGTAAGAAGACTGGAGAAGTAGGTAGGGCCAGGCTGTGAAGGGCTTTAGAGGCTAAACGCAGGGTATTATATTTGATTTGGAGGTAATAGGGAGCCACAGGAATTTATTGAATAGGGGAGCGAATAGGGGAATGATCAGACCTGCATTTTAAGAAGATCACTTTGGCAGCTGAGTAAAGGATGGATTTAATTAAGGAGAAGCAGGGAGACCAACCAGAAGGCTATTGCGATAGTCCAGGTATGAGCTGATGAGCAGGGTGGTGGCTGAGTCAGAAGAAAGAAGGAGAAAAAACATATATATATACATACACTATATATACACACACATATATATACATATATATAATGATATAATTATGTAACCTCTCTCTCTCTCCCTTTGAAAGATGGGTGTGAAGGTAGAATCAACAGGACTTGATAATAGATGGATATGTGAAGTGAGTAAGAATGAGGAGTTGAAAATGGAACCGAGGTTGCAAGCCTGAGTAGGATGGTGGTAAGAGGGGAGGATCTAGGGGGATAGATACTGAGTCTCTTTTGGACTTTGTGAGTTTGAGATAAATACAAAACATCCAGTCAAGATGTCCAATAGGCAGTTGGCAATGAGAGACTAGAAGTCAGGAGAAAGATTAAGGCTGGATGAATACATCTGAGAATCATTTACATAGAGGTAATTGAACTCATAGGAGCTCATGAGATCACCAAGCAAAATAATAAAGAAGGATAAAAAGGGAAAAAAAAAACGCAGAACAGAGTAAGAAACCCTTTGTTATCAGGTGTGGCCTGTATGAAGATCTGGCAAAGGAAATTGAGGGGAGGTTGAACAAGTAGAGAAGAATCAGGAGAGAGCAGTGTCATGGAAGTATAGAGAGGAGGGAGTATCAAGAGGAAAAGGGTGACCAGCAGTGTAGAAAGCTGAAGAGAATTCAAGAAGGACGAAGATTGAGAAAAGGTCATTTTATTTGAACAGTGTGGAACAGTGACGGGCACAAAGGTGCTTTTTTTTTTTAAACAAATGCTTGTTGATTAATAGAACTGCTTCCATGCTATTATTGTATAACCTTTTGAGTAATATCTGAATTCCTGTGAAAAAAAATTTAGTACAATATTTGATTCATAAAATCTCCAAGTGACTGAGAAAAGAAAGACAGTTTGGTAGCCAAACATGGAAAAGATGAACTGCTTTTCGACCCCAGCTCACTCTGTCCTGTCCATAGTTTCCCCATAGACGACAACAAAAGGAACAATCACGATCATAACACACACCATAAAGTTTTATGGCTTACAGGGGACTTTTCTCATAATAATCCTGTGAGACAGGTGGTGCTAGGATATCCCCATTTTGGAGATGAAGAGACTAAGGCTGGGGCTAAGGACATCAGTCACACTGCTAGTTAGTGTTGGGAGCAAGGTCTTATCACTAGTCACCAAAAACCTCCTGAGCCACTTTTAACTTTCCATTGCCCATTGCTACACATTTCAAGGCTGTTTATGCATCTTGGAATTATCCCCTTATATTTCCTGAATTTACTCCTTCCTCTCCATCTTTATAATCATGATCTTAGTCTCATCCTGATCATCTCTTCTTTCAGTTATTGAAACTTGCTGCTATCCAAACACTCCATCTCCAAGGCCATCATATTCTGCATAGCCTGATGCTACTGGAGTGGTTGTCTCCTTGTCTGTCATCACTTTGACTACACCAGGCTCTTTCCTCAGCAGCTTATGGTGACCTTCCAGTTCACTTTGCTAGGGATCAAGGGCACTTTCATGCTGATGACTCACTGGGGGCTGGCATAAGGGATGAGAGTTCTTTCTCTATTACCCAGTTAGTCTGGTCTGACGGATAACCAGGGTTAAGACACAGATAGCAAAACTCAGTAACTGTACTGACGCTCTAGCTATTAGGATAGAGAAGAATGGAATGGGTTTGGGGTAAATTATGTAGGGAAAAAAAACTTGCAAGAGTGAGTGGTGACCTCAACATATTGAATGAAAGGCAAAAGTCTTTGAGGCCAGAGACGGTACCACATCTATCTTCGTATTTTATTTATATTTATTGCACATAGTAGGAACTTAGTAAGTATTTAGTGAATAAATGAATGAAGAATTAAAGATCATTCAAAGGCTTCCTTTTGGAGAGTTGACTGAAAGGACTACATTCTTCACTATGACAGGGCAATGTGTATGTACATGTACGTGTATATGTGTGCGTTACTTACAGGAAAATCCAGAGGAGTGGATTATGGAATGTGGAATGGGGCATACATTGCCAGTCATGGTCAATATTCCTCAGTGCCCATTTCCCAAGTTCCCTATTTCTGTTGAGGACCCCATCATGCTTCTGGTTACCCAAGTTCATCTTTGACTCTTCCTTCACTCTCCTAATACATTGGTAAGTCTTATTGATTCTACTTCCACAATATCTCTCATGAATTTCCTTCTCTCCATTCACATGAAGCCCACCTTAGTTTAGGCCCTTATCATCTCCTGCCTTGCTTACTACATTTGCTTCCTAAGTGGCCTTCCTACCTCTGATAGCTGCTCCCCTCTCAAATCCAGCTTCCACACAGGTACCAAATTGATATCTCTAAAGCACATTTTCTTGCTCAAGAATTTTCAATGGCTTACTGTTGACTCTAGGATAACATACCAGATCCTCTGTTTGGCATTCAAAGCTCTTCCCAGTCCGGCTCCAATTTCCTTTTCCAGACTGCTTTCACATTACTTCTTACTCGCCCTAAGTGTAGACCTTGCTGTTTTCCTTATGTCTCTTAGCACAGTGCCTGGCACACAGTAGGCACTTAATAAATACCGATCGATAAACATCACATCTCTTACGTCTGTGCTTTTGTGCAGGCTGTTTCTCATGCCTGGAAGATAACAACAGTACTTTAAAGTTTGCAAAGGACAAAGCACTTTACAAGTCATTTCATTTAATCCTTACAACAACTGTGAGAGGTAGGTGCCATTACTGTCCCAATCTGACAGATGAGGAAACAGAGACATTAAGTAACTCGTTCAGCATCGCATGACTAGTAGGTATCTGAGGCAGGATTTGAATGGAGGTCTTTCTGAATCTAGGTCTAGGGCTCTATCCTTTGTGTCATCTGTCTGCCCTAGTTGTCTCAGGCTGAATAGGTAGAGGTAGCAACGGTTTTCGTGCCTACAACCAGAGGGAAAGGAATTAGGGAAGAAACTTACCCTGGGGACCACTGGAAAGAAAGGAGTAGCCTGAATGCTAGTCTTGAAGTCAGAGGACCTGGGTTTAAATACTAGATGGCCTGTATGACCAGGGCCAAGTCATTTAGCCCCCTTTATGCTTCCATTTTCTCCTCTGTAAAATTCTCCTTTGTTAAACTGGATGACCTCTAAGGTCCCTTTTCACTTATGATGTAAATCAGTCATCCCAAGATCCTTTGATCTACGAGGCCCATTGTAGTTATAAATCTAAAATCCTATGAACTCACATATCTATAGTGCTTTAGGATTTAAAGTTATTTCTTCCCAACAACCCTGTGAGGTAGGTAGAGCAAGTATTATCATCCCTAGGAAACAGGTACAGAGAGGTTCCTTCATAGAGCTGGTAAATGTCATAGTTAAGACCCCAACCCAAGCCCCCAAAGCAAAATCCAGGTGCCTTCTGTTATACCATGAAAGACAGGTATTTCACCTGTAAGGTGGATAATGCCTATAAACAGCTGTTCTGATGACCTTTCATGGTGATTGAAGGTCATCTTAAAGCCCTTGAAGAAGCCTTTATGATAGTTGTCCCCAGGTATTTTTTAAACTTGTTTAGCCTAAATGCTCACAATGATCCTGAACAAATGTGAGGGATGTCAAGGGCAAGACCACATTAAGCTGTTTGTTCTAACACACTGACGTGTATTTTTGTTGCCAAGGAAAAGCCCCCAGTTCATGGGAAGAAAATAAAAGCCTCTCTCTTCTTAGTCCTCAAAGTATAGCAAAAATTGGCAAATTCATAGAAGCAAACTTTCCTGTTCACACTATCAGATATCAAGATTCTGCTAGAAAGCAGTGTATGATGAGGTATATAACTTAGCAACGTAGCAACCATAACAAACACAAATATTATGGCCCAATGTTTCATTAAATCCTGTAACAGGATTAATAAGGGCTTTGGAATGTGTACTCATTTTTTTCTTTTTGGACTTTGTTGAGATCTTTAACGGAGGCATAAATCTCTAAGAATAATAGACAGTTGACAGTACAGAACATATTTAGAAAGATGAGACATTAAAACATAAGCCCCTGTGCCTGGAGGATACCATTGCTATGCCAATGGGTGCCAACAGTTAATTAGAGAAAAGTCTTTCCTGAGTTCTTTCATTTAAGTTAATGTGAGGAATATTACATGGTGAACATCTCCACCCACCCTCCAGACTTTCAGGGACAGAGCTCATCTCTTGAGTACTAAACCCTTTCTGTTCTCTCATTCTCTACTCCACATTGATTCTAGATAATTCCTGATAACTCTCTGGCTTCTTACTGGGAAGATTCCCTTTAGCTGTCAGACTGGCGCTACTATCTATTCTCTAGTTTAGATGTGCTTCCTCATCAGAGCTAGATCAGGGCTTCTTGTTTAATTGGGTCCTCCCAGGCCAGGACTTTGGTGGTAAGGAAAGAAAAAAGGAGAGAGATTAAATCCTTCAACCAGCAACACATCAGTTTAGGCAACACCTCTGACCCTAAGGAGGCCAGCTTTTAATATGAGAGGATCTACTAACCACTCCACTGAAAAGATCCTCAAGGAAGGGCTGATCGATTGTTGATTGTGTGAGACAAAGGACGAGGGAGGCATGGAGTAAGGAGGGAGCCAGGGCTGCCAAATGTCACCCCTTCAAGTCCCTCTCTTGTTGACTGTCCACAGAGAGGGGATATGTTAGTGACTCCTATCCATTCCTACCACCCTCAACATCCTGGTGAGAGGAGAGTTGGGGAGCAACCATGATAGTGGAGGCCATTTGAGTATCTATGGAAGAAATGGATGTGTTTAGACTTGAGAAGATTCAAAGGAGGCATAACATCTATCTTCAGGTATTTGAAGTGGTGCCCATGTGGAACAGGGTTTAGATTTCTTTCATTTGGCCCCAAGGGGCAGACCTAAGAGTGATGGGAGGTAGTTACAAAGAGTCTGATTCAGATAATACAATGAAAAATTTCTAATAATAAGAGCTATCCAGTCTTGTAATAAATTGCTTTGGGAGGGAGTGGGTTCACCTTTACTGGAGGTGTTTGAGTGAATGATGGCTAACTTCTTCTTGTCAGGTTTGTGGAAGGGATTCTTATTCAGCTGTGGGTTGGATTCAGTGGCTACTGACATCCCTTCCAACTCTGAGATTATGTGCTTGGGCAAGCATGGAAGGGCTATAATTAACCAGGGTGGCCTTGATGATTGAGTAGTTTATCTCTATTGGCCAGTGGAGCACCTCAGTTCCCATCCTTTATGCCTAACCCCCCAAAATTGAGATCTTACTCAATAGTAAGTATGGTACAGACATTCTGAATATTTAAGGAGAATTATTTTTATTCCTGAACCTCCATATATTTGAATTTGAGAAAGAAAAATATTTGCTAGCAAGCAATGCTGATGATCCTGATGAAGCCTCTAAGGTTAGTCCCAAGACTATATTTTTCTTGCTAAGCCAAAACTTTATTTAAAAAAGGTGAGATTTCTGGGATCCAAATTCATTTTTTGTATGTTGTTTTAAAATAAATGGTTTTTTTAAATAGTTTCAGAAGTGCTATAAACTGTTACTCTCTAGGAGGCTAACAATTTGGTTGTGGCCTTAACTACAATGCTGGATCCCCTCTCATCAGTGGCTCTGGAATGTAACAGCAGTCGAATATTCTTTAATGTTCTAGAGCAAGCCTGGCAGATCATAAGGAGAGAATTCTGGACCACTGAATTCTATTCTCAGTTCTGCTCCTAGAGCCCTGGGAGAACTGGGAGGAATTCTTCACAGTTTGGGTCCTCAATTCCCCTGAGGGTAGGAGAAGGAAAATAACACTTGGTCCCTCCCTACCTCACCAAAGCATTTGGAGAACAAATGAGAATTTGATGAATCAGTTTCAAAGACATTTAGGCAATTAAAAACCTGACCCAGTGTTAGTGAAGTGCTTTATACTTCTGAGAGAAAAGTTTAAAGTACATGCACATATACAAATGTATTTACTATATATCTTGACTAAAATCTGAACTCTGGTTACTTCTTTAGCCAATTTAACAAATTAATGAATTTGAAAGGGCATTATAATTGTATAAGTTGAATTGTTAGACTAATACTCAACTTATGTACACCAGCCCAGTGATAGAAAAGAATTCCCCTTCCTCTTCTAATGCTCCGGATTTCCCTTTTCTATTCCCTCCTTCTTCTTGATTCTTCAGATTCTGCCATTGCTGAGAATTCCTGCTTTTCTAGTCTTAACCACCACCATCACCTTCCAGATCCCTCAGAGCATGCTTCTCATGTCCCAGTGGGGGGTCATTGGCAGCACCGAAAGGAAGGATGAGATGGGAGGAAAGGGAATGGTAACAGAAGAGGTAACACCTCATCATATTGCCACTTTTAACTACAGACCTGTGCTAGGGTGGCTAGGGTGTTTATTCCAAAGAATGCAAACTGTTCAGCAGCAGAATTTAAAAAGACAATTCTGCTTATGTGACACCAGGCTGCAATTTTCTCCAAGTTTGCATTAATTATTGCCTTCATATAGAATTCTGGACATCAGCACCACATGAAAAATTTTTATCTCTAATGTTATTATGAGATTGAAAATCCTCAGTGGTACCTACAGAATGGATCAACTTTTCCCTGAAATCTTTTTTGTAATAACATTCTATATAATATCTTTATCAATATTGAAGGTAGAGGATAAAAAGATTCCCAAGCACTGACTCTGCTCCCTCAGGGTGAGTTCCACAATTATTTAGCAATAGCTTTGTTGTCCTATGATTCTGAAATTATTTTTCTCATTTGAAGTATGTCTGTGAGTCATGGGATATCACAGTCTCTGAAGAATTGAAATTCAGAGTCACCCAAAGGGTGACAAAGGTAAAGTTCTTGTTGAGTGTGATAGGCAGCAACTTATTATCAATGAAGAATTACAGAAGAGAAGTTGCATAAAGGATGTCAACAGAGATTGGAAAAGGCAGGCTGATGATGTTATGGGAATAAAGAATAACTGATGGGCAGCCTTCATGCTCCATTGGTATCCGTGTAGTATTAAGACATTTAGAGGAAGGCCCCTGGCAAATTGGCTGGCTCCTCTTTGAAGTACTTATGGCAGGACATGGACAAAGTCAGAGGGAGAAAGGGTGGATGTATTGTGACATTCACCAGAAGAAGATGTAGTCACATTGATGTAATCGTGTCCATACATCAATAAATTAAAGGAAGGTATAACAAGATGACTAAACGAGCCAGGAAAATGTTCTTTCCCATTCATGCTCTACTTTGCACAGCTACGAGGTACAGGTAAACCTTTGGCACTTTGGAAAGCTCTAACATCGTGGAATTTTCCATTTACCCATAGTTTTATTTTATGGGAATGTAGAATATTGGCATCTACTGAAAGAGTTAGCTTTTCCTTATTCTGTTTAAATCCTGATAGAATTAATTCATTGGTACTGGCCAGAGTAAAAGTTAGCATTACCAAAATATAGGTAGTGCAGTGGATAGAGTGCTGGGCCTGAAGTCAGGAAAAGCTGAGGTCAAATTTGGCCTCAGACACTTACTAGCTGCGTGACCCTAGGTAAGCCATTTAATGCTGTTTGCCTCAGTTTCCTCATCTGTAAAATGACCTGGAGAAGGAAATGCAAACCACTCTAGTATCTTTGCCAAGAAAACCCTGAATGGAGTCATGTAGAATTGGAAATGACTGAACAACAACAAGGATTTATTTATATGAATCACTCAAGAACTGACAAGTGAATGGAGCCCAGCACAGGTACCTTGGAGAAGGGGCAAGGGTGGTGGTAAAAAGGACATGAAACATAGTGCGCAGCCTAAAGAGGCTAGAGGCAGAATTAGCTCTGCAGTAAGGGATGGAGAATAGGCGGGAGATACCTATGATAAGAATGCTGCATCCTAATGTAACATAGAGGAAGAAGTTTGGGACTAGAGTGGGAGGAAAAGGGCAGGAGCCTTGTGAACCTCTCCTTGATCTGTCATTCGTTATGTGACCTTGAACAACTCGTCTTACCTCTCTACGCCTCAGTTTCTTCAACTGTAAAATGAGAGTATTTGGATTAGATGATATTTATGGTCCCTTCCAGCTCCTTGACTTTATGAAAGGGTTTTAGGGACAACAAAAGAAGAATTAAAGAGCATCAAAAACAAACTTGGAAACTTGAATGTTTCAAGCTTGAAGGGAGCTTAGAGGCCACTTTAGCTTCTTTGTTTTATAGATGGAGCTACTAAATAGCAGAGCTGGTATTCAAACCCAGATCCCTTAAACCTAAATCCAGTTTTCTTTCTAGAATACTATATATCCAGTATACTCTCTCTCTCTCTCTCTCTCTCTCTCTCTCTCTCTCTCTATATATATATATATATATATATATATATATATATATGTATAAATTATGCTTCTGATTTCTTGAAGTTGCCCAACTCCATTGGTAGTTATATAGGTGCTGGACTGAGGACTCAGCCTAGATAGTTTGGACTAGAAACATATGCCTGTTATTCAAAATAACATGATCCCAAAGTGTCAGAGGGATTAAAGTATATACTTTCAAGCTGACAACTTGGCACTACAGAAAATTATGCTTGGGTGAGGCTGGTTAGTCAGCAGGAGCAGGCACATTGCTCTACAATTCGGCAAACATCACTGCAGTTTTCATCTGGGACAAGTCTCAAAATAGAAATACGGTGGTCAAAAGCCAGCCAAAGTGTCTGTAGAAGTTCTACGATACCTGTTGCGTAACCCTATAACCCCATTTGACTTTCTTCCTTTCATCTTTACCCTACTGGCACTTGAAGACAGGGTTCTGGAGGGAAGAGAGACATCAAGCACATCTAACTTCCTTTGTCTTGACCCATTACTTGCTAGCTCTTACTGCCCTCCCCCCGACAAGCTTCCGCCCTTAAATTATCTTTGCTTAAGACAATCTTTGCCTTTTATGACCTTTTGTCTAAATGGTGTTTCCAGTGTCAGGGTTTACAAGGTAACCACCTAGACCCTGACCCTGAATCTCTTGGTTTTATTAATGATACCTACGTGGTGAGACAACCTATAGAAGTCTTCTTGGGGATCTTGCATCAACAACAACCAACAGTCTTGCCCTTGGGCTTAGGACAAATGAATGTATCTTGAAATTTTGTGACGCAAGCCATCTGCATTCTCAGGAAAGACTTCTAGGACTAAATGTCATGGATCTGGGACTTGTCCTGTGTTGAGGGCCAGAACTAGAAAGTCTAAATATGGGATAAGGAATTAAGCTTGACTCTTTTCCTTTTCCTACCCATAAGGGCTTAATTATTCAGATCCTTTGGCTCACCAACTTTCTCTTGCCTAAAATGTTAGAATACTCTGACCTTTAGACTTTGATGGTAAGCAGCTGTTAACAATTAAGGATGTGCATAAGGGCTGGGGTTAGTCCCCTAAGAATGGTGAGAACACCTAGGGGATGATTGTTAGCTTTCCCTATATAATCCAGACCCTCAGGATAATAAATGGCTCAGTGTTTCACTGACCCACCTGGCCCACCTGTCTCATTTTGCACCCCTCCTTTTGATGCAATACTTAGTCACGGGTGACAGTCCTGAAGCTGCTGCCCAATAAGGAGGGGAGCATCTCAGTCAGCCTGTATCCCATAATTGGCAGATGGCTGAATCCATGGATATTCATTTCAGTATTGGTGTGGTCTCTTCGGGAAAATCAGTGTCTTGGATTCCGACACTCTAGCTATTTCTGTCTATCAGGTAGAATTCTCCTGTTTCTCTCAGAATCAACTTACTTATATCAACCACATTCTCCTCTTGCAGGATGTGTTGAGCCCAATTCCAATTTCACAATTGCTAGCAGCCTTCTGAAAGAAGTTTCTACTTAGTGAAGATGGACCTGTTCCATAGATGAAACGTTTGGTCAGGACTAGCTGGAAAACTCCCTGTACCGATGCACCACTACTATAACACACTAGCATGCTGCTGCCATCCCTGCTCAATAATAAGAGCCCAAACAAAGGTTTGCTCATGCAAGCAGTTTCTGGAACTGGAGTATAAGATGTAAGAACCCTGCCCTGCCCTGCCTAGACAGAAATCCCTAAAGTCAGGAGGCCAAGAGCAGAACTAAAGACAAAGACTCAGAGTAAACTATTAGAGAAACAGATGATTCATTCATTCCCTTGAGTTTTATTCTTATTTTTTTTAATCTCCTATCATTTCAACAACCTCTTACTAGACACTGAAGGATGCTGAGCAGACTATGACCCCAAGAGGTCAACATAAGATTTGGTGAATCTAACTAGGGAGGAGGAAAGTGTTTGCATCTCTTTAATGTAAAAACCATGCAATATTGTGTTCTTTTATATGTATTTGTGTCTTATTTCCATGCTAGATCATAAGCTTCTTAAGAACAAAATCATGTCTTCATGAAGCCACTACTTCCCTTAGCACTGTGTGCTGAATACAGTAGATGTTTAATAAATGTTTATTGTGTTAATGAGGACACAATTAGCTGACTGAAGATGACCAGAGCAAACTTGATTGATAGTCTAGTTGAAAACAAAGAGGGGACGTTTTAAGGCATACTTTTTAATGTAATTAACCCACAAAGAAACAGAGTGTTTTAAACTCTCCTGTCTCTTAGGAAAGTTATGTCCTAAACAATCATAGGTTTAGAGACAAAGGACTGGAGTTTAAACCTGACCTCTGCTGATGATAACCTGTATGATCTTGGCCAATTCACCTAATTTCTCTAGACTTCAATTTCCTCAATTGTAAAATGAGAGGGTTGACCTAGATGACCTATAAGGTCCCTTCTAGTAGACTCTATGCTCTTATGAATGAATGAATGTGATTTGGTCAGGTAGACATGGGATTGGCATCAGTCATCAGTACAGATGGCCACATTTGAAAAGAATAAATAAGTGAAAAAAATATGCTTCAATCCTCATTCAGAGTCCACCAGTTCTTTATTTGGATGTAGATAGCATTTTTCATCATGAGTCCTTTGTATTTGTCTTAGATCATTGTGCGGCTAAGAAGAGCAAAGTCATTCATAGTTGATCATCACACAATGTTGCTGATACGGTATACGTTGTTTTCCTAGTTCTGCTCATTTCACTGTGCATCAATTCATACAAGTCTTTCCAGGTTTTTCTGAAATCTACCTGCTCATCATTTCTTATTGCACAATAGTATTCCATTACATTCATATACCACAGCACGTTCAGCCATTCCCCAGTTGATGGACATCTCCTCAGTTTCCAATATTTTGCTACCACAAAAAGGCTACTATAAATATTTTTGCACATACAAGTCCTTTTCCCTTTTTTTTTTTTTAATAATCTGGTGGTATTGTTGGATCAAAGGGTATGCACAGTTTGGTTGTCCTTTGGAAATAGTTCCAAACTGCTTTCCAGAATTGTTGTATTAGTTCACAACTCCACCAACAGTGCATTAATGTCCCAATTTTCCCACATCCTCTCCAACATCTACCATTTTCCTTCTGTGCTATATTAACCAATCTGATAGATGTGAGGCAATACCTCAGAGTTGTTTCAATGTTCACTTTTCTAATCAGAAGTAATTTAGAGCACCCATTCACATGCCTGTAGATAGCTTTGATTTCTTCATGTGAAAACTGCTTGTTCATGTCCTTTGACCATTAATCAGTTGAGGAATGGCTTGTATTCTTATAAATAAACTCAGTACTCCATATATTTGAGAAATGAGGTCTTTATCATAGACATGTGCTGTGAAGATTGTTTCCCAGCTTTCTGTTCTCCTCCTAATCTTGGTTGCTTTGATTTTGTTTGTGCAAAAGCTTTTAAATTTAATGTAATCAGAATTATCTATTTTACATTTTGTAATGCTCTCTATCTCTTGTTTGCTCATGTAGTCTTCCCTTTACCAAAGATCTGACAGGTAGACTATTCCTTACTCTTCTAAATTTGCTTATGGTGTCACCCTTTATGTCTAAATCATGTACCCATTTTGACCTTATCTTAGTATACTTGTTTATTGATGTTAAAGGTGAATTATCTTCTTTCTTCCAAGGAAAATCTGAAGTTGTTTATGCAACAACAACATATATAAAACAGGACAATTAAAAATGAAAACAGAACAAAAAATAGTTAAAAAGGATAAGGGAATTCTGTCTAATTGGACCACTATGGACATACTGGGCAATTTGGACTTTTGTAAACATCCTGCCTTTACAAGACTTTTGTTATTTACTGGTCCAAATGGACCTTGGCCATCTTGTCAGCTGCTTAGATCTTCCTCACATCATCACCCGTTTGGATGGTTGTTCTCTGTCACTACCACACTGTATGTTTTGAATTCAGACCCAAAACTTCCTTTCTGATATAGTCTATTGCTTTCTACCAGAGCCACCCCTGCATTAACATCCTAGACCCTGCAAGTTTTGACCCTGGCTCAGGACAGCTGCATCCTGCTTGTTATTTTCCTTAAGAAGAGTCATATCTCCTGAATGCCCCACAAGCACATCCTGGTGCTTAAATTTCTTTCCAATTCCTGGTAGTATATACCTGGTAAGGACTTCTTTCCTGTCTCCCTCCTCTGGTCATAACTATTTCACATACTTGAATGCTGGATATTGGTTTAAGGAGAGGGATTTAAAACAGGTGATAAGGTTATCCAAAGCATTAGGGCAAATGCAGCTGTCTTCATTCGATCCATTGTAAGGCCAATTATGTCATGCAAGTATTTAGGCTGATTTCAAGGAGTCTAGGATTCCCATACTTCATACAATTAAAAAAAATCCCCAGAAAGAACATCAGCTATAGAGGAAGATAGGTCCCAGATAGAGAATGCTAAGGCTTATATGCCATGAGAATATGATTTTCAGTTTGACATTAAGATTTTCCTTAGACACACATTCACTTGTGTAAACCTTTGCTCAGAAGTCAGGTTTGCCAGAACGACATCTTGGATAAAATTGACTGACAGTCCCTGGCCCACAAGGATTTCCAAGATAATTCTATTAAACTTTTAAAGAATAATCAATACCTTTATAATGCAAATTATCCATTAAAATGAAAAAGAAAACACTCTAACAAACTTGTTTTATGAGACAAAAAATGGAAAGGATAAAGCAAAAAAAAAAGAAAACTATAAACCAATGGTATTAATGAATATCAATTCAAAAATTTTAAATACAACCCTGGCAAAAGACTACAGAAATATATAAAAAATATTTGTTATGATCCATTTGGATTTATATGAGATGTCAAGAGGGTTCAACGTTAGAAAAACAATATGTTTCATCATATTAGAGACAAAAATATATAAAACTATGTGATTATTATCAACAGAATCAGAATCAGATAAAACCTCTGACAAATTAAAACATTTGATAACACTAAAAACCCAAGATAAATTATCAGACATTTTCTAATATAATTACAAAGTATATATCTAAAGCCAAAATCATATATTTAAGATTATATTCAATAGGGAAATAATAGAAACTTTCTCAATAATATAAGAGTAAAGCAAGGATTCTGTTTTCCCTGCTGGTTTTTGATGCAGGTCTCCCAATAGAAATAAGACAAGAGAAAGAAATTAAATATATAAGGATGGGCAGAGGAGACAAAGCCATCATTATTTGATAATGATATATAACAATACTATAATAAAATCTAGGAGGAAATAGTAAAAAGGGAGGTCCCTTTCAAAATAACTACAAAGTATATAAAATATTTGGGAGTCAGTCAATCAAGACACACTCAAGACCTGTGTAGAGAAAATTACAAAATGCTCCTTTAAAAAATAAGCACTGACAAATAATAGGAAGAATATTCAGTGCTCATGATTCAGTTACATTAATATAACAAAAATAATGATACTACCTAAACTAATTTACAAAAATAGTGAAACAGCAGTTAAAATACTAAAGGATACTTTAAAGAGCTAGACAAAATAATAACAAAATTCATTTGGAGGTACAAAAGATGTAAAAATCTCAAGGGAAATAATTGGAGAGAGCCAGGAATGAAGGGGGAATAGTACTTCCAGATCTCAAATTATATTAGAAAGCAGTGATTATCAAAATTATTTGGTACTGGTTAAAGAACAGAATCAGTAGAACTGATTAGATAAGGAAGAATCAGAAACAAACTTACTCACCCAATGTTCAATACACCTGAGAACACAAATAACTTGGGAACAAGCTCCATATTTGACAAGAATTGCTGGGAAAAGAAGAAAACAGTTTGATAAAAAGGTAGGCTTAGATCCACATCTTATACCACATATCAAAATAAGCTTAAAATGTACACAAGACCTTAGGTTAAAGATCATAATAAAATAATTACAAAATAATCAAGTAGCTTCCATAACTATAGCTATCTGTGCAAGAATTCTTAACCAAGCAGGGGATAGAGGCAATTACAAAGATAAAATAATTTTGGTTATATGAACTTGAAATATTTTGCAAAAGCAAAATTAGCACAACAAGAATAAGAAAGCAGTTAATTGGGAACAAAACCTTTGCATCAAATGTTTCTGATAATGGTTTGATGTCCATGATACAGATAGGACACCGATACAAATGTATAAGGACAAAAATCATTCCCCAGTGGATAAGTGGTCAAGCAACAGGAACAATTCTCAAAAGAGCTGCAAACTACTAACCGTATAAGAGATTGCTCCAAACCGCTAATAGGAGAAATGTAATTTAAAACAAATATGAGACTTTACCTAGTACCCAGTCAATTAGTAAAAGTGACAAAAGATGGAAATAGCCAATGTTTCAGTGTTATGGAAATATAATGCCTACAATACAAACCACACAGATATACTGCTGATGGTGATGTTAATTGATCTATTCTGGAAAATAATTTGGATCTATGCTAACAAAATGACTAGAATGCTTATCCCCTTTGACTCAGGGATCCTATTCCTAGGCCTATAATCCAAGGAGGTCAATGACAAAGAAAGGCCCTATATATCCCAAAATATTTATGGTAGCACTTCTTTGTGGCAATAAAGAACTGGAATCAAAACAGATGCCAGTTGATTGCAAATAGCTAAACAAGTTGTGGTATATGAATGTCAGTTAGTCAACAAACATTTATTAAGTGTCTTATATGGGCCAGGGACCCTGCTGAAATACTACTGTGCAGTAAGAAATGATGAACACTGGAGCAGTGAGGTGGCACAGTGGATAGAGCACCGGCCCTGGAGTCAGGAGGACCTGAGTTCAAACCCAACCTCAGACACTTGACATTTACTAGCTGTGTGACCCTGGGCAAGTCACTTAACCCCATTGCCTAGCCAAAAAGCAAAAAAAAAAAAAAGTAAAAGAAAGAATTGAATAATGTGAATCAGAAAGAACATTCTTGGAAGAGAAGTCCTTTTGCTTTTATAGAAAATACAATACAACCATGTAGGAGCTTTGATAAGATATAATCAAGACAATTTTCAAAGGAGGAAAAATATTGTCAATAATTTCCTGAAAATTTTTAAAATTCTCAAGTAAATATGAAAAATGTGAATTGTAAGAACTCTGAAAAACCATTTTATAATCATTAAATGACAAATGGTTGTGAAATGATTCTGGATGGCCACAGGGGTCAAATGGAGGATAAGTCATCAATGTAATGTGGAAGAACTAGGAGCATGAATCTAGGAGTCAGTCAATCACAATCTCTAATCTCTGTTCTGAAGCGGGATTATTTAAACTGGGGAGGCAGAAAGTCAGAAGCTACTGGGAATAGCTCTGACAAGAAGATCAGAATCTCTCCCACTGTGAGGCTGCTTATAATTTTTAATGATTTGGTACATAGTTTTTGGTACTTAAAAAGCGAGTTGATGTTACATAGAAAGGTTCCAAGGATATTATTGCTGACCTCCAAGGCTGCATGGGCTCCAGTGATATCAGACCTAAATGTGAGTTTAGAACCATCAGTAGAAAACCAGACCTAAGGGTAGAACCAACTTTAACAGCAAACCTCAGACAAATTGAACGATACAGAGAGAATGAATGAATGAACAGATGAAATATGTTTATTAATCATTGACAATGGGTCAAGAATTGTGCTAATCACCAGGCATACAAAATGAAATTGGAGACAACCTCTTGCTTCAAGGACCTTACATCTTGAAAGGGGAGATAATACACATAGGATTGTTGTAGCCAGAGTGGGGCATCTTGGCATCTTGAGTCATAGGAATAATGAATAGATCCATAAGGGAATAAACATATAATGGCAGTATTGATTTGATTTGGTTTCAGAATTGGAAAAAGAATGGGGTGTTACAGAGAATACACACAGTGTCAAGGTGATTGTAAGAAGCTGGTTTGAGGGGCAGCTAGGTGGCACAGTGGAGTCAGGAAGACCTGAGTTTAAATCTAGCCTCAAACCAAACACTTGACACTTACTAGCTGTGTGACCCTGGGCAAGTCACTTATCCCCAATTGCTAAGAAGAAAGAAGAGGAGGAGGAGGAGAAGAAGAAGAAGAAGAAGAAGAAGAAGAAGAAGAAGAAGAAGAAGAAGAAGAAGAAGAAGAAGAAGAAGAAGAAGAAGGAGGAGGAGGAGGAGGAGGAGGAGGAGGAGATGAGGAGATGAGGAGGAGGAGGAGGAGGAGGAAGAGGAGGAGGAGGAGAAGAAGAAGAAGAAAAGAAGAAGAAGAAGAAGGAGGAGGAGGAGGAGGAGGAGGAGGAGGAGGAAGAGGAGGAGGAGGAGAAGAAGAAGAAGAAGAAGAAGAAGAAGAAGAAGAAGAAGAAGAAGAAGAAGAAGAAGAAGAAGAAGAAGAAGTTGGTTTGAGTGTAAAATATAAATAACATGGCTGAGTGCATCTACTTATAGTGGGAAATGTGAGGCACTCACCAGTTGGAACAGCAGAACCCCAGGGGGCAGAGAGGGAGATCTGGAGCTGCAAAGGTTAAGTCCTTCAGGGCACATGCCTGCTGCAAGGGTTCATAGAAACAGACAAAGAACTGAAGGTATGACTTCAGGGACCCAGTGACTTCTCAGAAAAGATGCATAATAGGTAAGATATGAAACCTCAAGATCTGTAGAAGGTGGTTTGAAACCAAAAGGAAGAATCTTACGGGGCCAGATTTTGAAAAAAAAAAAGTGGCTTTCCGACCTGGTCCTGGACAGGATGGCTCCTGCAAAGAAAGGTGGAGAGAAAAAGAAGGGACGTTCTGCCATCAATGAGGTGGCGACCAGAGAGTATACCATCAACATTCACAAGAGGATTCATGGGGTAGGCTTCAAAAAGCGAACTCCTTAGGCTCTAAAGGAAATTCGAAAATTTGCCATGAAAGAAATGGGAACTCCAGATGTACGCATTGATACCAGACTCAACAAAGCTGTTTGGGCCAAAGGAATAAGGAATGTCCCATACCGTATCCGAATGTGTTTGTCTAGGAAATGCAATGAGGATGAAGATTCACCAAACAAGCTGTATACATTGGTTATTTACGTACTTGTCACCACTTTCAAAAGTTTATGGACAGTCAATGTGGATGAAAACTAAACTGAACTTCATTTAAATAAAGTTATAAAGTCTCAAAAAAAAAGTGACTTCATCTAAGGCAGAGGTTCTTAACTTGTGAGCACACGCACGTGTGTGTGTGTGTGTGTGGTGTGTGTGTGTGTGTGTGTGTGTGTGTGTGAGAGAGAGAGAGAGAGAGAGAGAGAGAGATACCTTTGAGAGTCTGGTGAAACCTAGGGACCCCTTCTCAGAATAATGGTTTTAAATCCATAAAATAAGTATATTGAAATAGTTATCAAAATATTTCAAAAATAGGTTCACAGACCACACGGATTAAGAACTCTTGATCTAAGTATTCAAGGTTTTAGAGACCCATGAATGATTTAAAGGCTCAAGGATGATTATAGAGTAGAAGTATTACAACTGAGGACCAGAGTAGGATTTTTTTGGAGCCCCCATGAGACCATTAACAAGCAAGCTTTGGAAGGAACTGAAAATCCCGTCAGACATTGCAATGGTACCTGTGTGACCCTACCTCAAGTTAGGGAGCTCAGTACCTTGGTCTAGCTAGCACCTACTGCAGATAGGATTAAAGTGAGGCCAACACCCAAAATGAGAAGCATGAAATGAGTCATTGGAAAACGTGAGGGTAAAAGGAACTTTCTGATTACATGAAATTGAAAAAATTTATGCAAACAAAATCAATGTAGGTAAAATCAGAAGGGAAAAAAATGAGCTGGTAAAAAAAACCCCACTTTACAGCAGTTTCTTTGATGAAGGTCTCATTTTCAATATATAAAGAATCATTTCAAATTTATAAGAATAACAGCTATTTCCCAGTTGAGAAATGATTAAAGGACATTAATGGTCAGTTAGTTCTCCAAAGAAGACATTCGAATTATCAATAACCATATGAAAATATCACTAATAATTGGAAAAAATGCAAATTAAAGCAATGCTGAGGTTCTACCTCACTCCTATCAAATTGTCAAAGACGACAATTTTTTTTTAAATATTGGAAGGACTTTGGGAACAGTCAGATTAATGTCCTGTTGGTGGAGTTGTGGATTGGTAGTCATTCTAGAAAGCAAATGAAACTATGCCCCCAAAGTTACTGAACTGCATATACCTTTTGACCCAATTATATATCTTCTAGTTCTACACCCTAAAGAGATCGAAGAAAAAGGATGCATATGATATAAAAATACTTGTAACAACTGTTTTTGTAATGGCAAAGAACTGAAAACTAAGGAGATGCCCATCATTTGAGGAATGACTGCATAAATTATGGTATATGAGTGTAATAGACTATTTGTATAGTAACAAATGATGAAGGGGATAATTTCAGAGAAACCTGGAAAGATTTGCATGAGTGAATTGAGTAGAAGCAGAAGAAAAATTTATGTAATAACAACAACATTATAAATACAAATAATTTGGAAAGACTTAGGATCTCTGATCACTGTAATAACCAACCATGATTCTGGAGGATTGATAACATCTTCTGACAGACAAGTGATGGACTCAGAAGGCAGAATTAAACATATGTTTTTAGGTATAGCCAATGTGGAAATTTGTTTTGCATTACTATGCATATTTGTTACAAGGGTTTTGTTTTTCTTTCTTTTGTTTAAATTAGAGGAGCAATGAGAGGGAGAGAAAATAAATACTTATTAATTTTTGAAAAAGAGAAAAAGAGAAGGCAGTAGTTAAGGAAGAGCAGACAATTCTAATTTCCACGTCATTGAGGACTAAAGAAAACTAGTACTATGGACTGTCTTAGACTATGAAATAAGCACATAATCCTTTCCAGAAACTATAATGTTTTCTATTGCTACTATCTATAAAGAAATAGACAAGGATTAAGAAAATAACCAAGGGCAGGGGTGGGGGGAAGAGAGAGAGAGAGGTGGGAGTAAGTAGAAAAGGGTGGGGATGGGAATGTAATAGGCCTGGAAAGAGATGCCAGGTGGGAGACAAGGTAGTGGCATTGGACCAAGGGCCTGAGGCTTAAGATACAGAAGAAAAAGAAGAAAGGGGAGACAGCCCAGGACTCAGAAGTAAATGAATTAGTGACTTTGCTTTGTCCTGATTCACTTCCTCTGAGTGAGCTCTCGCTTATCATAGTCCCATTTAAAATATGGTACCTAGAACTGAACAAAATATTCTAGATATCTAGGTCAACCCATAAGTGTCCCACAATTTTTAATGAATAGTAATAGAATTTATGTTGTTACTACACCGGATTCAGCATAATCATTATATTCTCATACTCTTGATCCTGTTGTATAGATCTAATCCAGATATCAGCTATGAACGTGAGAGCAAAAGGGAGATTGTACCTCTCTAAAATCCCGCAATAATTAGAAGAGGTCTTCCCAATGTTGGGTGGATCTTCTATGGAAAATCTGTGGAAAGATGCAAATAAAATTGCTTAAAATTTTATTTTTAAATTCCAAACTTAAATACTAAGAAACATGAGCTTTTCCATATACACAGAACATGAAAAAAGGAAATTGTGAATCTCTATTTCATGTCACTTACTTTTGAACTGTCTCTTTTGCTTTTGCTTCCTTTTGAACTTCTTTCTCTTCTCTTCTGTAGATTTAAAAAATGCTCCCATGGCCCTTTTTTGGGGGCCTTATTATTGCTAACTCTCCCTCTCCTCTCATCTTTCCCAATGAAAAACAAAGGGAAAAAATCCTCTCATACAAAAATAAACAATCAAGCAATTTTTTTTCCCTTTTACTCCTCACTTTAGAATCAGGAAGCTGGTTTTACTTGTGACTATTCTTTCTATAGGGATTATACTCTCTCTTAACCACTTCTCCCTCATCTATAGCCCTACTTGTTCCCTTGTGGAATTTGATGTAGTTCTATGCCAAATTATGTGTGTATTTTCAATCCTCCTTTATTTTATTTAACAATGAGGTTGATCTGATGCCCACTCCCCTACCCTTTCCCCATGTTTGTATACTCTTTGTTTCATGCATTTAGTTCTACCTCTTCTTCCTTATTTTTATGGTAGTATATTCTTCCCATTTCTTCCTTTTCTTCAAACCCTCATAAGAGAACCCATCTACCCCTCAAATCCTATATTTTTCTTTTTTAACTGCCTTAATACCATTTGAAGACATTAAGGTACTGATGGAAAATTTGTTTCTTCTACCCCATCGTAATGTTAGCCCTACATTGTCATATATCCCCTTCTAATTGTCCAAATAAATTTACCTTTCTAGGTTTCTCTTAACTCCTGTGTTTGCATTTTAAACTTCTTACTCAGCTCTACTCTTTATATCAGAAATACTTGAAAGCCATTTTTTCTATTAAAAGTCAATTTTTCCCCTGTAGGATTGAGGAGCTACATTTTATAAATATGAGTTCTCATCAAAAGTAAAGATTACTTTTTTGACTTTATATCCCCAGCACTTACCAGAGTGACTGACTCCAGTAGGGCATTTAATTTATTCTTGTGGAATTAAAGTGAATTTTTTTTTTAAATCTCAAATGTTGTTCTACTGATCCCACTTACCTCTGGCATGTTCTCTCTTCTCTACTTGGCTTTATAGAATCTCTAGTTTCTTTCGAAGCACAATGTTCTCCTGGTTCTGCTCACTTCACTTTGCATCAGTTCATGTAAATCTTTCCAGGTTTTTCTGAAAACATCTTGCTCATCATTTCTTATAGCCCAGTAGTATTCCAGCACAATCATATACTAATGCTTTTTTTGTCTTGAAATTGTGCTTTTTCCCTTCTGAAAATGCTTTGCATTACTTTGTATGTATAAGGCTGATCAGAAAGTTCCCCTATCAACTAGTTGAACTTATAGAATTGTAAGTTTTTGTTTAGGGCTTCTGATTTCACCCTCCCCTATGAAAAGGTGATACCTCCTAAGGATTTTTTTCACTGCCTTCAAGATGAATTGACTGGCTCCTGTCATGGGATGGATGATGTTATGAGAACTGTAATTTGATTTAGGTCTATAAAAAGGATCCTGCAGACTCTTTTAGTCCCTTTTTCCTTTTGTTTTTGTGAAAACATATGTAACCTGAGCCCCAAAGCCCATTGGTATGGGACTTTCTCCTCACAAGTGGAGATCAAGGCCACTGCTCCTGCATGAAGGGTGGGGCAGTGTTGATGACAGATATCTGCTTCTCATTCTCTTCAGGATCTTCTGCTTCCAGCTTCAAGAGAGAAGATGGAAGAAACCTGTCCCATTTTAGGTTGCTGAAGGGGAAAAAAGACTCTGGGAAGAAACTGACATGTAGAACTTTGCATATGTCTCTATTCTCAGCTTCCTACACTATAGAGACTTTTGGGAATTTCCCTTTGGGTGAGATCTGGGACTCTCTCTGTAGGTTGAGCTGAGTTGCTTTGCTCCTGGTAAGAGAGAGCCTCCAGGCACTATTGTCTGGTATATATTCCCATATGTATACTTTCTTTGACTTTTGTGTTGCTATTGATTTGGATAAATGGGTTTATTTGCTGTGTGTGTTGATCGTGGAACCGGTATTAAATGAGAAAAGAGTTAAGCCTTGAATTGGATATACAGCTTGGGGTTCTCCTTTCCTCAATAATGAATAGTGATCAGAAGTTTAACTTGAACCTCAAAACTACATCCCTTAGACTGGTAATATTTAAGGAAGTAAATAGATAAAATTTTAGCCTGCTCCTTTTCTCTGAGGATAACAGAGTAGCTAATCTCTGGTCCAACCTCCTGCTTACCTTTCTGGCAGGAATTAAATTCTCCCTTGGAGAAGAAGTTAGAGATACATCTGTTCTGGCTGCCCAATGAACCAAATCAAGCCATACAATGAAACCCCATGCTACATTTTGGGGGCAGCTCTGTTACACACAACTGGACTTAGAGTGGAGTTGGGTCAGGAAACATTACTAGTTGCCTTATAGCAGAGGTGGACGTGCTAGTGTTGATGCCACTAAGGAGAGTTCCTGGCCTCAGCCTGGTAGAGGTATCTGCAGAACCTCTTCAAACACACGGCTTCTACGGAGAGAGGAACAACATGATCAGAGCATTAGGGGTTCCTGAGTCACCGCCTCCTAGAGAAGGAAGAAGTTCCTGAATGGTCCTAGACTTGGAGGTTGCCTTCTGGGTAACCCCAAGGAACTGCCTTCCCTTTGAGCACAAGGAAATTTTTGTGGCAGCTTACCTGTGAGCAAGAGAATCAGTTTGGGCTTGTGGTCCCTGGTGTTTGGGAAAGCAGCATGGAACTGAAGTCATGACATGGAGGAATAAGATACCTGGACTTTTCCCTCTGATATGAGCTTGAATTATTTGGACCACATGGTGTTATGGGAAGGGGAAGGGTGGCTGTCAGTCTCAAGTGTGTTTTCCTTTTGGAGGCGGTCCAAATAATAGTGTGGTACGGTGAGTTTAGAAGGCCTTAGGATCTTGTGGAAAGTAGGACCCACCAGACAGGGAGAAGTGTACTGATTGTTTAAAGGTTTCCTTTGCATTTAATTTGGAATGGAATAAAGGCTGTCCTTGTACCCATTACAGGTCTAGGGTTTCCATTTTATGTAAGGACCAACACCAATAAAATTCCATTCTCCTTGGGGCTCTCTCTGCTCCTGAGTTTCTGGACTGAAAAACAGTGTGCCTTGTCAGGTATCTTCCTCTACTCTTCCCACCCCTGCCCTCATCCCTTTTCAGCTCCATTTTGTACTGTCTTCAGTTCAGTCATTTTTCAGTTGTATCTAACTCTTTGTGACCCCATTTGGGGTTTTCTTAGCAATGATATTGGAGTGGTTTGCCATTTCCCTCTCCAGCTCATTTTACGGTTGAGGAATTGAGGCAAACAGGGTTAAGTGACTTGCCCAAGGTCACACAGATAGTAAGAGTCTGAGGTCATATTTGAACTCATGAAGATGAGTCTTCCTGATTCCAAGTCCAGTACTCTATCTGCTGTGCCACCTAACTGCTTTTGTGTGGTTTTACTCCATTAGAGTTTAAGTTCCTTGAGGGCAGAGACTGTCTTCTTTTCGTAAGCACCTCCATTAGATTATAAACTCCTTAAGGGCTGAGATTTTGCTTCTTTTTGTATCCCTAACACTTAGCACGATGCCAGGCACGTGGTACATTCTTAGTGAATTTTTATTGATTGCAGTTGTAACCCCAGCATTTAGCAGAGTGCCTAGCACATGGTAAGTGCTTAATAAATGCTTCCTTCTTTCCCTGCTTGTTTGCTTTTTTCATTCCTGCCTTCATAACCTTTTTCATACCTTTTTTTTTTCATTTAAGGTAAACTGTATCCTTCCAAAAGTTTACAGTCTAAAGAATGGAAACACTAAACTCGAGAAAGGGATGAGTGAGTGAACAGTGACAAAAACTTCCTGGGAGCAAGAACTGTTTCATTTTTCTTGCTTGTATACCAAGCTCCTAGCCCAGACTCTGACACATAGTGGGCACCTAAGTGTTTGTTGAATTGAATTGAACCAGGAAGAAAATGCTTCCTAAGTATCTGCCTAGTAGGGACGATATCCAATAAAATACAATGTCTGTTCTTTACAATGGCCCACGAAATAATATCCCATACAAATATTCTCAATTCAAAAGGGTGATTTATTTGGTAGAGACCAAAGGGTAATAACATGTAGTGTATATACACATAACCATAAAACAAGCCTTAAGAGATAGAAACAATATCTCTGTAAACATGATTGAGTTTGCTAACAGGTAGCAGGAAGGCATGAGCTTCCTGCCTAGCTCATACCCAGGGCAGAGGACCCAAAACAGAAGCAGCAGGTTTTAACTCCAACAGCAATGAATGATGGATTATATTCTGGGATACTCCAGTCCAGGGATTCCTTGCAAGGAAACAGAGAAGTCTCCCCAATGTCCTTCCTACATTTGTCATTTGCTCATCTCCTCTCCTCCTCCCCTGGTTGCTCACTTTCTTCTTCCTCCTCACCTTCCTTCCTTCTCACTTGCTCCTTTCTTTCCCCTTTCTCCTCTTCTATTCCTCCTCCTCTCCTTTTACTCTTCATTAAGCCCTTCCTCTTTTGTTTTCTGCCCCTCCCCCACCTCTGTTCTCCATCTTCCATTCTTACTTGCACCTCTTGTTCCTCCTCTTAGCTTCTCATACTGCCCCATTTGCAAGTTCTTGTTCCTACTTGCATGCTCTTTTTTCTTCAGTACCACCATCACTTGCTCCTTCCACAGTGCTTCCTTCCCACACCCAGTGAACCATAGATTTGGGGGCCAGTTGATTATGCCCATTTAAAGGTTTGAGCATACCCGGAGCACTGTTTCATTTTGCCAGGGTTGCCAGACCAGGCATAGCCCCTTAAGCCCTGTGACTTTCCTTTCAGAGAGAAGCTGGAGGACTGAACTCATCTCTCTGGAGTTACTGTCCTATCAGCTACCGCTGGCGTAAGGTGGGAGACAACAGCTGTTTTGCGGTTGTGGAGCTATAAGGAAAGGATGAGTGAAGAAGAAACAGGAAAAAACCAAATACCTTCCACAGTAAAACAGGATGGGCCTCCCTAGTGTTCTCTCCTCTTCCCTCGTGTCTTCTTCCTAGCAATACCCTGCCAGTCACTCTCCTAAAGTGGGTCTGTGTCATCAAGCACAGTGGCATTCCAGAGGCAGTGAAGGCCAATGAATGACAATTCCTCTAAGCACTTTCATCATTAATCCCCTTAGAGCTTTGGTCACTTGATTGCTTACTCTCTATTAAAGATATAATCCTATTTAAGTAAACCCAATACATGAAAATCTTGATTTATACAAAAGATAAATTAGATACTGGTAGTAGTATATATGTGTGAATATGTATGTAAAATATGTGTGGGGACGTATTGCTGATCACTTTCTTTACAAAAGATTTCACAATGGGCTTTCTCTTAAAAAGCCAGATCCCTTAATTTACTTAAAATATAGTTAAATTTATAAAAAAAAAATTGATGGACACACCTACTTTGTAAAGTGAAGCATATCTACACTGGGTTAGTCCTACCCCCATTCCCCAACTTCTGGTCAACCTCACACCTCAGGGCAGCAGGGACCGTTGCTCGCTGCAGGCAGAATTCTCTTCCTTTGGGATTCCTTCCCTTTCTAAAGCTGGGCTTCTAACTCCTCTTCTTCTCTCTTCTTTGTCTCCTGCTGCCACCAGCCAGGCCAAGCTCTCACAGTGAATCCTGTATTCTTTCAGCACTACAAGGACCTCATACAGAGAGAACATAGGCATCTGGGCTTGAAATAAGACCCCCACAGAAATAGGCTTTTCTTCCTCCCTCCCTCCCTCCCTTCCTTCCTCCCTCTTTTTTCCCCTTCCTTCCTTCCTTCCTTCCTTCCTTCCTTCCTTCCTTCCTTCCTTCCTTCCTTCCTTCCTTCCTTCCTTCCTTCCTTCCTTCCTTCCTTCCTTTCTCTCTCTCTCTCTCTCTCTCTCCCTCTCTCTCTCTCTCTCTCCCTCTCTCTCCCTCTTCCCCAAGGAGACTGAGTTTTTCTAAGCTCCACTGGCTCATTCCAGAGGGCTTTCTCTGGATCCAGCTCCATCATCTGGAGTTTTTAGTTCCATATCCTTCCCTGGGATCATATCAATTTACCAAACCTTTGTTAAGGGCCTTTGTTGTGTGCAGAGCACTATACTAGGCACCTGGGGGAGGCACAAAGTTCAGGTAAAACAGTCCTTGTCTTCATGAATGTTTTGATCTGGTTGTTCCTACTATATATTTTGCCCTGGTGTCCTCAGTACCCTGATGTGTGGCTTCTTCCCCTCTCTCTAGGTCCCTCCTTAGGCTTTTTCTTATTTGGTTCTGCCTAGCTCCAGTGTCCTAATAGAAGGAAAATCTTTTATGTTTTTTCACTTCACTTCATTGTGTCTTTCTTTAGGCCAGATGGGTGACCTTCACCAAGCAGGGTGAGAAAATTCCAATGATGCCAAGCCACTAGGAAATTTCGAATAGATAGCTATTTCTTCCATCTATTCCCTTCCTTTGCTGCCCAAACTCTCTCTCTTTCCTCCTATTTTCCAATACTCTCAAATTTCAGGTTAACAACACAAGAGCATCAGAAAAATGTATTCCCACTTTGCCTTAAGGTCAGTCTATCTGGGATTGTCACTTCTTGCAACTTATTCATCTAGCACCTGATCATGGAGACAGTTCCATAGTTATTTCCCCATGGGTAGATATTTTTTGCAGTGTTTAGCTCCTCCAGGCTCTTTTTCTATCTCTAATCACTGAGATAACTTAAAGGACTTGCCCCCACCTGACTGGTTCCCCTTCAGAGAGATTGCTGTATGTGATCTGTGTCTACTGCCATGTATTCATATGTTAAAGGTGTTGGGCACCTGGGTCCTATTCCTCCACTGCTAGTCCATCTAGGGCAAGGACCTTGGCTTTCATGTGCAACTCCTTGTGTGCACAGGCATTCTACACTAACCTTTTCTAGTAGTATGTAAGTTCCTCACAGGCAGGAACAACTTTTTCCTTAATATTCCCCAAATCCAACATAATGCCTGGAACATAGTGTCCGATAAATGCTTGTTGAATTGATTTGAAAATTCACTTAGGAAAGGGGGGATGGGAAGAAAGGATGAACAAGAAGGAAAAGATAGTCTTTTTTGGGGATTAGAGAAGACTAAATATTTGCTAATTCTAAGTTCATTGAGGGAAGAGAATGAAGTTATTCTAAACTTTGCATATCTCCCAGTCCCTAGTATGCTAGGAATGACTTTCCTCAAGTCAAGGCTCTTCATTTCCTCATGCAGTCCACTCTCCTGTACATATCTATTCTAATTCTGTGAAGTTTCCTCAAGCTTTTGCTTACTCTAAATTTTCATTTTCCCTTACTTCTACCCCTTCCTCCTCCCTGCCTTTCCTAGAGCTCCCATCACCTCTGCTTTGTTCTCTTTTAGCCAACAACTCCCTTTGTTCTAAGACACCTAATTCTCTACCTGCTTTTGATGGAACACTTCTTTTGGTGGGCTCTCCATTAGGTCCTCTCTTTCTTGGTTTCTGTTATAAATGAAGATTTGAGGAAAGGGTCATTCCCTTCTTCCTTATCCAGTTACTTGAACTGGTCCTCCCTCCATCCCAGACACACTTCAGGAAGTCCTAATCATTCCCTTTACTTCTTCCCATCAACATAAATTTATTGGGTTTCAACGGATTTTAGTTATTTCTTCTCTAAGAATCTCACATCTTCATTCTCTCTCTCTATCCCTACCCCCCCCCCCATATCCCACTCTTAGTAGCAGGAATCTTATTTTCTTCTGAGATCAGAGAATCCTGGAGCTGGAAAAGACCTTGGGAGGTCATCTAGGCCATCCTCTGTTTGTGGAAAAAAACTGTACTTGAGATACCTTTCTAAGAAATACTTTCAACGCTTTTCATTCTCCATAATAATAAAATAGGGAACATATAGGATGATAGCATTTTGAATGTGGGTGTATGTATATATATGTATGTGTATATATATACATATATATACATGTGTGTATCTATATCTACATTTATTTATTTATTTATTTATTTATTTATTTATTCATTTATTTATTTATTCATTTATTCATTCATTCATTCATTCATTTATTTATTTGTTTATTTATTTTCTTCTCTTGCTTCCCAAATGTATAGTGATGATGGACACTGTCTCCAGAAGCAAAGAGCAAGTCCTGGAATACTATCAATTTGCCTTCCTAGATGTATGAGCTCAAGCAAGTTATTGTACGTCTTTGGGCCTCAATTTCCTCACCTCTAATAATAATAACATTAATAACAATAATAACTTGCATTTATGTAGTACTTTAAGGTTTGCAGAATATGTTAACTATGTTATCTCATTTGGTATGGGAGGGTGAGATTAGATGATCTTTACAATCCCTTCCGGCTCTAAATCCTGTGACTTGTGACCTTATGCTAGATATTACTTTGAATAGCTTCAGCCACCTTTTAACATTTTAATTTGGGCAAGAGAGATAAGCATTTAGTACCTACTATGTGCCAGGTATTGTGCTAAGCAATATCCCCATTTTATAACTGAGGAAATTGAGGCAAACAGAAGTTAAATGACTTGCCCAGTGCGACACAGCTACTAAGTGTCTGACGTTGAATTTGAATTTAGGTCTTTCTAATTTCAGGCTCAGCACTTTGTGCACTGCACTACTAAGTGCATAGTTAAAAACTCTGAAGTTTTTCATTCCTAAAGTTGTTTCTCCCCTACCCCTGCCCCAGTCCCATTGCAGCTAAGGAGTAACTCTAGGACCATGGAAAGTGGGAGCTGCTCCTCGTTGGGCCCACACTCACCTGGAGGTCCCTGCTCCTTGTTCTTACGACTTCTGCCTCCCTGGCCTAGGCATTCCACTCTGGGAACCTAGGGGAGGTAGTGTCGTTCTCGGGTCCAGACCCAGTGAAGAGGATTCTGGGCCTGGATCTGAAAGGTAAACATGAGAGGTTGATGGGCCCCATTCCTCCATGAACTGGACTATTTGTGAGGAATAGAGGGTTCTAAGATAAGGATATGCTCCCCAGGTCCCTCAGTGAATGCCAATCAGATGTCCTGGTTAGGTGGTTTGGTCATCCAATGGAGGAAGAGGGAGGATCATGAAACAGCTTGTTAGAACATAAGGGATTGCTTAGTTTTGTTATCTCAGGGCTTTCTTTTGTCCTTCCTCTTCCCACCTCATGCCCCAACTCCATCTGCCCTCATCTCTCCAAGTCCATTCCTGGAACACTAGTAATAGGGTAACCCAATTCCTTGGTCACTGAATATACACTCCTATAGAGTCAACAGTCCCCAAGACTTAGGGTCATAAGATAGGGAATGAAGTTCTGATTTGTCCATAGATTCCACTTATGCAATAGAAAGAAAGGAGAGGTGGGATGGGGTGGGGGGAGGGGAAGTTTTCTTTTTCAGACTTCAGAGGAATCTCTTCATGAGGGTTTCAGGTAGACCTTTAATATCTTTCTCTCTCTCTCTCTCTCTCTCTCTCTCTCTCTCTCTCTCTCTTTCTCTCTCTCTTTCTTTTTATTTCTCTCTTTCTCTTTCTTTCTTCTTCTTTTCCTTGCCTTCCTTCCTCCCTTCTTTCTTCCCTTCCTTCCTTTCTCCCTCCCCTCCCCTCCCCCCTTCAGCAAGAATTTACTAAGTATCTCTCATGAACAATGCACTATGCTAGGAACTGGGAATGCAAAGGCAAATGAAAAAGAGCTCCTACTGTTGAAGAGCTTACATTTCCATTGGAGACATGAGGTAGACTGTTGTATGCAAAGGACAGCAAGAAGCTCAGTTCAACAGTAATGTGCTATGCATAAAGGGAAGTCTAATGTACATTGTTGTGAAGTTAATACTTTCCCCCTTCCCTTTCCTCCCTACTCTTTTGAAATGTACTGATAGAAATGTAGTGTACTCAGATGATTTGTCCTGGTCCTGTCTTTACCTCATCACCTCTTTCTTTCCCTGCCCCCAACACCAACTGACCTCTTCACATATCTCTGGGGTGACCCAGGCTCTGCCACCCATTGCATGGAAGAAGTCTGCTTGTAGCCTCAGAAATTCTTTATAGAGGATGGGCCAGTCTTCCTTTCCAAGCACAAAAGGGAAAATGCTCCACTTGGAGACAGGGTTGTCTTCCTCCATGTCACAGGCAATATAGCTGGTATAGAGAAATGAAAATATTCATCTAGTTTCCTCCTCAATAGCATCTCTAGTCCTCAGATTGTGTGGAAGAGATAGCTCTAGAAAAGGAAATGAATGGAAGGGAAACTTTGGCCCTTGGGTAACTAGTTTGGTACCAGCTCAGGACAATGGTGATGGGAAGGACTTGATTTCTAAGGACTGGCCTGGAGTCCAAAGAGACAATAGGAAAGAATCTGAAATGCTGAAGATGTGTGGGGTGGTGACTTTCATCTATGACCGAGAACACACCATTTCAGGGACTACTTTTTGTATACTCTCCAGAAAATCCTCTTTTGTATTTTAGCCTCTAAGAGTCAGCTAACGAGTATTTAGTAGGTGGAGGGAGTAGGGAGGAGCCCTGGCTGCTTTGTTAATCACATTCCTAATAGGTGGTTATCTTTCCCTCCCTGGGGTGGGAGCCTTAGTTGTCTGTTAATTTAAGTCTCCTGTCCTATCATCCATGAGCAGGGGCACAATGTGGACGTACCAAGGAATTAAGACTGTATTGGGAATCCATCAGAGCACCTGCTCTGGAAAAGATAGATAGAGCCTAGAGGTTAGGGAGGTCTCTCTGGAATGCAGATTTTCTCAGTGTTCTCTTGGACCAGAAAAAAGAAGAGCAACAAAGTTTTTCTTTAGAGTTGGGGGACAGGGATGGTACTCACAGGGCCAGGAAGAAATGAATCCTATTATAGCAGTCTCCTGGGAGTCCCACTCGGCCAAAATATTCAACCACCATGGAGAGCAGATACTGTCCAGAACAGAGAGAGATATGTTAAGATCCAAGAGAACAAGGAACAGGAGGAGGATGGAGAACTGAGTCAGTGAGCTCAGTTGACATGACAAGAATGGAATCCTATTTCCCCTATCATGTCCCTTGCCACTATCCCCTGGAGTCTTTCTGCCCAAATTTCTCCTTTCTCTTATCTTCATATAAGCAATTCTTATATGAATGGCTTCGCTCTGATCAGGGAGAAATTTTAAGTTGTCATACCCACTCCCCTAAGTTTTTCTGCAGGTCCCACCCTTTGGGGCTTTCCCTACCTTATCAGACACTCTTAGGAAAACGTCAGCCTCCAAGAAATTCTGGATGACAGGATCCTCTGCAGAGGGAGTGAATGGGTCAGAGGCATGGGATGGCAGAACTGAGAAGACCAAGCCCAGTATGGTGGAAGGAGAAATTTACTCCCAAAGAAGTCTCAGGAAGGAAGAGAAGCTGAAAGTCCTGCCATATTTCCTTCTCTGGTCAGGAATAGGGTCTATGAGAGGAAGCTTTTTCTACTATGAAGTGGTGTTGTGGGGGGGGGGGACCCCAACAGAACTTAAGAGTCAGAAGACTGGGATTCTGTTACCTCTTAGCTCCATGACCTTTGGCAAGTCATAAACTCCTTGTAAGGCTTCCTGTCTCTAGATATTTCCTCTCTGTTGTTACCACTAATAATGAGCATCTCTAAATGTATATCTACAAATGAAGGCTCAGCAGCCTCAAGGACCAAGGATAAGACCTTAGGTGGTTAGAAGACTGTCCTTCTGTAGGACTGTATGAAGTGAAATCAATTGTTTTTGTTCTTGCCCACACTTTGGTGCTTTCTGATGGCATTCGAATGGGAATATGGGACCAATGGATTTGGATGGTGTGTGATCTAATGAAGTATAATTTGTTTTACCCTGAAAGAACTCAATAGAGGGTAAGTGGTGGGCAGGGGCCCATTTCACTTGGAACCACTACAATGGGGGAGGAAAGAAGAGTCCACAGCCCCATGGAGGGGAGGCCAAGTGATCTGCCCCCTACCTCAACTGAGTTTTGACAGTCACTAGGATGTAATTCCCAGGAGCTAGATTAGAGCGACTGATCATTCTTCCATGGAACCTCCCTGTGGAAAATCCCCAAAGTCTGCTCAAGCCACACACCAAGAAGTCTGTAGAAGGCTTCCTGATCCTCAGGGCGGAAATTGCCTCTCCTTCTCTTCTTCATGCAGAGCTTGGTTCCTTCCATACTAGTGACAGCCCACATGCCCCTCTTCAGAGCCCTCTTCCTCAAGGCCTTCAGCTTAGGGATACACCCTGGGGAGGTGGATGTGGAGGCTAGAGGGCCGCTGTCCTGTGGGGCTGTAGGAATAGAGATCCCTCATGAACAGGGAGGAGACCAACCTAGGTTATCTTCTCTCCTCCCGGCTCCCCACCTCACCAGTTCACCCTTCTGACCCTGAGCCTACCAGGACACCTGGCAACTGCAGGAAGAGATGGTGGCCAAGCCTGGGCCCTCATTGACAGCTAATGTAAGGAGGCAGAGGGAATGAGTGACTCCATTAACCTGCTGCCTTGGTATGAATATTTCAGTAGGTTTGTGATCTCATTGCTGCAGGTACTCCATCAGTACAGATCACAATCTATCCATGTGTAATTCTTGACCACACCCTCCCACGAATCTTCCATAGATCTGCCTAATGTGATGAAGGCCTTGCTCTAGGCATTTTACTATTGTGTGGATATCTTTGCAGTGACATTTGCGCTGTCCATCTCTTTATTCATCACCCTTGCTATATGGCCAGTTGTTGCTTTTCTGGCCATATATGTCCTTGATGACATCATTTATGTAACTTCTTGTGTGCAAGTCACTGTTGGTAGGTAATGGGTGCCATAGCCTAATCACATCCACCACGAATCTTTGGATAGAGCTCTGTCTAAATGCTGCACTGAACTGGGATTAGATTAGGGAAAAAAACCTAGCATAATACACAAACAAAGTGACAGTGGTTGTTCCCTAATCTCTTCTCTTACTTTTTGCAGGACAAAATATATTCATGTTGAGCTTATCCTTTATAGTGAGCACAATGAGAACTCCAGCTCTTTCTTGTATCTTCTCCCCACTATTCTGCCCCTAGCACATCCTCTCTCAGGATCCCATAGCAGAATTCTGTTCTATGGTGGGGTATAGGTCTTTCTGTAAATTTGTTTTCTCTCCTTCTTGGTCTCATTCATACCTCCTTTTTTACCCTCTTCTCTTCCCTTCTCAATCTGCCTTCATAACGTTAAAATTCTTCCCCTCACAACTTCACCTGACCCTAGTTCACTTACCTGAAGTCTCCAGAGCACTTCTTGTGCTGATCTCCACCCTGGGGATCCTTACTGAGAACATGGTTTGGGGACAGATGGCTCAAGGTATCACAGGGATGGCTTGGTTTTTAACCTAGGTGGGTTCCTCCAGGTCTCTGAACCAATTCAGACCATTCAATAGCCGTTTCTCTCTCACCAAACAACTAGCATCGCCATGGAGCACTGACTTCAGCTAAGTGTTTAGGTCCAAACAGCTCTGAAGGTTCCGAGGCAGGAGGCCCCTGGTGACATCAGACCATTCCACCCAGAGAACTGCCCCTTGGTTGGAAAGGGCAGTCAAGAAGACATTGGGGGCATAAGAGGGATACTGACTGGTGATATGACCTGCACAGTTGCAAGTACCAACTCCTGTACTAAGAATGATGACATCTATTTGTATTACACCTCTATCTCCAATTGCTTTCCCACCAAAAATCTCATTTTCTCCTAATACTTCTGAGAGGAAGAAGGCATCTGCAACTTTCTCTTTTGAGAGAAGGAAGGCAATATAGGGCGTTCAGCGGTTTACTTAAACCTTCATGATAGGGAAGCCCAGTTTGCCTTATTCTAGTGCAGGGCTTTGCCTGCTGGGCCCACTACATCTTCCATACCATGACAATGTACTGGTTTTCTCTCCTTCTATCTGGTATTTAGAACCCTTCACTGTTTGGTTCCAACTGATCTTTCCAGAATTATTTTATGTTATTTCCCTGATGCATCTTACTATATATTCCAGCTCCAATTCATTACTTGTTCACCATGGTAATGTGGTGAACAAACTCTGGTTTTCCTTAGTAGTATGATTTCTTTGAAGACCTTCTTGCTGTCTCTAAAGAAGACATTCCATTTCCTGCCTCTGACTTTGTACAGGCTATCTCTAGTACCTGGACTACTCAACTTCCTCAACTCTTAGAATCCTATCCATTCAAAGATCCAGTGCCATATCCTACACAAAGCCTTTCCTGATTTCCCCAGTTTTTAGCAATCCCCCCCTTAACTTTGTATTTACTTTTTATATATCTTTTATTGTACTTACCTACATGTATTTTGTTTTCCCTCAGTAGAATGTAAATTCTTTAAGGGAAGACACTGTTTTTGTAGCCCTGATGTTTAGCACAGTACCTAGGTGCAGAATTTGTTTAATAAATGCTTGTTGAATTGAATTGAATTACTTTGCATGTTCAAACAGGTCAGATTGGAGCTGTTGAAACTGAATCACATAGTAGGTGCTAAATAAATGATTGATTGAATTGGAATTCTTTCAGTTCACTTTGGGAACAGTTCATGTCTACAATTCCTATGGTAGTAAAATTCATGTCTAAACAATAGATTTGACATAAACAATGATAGTACAATAATTGTAAAGATGAAAAAACAGAACTAGAGTTATGTTAGCTCTGTAAATGTTTGTGACTGCTTAGAGTTTTTGTGTTTAAAATTTAAAACAGTCAAACTGTGAACCATGAAATATAATATTTTTGTTTGGTAAGCGAAAACTTTAGTTTATATATGAAATATTTGAATAATATCTTTAAAATGGAATGTTTTTCTTCTTTTTATGCTAATTTTTTGGAAACTAAAGAATGAGTCAAGAAAATGAAATGTTACATTAGTGATTCAATTCACTAGCTGCCTGAATTGAACCTTTTGCAGATGTTTCAGGTTTATTAAAATTCCCTTCTGAAATGGAATTTTTATAAATTACTGCCAAACATCTTCTTGCTTAATACTTTTTTCTAACAATTTGTTTAACAGTTGTTTCATGAAAAATAATTTTTTTGAAATTAAAATGAATTTTAAAAGTGTTCTTTGATCAACTATGAGCAAAGAGAGATGGACAAATCTAATTATATTGTCTACTGACATGAATATGCACAGATCAATTTTGATGAAGTCATTGATAAATTTTCAGAAGTTAAGATCTAAAATCAATTGTAATTATATTATTCATCTCTACAATAGACTAATGTATAGACATGAAATTTTTCCATTCCCCCAAATACCTTAATATAATTAAAATATTAATCTATTACTTTTTTCTTTTTTGCGTTTTTATTTTTCATTGGCATGCTTATTTATATAGATCCTATCATATTGTGTATATATGTGTGTGTATATACATATACATATAGATATAAAGTTCATATATACAATCACTGCATTTTTCTGAACAATATTATTCATTTCATTCATGATTGTTACTGAAAATAATTTTGTCATATTGAGGAGAGGTGTTTAAAAATAATTCATTCCAGGTATCAAATATGTGAGGTATGCCACTTTACCAGATAATACGCAGAATGAATGAGCTCTTTTACTGGCACTGAAGTACTTCAGTTCAACCAAAGAAAGAGAATCTCCAATCTGACCCAATGGGAAATTTCCCAAAGTCCCAGGAAGCTTGGACATGATAGAAGTGCTGGCTTTTCTGCATGTTAGCTTCTTCATGGAGTCTTTCTTTCCATCCAAGTATTCCTCTCTGAAGAGAGCCCATAAACACATGTATACTTTTCTCAAAGATGGAAATCAGAAGACTAGGATGTTCCCTCTTTCAACTTCTCTCCAATTATATCCCTCATACAGGTGCAGAGCATCAGGTAGTCATTCTCCATCAATGAGGAAAATTACATACAAATAGGCTTGAATGTCAAGTTACACCTCTCTTTTTTTTAAGGCACTTGGGATTAAGTGACTTGCCCAGGGTCACACAGCTAGTAAGTGTCAAGTATTTGGTCTGAGGTCACATTTGAACTCAGGTCCTCCTGACTTCAGGATAGGTACTCTATCCACTGCGCCATCTAGCTGCCCCAAGTTACATCTCCAATAGGAAATTTTCACGAAAGAAAGAGAGAAAGAAAGAAAGAAAGAAAGGAAGGAAGGAAGGAAGGAAGGAAGGAAGGAAGGAAGGAAGGAAGGAAGGAAGAAAGAGAGAAAGAGAGAAAGAAAGGAAGGAAGGAAGGAAGAGAGAAAGAAAGGAAGGAAGAAAAAGAAAGAAAAAGAAAGAAAGAAAGAAGGAAGGAAGGAAAGAAAGAAGGAAAGAAAGAAGCTGAGCAACATAGCCAGTCTTTAGGACAAGTTCAGTTGCAGAGTGGGGGCATAGAGGCCCTACATTGAGTTGAGAGAGTAAGTGACCTTCTAGGATTTAGGGAGGAAGAAAGAAGTAATGTGGTTAATAGGACCCAGGAGGTAGTGGTCTAGGGGTAGTCATACTACCTATCACCAGAGGATCACAAGGCAAGGTGCCAAGAAAGTTGCTGTAGGAAGGAAATGAACTTTCGCAGCATGTCAATGCCTTTGAGTCAAAGATCCCATGCTAGTAATGGGTATGAAGAAACTCTCCTAAGTAAACCGAGATTTGCTTTCACATAATTTAATTATACAAAATTTAAACTATCAGAAAAGAAAATTATTTCTCTATTAGTTTAATATTTCACTAATCTGAATAAAGCATCCTCATCCAAATACAGCATTTGAGGCTTTAAACTTTGTACCATTGAATGAAATGTGTATTTTATCCATATTTAATGTTTCATAGAATAGCTTTCTCTACTTCTTTAAGGATCTGTCACAACCTCCCCAACATTTCTAAAATGTACTCTACCAATTTCCCTTCCATTGTATTAAGGATTCCATCGTCTCATCAGAATTTATATAAAATGTCTGTGTAAGTATTTTTCACTGCTTCTCAGTGAGACTATTTGTTTTTTTTCCTAAAGTTTCAAATCGATGAGGGTGTCCAGTAGAATGCCGCCCACCCCGTCTGACTGAACAGTCTTTAGGGACATTGGCTTGGAAGATGAACTTTGGGGCCCTAGAGGCCCTGGTTCCTTTCTTCTTGGCAGACATGGCTTCCTGGCTTAAAGGAAAAGGGATAAAAAGAGACTTGAAAGGCTCTGTGGCTTTGTGGACACCATGGACATTGGAAACAAGAATGTTTTAGTGAATTAACTGTAATGATTTAGAAACCTGGAGATTATTTTTGCCTGGAAATATAGAAAAGCTTGGAACTGAAAGATGAAAGTTTTTGGTAAAATTGATTTGGAGTTTTACTCAAAGACTGCATTTAAAAAAATATTGCTTTAGAACATCCTTTTGAATTTCAAGCACCCAGATTTTATCAGACAATAAAGGCAGCTCATTATGAATTGATTCTGGTAGTTAGGACTGGGGAGCACAGTGGGATGCTCGGCAACTCTCACACTCTTTGGGGGCCTCTTTGAAAAACTGTGTTGCCTTAGCATTTATACTTAGGCCATTGGGTGGGGAAAAAGCATACTCATGCCGGAAGTAGCAGAGTTTACTTCTCACCAACCAGCACAGGATGGCAAGATAAGAAGGTTATCCTAATTTTGTATCTTTCAATATTTACCACCCTTTACCCCTCCACTCTTGTCAGCTTCATTTCCTCATTATCCTTTGGACATATTATGTATATTCCCACCTCTTTTCATGCTGTCTATGTTCCCCATGTTTATTCCAATCCAACTCATCATTCACCATCTCCTGAAGTTTTTACCCTACCCATGAAGTCTTTTCTAACTTCTTCCATTTATAGTGACTTCTCTCTCCTTGGAATAATCCTTTGGCACTTATTTCCTATATCTCATTTAGCATATGTATGTGAATATGTGTATGTGTGTGTATATATATATATATATATAAAATGTACAGATTATTGTGAATAACGAGTCCTTGAAGGTCCCATCTTTCAAATTCATGCTATTTGAAGTTATAAATATATGTTGTTGTAGTTGTTTAGTTGTTCAGTCATTTCTGACTCTTTGAGACCCCACAGATTTGTCCATGAGGTTTTCTTAGCAAAGGTACTGGAGTAATTTGCCATTTTCTTCTCCAGTGCATTCCCATTTTACAGATGAGGAACTGAGGCAAATGGGGTTAAGAGACTTGCCCAAGGTCATATATCAGGAAGTGTCTGAGGCTGAATGTGACCTCAGATCTTCCTGACTCCCAGGCCCTGTGCTCAAGCCGCTGTTCCACCTAGCTGCTCATACCTATATGTACATTATGGCAATTGATTCCAATGGATACAAACAAAGAAAATTAGAAAAAGGAGACCACTTCACAAGATTCTAATTGAGACCCATCTGTACTTTCACTTTCCATATCTTGTTTTCCCAATGAAACTTATAAATTCTTTCAGGGCAGGGAGGACAGTGTCATCCCCTCAATCTATTGACCTGTATTTCTACTCCTTTTATTAACGAACCTCCTAGAAACTTTTCTCTTACAATTCAAATCTTCTCACTCACATCTCAATTCTTTGCAGTCTTGACTTCACCCTCAACACTCAACTGAAACCACTCTCTCCAAAGATACTATTGATTGCTTAATATTAACTATTGAATCTGATTGTCTTTTCTTAGTACTCATCCCTTTTGACCTCTCTGCTACATTTGGCACTGACAACCACTTTTTCCTCCTAGTTACTCTCTTTGCTCTGAGTTCTCATAATACTACCTCCTCCTAATCTCCTTCAATTTGTCTGACTGCTACTCCTTAGTCTCCTTTGTTAATCATCATCTATGTCCCACCTCCTAATTGCTGGTGCTCCCTGGGGCTCCATCCTGGGCCCTTCTCTTCTGTCTCTACATTCTGTCTCTTGGTGACCTCATCAGCATACCGTATCACCTTTATATAAATCTATATATTCAGCCTGTCTGTTCCTTGAGCTTCCCTCTCACATCTCCAACCCCCTAGTGTACATTTCCAATTAAAGGTCTTGTCATAATCTTAAACTCAACCTGTCTAAAACAGAACTCATTATTTTTCCTCCAAACTCATCCCTCTTCCAAACTTCCCATTTCTATCTAAGGCACTATTTTTCCATTCAGTCTCCCAGATGTGTTACTTCAGCATTATCTTCAACCCTTTACTCTCTATTATCCTAGACATAAAACCAATTGCCAGATCTGTCATTTCTAACCTCAACATTTCTTGAATCTGATCTGTTCCTTTCACTCACATAGCTATCACCTTAGTTCAGAGCCTCATTCCCTCTTACCTAGATGATTACAACAACCTCCTAATTGACTTCTCCTCATTCCAGTCTATCCCCTACACAGCTGGCAGAACTGATCATATCTCTCCCCACTCAATAAACTTAAGTGGCTCTAGCTTACAATCAGGATGAAATATCAGCTCCTCTATTTAACTTTTAAAATCCTTCACAATCTAGCCCCAATCTATCTTTCCTATCTCATTATCCATGACTACCCTTTCCATACTCTGTGATCCAGCCAAACTTTCCTTTTTCTTTTTTTCTGTTTCTCATGTACTCCCTTCTCTGCTCCTTTGCCCTGGCTATTCCCCATTTCTGGAATGCACTCCCATCTCATCTTCACCATATGGAATCCCCCTCTTCCTTTAAGGTGTGACTTGAGTACTGTCTATTAATGAAGCATTCCCTGATCTCCCCTGTCCCTTTCCCCCATGCTAGTCACCTCCTACTCTAACTACCTTGTATTTTTTTGGTATTGACTCCCTTTGTAGTTATTCTGTACACACACACACACACACACACACACACAGAGTGGTTGTCTCCCCCAGTGGAATGCAAACTCCTAAAGAGATGGGATTATTTCATTCTTACTGTGTGTATCCTCCACACATGGTAGAAGTTTAATAAATGTTTGATGATTGCTTGGTCCTAATTCTTATGGTACAGTGGAAAAGCATCAGCACCAAAGCGAGAAGACCTGGGTGTATTTATTTAGACAACGAAGAAGGCGACACAGAAGAGCTGGTGGAGGTGGGAATGGAACTGGTGTAGCCTGTTTGTGCCAAGAGTGGGTGATCATCAGTCAAACATTTATTAAGTACACATTACGTGTCAGGCATTGTGCTGGATACTAGGTCTACAAAGACAAGAATGAAACAGATACTGCCTTCAAAGTTTACATTCCATGGGGGAAACAACATGTACACCCACAAATATGTAAGGGAGGGGGGAGATTTCTATTACCACCCTGATTAAATTAAACACTGAAGGCCCAGGCTTCTCTATTTACTAAATCCTTTAAAGGTGAAAACAAGTCTAATTAATTTGGGAGGAATGAAGCACTTTAATTGTTTTATGAAGACAGATGATCTCACACCGAAAATGTCTGGTGATTGACTGAAAGAATTAGACACACCTCCAGGCCTGTGTATAACACAGAAAGCTTGTTTGAAACCACAAACTGCTGGGCAGGTCAGCTGAGTGGCAATCTAATCCAGCTGAATGGTAATCTAATTCAGTGGTAAAGGACCCCATTAAGAAAGACAATCAAGTTTCTCCTCCTACCCCTCAGGGACCAAGTGATGATGATCTTGTGAACCTTAAAAGATCTTGAGGGTGGGTCCACCACAGCTGGTGATATCTCTGAAGTGTGATATCTCTGCCAGTGAAGCTGGAAGATGGCAGCATCTGCATCTGGAAATGAGCAACATGCTAAGGAAAAACTAGATCCACCAAGAAAAGACAAATTCAGGATCCTAAAAGGGCACTAATTAATCAAGGGCAGCTAGGTGGCAAAGTGGATAGAGCACCGGCTCTGGAGTCAGGAGGACCTAAGTTCACACACTTGACACTTAAGTAGCTGTGTGACCCTGGGCAAGTCATTTAAACCCATTGCCTAGCCAAAAAAAAAAGGGGGGGGCACTAATCCTCAAAATCCAGCAGAGAGCTACACCTGAAGGGAACTTCATAAGAACTCTGTGAAGAGAGAAAAGGGCTTTTTAGTAACCACTGGCTATAAATTTATCCCTTTGACTATGTATGCACTCTAATTTTAAGCCCACACTCTCTCGGGACCTTGTGTGTATAAGGGTAGAGTATACTCCCAATTTTGGGAGATGATTCTGTAACAGTGATTCTTGCTATACCTTCCTAGAAAATATCCTTTCTAAAAGTTAATGAACTCTGGCTGATCATCAATGGGGAGCACATTTGATGGGAACTCATAAATAACAGTAGTTGAAACCCAGTCCCTTAGGGTTACCCCTAGAATCCTTTGAAAAGAAGTAATTAGCTATCCTTTGAAAACCTAGCTTGGCATTGCAAGTGCAAGTTATGGGAGTGAGCTCAGGAAAGAATGATACAGATATAAAATGTATGCAAATTAAATATGAGGTAAGTAAAAGTTAATTGGGAGAGCACTAGCAGCTGGGGAGAAATTAGGAAAGGTATCATTTGGAATAGAGGCCTTGAGGCCTTGTTCTTGATTTTAGATTAAGGCCTAGGAGCAATGTGTGGAAGTTTCAGAGGGGTAGATTTGGGCTTGGAGTATGGAAAATCTTTCTAACAATTAGGACTATCCAAAAGTAGAATGGGAAGTAATAGGTTGTTTCTCATTAGCTGTCTTCAAGCAAAGGATGGATGACCACTTGTTGGGAGTATTGTAGCAGGGATTCTTGGTCAGGTACCAGGCAGACTAACTGACCTATAAGGTCCCATCTAGCTCTGGGATTTTGCATAGCCAGCATCCCAACTCCTATGGTAATGGACGTACACATAGTGACCTTTATATCCTTGAATACATGCAATCAATTGAACCTCCTCATTTCTCTTGATGCTAGTAATTTTCCTAAGATGTTTAAATGACTGTGAACGTACAACATTCTTGTTCAACTGATGTAGAAAAGAAGATAAGTATCTTATAAAATAGAGACTTTCTGGGCTAGAAAACATTAATACAAGTGTCTTAGGACTTCACTCAGTCCATTTTCTTAACAATCCATAGATACTTTAAGGCTTAGTGTGCCTTCACAAAAGTGGACTATCTTTGCCAAGAAAACATTGAGTGCTTTCATGCATATGCACTGTTGTGTAAACACATATTAAAGAATCTAAGAAAATCCCTGCCCTAGAAGAATTTGCATTCTGATATTGTTCTCAAACCCAAGGCATGAACTTTGTCCTCAAATAGTCTTTAAATAGCCAACAATTTGCGTGAAAAGGAGATGGCAGTTTTATTGTACTTCAAGTTCAACAGGAATGGATTTTGTAACATGGTAGTCCCAAAGACTAAGGCTATCCTAGCATGCATAAAAAGAGCATAGTGGCCAGGATTAAAGAAACAGTGTAGGGTTAATGGATAAGGCACTGGATTTGGAGTTAGGAAGACAAGTTCAAATTCTTCTTCACATATTTGTCAGCTGTGTGATCCTGGGCAAGTCAATTAACCTCTCTGAATCTTAGTTTCCTCATTTGTAAAATGAGGAAGTTGATCTTGATGGCCTCTGAGGTCCCTTCCAGCTCTAAATGATGATCTTATGATCTATTGAAAGAGTAGGAGTTGAGTGAATTGACCCATCATCACGTCCTACTTACAGTAACTAACAACACACTCTAGTCGTGATATGTTTATCAGGTGAGACTATCTCTAATGAATTAATCAGTCAAAGGCATTAAACCAATGCATGCTCTTGTCATGCCGTGATGTTTTATAAAAAGCACAGTGCAGTGGATAGAGTGCTGGCCTGGAGTCAGGAAGACCTGAGTCCAAATGTGGTCTCAAACACTTGCTAGCTGTGTGACCCTGTACAAGTCACCCCTGTTTGCCTCAGTTTCCTCAACTGTAAAATGAGCTGGAAAAGGAAATGGCAAATTATTCCAGTATCTTTGCTAAGAAAACCCCAAATGGGGTCACAAAGAGTCAGACATGAATAAAATGGCTGAACAACAATGACAGGTTGATGTGGTAAGGAAATGGTTCAGAACTCAGTATTTATGCGTCTGGAAACTTGTTTGAGAGAGCAGTTCCATAGTAATTCTTGAAACGAATTGTTGGGGGGAGGAAGCAAAACTCGGCCCCCCGGTGTCCCCCCTCTACACCTTGCTCAGAGGAGGACCTTGTGAACTTCTGTGGATGGGGGGTTTGGACCCTAGTACTGTCCCTGGAACAGTAGTGTATATAGGGAGCTGAGGACAAAGTAGACATACTGAGCAAAGGCACTTTTAGGATTCTACAAATCCAGCAAAAAACTGTACCTTGCCTAAGGGGAGCCTCATGAGGGCTTCTCCTAGGAGACAATGGGACTTGCAGCAAAAGCACTTCTAGGAGCTGTGAAGTTATCTCATTTGGTTCATGTACTCTAAACTCAAGCTCACTTTCCCTTGGACTATGCAAGTATCTGTGGGAGAATGTGGGTTGGGGTGATTTTTGTGCCAATTCTTCCTACTATATCACTTTAGTAAATCCTCATTTCTAAAAAGTCTAATTAAGTCTAGTCAATTGATAATAACTGTGGGAAGCACATGGGTGGGGGTTACATAATTGGCTTAAAATAACACAGGTTGTAAGTAGCAAATTCCAACTTTCCTGTGTCCTTCCATAAATCCTCCATTGTGAATTTATCTAACAAGCTGCAAGTTTTCTCTGGGTCTTTTAATTTTTGGTGGATAATACTCAGGCAATCTATCTGTTCTCCACACTGTCCCCCAACCCTCACTATGTAGTCAGAAAGAGTACATCCTTTATCTGGTCACAAATGTCCTTAATCATATTTTTTGTACCACTTCTTACATACAAGTAATTGTTAATAATAGATCACTGCCTACTTATATCCATACCTACTTATATCCTTAATATGTCCATATCCTTCCACTGTCTTCTGAATCACCGGAAACCTACTTTTATGTTTATATTTTAAATTTTATATTATTATGTTATATTAATATTTTATATTTATTAAGTACTTATCATTATGCTTCCTTGCTTCTGTGCATTGGAAGGAGGTGTTTCCTTACCAGTGAGTGGCCTATATTAGTGAAATCGTAGGTCCAGATCAAAATAAACATATAAGCAATCATTCCAGTTTTATAGTTGAGGAAATTGAAGTCAAGAAAGCTAAGTAACTTACTCAAGGTCATATGATTAGCATGTGGTACAAATGGAAGTAGAATCCAGGTCACAGAATCCCAGAATTTTAGATCTAGAATGATCCTCAGAATCATCTAGTCCAAGCTGTAATCACCTCCACCACATCCCTAAAAGTTTGACTTTCACTTATTCAACTCTCATTTGGACACCTCTTGTGACAGAGAGCCTATTACATCCTGAGACACTGTAATCCACCTTTGAAGGTATTAAAAGGAGCAGAGCCTATGAGAAAGTATATCATTTTTTTTCAAAATCAAATCTTGAGAGCTGGAAGGGCTGGCTTGGGAGATGGTGCATTTGCTGTCCCTTGAGATCTTCTGGGAAAGGCTGTATAAAACACTTGTCAAGTGTTTAGCCAGAAACTAGATAACTTCTAAATTCCCTACCAACTTTGAGATTCTAGGGTTCTGTGAAGGGACAATCTGACACAATTCCCAGAAGTTAAGATTTCAAAGAAAATTTCAGTTCTTGATGTAGAGAGTATTTGTGGTGCAGTATTTGCTTTGTCCACATAGGTTATATGTGTCCACATGGGTCTGCCTAGATGTGGCTTGAAGGGAGGCAGGAGTAGATATCTCTAGAGTTCCCCCCCCACCCTTTTCCAAGGGAGACTTTGATTCCTGCAAGGAAGGAAAGCAGGATGTGGAAGTCAGAAGCTGGGCATTCTTTTCTTCTAGAGAGAGAGAGAGAGTAATGTGTTAAAAGTTATCTATCTGTTCTTTTAAATATTGTTAGTCTAGGGGAAATAATTTTTGCATTCAAGCTGTGCTCCAGAATGCTATTCCTTAATGGGAGAGGAATGCCTCCAAGTTAGATATATCCAAGACTTGACTCCCTTCCATGATGAACACACATAGGGAATAGTGAATAAACTCATTCATACAAATCAATAGCAAAACAGAAATCAAAGAAGGTGCACCTACATATGAGAATATACCAGACAATACAAAATGAATGAGTTCGTCTATCAGGCAAAAGATTACTCAATTCAACCAAAAGACAGAATCTCAGATCTTACCTAAGGGGAAATTCCCCAAAGTCTCTAGTGTAATAAGCTGAGGATAGGGACATGATCAAGGTGCTTCTCAGGTCTTTCTGTTCCTTCAGATATCTGGAGAGAATCTGGAACCAAGTGTCTTCATTCTTGAAGCTGGAAGCCAGGAGACTAGGATCTTTTTTTTCTCCCAAGCTTTCACCAACTCTGGCCCTCACAAGCATTGAATAATCAATCTCTACCAATGAAGACAGTCTTATGTAAATGACCCTTGAGCCATGAGTTATATAGACATTGAGTATTTATTTTTTTTAACAACTAGCCAAATTCTCTAGTACCCTGAAATGCTCAACATTTAGAGTGGAAAGAGAACAGATTTATAGTCAGAGGACCCAGGTTCAAATGCCAACTCTTCTACTTTATATCGGTATGTTCATGGACAAATCGCAACCATTCTGGTTTTAGTTCCCATAGATTTAATTGAAGGAGTTGGATTAGATGGACTCTAAGGTCCCATCTAATCCTACATCCTATGATGCCAAGTACATTTCTTACTCTCTGGCCATTTTCTCACTAGTTGCCTTGACCTGGAGTCCATGCCCTTTTAGTTCTGGACAGCCCATCATGAGGGCTGTCCTCTACTGATTGCTAAAGTGCCTCATTGTATCCCACTCAATTAGGTTAGACCAGATAAATAATTTATTAAGCTTTTACTATGTACCAAGCATTGTGTTAGGAATATAAATATGAATAAGGTCTTAGCACCCTGAACCCAAGGGTCTTTGGAATACTTATACTTCCAGCCCACAGCCTGAAGTCATCTTCCTGGAAAGCAACCCCTGTGGAGCCATTGTCTGGTAACTGCTCCTGCAGGTGTTACAGCCATATCTATATTGTTGCTCAGTCTTTTCAGTTGTGCCCTACTCATTGCAACCTCATTTGGGGTTTGCTTGGCAAAGACACTGGAGTGGTTTGCCATCTTCTTCTCCAGCTCATTTTACAGTTGAGGAAACTGAGGCACAGTTAAGTGACTTGTACAGAGCACAGAGCTAGAAAGTGTCTGAGACCAGATTTGAATTCAGGGAAATGAATCTTCCTGACTCCAAGTCCAGCCCTCTACCCACCTAGTCACTTAGTTGTCCATCTGTTGAAGACTGAGAAAAGAAAGTTCTTATCACCAAAGACTGTGGCACTACCAAATGTTTCAACATCAGAAACTGATATAAATGTATCAATGGAAATAAATTAGAAAAGAGGCATTGCTATCTGCTTTGCCTTTGTGCCCTAAGGACCTTGGGACCCATCCACCTGACTGGCAGCTGAAATGTGTTGTTACTCCCTATTAGAATGTGAGCTTCTTGAAACCAAGACTGCCTTACTTTATTTGTGTCCCCAGGGTTCAGCACAGTGCTTTGTACATACCAAATGCCTAATAAATGTTTTATTTATTCATTCATTCATCCAAATACAAGCAAAAAGAAAGACAGTTCCTGCTCTGTAGGAACTTTGTTTCTGAAAACTATTTTTGCTTTTGTAACAGCAGCAGTTCCAAGGAGGGGAAAGAGTGAGAAAGACATCGGATGTATACTCCAGAAGACAAAATAATTTAGGAAGAAACCTTATACCCAGTAACTTGAAATTTCAATAATTCAAGGAAGCAAATTATTTTTTCTAGACCACAATTTCTTTTTTTCTTCCCCTTCATCTCAGTTGAATTCAGACATCTGGGTATATTTCAAAGCCTGGACTCCAAAATGACATTTACAAACTTAGAACCACTAGAATAGAAAAAGCAGACACATATGTGCCTCATTTTATAACAGCCCAGTATACAGAAATAACAACTTTGATATGATAAGTTAGTCAGCAATAATCCATTTTACATAAGGATTCATCATTTTATGATAGAATTTAGCACAGGATTCCTTTTATAGTGAGCTTCTTCATTTCCACTAAAATATCATTTAGTTATCACAGATATGATAGATATGCAACTTCTCAGGAATGTTCTTAGTGTAAAAAAAACCTTTTGAATTGAACCCTATAATATATTTGTAAATTGGCATTTAACAAGTTAATTCCTTACAAGACACATACAGAGATGACTATTGGTTTTGTTGATGAAGGATCTCCTATCAGTAAAGATTGTATCTGTTTTTTTTTATTTAATAGTTAAATATTTAGAAGTTGTTTGTACACCCACAAAGGTAAGTGCCTTATCTAGGGTCACACAGTTTGTCCAAGGCAGGATTGGTAGCCGGGTCTGCTTACCTTCAAGCTCAATACCCTGTTCATTTCTCTCTCCTTTAGAAGACAAACCAGCAATAATAATGTCTTTACTCTTTTTGCTGGAAATATCTTTTAACACTACCAAGTAACCCTGGAAAATGATAACTGGACTTATTTACTCAGATCTGCTCAGCACACATAGGAAGAAAAGCTGATGGGTCTGGGATTTTCTTCTAGGGTCTGAAGCTTCACCTAAAAAAAAAAAAAGGAAAAGTTTTACAAAGTCTCCTATATTCGAGGACCAAAGGGAGTCTGTTCTGCTTCAAAAAGATAAGGAAATGGACACACTGTTTAGCCTGAAAACGCTCATTGATTTCTGTGTTAGAATAAACCAAGCTGCTGTAGTGTGGGGGTATTTCTCCCTAGGCTATGATGGGCAATGTTTGATAGCATTTATCAGTTACCATTGTTCTCAGGGAGGAAATCAAAATTAAATTTCTTAGAATCCAATCATATCCTTTATTTGTATAGATTTTCTAGGTCTCAAGACTTCTCTCTGATCAGTGTTTCCTAAATCCTAACAATCTCTGAATAGCTATTCAAGGAAAGTGTATTCTAGAGCTGTTTAAGACTATGAGGATGAGACTGGGCATGTTGGTGCATCCTTGTAACCCCTGTGGACAAAGGGAGGCTGAGGATGGAGAATTGCTTGAGCTCTGGCGCTATGAGCTGTGGTAGAGCTAAAACTCATCGTGATCAGTACTAAAATCTAGCGCCAATATGATAAGCCCTTGAAATGGGGGTGGAACTGAGGGGAGGATACCACCAGGTAGCCTAAGGAAGGCAAACCAGCCCATGGTGGAAAAAAGAGTAGGTCCAAACTTCTGTGCTGATGAGCAGTGGGATCGGGACCCTGGGTGGTCATTGCATTTCCAGTCTGAGCTAGATAGGGAGACCCAGTCTCAAAAAGAAAAAGGAAAAAGCCCATAGAAATGAGTGTTCAAGTTGTCAAGACACTTCCTCTGATTGATTCCATTCAGGACTCAAGCAACTATAGGCTGGACAAGCAGTGTGGTGTAGGGATAAAGAACTGGGTTTGGATTCAGGAAATCCTACTTTTGACTCCCCATCTGACCCTTGGTAGATCATTTGACCTTTTTGAGTCTCAATTTCCTTATCTATAAAATGAAAGGGGGTGGGGTGTGTGGAGGGTTGGGGGGGTGGATTTGCTGATTTCTAAGATCATTTCCAGCTTGAAATCTTTAGGGATGTAAAATGGTGTAGTAGAAAAAGTATCTGATAAGAAAAGGAGAAGGAGACCTGAGTTCTATTTATTCATTCATTTAATGAACACTAAGTGCAAAACATTGTTCTATGTCCTGGGGCTACAAATACCACGCCCCCCACCTCCTTCATCAAAAAACAAAACAAAAACAAAAAAACAAAACAGGAAAAGCTTCCCAAAGGAGGTGGTGCCTAAATTTAATCTTGAAGGAAGTTTAGGATTGGAAAAAACAGAGTTAAGGAGGGAATGCCTGTGCAAATTATGAGGAACAAACAGCCTGTGCACAGAGGTGGGAGGTAAATTGCCAAGCTCCGGGAACATAGAGAATTGAGTTCATGAAGGAGAATAATCTTCAATAACCCTGGAAAACTTGGCTGGAGTCACCCTTAAGGCTTTCTCTTCACTGCTTTTCCTCTGGGCAGATGATAAATTAAATGCCAAGCTAAAGAGTTGGTATTTTTATCCCTGTGGCAAAAGGGAGGCACAGAAGATTATTGAGCAGGGGAGTAACAGGCTCAGAGCTGTAAATAATAAAGCAGATTATTTTGGCAGTTGTGTGGAGGTTAGATTAGCTATGGGAGAGAGTGGAAACAGCAGGACCATTAGGAGGTTTTGGTAATTGTCTAGATGAGGAGGGACTGGATACACATTTATTAAGTGCCTACCATGCACAAAGAACCTGTTTAACTGCCAGGGGGATACAAAGTTAAAATACGAAAGTCTCTGTGCTCACAGAGTTCCCATTTTGCTTGAAGAGTGGTAGGCGATGTTCCCAAATAAAGACGTTATAAGAGAGTGATGGGGACAAAGGGTAGATCCAGACAAAGTACTCTATGACCATTGGAGACAGCAGAACCCCCTTATGTGGAGGGTTTCAGCAGGAATACATTCGGGAAGCAGGGCTCTCGCTGAACCCTAGAGGAAAATCATCTTGCAAGTAAAGATGAAGAGCAGACATGTTTCAGGTGTGGGAGGTGGCCTGTCTCAATGCAGAGAAGTGGGAAATTCTATGTCAAGTTCAGGGGACAAGTCTGGTTGGAATATAGATTGAATGAAGAGGAGTAACATGAAATAAGGGTGAAAGTACTTCGGAGTCAGATTCAATGGAGGCTTAGGTGCCAGGCTTAGGCATTTCTAATTTATATTAAAGGTAACAAGGGAGATTCTGAAGGTTTTTAATCAAGGTTTGATACTATGTGAATAATCTTTGACAAGTCCTTTCTACTCTCTGCACCTCAGTTTTTCTATCTGTATAATTAGGAAGTTTAATCAGGTCCTTTCCTGCTCTAAAATCCTACAACCTGTTCAGTTTAAATTTTATTCATATATGTCATGTTGTCGCTGTTCATTGTTTTCAAAGAGGACCAATGACATCAGGAGGGTGATGTCCTGACTTGTGAGTGAATTGCATGTAAGGGGAGGCCGGGCTGTGCAAAGCCATCAGCCTCACTTTCTCCTCCAGAGGCATCAAAGTCCAGTGGCAAGACATAAGTCAAGACGACTGGCAATGGCCGGGGGTGCTATTTGAGAACAGGGTCTGTCTTTTTTCTCTGTATCCCCAGTGCTTAGCATAGGAGTGAGGAACCTGCAGCCTCGAGGCCACACATGGCCCTCTAGGTCCTCAATGTCCTTCACTTTGTGAAGTTTGGATTCAAACAGCCACACTTGAGGACCTAAAGGGCCACAGGTGGCCTTGAGGCCAAAGGTTCCCCACCCCTGGCTTAGCACAATGCCTGGCACACAGTAGACGCTTAATACATGCTAGTGCATGTTGTCTTCCCCATTAGGATGTAATAGATACTTAATAATTGATTGGTGATTGTTTGATTCAGATCATTTGGCTGAAAAAAAAAAGACAACAAATCAAACAAACCCAAATCTACTTCCAGTGTTGAATTATCCAGGTAGGTCGTTTACACTGTGCAGATAAATGATTTCCAAGTTCCCATTTTATTTTGTTGCTTGCAGTGCCATCAGAGACAAACAAGATGGTGACACGTTTCTCAGTCAGGTGAGTGAAGCCACACCTCGATGAATCTCCCAGAATCAGATGAATCTCTAGCAGAACACAGAGATACTCAGAATGCCAACCATGAAGAGAAGGACCACGAGGCCCATAATTCAATGGCTCACACGTAAACCTGACAAGGCTTAGTGAAGATTAAGAAGTTGTGGTCAGCATTAATAGGAAACAGACCAAAGCATTTGAGATGAATGGCAAACCTCCCTGTGAGCTCTGGATGTTTTTTTCTGCTCTGGATCTGCAGCCCTGCTACTACCAAGAGCTAAGTGCAAGCAACTTGGAAGTTGTTGAACAGAAGATTCTGAAACCACAGGAATGGAGGCCTGCCTCCTGGACTTTTAGAAGCAAGCTCTCCTTCGCTGGGTCACACGGCTGGATGCTGGAATTCATTTCTTTGGACCTGCCATCATTGTCTAGGAAAGCCTAATAGGAAGGCATCTTCATTCTGGCACCTGGGGAGCCAGCAAGAGCCAGCTGCTATTTACCAGCAGGGAGGAATTGTAAATCAGGAGGAAAGAATGCTGCCTGGTAGATCTTTTAATTTTCAAGGCAGGTCCCTCACCAGAGAAACCTTTGCTATGTTGACTACTCCTAGATAAGCTCCTTTTAATTAGCTCCATCTATCTGCTTAGATCAGAATGGGAGACTCTTAGGGTGTAAAGGCCTTCAGAGACCATCTAGTACAAGGGTTCTTTGACTGAGCTTCATTAACTTAATTTTTAAAAAGAGATTTTGATAGTTGCATTTCAATATAACTGGTTTGCTTTGTGTTCCTATGTATTTTACTTTGTGCAATGAAAAACATTATTCTGGGAAGGGGTCCATAGGCTTCACTATATAACCATGACACAAACACAAAAGTTAAGAACCCCTGGTTTAATCCAATGATTTCCTTTCATAATAAAGTAAACAGGTCCAGAAGGGCAGCTAGGTGAGAGAGAGCTAGGTGTGGAGTCAGGATTTTTTTTTTAATTGAATTCTCTAAGAAGTCAATGAGATGCAGTAAAGGGTATTTGTTGTTGTTCAGTCATTTTCAGTCATGTCTGACTCTATGTTACCCCATTTTGGGGGGTTTTCTTGGCAAAGATACTGCAGTGGTTTGCCATTTCCTTCTGGAGCTCATTTTACAGATGAGGAACTGAGGCAAACAAGGTTAAGTGATTTGTCCACGGTCACACGCTAGTGTCTGAGACTGGATCCAAGCTCCATGCTGTATCCGCTGAGTCGTCTAGTTCCCCAGAGTCAGGAAGACCTGAGTTCAAATCCAGTCCCAGATATTTACTGGCTTTGTGATTCTGAGCAAGTCACTTAAACTTTGTGTGCCTTAGTTTCTTCATTTGTAAAATGGGAATAAAAATAGCACCTACCTCCAAGGATTGTTGTGAGATAATCATAAAGTACTCAGCACAATGCCTGGCACAAAGTAGGCACTATATAAATATTGTTATTATTATTATTATTATTTATACAAGGTTACACAGGAAATATGTGGCAGATCTGGGTCTGGAACTAACTCCAAGGTCAGGGCAATCCCTCTCTTCCTGAAGCTTCGAAAGCCAGCTTCAGGTGTTGGCTGGCCTTGAACGACTCCACCATTATTATTCTCTACAGCCAGACCTAGGCTAGTTCATACAAACTCCCAAAAGCCGATTGTTAAATGTTCTGTGTGATCATTTATGCCTTGGAGGTCAGTGAACGAGCAAGGTTTGATCTATTGTTTTGTTGATTGTCTAGTTTAAGAAAATAAATCATTAATAATGTAGATCATACTAAAGTACTTGTTTTTCTGAGGGCTGGTGGTGGTTGTTTTGACCAGTGTACCCATCCATAGCCATCACAAACAAAATATGTACAAAATTGAATTTATTCTATTTCCTCAAAACCTCTCCCTTCTCCAGACTTCCCTATTTTATCAAGGGTGTCGCTGCTCTCCCAATCACACAAGTTACAAACTAAGTCATACTTGACTCTTTATTCTCCCTTAACCCTTCCCCTCTCTCTCTCTTTCTCTCTCTACACACACACACACAAACATATGTACAAATATAAACATACATACATATACACACAAACACAAAAATATAACACATATAGTACAAATATATGCACACACATTGATATATATACACATGTATACAAACACAATATGTATATATGCAAACATACATACAAATATTCATACATGTACGTACACACATAAAATCAGTTGCCAAGAGTTGTGGGCTCTTCTTTGAAGTCGATAAGTGGCCCAGTGGGTAAAAGTGCCAGACTTGGAGTCAGGAAAGCCTGAGTTCAAATTCTGTTTCAGACACTTACTAGCTGTGTGACCATGGAAGTCACTTAATCTCTCTCATCCTTGGTTTCCTCGTTTATTCTTGTAAGAATCAAATGATATAACATATGAACAGTGCTTTGCTAGCCTTATAAAGGCCAGCCATTATTCTACCTCCATTATCTCTCTCCACACAAATGGCCGCCATGCTAACTAAAGGCCTTATCACCTCTTGCATGGACCATTACAATAATTTGATTGTCCTGCGCTGTCCTCCCTCCTCTCCAATATATCTGCTGTAACTATCTTTCAATCGCACAAATCTGACTGTCACTTCCTTCTCCAGAACCTTCAGTGGTTCCTTACTTCCTCTAGGTAATGACAAACGTACCTTTTCATATTATTTCACACTATTCCCCCTCCCATACTCTACATTCTAGTCGAATTGATCTACTCGCTATTCTCTAAACTTGGTGTTCAATTTCCTACTGAAATGCCTTTGTAGGGGTTGCTTCCTCCCTACCCCCATTCCTGGAAGGAACTCCTTCCTCACCCTGTCTTTTTGTATCCTTGGCTTCCTTTGAGGATCAACTTAGATTCTACCTCCTATGGAAAACTTGTCCTAATCCCCCAAGATGCTAGTGCTTTCTCCCTTCTCACATTATCTTTTTTATTTCCAGGAGGGAAAAGGAGTGCTTAGAGCTTTGTCAGACATCGAAGAAGCCAAGGTCACCCATTGCATACTGGGCCATCACCAGTCATCTTGATTTTTGTCCTGCCATTGCACTTGGATGACTCAGGAAAAGAGAGTGAGGCTGATGACTTTGCTCAACTCTTCCTCACTTAAATCCTATTCATGCTCAAGTCGAGACACCATTGGTCCTCTTTGAAAACCAAGGATGAACAACAATCTTTTTATTCACTTGCCTGTTTAAAAGTTGTCCTGTCCCCTAGTAGGATGAACAAAAACTCCTGAAGCATAGGGAATAATTCATTTTGTCTTTGTCCCCCTAGTCTAACACATAGTTATACAAGTTATAGTTATATATAAGCACTTAATAAATACTTGTTGTGTTGAAGTGGAATTCAGCACTTTAACAAGTCTTCTTTCCATAGTCTCTCTCTTGCCTTGGAAAATTCACTACCTACAGTGCTTCATTCCCCCTTCTAAACCTTTTCCTTAATTTATTTCCTTGTGGGTAGTTAAAATCCACCCTTTTGCTTATTGCAACCCCCCTGACGAGGATCAAAACATGCCTCTTTCTAAGTCTCCTTTTCTCAAGTCTCCACTTTTACTTAGCCAACCCATCTTCCACCAGCCTGATTTATTGATACAGACTCATCTACTATCCTGCCATATCAATTAAAATAAATTTATAATGACTTCAGCATGTATAAATTCCATTTTAATTCACAAAATGCTTTTTGTTTATAGTGATAATGCTCATGATGCAGATGATTGAGAATGGGCAGTTCACCTTTTTATAACTCTTCAAGTTTTGCAAAGTATCCCCTCTTTTGCTTCTAGGTTCCCTCCTGTCTGAACCATCCTCAACACAGCAGTTGGCTTGTGTTCCTGGAGAACAGAGCTGGTCATATTGCTTCACTACTCAGGAGGCTTTGGTGGCTTCCTGTTTCCTCAGGGATGAAGGGTGGACTCTTCTCTCTGTCATTTAGAGTCCTTGGGTTGTAATTCCAACCAGTCTTTTTTTTTTTTAAATTCTATTTTCCCTCTATCCCACACCACTGGTGGGGAGAATCCCTTGTAACAAACATGGACCGTATCTAAAAATGTAGGTCTCATTCTACACCCTGAGTCCATGGCCTCTCTGTCAGGAGGTGAGTAGCACATTTCGTCACCAGTCCTCTGGAATCATGGTCAGCTATTGCATGAATCAGAACTCTTATCTTTCAAAGTTGTTTGTCTTTAAAATGTTGTTGCATAAATTGTTCTCCCGGTTCTGCTCACTTCACCCTGCATCTGTTCATACAAGTTTTCCTCAGTCCAGCCTGCCTTTCCAGAACGATTGCAGGTTGCTCCCCCTCACACGTGGTGTCCCTGCCAATCTAGCCAACTTGCTGCTCCCCATAGACAACATTCCATCCCCCTTCTCTGTGCCTTTGCATAGACAGTCCTCTCCTCTCCCCAGCCTGGAACGCCCTCTTTCCTCAGCTATACCTATTAAATACTAGCTCTCCTAAGAGCTCAATTCAATTGTCACCTCCTACCAGTTGTTATGACTTCCCTCCCCCTCAAACCCTACCCACTGAAATTATTTTTTATTTATATTTACTCATCTGTATGTCTGTTGTTTCCACTCTTGGATTGTAAGCTCCTTGAGGGAGAAGACGGCTTTGTTTTTATCTTTGTACACCCAATATGGTATAAGCAGCAGACCAAATCAGCTTTCTAAAGACCAATCCAGCTAAGTTCTAGGATGCTTATCATGAGCAGATGGATTCTTTGGCCATGGCAACCTGTAAAACAAAGGAAATTACAAAATAGTCCTCAGTCCTGAGTGGCCCCATCTGCAGTGAGCGTGGCAGTGACATAAATGGAGACAGGCTATGCTAAAGACCATACAGTTTTTATATTCTTTATAAACTTTAATTTGACTGTTGGTGCTCTAAATATCAGACAGACCTTGGTATAATGACAAATGAATGGACACAAAGCTATATGAAGTGAATCGTATCAGCTGAGATTTTCACAACTAATAAAGTAGAAGAAAGAAGGGAGTCACAGGAAAATGGGAAAATGGTTCATAGGTACTCCTTGATGAGGCAAAGGAAAGAATTGGTCAAATTCCCAAGGGCAACAAGAAATAATTCATGGGACATTTGGTCATCTTGCATTGTAGCACTTGTGATAAGTGTTTGCAATAAGATTGCCTTGATAATAATTGCAGCTTAGGCATTCAGCTTATTGCTGAGGATGGAAGATCAAAGCAATTCTCCCAAGAACTCATTAAAGCTTTCTAAGTTCAATTAGTTTCTGCTCTGACAATGTAATATGGGAATAGGTGAGAATGGTGAGAAATAGGTGAGCAAAAATGGCTCACGAAGAAGAAATAAAGTAGGCCAAAGACATGTAGACTATACAGAAACCTCACATTTTTATGTCATGAATGCTTTTTTTAAAAAAAATTGAATGGCAGTAGATATGGGGAAGACTAAATAATTCGCAAAAAGGAAAGACTCGTTATTGATATAGGAGTGTTGCCTAAATCAGCTGTGTATGTATGGACCCTTGATTTGTTAGAGAAAGAATGGGAATTAATAAATAGCTACACAAAAAATAAAAATGAGAAAAATATATGTAGTTTTTTTGAACATAGTTGTCTACATGTTACTTCCCTCACTAGACTCTGAACTCTTAGAAAGCAGGGACTTAGAAATGGAACTTAAGAAAAATTTATTGGCTGACTGATGTGGCATCAAATTGAAACAATTCAATCTTCAATCTAAACTTAAACTGAATTTTATAATGAAAAGTAGATAATGTAAAACAGAAATGACTTGCACTGATGGTAGTAATTTTACACAAAAGTTTAGCCAGTGTAAATTAATTACCATTCTTTCTTATATGGGATTGCTCTTCAGGAAGGGGAGAGAAAAGGTATACTTTGGGAAATGTGAGTGATATAAAAAGTAAATATATCAATACAATTTTTTTTAAAGAAAACAAGAAGGATAAGTTTAAAAAAAAAACTTGGCATGAGATCCAGCTAAAGACAGACATCCCAAGGGTATTTACCCATGAAAATGGAAAGAAGAAAAAAGGAAACAATTTATGAAGATTTTCTCTTTCTCTCGCTCCAACGCCTTATCAAGTTCCTTTATGCAGGCCCCTGTGTTCCTAATACTCTTGCTGTTCTCTCTCTCTGTCTCTCTCTCTGTCTCTGTCTCTCTATCTCTCTCTGTCTCTCTGTCTCTGTCTCTCTTTCTCTCTGTCTCTGTCTTTGTCTCTCTCTCGCTGAGTCTGTCTCTCTCTGTCTCTCCATCTCTGCCTCTCTGTCTTTGTCTCTCTCTGTCTCTCTCTCTGTCTCTGTTTCTCTTTCTCTCTGTCTCTGTCTCTCTTTCTCTCTGTCTCTCTCTCTCTCTTTTCATCCCCAGCACAAACTTGAACTTGCCCTCCTCTGTGTTATAAAGTGTTTCAAACCTTTCTCTCTTATCAAATTGTACCTGCCCCAATGGCCAGTTCTGCCTCGCTCACTGCCAGGTGGCAAGGGAGTGGTAACAGGTTATAAATGTGCCACTCCTCTCTGGTAAAATACTGCTTTAACCCAGTTACAATGTAGATGACTCCGGGAATGATTATAATGGTTGGACTTTCAAAGTGCAGGAAGAAAGGCAACCGCGGTATAATGACAAGAGCATTAGATTTGAGGTCAGAGAAACTGGATCCAGATCATGGCTCTATCTCTCACAGAGGGGTAGCGCAGTGTATAGAATGCTGAATATAGAGCCAGAGGACACAATTTCATATCTCAGTTCTTCTGTTTACTGCTCTTTAACTGTCTGGGCTTTCATTTCCTTGTCTGTAAAATAAGAGAGTTGCTATAGATGACCTCTATTGCCCCTTACAGACTTCTATATATAATCCCCTCTGTTGTTGGGATGGGGAACATTCAGGTATTCTCAGTATATGCACTATAGACAACTGCCTATTCTGCTTATGGATAGAGCAGCCCCTGACCTGCTGTCTCATGCATGCTGCCCAAATGCCTGGCATGGTGAAGAACTTGAAGAACTTCTTAATGAAGCTCCTCCAAGTCTTGCCTAACTCAAACTTCCAAAGCAATCTATGGCAGATCTGGGAAGAAATGTCAACTGGGCTGATACCCAGGCCCCTGATATAATGTCTCCAATGTGGCCTCTCTCTTGACCATCTGTTTGTAAATTCTGACTCGGGTGGCTGAGAATGAGAAGAACTTCCAGACCAGTGGAAAGATCAAATTGGCTGGACCCAGGAGACCTGGTGGTTTTTCTCTCTCTGGCAAAGCAATTGTCCTCAAGGCCATTGAGCCAAACATACCATTTTGTTCCTGTTGCTGCCAATGGAGGACAGAATCAACCCTATTCCTGGGGGCCAACTAAGACCATAGACACGATGTAAGCTCCGCAGGCACAAGATCCTGTCTGTGAAGTTAGTAATATGAGCACTGGGACCTAGGAACAGGAAATAACATTTAAAATAAATCTTCCAAAAGAACCTGGGATTTCTACTCCAACAGAATGACTTTCCAAAGTAACTGGCCTTAGGAATAGCTTAAAAGTTGAACTGAAGAGTATAATGGGCATGGTGTCCATCCAGATTCTGCTACTTACTACCAGTGTGAACTAAGGCAAGCTGCTGATTTTCAATGGACTGCAGATTCCTCATCTGTAAAATGATGGTGTTAGATATTTGATTAAGGATTTAAAATTTACAAAGTGTTCTATTTTTAATCCCTATGTTACATAGGCTCCTCTGGGACATAAAAGGTGATCTCTCACCTCTCTGTCTTTTTGCTCTCACTCTGGAGACACCCAGAGAATGTTAATGCATGACACTTTTCCTTCCCCAAGAGTAGCCACAAGATCCCCCTTATAAGCATTCAGGATCACAAGGCTTAAAACAAACTACTATTTTATTTATAAAGTAATGGACAGAGAAAAAACCCATATCTGAACTTCTATCAAATCAAGGGGTACCTATGTGGAAACTTTCTTCCCCTTAAGAGACATGTACAGTCTCTGTGACTCACAGTACTATTCTGAGTGCTTTAGCAATAGAAGGGGTCAAGGTTTGTTCAGTCCAGGCATCTGTGTATTTCACCACTATAGCTCCATCTTCTGTCATTCACCATAGTCCTGTTTCCTATTACTCACCACCACAGCTAAACTGGAAATTTTCAACCACTTTGCTATTACTGCCTTCTGTTTCTGGATATTGGTGTTATTTGTCTCTAGGGTCTACTTCTCAATCAGCAGGCCATTTTAAAGTGAGTCCATCTCAATCATTTCCTCCTTTCAGCACTCAAGTTGAATACTTGTGTCAGCATCTTTCCCCACCCCAACCTCTCCATGCCTTTTTACCTCCTTGGGCAGGGCATGCAAATTAACCTGGGTGTCTACTTAATGATGGCAGACTAGGGAAGAGGAAGAGTCTGAGTGCATTTGATCCAGAGGGAAAGGGAAACCCTGCCCCAAAGGTGGAGATTCATACACAAACATACACAGTGATGGGAAGAAGGGGAGGGACATTAAAGATGGTGAACCTGGAAAGGCCTCCTGAAGGAAGTAGCACTTGAGAGCTGAGCCTGAAAGGAGTTAAGGGTTCCCAGAGGCAGAGGTGAGGAGAAAGAGGAAGGCCTGTGAAAAAGCATGAAGGTGGGAAATGCTAATGATAGCATAGAGTACGTGAGGCGAAGTAATGTGTAATCAGCCATTCTGAGTCTGCAGAAGGCCCTATGCTGCTCCTTTCTTCCCATCTAACATCTTGGCAAAGCTATGAAGGCGCATGCTTGGGATGCTTCTGTGGCTTTATGAGAACAGAGAGTTGATCTCTTCCTCCTTCACAATTAGGTGTTTTGCAATGACAGTAGTTCAGGGCTCAAGAGACATGTGACTCTGGAAAGGGCATTCTAGGGTGTGCTGGAACCAACTTGGACTGGCTCCCAAGGGCTGGTTGTTAAACTTTTCAGAGTGAGCATTTATGCCTTGGAAATTGACAAATGCTACAAATCACGGTTTGAATTATAGTTTTGTTGATTGTCTAGACTTAAGAAAGTAATGGAGAAAATGTTAATAATGCAGATTAAATGTAAATGTGTGTTTGAGGTATTTACCTCCAAAAAAACTGGTTGTTAAACATTTACCAACTTACACTTTGTTTCAAATTTTCTGGCATTCATGCCATGACCTACATGTACCCACACACAGGACTTTCTATGCCCATTCAAAAAGGGCATATTGATGGGAGAATGGAAAGTAGAGGTAGGAGAAATTATTCCGATAGAAGAGGTCAGTTGCTGGAAACAGTTGAGAATGGGGTCTTAGGAGGCAAGAAGCTTACTGTTTCACTTCCACAAAAGGGAAGTATATCCCCTGTAGCCCATAGGATATGTGGAACCTAATTTGATAGCATGGCATAGTAGCATGGATTTGGAGTCGTTGGATTACAGATTTAGACCTAGAAGGGACCTTCAAGGCCTTTTTTCCCAGTTCCCTCATTTTACAGGTAAAGAAATTGAGGCCCAGAGATAAAGTGATTTGTTCATGGTCTTATGGGCAATAAATCACAAGGCTAGAGTTAGAATCCCAAATCCCAATTCAGTGTCTTGTCCAACCAAACCATCCTGGTTCTTCTATTTACTACCTGTGTGATCTTGGACCAGTTGCTGAACCTTTCTGGTCCTTAGCTTCATGCTCCATTAATGGACATAAAATGCCTTCTTTTCTTCCTTGTTTACCCTAAGGGTTATTGGGAGGTACAAATTAGATATTTTAGTATATAAGCTCTGTATCAACTATATGTAAGGCTCTTTAAACATGTAAAGTATTACCAGCTGATAATTCCTCTGTGTTCTGAAACCCATCTTTTAGATAGATGCTTGCTTGTTCCTTGGACAAGGCTCCCTTGGTCTTGAGATTCCTGATGCCATGATGGCACCACAGGGGAGAAGTGCAGCTCTGCCCATAACATACCAGTTTCTTCCACGGATTAATTCTGTTACAAGCTGGATACAGCTTGGGATGTTATTCTCCTGGGATGTCACTGGGGCTCAAGTAGACCCTGCACTGCTTTGGAAGGCTCAAGCCAAGGGTTCCATGGTGGAAGTGTTCTAGGCTGAGCAGGCTTGGGAGGGAGTTCAACCAGGGACAAGTCATGAAGTCTCTCTCAGCCTGACTCCTTCATCTCTGAGAAAAGAGGGGTGGATGGAATGATTTCTAAACTTCTGGCTCTAATAGGCTATAAAGCTATGATGTGCCTTCCCCCTGGTTTGATAGCAACATCGTTCCAAGGGTAAAATAGGTTTGGGGGCACTTAGTGAGAGTGCTACTCACATTAGAAAAATTACTCATGTAATAGGGAATGCAATGCCGTTTAATTCAATTAGGTTCAAATTTACTAAGAATCTACCAATGCAAAGCACTGTATTGAGCAGTGGGGATAAAAGATAAAAAATGCCACAGTCCTTGATTTCGGGGAGCTTACAATATAATAGGGGAGAAAAAGGAAGTACATATAAATAAGTCTAATATAAGCTAGAATGTCATAAGAGCAAAGGAGGGAAATCCTGTTGTAAGAAGAAAAGGCAACAATAACATTTTAAAAATACAAAAAGGATTTTTAAAAACTCCACAACCCGCAATTCTAGCCTACTGTCTCCCCCTCCCAACCTCCTGAGAAGAAAAAAAATATGCCTTTGGTCACAAGAAAAGGCAAAACAGTGAGGTTCTGAATTTTCCAGGGCAAATCTATCTCCACTTTGCAAAAACAACACAAAGCTCATAACATATTGCCATGGGTCAGTGGCATCATTTTCATGGTAAGCGTTCTGAGATTTATGTTATTCTTTAAAAAAAATCTGTTTGCCAGGGGGATACGCATCTTGCTAACCCCCTGACACAATAAGCCAACCCATCTGCAGGATTTTTCCAGGCCCCTTTCCATCACTAGGTAAACACGAGGTGATCATTTTATAGCCTTGTGATCTGCTCATTTCCTCTCAAGACCATGGGAAGTTGGTTTGGCTTTGAAGGCATTCACTGATCCTGGAGCCCAGAACTTTCCCCTTGCTACTTACATCTGTGTTAGTCATGCTGGAGTCATCAGGCCAGGCATCAGCTGAATCTGTTCATGCCCATTTAAACACCTTCAAAGACTGGGCAAGGGGATTAAGGCCCTTGGGTGACTTAAGCAACTTCAGTATAGGAAAATTAGGAGACTTCAAAGAGGGAAAGGATCCTGAAGAAGGAGGACCAGACTTTGACAGGTCAAAGACTCATTAGTCTGGAAGGAATCTCAATGTAATAAGACTAGTCAGGAAGACTCATCTTCATGAGTTCAGATGTGGCCTCAGATGCTAGCTGTGTGACCCTGGGCAAGTCACTTTAACCATGTGTGACTCAGTTTTCTCATCTGTAAAATGATCTGGAGAAGGAAATAGCAAACCACTTCAGTATCTTTGCCCAGAAAACCCCAAATGGAGCCACAAGCAATCAGATGTAACTGAAACAACTGAACAACAAGAAATTAAAAAAAAAAACCCAAAACCTCTTCCTTATGTGTTGTATTTCTGTTTTGGCAATTACTTGGATATTGTCAGTCATTCTGTTCTGTGAATATACCTTATTTCTCCAACTAGACTAAGGTCCTTGCAGTAAGGGCCAGTGTCTCATGCTTCTTTGTATCCAATTGGGAAACCAGTATTTCTTCTTGTGTGTGGTAGGTACTCAAAAAATATTTGTTCATTGATGAAGTCTATCTACAGAGGTAATTTTCAACTCTCTTAGCTCTGTATCACGTTTATGATTTTGGCCATTTGTGGTGGTGGGTTGCACATCAACAGGTTTGGCAGAGATGCCGGATTTGGAGATATGATGGTGAGCAAAAAATGAACAAATGTTGAGGCTCAAGTGATAGAGTGCTGGACATGGGGTGAGCAGACCAAAATTCAGAATCCATCACTAGCAATTACTAGCCATGTGATCTGAGCCTGTTACTTAATCTCTCTACAACTCAGGTCACTCCCAGAGATCATTAGTCATAGATGGAGTGTGAATTTTATTGAAGGGAGGTCCCATAGATTCTTGACACGTGATTGTATACAGAATAATCAATCAGTCAAGAGCATTTATTGATTGTCAATTATGTGCCAGTCACTATGCTAGGTGCTGAGGATTCATAAAAGTGAGAACCTGAAAAGACCTTAGCTTAAAAGGGCCAAGGTCTCCCACTGCATCCTGGGCCATCTCCAGTTGTCCTGATGCATATCTGGCCACTGGGTCCAGATGGTTTTGGAGGAGAAAGTGAGGCTGGTGACTTTGCACAGGACTCCCTCACTCAAATCAAAGTCAATTGCAAGTCATGTCATCACCTCCCTGACGTCATGGTCCTCTTTGAGAATGAAAGACAAACAAATATCTGTGAGTAGTTTGAGCTGCCTGAATGGGGACCCAGTTAGCCAGTTTCAGAAACTGAGCTTGTCCTCCCCTCCTCTCCCCTCCCCTCCCTTCCCCTCTCTTCTCCCCTTACCTGAGGGTGTTCTGCCCAAAAGAAGGTAAATCTTGATGGCTGAAAGCTATCTTGTTAAAATAAAATAATCTTTGCCTTCAAAGCACTTATAGTCTACCTAAGTAGATATCTATACATAAAAGTATGTATAAATTATATAAAAAATAAATACTAGGTCATTTGGGATAGGGAGAGGCACTAGCAGTTGGAGAGGTGGGGTGGAAATCAGGAAAGGCTTCATGCAGAAAGTGGCATTTGAGCTGGGCTTTGAAGGAAATGAGGAATTCCAAGAGACATTATTGTAAATCTACATTTCTCTGTTTCCTAATTTGTTTTGTTTTATAGGGAGTGGTAAGCCTCTGATAACTATGTTGCTTTGGGACAGAAGGTAGAGTTTTGCTAATAATAATAAAATAAATTTTGCTAATAAATTTGTTAATAAATAATAAATAAACAGCTAATTTATAATTATAATAAATAAATATAAATTAGATATATAATATAATAAATATGTAAATATAAACAAAAAATATAAAAATAAATAAATTGCTAATAAATAATAAAACTTGCTAATAAAAAATAAATTTGCTAATAATGTGGCAGAATTATGGCTCTAACCTTGGAGGTTGGTGAGAAGATCCAGCAACAATCCAAAGTTTGAAGAAAAGAAGAAAAAGGGATTGGGATTGTGTCTAGGCTTGAGGACCAGAGCAAAATGGCAGCTATGCCAAGGGCTAGTTAGTAAATGGAAGGAAGTACATTTAAGGAAAAAAGCAAACGCTATTGATTCTATGGCCAGAATAGGAAGCTCTTAAGATATAATTTGGAGCTAACTTGATAAGTCTCCATAATCTGTTTTATTTTTAACTATCTTTTTGTAAAAAGCTAACACCACCACCAAATAACCTTAGGCTAGGGTAAATAAATGGGATTTCCAGCCTAGGATATGCCCAAGTTAGTGAAGCTATGGGATAACCAAACTGAGCTGCAGTAATAGCAAGGATGGTCAGTTAAGGTAGGCCGTATTCCAAATACTATCTTTTGCCAGGGATGTCAATCTTGAATAGAGTGGGCAGGAAGTAGAGTAAAGGTAATGGAACAAACCATTGGTCAGAAGAACAAATCTGGGATTCAGGAAACATGGGAAAGTCATTGGAAGGTTAGAACAGGGTATCAGCATCGCTTACAATGGCAGGGCAGAGCTGTTCTCCCAGTGATTGGTGGCCAGGAGCCCTCTTTCATGCAAGCTCTGCCTACCTGAGGCTATATTCCTCTAAAATTTTCTAAGGCTGGCATGGATAGATGGTAGTGGAATAAAGAATTCAACAAAAGGGGCTGCTAGTTCACCTTTTGGGGTATTTGTCATGAAGGTCATGACTAGCAAAGTGATAATAAAATGTCCAGGTGGGAGCTGCAGGGGGAAACACAGCTAGAGTATCCCTTTCCTATAGCATCCCACATAGCTAAAGAGAGAGAGAGAGAGCCTGATTGTTGTGTCCTATTATAGGAGAGTTCATACCATACCAGTGTAAGTTGAAACAGTCTCACCCCCCTTACCTCCAGTAAAATATAAGCTCCTTGAGGGCAGGGGAAATTTGTCTTTTTTTCTTTGTATCCCCAGTGCCAAAGACAGCAGCTTTTATAGACGTGTATGTACACACATACACATGCACGTGTGTGTATATCTATCTCTATCTCTATCTCTATCTCTATCTCTATCTCTATCTCTATCTCTATCTCTATCTCTATCTCTATCTCTATATCTATATCTATATCTATATCCATGCATATATACATATGTGTATGCTTAATAAATGTTTGTTGAATGGAATTAGTTCATGCCCCTACGTGGCAGTCACAATGGCATTTCAGCCATACCAGGAGAAAGATATCAACTGTTTTCTTTAAAGGTTGTGAGAGACTGGCTGTGGGTGATTTTTCTCTGCATATTTTAAAGTCAGGAAACTCTTTGATTAAATTCAGGTGATGCAATGTAACAAATATTTATGCAGCATTTATTATAAACATATCACTAAGTATTATTGGATATTGAAATTGCATAATGACCAGCCTTATGTAACTTATGGTTTAATTGGGGATATAACAGGTGTGTGTGTGTGTGTGTGTGTGTGTATGTGTGTGTGTGTGTGTGTGAGAGAGAGACAGAGAGAGAGACACACAGACAGATGGAGAGAGAGAACGAGAGGCAGAGACAGACAGAGAGAGAGGCTATTGAGGGCACAGTTTGTAAGGCATGCTTAGTTAGCCTTTCCTTGTGGGTTTTACAGTTCTGGCTCAGTCCTTTCAGCTCTTTAGCCATCCAGAAGAATTTTCATCATCACGAAGTCACTTAAGGCCCCTTAGACATTTATGACCAGAAACTGGCTCCCCAAAGTTGAAATTGCAGCAGGAAATAAATATTGCTTGTGTTTCACATAACCCAATTTAATCTAATAAACATTTATTAAGTGCTTACTATGTGCCAGGCACTGTGATAAATGCTAGAGATACAACTAATAAAAAAGAAAGGCAGTTTCTTCCCTCAAGGAGCTTACAGTCTAAAGAAGGAGATAATACACAAAAGCAGGCAGTAAAGTAGGGAGGTACCAGATACCATGGGGTACTCAGCATGGGGCCATCTTGTTCTGTGGAATTGAAACCAGTCAAGTCAGCAGATGCAAAGTAGAGTGAGGAGCTCAGAGCCCAGTTTCTATCATCTATAAAGGAAGGCATTGGGAGGAATTTGGTACTCTTCCCTCCTGGCTCCCTAATAGAGGGGAGAGGAGGTTGAGGGAGGTGGTGCCAATCAAAGCTTGAATTAGCAGCATATTGGTGAGTTTAGAGTGATGAACTTATCTTGGGAGGTGTATCTTATTCTAAGTACCAAAACCTCATGGGTTAGTTGTTCACTGTACATGGAAATAAGAGGTAGTACATGATGAAGTGACTACATGAGAGACAGAGTTCAGAGGAGGAAGCTCCATCATCATCATACACTGATTAAGGTCCTATCTAGAAAGGGGCTGTAGTAGGTCCTGGGATTACTTGAAACAATTAAGTATTTATTGGATATTTGCATATGTAAATGCAAAGTTACTGGAGGAAGGTTACTAACAACTGTGATAATAAGGAAAGATGGCTTCAAGGAGCCAGTACTTGAGCTGAGCCTTGAATTAAAGGTACCGAGATGAAGAAAGTAAACATTTCAGGCATGGGAATAGCCTGATCTTGGGTGAAATCTCTATAGTCCTTTCCTGCACTCTGGAAGAAGACACAGGGAAAAGGTGCAAAGGGAGTCCTGGGCATGAGAGAGGAAGAAAGTGAGATAGTGAGACCAGTTTTCTTTTAAAGGCCAGAGCAGCTTATCCTCAGTCTGCAAATGATTCATCACTTTCTCTCATTGCCTCCAAATCACGACCCATGCTCTGTAATCTCCTCAGGTGACTTGGGAGAATTCCTCAAATTTGTCAGGAATTTCCCTTATCCATCCCCTTACATATATTCTGTATTCATAATATACCTTCCATTCATTCTTCAGCTATTATACACTATTACTGGGGTTTACTCAAAGACAAAGGCCCTGCTGTCCTTAACTATCTCTTGTCTGTCTAAAATGCCTTGGAATTGAGTCTTTTCATTAAAATAAATTCACTCTTTGAAGAGATAACATATTAAACTATATAATTCATAAGCATGAATTAACCTATTTCTTGGGTTTAGGTTTTAATTTGTGCGAGAGTGATCACCATATCTTTGTAGGATTGGAACAGAGGAATCGAAGTGCAGGAAATTCAGAGGCAGCTGAGTGTCTCAGTGGAATAAAACACTTGCCTGGAGTTAGGAAAACCCAAGTTCAAATCCAGCTTCCCACACTTACTGTGTAACCCTGAGTCAGTCATTTAACCTTTCTCTGCTTCAGTTTCCTCATCTGTAAAATGGGGATACTAATAGTGCCCACCTTCCAGAGTTCCCAGGAGGATCAAATGAGATATTTGTCAAGGGTTTTGCAAACCTTCAAGCATGATATAAATATTAGCTTTTATCAAGAATAGAAAGCAATGGAATTCAGAGTCAGAAGACTTGAGTTTGAGTTTTGGCTATGCCACTTAATGAACACCTGTGTGGCCCTGGACAAGTCACTTCACTTTTCAGGGCTTCGATTTCCTAATCTATATTACCAGAAATTTCTAAGATGCTGTCCAGTTCTCATATTCTGCAATTCTGGGAATACTGAAGAAGGAAGATTTCCCAGAACCTAGGTCTGTGCAGAGTGATTACAGGCTGGTTTCTTCCAGAAACAATTCAAAAAGTCATGAGGAACAGTTCAGAGCTTTGAACGTCTGACACCATCTCTTGATCAGTTGAGGCTTCCCTAACATCTGTGGCTATATCCTTTTCTTGGTGGGGCCAGACTTGGTATTTTACTGATATGGGAAACATCTTCCATTGGATGCAACTCACCTGTTACTTAGAATGTCAGAGAAAGATGCTCCTCTGAAAACTTCTTGCTTACAAGGACTTTCCTGTTTACTCAGCCAACCAAAAATACCAGGCTTCACTTTACCTCTAAGCTTATATTTTATCATTTATCCAAACAAACACTTGTTTTCACAACTGGCTTGAGGTACGATTTCCCAAAGTGAGATCATGTGGCCAATGACCTCATTTTCAGATACCGTCCCAAGACAAACAGCTTCCCATTAATGATCTTATTAGTGTCCAGGGAGTGCTGGGAGTTGGGACAGAGGTGTCGGGCAGAGTGCTTAACCTGGACAGACTGCCCTTGACGTCTGTCTTCCTTCCCGTGAAATGAACTCTTCATATTTTTCTATATTCACTTCCAAGCTGTTACTTAGTTTATAGTCATGTTTTTTCAGGATGGATCTTGCCTTTCATCTCCAAGGAGGAAAGTTATTCTTGTTTGTTTTCATTTGGTCTCCAAACTTCTTTCCAAATGGCTAACTGTCTCTGGGCCAGTATAAATAATGCAGACACCCAAACAAATTGCAGCTTCCCTTTTCCATTGAAATTGACTTAAGTAACTTCAAGACTATACTCACTGAATTCATTTATTAAATGCTGATTTTGGCAGCAGTGGCCCAGTTTTCAGCAAAGTGCTGCTTTTAATGAGAAAGTACATGGTATTGGGGGAACAGTGCTAGACAAGAACCCAGGATGATGACTGGATTCGTGGTCAGGAAAATCTAGGTTTGATTCATGTCTCTGGTACCTATTAGCTGTGTGCTCATGGGGGAAACGTCTTATCCTCTCTGACCATCAGTTTCCTCACTGTAAAAAAAAAGTCATAATAATAAAATTAAATTTGGGGGCAGCTAGGTGGCGCAGTGGATGGAGCACCGGCCCTGGATTCAGGAGGACCTGAGTTCAAATCCGTCCTCAGACACATAACACTTACTAGCTGTGTGACCTTGGGCAAGTCACTTGACCCCATTGCTTAGCAAAAACAAAAACAAAAAACCAAAACAATAATGAAATTAAATTTAAGAAGCATTTATTGAGTTCGTCCTATGCCTTAACCACTGGAAATTCAAAAACAAAAGCAAAATAATCCCTACCATCAAGGAACTTAAACTCTTTTGCAATACTTATCTCACAAGTTGTTGTGAGGCTCAAATGGCAAAATATGTGTATAATGATCTCTCCAGGAGCAGATTGGTCATATGAGGTGAGTGAGAAGTCAAGGAAGACCCTAAGGTTGGGAACCTGCTTGGTTTGAAAGATGATGGTATCTTTGACAAAAATAGGGAAGTATGGAAGAAAGTTTTGGAGGAATGATAAAGAATTCTGTTTTGAATGTGTTAAGCTTGAAGTTTCTACAGGATACCCAGTACAAAATCTCCAAAAAGTTGAGATTCTGGATTGGAGAGAGACTAGGGTTGTATATGCATACGTGTGTGTATGTGTCTCTGAATATATGTATACATGTACATATGCATGCAGGCGCACACACACACATGTAGATATGTACATGCACATGTACATATACACAGATGCACACACACATATATATATATTTAGCTAGTGTCTCTCAAGGCTCTGCTCTCTTCTCATTCTTAAACTCTTTAATTTGGGGCAGCTAGGTGGCACGGTGGGTAGAGCTCTGGCCTTGGAGTCAGGAGGACCTGAGTTCAAATGCAGCCTCAGACACTTGACACTTCTAGCTGTGTGACTCTGGGCAAGTCACTTAACCCCGATTGCCTCACCAAAATCCAATAAATAAATAAATAAATAAATAAAAAGTAGATAGATCAAGCCCTCTAATTTGGTGCACTAGGTCCCATGGGTTTGAGGAACATCTCTGTGTGGATAACTGCAAGATGTATAGACACATATGTGTGTGCATGTGTTTATTTCTATGTGTAGGCACACATGCATCCATGTATATACACATACTGTGCACTGGATCCTAGTCTTTGGCCCAGCATATACACACACACACACATATACAGACCTGATCCTGCCACCCAAACTATCACGCCCTATCCTTCTTCCTTTCACTGCCTAACTCTCAATTAAAAGAATCATTTATGACTTTTCAGAAATCGGGATCAAGCTTGCCCTTCTTTAATCCTGCAGCCCATCTCCTATTCTCCACTATTTTCCAAAGATCACTGATGGCAGCTCTGCAATCACAGCTTCAAGTTCTCGGAACATCCAAGAATAACATTCACATGGGCCTTGTAGCTTGACTTGAATTTTTCCTAAAGTAGAGGTCTGACCACAGCACTTCCTTCCTCAACAAACTTCAATCTCTCCCTTTTACTTCTAGGATAAAATTAAAACTATTTGGCATTTAAAGCCCGTTCACAATCTGGTCTCATTCTGCCTTCCCAGTTTCCTTATGTATTACTCCTGGCCCAGCCAAATTGGCTTTTTTTGCTGGTCCTCATACATGATATTCCAGCTCCCATCTCCTTTGCATTAGCTGGAATGCCCTGCTTCTTCATTTCTTCTTCTTAGAATCCCTAGGTTCCTTCAAAGCTCTACTTAGACACCATCTCATAATGAAACCCTTCTTGATCCCCCCAGCTGATAATGTCTTTCTCTTTTGTGTGTGTGTATATATGTATGCATGTGTATGTGTATATATAGATATATGTGTGTGTATATATGCATGCACACACACATACAGTCATAGACTGTATGTCTTTGTCTTTGTAACCCCAGTGCTTAGTACAGTATTTGGCATGTAGTAAATGATAAATTCTTGACATCACATCCTAACTTAGGACAAGTCACTAAACCTCTCAATGCCCAGGCAACTATCTAAGTGAAAAGGGCAGTGCCTTGACAAAGACCAAGTTTCAGAAAAGATGCTGAATTTCAGTAGTAGAAGGGTTTTTTTTTTTAGCCAAGAGCTTCCTATACTGATAAAATCACAAGGCCAGTCAAATCCTTTTGTGACTTGTCTGAGATATAAGCTTGCTTCTGAGAAAAGCATTTACTAAATGAAGTTTTTCTTTACAGTTCACTGTCTAGGGAGGATAGTGCTATTCAGAATTCTAAGAAGGCAGATCCTAAAATTAAGTCTAATTAAGAGACAGAAGTTTCTCATTTTGAATATGACAAGTTGTAGAATATTGGAGCAAATGTAGGATGCACTATGCTTCAGTGATTTGTACATGAAGAATTGGACAGATTTTAGGCTAACAGTTGGGGAAATATGGACCCATGAACTGTTCTATAATTATAGGATGAATATAATTTACCTGATCATAGTCAGAAGATGACAATTTGGTTACCAAACATAAGCTAATATGAGATCATTTACAGAGAAGAATAAGAGTTTGAACCCAGAGAGATAAGATATGAAAGGGGAAAGGACATTTCAGAACTGTGTTAAAGATGGCAACTCTCTCTCTCCCTGTCTCTGTCACTGTCTCTGTCTCTGTCTCCCTCGCCCCACTTCCACTTACTGCCAGGAAGATTGGTTGACCAATGAGAGTCTGGATTATTATCTATTTTACTTGATCCTTAGAGGAAGAAGGAACAGAAAGAAGATACTATGCTCTCTATTATGAGAAAAAGGAGGAGGAGAGGAAGAAGAAAGAGGAGGAGGAAAAAGAGGAGGAGGAGGAGGGATGAAGAACAAGAAAGAAAAACAAGAACAAGAAAGAAAAGTTTGCAGTTCTAGAGCTGTGAGTTACCCTGAGCATATATGTACTTTCTTGCCAGGTTTCTGTGTGTCCTCTTTTCCTCACAGATACTGAATACATTTGTGGGCAAGTATGACCCAGTTTTACATGTGGGCTTAATTTGTCTTATATTTGTATCTGTGGTGTTATACAGATTACTTGCATCTTATTGTCAAACAAATAGGTATGTTTACTATGTCATCATTGTGAGTGTCTGTATTTGTCTTGATGGAAGGACATTGATAGGGACTGGAGAGATGAGGTTAGTAGAGCAGATGTATTCTCCTTGGGGTGAGTTGGGGTGAGTGATCATGACCAGAGTGAATGGAAGAAGGAAATGGACACCAGAGACAAACTATTTCAGATGCTACACTATTATATGTATATCTTATCTCTCTTGATAGAATATATGGTACTTGAGGGGAAATAATTGCTTATTTTTTTCTTTGTATGTTATGGAGTTTTTTTTAACTTTAATTTGCCAATATGAAATTCAAATTTTCTACTATGAGTACTAACTAGATCCTAACGTAATATTCTGATACCTTTCTATAGATCTTCAATAGTTCTCTAAAATTATTTCTGCTATGATTGTGTTTAATGACTATCATGTTCCTTGATAACTCCATTTTTATTCTTATCATTTTTACCACGATAACATACATTGCTATATGAAGGTCCTGAAATGTCTTCACAATTTCTGTAAGATACTGTGAGAGAATGTATGCATTTATGATTGTTATAACAGGTACTATATATTTTGAATTGCTCTGTTTTGATATAATTGGTTTGTAAGTTGGAGTCATGCCATCAAACTCAAAAAGGGTACCTCTAAGAATTCTAGTCCAAGTATGCCAATCTCTTTGTCAAAATCATTTGAGACAATGGTGATATTTTTCTCTTCTGTTTCTTATGTATCACTTCCAAACTCACCACTGTGCTGCTAGCGCAATCACCTCTTTCAGTTTCCTCTCCCCTCTGATAGGGGTAGAGCAGCAAATTCCTCCCAATGCCTTTCTTTATAGAGGGCAGAAACTGGACTCTCAGCTCACTCACTCAACTTTGCATCTACCACCCTGTCTGGTTTCAACTCCACAGAACAAGATGCCCCAAGCCAGGTACCCCCTGGTGTCCCATCTCCTTCCTGCCCTGCCACTTTCCAGCATGCTACTGTGTATTGTCTCCCTCTTTAGATTATAAACTCCTTGAGGGCAGGAACTGTCTTTCTTTTTACTAATTGTATCCTCAGTTTTTAGCACAGTGCCTGGCACATGGTAGGCATTTAATAAATGTTTATTGGATCTATTTCATTACTAAATAAAATGTCTTGAATTTGCACTATTTTTCAGTGCAAGAATTTCAATGACTTCAAGTTCTTTAAATTTTTTCCTCTTCAGATTTTAGTGGCCCCCTTAATTTCACACTATCTAATTTAAGGTTAGATATACAATTATATCTTATAATAGCACTGCGCTGGTCAATACGTTGTTATATAACTTGCAGAAGAGAGTACTGCTATTGAAACTCAGGACGAAACCTCTGCTGACCTCTGTTTCCAGTTTTGTTTATTATGTGTCTTTAGTCCATTTCATGCACCCTCTTGGTTTTCTTGCTTTAGCAGTCAATGCCATTTGCACTGATGCACATCCAATAGATGGGATATTGTTGTTTCTGATTTGTTTGGTTGTGTCTTGTGCTGCCAGAACATGAAGGAGTGCCTACCACTCACTTAGTTTTCCTCTGCATCAAGCCAATCATCGTGATGGTTTCAAGTAGGGCCAGCCTGAAACTCTCTTCCGCTTCATGTATTTCTTAAGTTCATAGGGGCAGTTCCATCTCACTCGCTGGGATGGAGTAGAAGGGAATAGAAAGGATGTTCTAGGAAGGTACACAGCATGAGCAAAGATATATAGTAGGAATGATCCTAGTGTGCATATGAAGCAATTAGACCTTTCTGGCTAGAGTCTGTTCTAGAGAAGAAGAGAAAATGAAGTTAGATAACTAGATTACGAATGGCCTTGAAAGTCAGGCTCTTCTGAGCATAGACTTACTGTAATAGGCAGCTGTAGGTTTTTGTTGTTTTTTTTTTAACAATGTGACTTTATGGCAATAGTATTTTAGGGACATTTGTTCAAAAGTGGTCTTGAAAAAGGAAGAGACTAAACTAAGACTAAGAGACTGCTGCAGTAGTCATAAAGCTCTGAATTATGGTAGTGTGTGTTGGCAGTGGGGGGGATATACTGAATAAAATAATGACTTTAAGGTTTTTATCCAAGAAGGTGAAAATCATGGTACTACAACTGTAAGCAGGATAATTGGAAATTCTCTCTCTCTCTCTCTCTCTCTCTCTCTCTCTCTCTCTCTCTCTCTGTCTCTCTGTCTCTCTCTCTTTCTCTCTCTCACCAATTTTGGGTTGAGATGAGGTCCTTACTTGGGGCATGGTAAATTTGATATGATAGTAAGATATCCAATTTTAGGCATTCAGTATATATTTGGAAATAAGGAATTGAGATTTGGATGAGAGGTTGGGGCTAGAGATTTGTATTTGGGAGTATAAGCATAGAGGTCATAGTTGGAGTAATGGGAATGGACAAACACTGAATTAGAGATGAATTAATATTAGTAGTAGAATTAGAACTGACTTTTTTATTTTACAATATTTATTTTCTCCAAAGAGTTCTTTAGAAAAAGGAATTCTCGTCTTTGGCCCAATTAAACTTTATGGTTGCTTATCCATCCATGGGAATCATTTGGCCAAAAGAATTCCCTGAGTTCAATAATATTCAAATGACGGTTTAGAAAATGAGATTTCTGGCCAGAGGAATTCATTTTAAGGGATAGGATTTCAATTGCAGATAAACAGACAGCTGATACTCTGTTCACTAGTTTAAATATTCTATGGCAGGGTTTGTGTTTTTGTGGGATACCCTCTGAAATAGACCTTTTTTTCCATGTGTAATGCTCTGTGGTAGGAGATTAGATATTTGCACTGTTCTCTTTTTAGCTATTTTGGAGAAATCTTTGTTGAGTACAGTGCAAAAGGCAGAGTTACTTGACCTAAAAATAAACCGAAATCCCTTCATGACTTTGGTGTAAAACTGCAAAACTAGAGATTTGGGATTAAGATTGAGCCTTAACCTGTATCTCAGGGCCAAAGGGAAATCTAGTGACTTGAAGGAGCAAGGCCTCAATGTCATCTCCACTGTGCTATTATCTTGGCAAAATCTCTTGTTTGGATGACTCTAACCCATAGCATTATGCCACTGTGGAAATCTGGAGATTTTCCCACTGAGCTTAATTTTCCTTGGCTTGGATGGGGGGAAGCTCTTTTTCAAAAATGTAAGTAATATACATTTCACAATGGCAGCTCTGTATGCGTATGTTCAAGTGCTTCTTTTAAAAAGGCATACTATAATATCTAATAGGAGAGAAAATCAGAATAATTATATACTAAATAGTGAGGTATTAAGACTTATGGGAGGTTAGGGAAGGGAGAGGTCCCTGTTGGCTGTTGTGATGCCTGACCTAGGCTTTGAAGAAAGAGTCGATTTAGATGTGCAGACAGGAAGAGAGGGCATGAATCACGAAGCTGAAGTCTACAGACTTCCTCTGCCTAACTAACCTTTGTCAACACCCTTATTAAATTTGGCTCTGATTTTTCTGATAATTCAATTATTTTATCTCAAATGAGATATTTGTAAAGTACTTAGTACAGTGCCTGGCACATAGTAAGTGCTTAATAGATATTTTTTCCCTTCTCTACTGTCAAGTTCATAAGAGTAAACAAAGGAATGAAAGAATGAATGAAACACCTATCATTCAGCAACACAATGCACTTCCTAAGAGATATAAAGAAGGGGAAACATAAGGTCTTCTCCCACAAAGAGTTTATGGGAAAGAGAGATGAATATGAACCAAAAAAATTATAGATAATATAATTATCTAATATATAATTATAATTTATGTATAATTATATATTATATAATATGTAATATATTAAATTATATATAATTGTATATGTTATCATTATTTGTAATTATATTTATAGAGAATTCTATTATAAATAATATTTAGGTAGAAAGAACCATTTGAAAGCACTATCACCATCTTCAAGGAAGTTCCATTAAAAAAGTGGAAAACAGAAGCAAAGGTGGGAGGAACACACATATGATAGAAATATTTGTAGATGTTAGGATGTATGGACCTCGGAGGACATTTGGTTCAAACCATACCTGAAAAAGAACACATTAGAAACTCGGTCTTCTTTATACATACGAAAGGCATGAGGAAAGTGAGAGGTTGAATCTATCAGTCAAAAAATTGTGGACTAGGAAACACCTGCCCCTTACTATACGGATAATTCACAGTCAGCTGTAGGAATCACCTAGCCTTGTTTGCAAAGTACTTAAAGATTTTTGAAAAAGGGGCACATTGTTGTAAAAAAAGGAGCTTGAATGCCACTGCGCTTTTTTTCCTTGTATAAGTAAACATTCCAAAATTCTGGGAAATTGCTTTACTTCCTTCCTGATGGAGAAGGGAAAGTTGACCAGGGTAGTTAGTATATCCTTTGGTCTGTTCTGAATGCTGGCAATAGAAGAAGAGAAATGTGAAGTAAAAGGAAAATTCTGGTATAGTGTGTGTGTCCTAAGTGGAATGATCAATCACCTTTCTCTCTGTCTCTTACTAAACTCATTTTCCTTACTTATTCTCATCCTAAATTTTAAGGTAATCAAGGGAACATACCTTAGCTTTGCTAAATTCAGAGAGGTTTATGATCAGGTTGGTTGCAAAGTGATGAACTTTTTGGCCATAACAATTCTTGAAAACTATCTAACTTATCAAGAGGCAGTGATTTGTGTTAATGGATAGACTACCCTAGTGGAACAAATACGTAATGATTGCAGAAATGTTGCTTACACATTATTAAACTCTACCAATTTCCTTCCCAAGATCTGAAGGCTCTGATGTATGACAGTTCAACATTGACCCCAGTGATACCATCGCTGAATTATAGAGGAGCTAAGCTGGTTCTTGTCCCAAAACCTAAGCGTTGGTTGGTTGTCTCCTCAGATGTTTTTCCACGTTACTCTGAGCCTGGCAGAGGGGAGTGTCAGAGTGAGTGTGCAGAAGTTGTCGCTGAAAACCCAGAATGGCACTCAGGACACTTTCCAGTGATTGTGCTGACACGCACCAGTTTAGCACAGTCTTGTTCTGTTCCTCAGCAAAGAGGAATTCTTTCCCCCAACTTCTTTTCCTTTTCACTTCTCAATCAGTTGCCAAGTTTTGTCGATTTTGCTTATGTAATGTCTCTCAAATCTGTCTCCTACTTTCTATTCCCACTGACACCATCCTAGGCTAGGCTCTCATAATCTATCTCCTGGATAGGTATGGACTGGTATTATTATTATTGTTGGGTTTTTTAGTGTTATGATGATGATTATGATGATAATTCCTAGAAGAAAGTAGGGTACATTTGGAAGCTGTTCCAGAGCCATTAGGCTACTATTCAATAATTTTGCTTAAAATACCCACTATGTGCAAAAGTTCTGGGTCAAAGTAAAGTCCCTGCCCTCATGAAGCATATAGTTTAGTAGGAAAGATAAAATTTTGAGGCCACCTGGCCAAAATTGGTGGTTTCCTGGGAGAAAAGGATTGAGGGGGAAAGGTAGATAGAGAGAGCAACATACGGATAGAAAAATCCATAGGTCCATAGGTATCATCACTAAGAAAAAAAAATAACAACTGGGATATGTCTTCTTATTTCTGATTTCTATACTCATAAATATATGGGTTTTCTTATTCCTAATGGGCACATTTATAAAATGAGCCTTATTTGTTTTGAATAAAAAAAGGAATATACTCAGTGGAGGCAGGTAGAGTTAGGCAACCCAAGATCAGTCTGCCATCCTGGCAAAGCTGATCTGCTTGTGGTTGGGCCTCATATGCGCTGTTAGGCATCCCATATCTGGATTTACAGCTGGGATCCAGATGGACATGGGGAAGATTAGCACATATCCTCACTTACCTTTGCTTTGGTATCAATAAATTATACTTAGGTCATTACTTCAAGTGTGAACTGTGCCTCAGAATTGAATCCAAAAACAAAGTGCTGTAGTTATATACATAAATTGTTATTGTTATTGTTGTTTGCCCTTCTCTTGAAGAGAAGCAATGACATCAGGACAGTGAGGTCTTGACTTGCAAGTGAACTGGATTTAAGTGAGGCAGAGCTGTGCAAAGTCATCAGCCTCACTCTCTCCTCCAGGGCCATCTGAGTCCATCAGCAAGATATAGATCAAGACAACTGGAGATGACCCCAGATGCAGTGGGAGACCTCGACCTTCCTAAGCCAAGGTTTTTCCCAGGTCTCAACTTGTCTGACATAACACACATTCAGTGATTTAAGGCTAAGTAAGAAATGAGGCAAAAGATGGCCTCAAACTAGGAGGGGAAAACCCTTAGGGTTTCTGGCCAGAAAAGAAACAATTGCTATTTACACTCATTCTGAGCCATCAAAACCAAAACAATGACCAAGTGAGGCTTGGACTGGGACCTATTATTAAATAAATAACTTTAATATAGAAGAGAGCATGATTAGTGCTATGATGAGCCTGAGGAGAGAGAGTATTTCTGACTGGGAACATAGCAAAAGGCTTTGTGGAGAAAGTAGAACTTGACATGGATCTTAAAGATTGGGTAATGGGTATGTAATGAATCTTCCACTCAGCTCTGGGTCTTCAGCATACCTTGAGTTCAGTATGAAAGAAATACATGCCTCTAACCTCTTTCTGAAAATACAAGTTCTTTTTGAGTAAGGATGGTTTCATTCATTGCATTCATATCTCCAATGTACAGTAACCAGCACATAGTGGGTGTTTAATAAATAGATATTGATTGATTGACTGACTGTGCTTCAAAGACTAGGTAGGAGACATAGATCAAATAGTAAAGCGTTTTATTGAAGCACAGTAGCAAAATAAGTAACAGGAAAACCCCTGAAAAAGAATCATTCTTGGCCTTTCATAAATAAATGAGAGGCAAATATCTCAATATGAAAAGAAGGAAGAGAATAGAAATGACAAACTGTAGGTCAGTGAGCATGACTTCAAATCCTGGGAAAATTCTAGAACAGATCATCAAAGAGATGTTTAGTGAATATATAGAAAAAGAAGCAGCGATGATAAAGAACCCATCCCCTCCCCTTCTTAATTCAGAAACAGTAAAGTAGGTACTACGTAATTGAGAAAGGAGGGAGGAGAAGGGGAGAGAGATATTTCCCAAATAATAAGTGAGAGAAATGACCAGTGACAATTGAGCTTAACTTCAGGTAGGTCTCAATGGAATATACATTTCTAATGCAGACCTGGTAATTTTCTAGGTGAGTACTTGGAGGTGAGCCTGGGAGTTGGGTATCTATTGATTACAGTTTTCTGGCAATCAAACTCTCTGGTGAAAATGAGGGCTCTGAACTTCCTCCTTCACAACCTCATAAACCAAGGTCTGTGAGCCAACCAAAATGAACTGTTCCTGCCCAGCTGAGCTTTTATAACCAGGCTCATTTCCTGTGGGCATGATGGATGGAATCCTTTCAAAATGACCTCCTCTCTGTTTGGTCCATCCATTTGTACCTTGAATTCTGCCAGCTCAGGAAGGATGAAAGCAGGCAGATCTGTTCATTCTTTAATGAAGCTGGCTCTCATTTTATTTCCTTATGACCCATTTAAATTTGTACCCTTTCCAAGCTGCCTTCCTTCCTCATTTGAGGATGTCTCAAGCTTTGGATTGGCAGGATCTTTCCCAGCCACATTTTATAATAAAGTGCCTCTAATAAGGCCCCGAAACCCTGTAACAGGATGATAATGATGGTAATCATTAGCATGTACATATTGCTTTCAGTTTTGCAAAACGCTTTACATTTATGATTGCATTTGATTGTTGCAACAACTCTGAGAAAGGTAAGTGCTATTATTACCCCCATTTTACAGAAGAGGAAACTGCTGCTGAGAGAGATTGAGGAATTTATCCAGGTTATGCTATTAGTAAGGTCTGAGGCAGAATTTGAACTCGGGTCTTCCAGGTCCTGCACACTATCCACTACTCCATCTAGTTACCCTAAATTGAGAGCTGGAAAAGAGTTAGAGTTCACCTATTCCAACCTACTCATTTTACAGATGAGGAAACTGAAATCCAGAGGGGTAATATGACTGATGATGATGATAACTGCCATTTATATTAAGGATTACAAAATTCTTTACATACATTGTCCTGTTTAGTCTTCACAGCAGACATCTAAGATAGGTGCTAAGACAGGTTATTTATGTTTTACAGATGAGGAAATTAGGATTCCAAAAGATTATATGATGTGTCCAGGTTCAATTAAAGCTATTAACTGTTCAAGACAGGATTGGAACTCAGGCTTCCTGGGCTCCTGACCGGAATCCAGAGGCCTGCTGATTTTACTATATTGTCTTTCAAGAAAGTAGTTTCGTATATAGGGAAAATTCTTTACTAAAAAAAAAAGAAGTTGAACTGTAGCTGAAATTATATACACATACATGTGCTAACCCCCACACCCATGTGTATATGTGCGTATATACACGTTTATATACATACATACATGTCTACATATATACATACATATGTGTATATGCACACATGTATGTTCCCAAGCAATATTACACTTTATCTTCATAGACTCTTCACAAGACCACTTAACAGTTAACATGGTAGTTTCTGGTAATTTTGTGACTGCAACAATAACATCATAGTCCAAATTGTAAGACTATTGTCAATTTTCAGAGCAGAAAAGGGCGGTACATCTTTAGAAATAATCTGTGACTAAAGTACTTTGATTCATGAAGACTATACCAAAAATCACGATCTTCTTTTCATTGTAGGAAACACAGGAAGGCAGGGACCAGGAAAGCCAATGTAACAACAGGGCACAAAGTATAAAAACAAGGCAGCAAGATGATCCAGACTCTGAAAGTACATAGAAATTAAGGTGGAAGCAGAAATCAGAACACTGGAAATGGTCCAGGGTCTGAGATTATAAAGAATTGGAAAGCAGGGGTTTAGATAAGCAAAAGGTTAAGAAAGGACATCCAGAAAGCCTGAAGTAGGCATAACTCAAGAGACTAATAGACTTTGAAACTAAAGCAACTCCTTCCTGCCTCAGACAGAAGGCTTCCACTGGGGCAGGAGTCAATTCTAGTGTGTGGCTAGCCCACTCAGGAGCTGTAACGCAGCACCTTGATATACTGAGCAGATTCTACATTTGGACTCTGGTTCTTTGGCAAACCACCACTTTTCCTCATGGTCTTGATCACAAACAAGGATGGGTCAGGTGGTTGCCCAAACCTGACACCAATCCATGATTTACTCTCTATTTATGCCCCCAAACAGGCCCCTTGAGATGAACCAAAAGCAATTAGGATTCTGAAAATCTAGTAACTTTATTATGTTACCTGATGACTTTGTTATGAGTCCCCTTGCTAGCTCCACCACAAAATGTTCATGTCTTTTCCTATTTGCTTGATTCCATCAATCCCCAAAACAAAGGTAGTGAAATATTCTGGAAAAGACGTGTCTATATTCTCCTGGAAAATATTGAACTTCCTGGCATGGGAGACTGAAGAATGTTGACTAGAACCAGCTGCACTTAGAGAAAGGATGTGGATTGGGGTGGGTTCAGAATTTCAGTTCTGGTGACTTTAAATGCTACCTCATGAGCTAGCCTGCTACGTACTACATTTCAAAGTGGTCCTGGAGTTCTCATAAGAAGGGGCTCTGTGGTCCCAGTCTGTTTGGAAATAATATGATGAGAATCTCACTTGTGGTGTCTCAGGATTTCTCCATTCAGCCAGGGCCCAGCAGGAGACAGCTTCTTAGACAGGAGTACATTCCAGTTGAGTCAACCCACCTGGAACCTTCCTGGCTCGTCCACTAAAAACCAGTCTGTTGCTGTTATTTCACAGCTATGGATAGCTCCCAGAGGCATCAGAACTTGTCATCCGCTTGTCTGGCCACAACTGTCCTCCTCAATTAAGCCTGAAGTGGTTGCCAATCAGAGAGACACCATTATAGAGCATAGTACTAAGTGAAATAAATGAATGGCAAAGGTAACATCATTTATGTCAGGATTACAATTTATACATTGAGGCTTTAAATCATTTAGTCCCTCCCTAAATAGGGAGAAGGGATTAGAAGATAGGTGATCAGCCCATAGCCCTAGGGCCACATCTGCTTCTTTGATGCTTCTTGTACAGTTCTTAAAGCAAAGTCAAAGAAACAAAAGTGTCACTTCTTATCAAACTGATTGAGAAAAAGGTAATATTATAACCTTTGGAAGAAGTGATATAGTCTGGTTATGCTAGAGGGCAAAGACACAGAAAAGGGCATATAGACAGAAACAGCTAGATAAGACCATTTTTTCCTTTCTGTGAGGCAATCGGGGTTAAGTGACTTGCCTACATTCACACAGCTAGTAAGTGTCAAGTGTCTAAGGTCAGATTTGAACTCAGGTCCTCCTGACTCCACAGCCAATGCTCTATCCACTGAGCCACGTTGCTGCCCCTAGATAAGACCGTTAACTAGAGTAGTTGACACCAGGGGGCTTTTGCTAAGTCCCAAGTTTATTCTTGACTAGTTCACTTGTGGTTGGTATTATTTGAGGTGCTTCTGATCTGCTCTTCCTAGATTCCTACAATTGTAAAAAGTACCATTTCTTTTTAAAGGAAGCAAGATGATGCAGTAGATAGAGTGCCCAGTCTGAAGTCAGGAAGACCTGGATTCAAATCCAGTCTCAGATAGTTACCAGCTGAGTGACACTGGGCAAGTCACATGACCACCATCAGCCCAAATTTCCCCATCTATAAAATGGGGATAATAATAGTACCTACCTCCCAGGGTTGTTGTGAGTATCAAATGGGATGATATTTGTAGAGTGCTTAGCCCAGTATCTGGCTCATGGTAGGTTCTTGATACATGCTCATTTTCTTTCTTTCTTCCTTCTTTCCTTCCTTCCTTGCCAATTAATTGATCAAACTCAAAAGCAACCAATCAGCAACAGAAACTCAAAAGTAGTACATATACAGTATCCCAGGTCTACTGTCATAACTGTTTCATTTTTATATGAGAAAAGTGATTATAGGATACTGAATAAATTATTACCATCAAGCTCGGTTCTACAATTTTGCCTGCCTGCCTGCCTTCCTTCCTTTCTGCCTTCCTTCCTTCTTTGACTTTCTGAGTATAGAGTAATAACCGTAACTTCCTCTGGCTTCTCCGAACCAGCCTGCAGGATCTGGGTAGGGCCTTTTCCAGAACACACACTTCTTTGCTCTTAGGATAAGAACTAGACAACTGAGACTTGGAGTGGCAATAAGATGGTCAGGAGACATGTATCGTTCATCTTCTTTGCCTGGCAGAGCAGTTGGCATGCTATCAATAAAACCAAGAGAGTTGAATGGATCATTTGTTTGTTTTTTTGGCTAGGCAATGGGGTTAAGTGACTTGCCCAGGGTCACACAGTTATGTGTCTGAGGCTGGATTTGCACTCAGGTCCTCCTGAGTCCAGGGCTGGTGCTCTATCCACTGTGCCACCTAGCTGCCCCTTGAATGGATCATTTGGGTATGGGATTCTGCTTCTGTTCCCTTGAAATCCTAGATTGGACCTGTAGAAATCTGAAGTGCTCTTCAGTAAAGTGAAGATACATCAAACAACTAAGTAGAAAATGAAGTGGGGAAATGTATTAATGGCTAAGTGAATTAGGCACTCAAATTTTATTTATCCTTTTTTTTAAGGCAATTGGGGTTAAGTGACTTGCCCAGGGTCACACAGCTAACTTGCCCAGGGTCACACAGCTAAGGGCACTCAAATTTTAAAGAAAGTGACTAAGGTCCTTTGTCAATGACACTGTTGAGTTCTTGGACTTCCCTTTGAATTAGAGTGCCATGAAATATTACACTGGACTGGGAACTAGTAACTACCAACTTGTGAAATGGCCACCCAGAAAGATGATGGAACTGAGCTTGATTGTAATCATTTATTCATTGTTCTATAATTGCTTTTCTTATATAAAAATGAAACAGCTATGAAAGTAGACCTGAAATACTGCATATTTATTCCTTTTGAGTTTCTGTTGTCGTATGGCTCCTTTTGAGTTTAATCAATCAACTGGCAAAATTTTATGTGTCAGATGTTGAGGTTCCTGAGACAGGAGTGAAATTGTTTCTTCCCTCATGCAGCTTACATTCTAACAGGGAAGACAATGAGCATATGCACAGGTACAGAAAAAATACACAGAGAGCAGATACAAGGTAACTTTGAGGGGGAAGGAACTATCAGATAGACCAGGAAAGGCTTCATGCAGAAGGTATCAAGAGCTGAGTCTTAAAGGAAATAAAGGCTTCCAAGAGGCAAAGGTGAGGAGAGAGTGCATTCCAGACATCGGGACAGTCAATGCAAAGTCATGGAGAAGGGAGATGAAGGATCATGTATGGGCTAGGATCAGTGAAGGTAAAAAGAGAGTGTATAGCACATCAGAGTATACTACAGACTGCCTGGATAGAAAAGGAAATAAAAGAGGAGTTTAGAAAACACTTCACAAACCTGGTATCCTAGTAATGTCTCACTTCAACTATCTGGGCATCTGCTGGTGCACTCTCTCTGCCAAAAGCAGAGCAGCTTATAGATACTTGCCTTGACTTGATAATTTAATTCTTCAAAAGGTGGAAGAAGCCAACAAAGAGAATTGTCATACTGGATCTGGTTCTGACCAGCAAGGAAGAATTGGTTATTTAAATGGAAATGACAGGGACCTTGAAAGTAAGTGGTCTCTTGATCTCAGAATTTGTGGTAGGTGAGACCGAAGTTGAGTATCAAGCGCTGCCCTTTCTAGATTTCGGGAAACTAGGTTTCAAAGCATTCAAAGAAAGGATCATTAGACTGTAAGCTCCTTGAGGGTAGAACTGACTTTCTTTTAATTAATTCTATCCCCAATGCTTAGTACAGTGCCTCACAGTTAGTAAGCACTCAGTAAATGTTTGTTTATTGGATTGGATTGGAAGGTAGGCAAAATCCTGTGGCCTCAAATTACATTGGAAAAGTTGGCTGAAGAGGAAGGGAAAGCAGTCAAGAATGAAATTATTGAGATATAAAAGGAAAGTATTCCCCAAAAAGAGGAAAGGGAAGAGCCATCTAAAAAGAGTAATGGGGCTGCTCAGAAATTTCATTAATCAACTCAGATTCTTAAAAAAATAAGTATAAAAGATGGCAGTCAGGGCAGATAATAGGAAGATGAATAAAAATAGTAACATTTCTGTAAGAACAGTGTCAGTTAAAGCCCCAAATGATCTGAGACTAGTGTTGAATGTTAAAGAAAACAAAAAGAGCTTTTTAAAAATAGTCATGTTGGGAGCAAGAGGAAAGGATCGAACAAGTGCTTGAGATAATAGAAAGATGAAAGATTGTGTCAGAACTACTCAAGCCTTAATTTCTTTTCCACAGAGAATGATCTCTGTATTAGGAAGATACTTATGCTTCAAAATTTTGATAGACCTATGAGCTAGCTGGTGAGAACATGCCTCTAAAGGGGCAGATTGCAGCACATTCACACTTTCTGAGTCTGTACAGCTCCTGTTCATTTTCTCCTATCAGTTCTACATTGTCCCTAAGCCTTTCTCTAGATTTTCTGATATTGCATGAATGCCAAGGAATATGGGTGCTCTCTATTATTCTACACTATTATTACATGATCAATCTTTCCTTTTTTCAATCATGTGTTTCTTGAGCCCTTTATAACACTTCTCCCATGCAATTCTTTAGTGACAATAAGCTGACTTCCATTCTTCAAGGATTAAGGAAGTCTCTTACTCAAAGACATACAGAATGACTAGAAGAATACACATACACTATATGTATGTATATGTATATATATGTGTGTGTGTGTGTGTGTGTGTGTGTGTGTGTGTGTGTGTGTGTGTATGTATGTATACATACATATAAAATATAACCTCATTGGAGAATGGCTTACCAAGTTATGGTGCATGAACCAAATGGAATAACACTATTCTGTAAGAAATATGATGAATAAAGAGAAGCATAGGAAGGTTTATGAATTGGTGCAAAGTAAAGTAGAAATAGGAAAACAAAACATATAATGTCTAATAATAGCTAACATTTATATAGCACTTTAAGGTTTGTAAAGCTTTTTATAAATATTATCTCATTTAATCTTCACAACTATCCTGTGAGGTAGGTAATAGAATTATCTCTATTTTACATGTGAGGAAAGTAAGGCACACAGAGATTAAATGGCTTGCCCAGGATCACATAGTTAATAAATGTCTGAGGTAGGATTTGAACTTAGGTTTTTCTGACTCCAAATCTTATGTTCTATCCACTGCATCACTAGCTGCCCACAACAATGCAAATTGAAAGAATAACAGTAAAACAACTGAAACAGAATGCTATGAAATTACAATGACCAAGATTGGTCCCAAAGAAAAGATATGAGAAGACACCTCTTACCCTTGTTTGCAGAGGTGGGGGATTATGATGTCAGATATCTTATATTTTCCTCAATTTTTTTCACTTTTCTGATTTTGTTCTAATATTTCTTGCTGTCTCATGGAGTCAATGATTTCTGTTAGGTCTCTTCTAGTTTTCAGGGGGTCCATTTCTTGAATAAGGTTTACTGCTTTCTCTTCTAAGCTACTTATTAACTTTCCATTTCTTTCCCTTTATTTTATTTTAAATTTTATTTTATGGAATTTAATTTATAGAATAAAACAAGAATTTTTAAAACATAGTACAATAAAAAAGATTGTACATGCAACTGTAAATTTACTATGCACAACTTGCCATTCCTTTCAAATATACAACAAAATCATCATGTACATTTCTTTTTTCCCCTTCCCTCCCTCCCTCCTGCCCTAGAAATAGCTATCATTAGACATAAATAGGCATACACACATAATTATTCTATACATAATTCTATTTTTCAGTTCTTTCTCTGGATGCAAAATGAATACATGATCTAGATATAAAGAGAGATTTTACAAGAAAATTAGACGAACATTCAACATATTACTCATCAGACTTGTGGATAGGTGAACAATTTATGAATAAATAAGAGACAGAGAGCATAATTAAGTGTAAAATGGATAATTTCTAGTACATTAAATTAAAAAGGTTTTATACAAATAAAACTAACATAGCCAAGATTATAAAGAAAGTAGAAAATTGGGGGAGAATTTATAGATAGTTTATCAGATAAAGGTAATGTACCTAAAATATATATATAAAGAACTTTGTCAAGTATATAAAGACATGAGTCATTCCCCAACCAATAAATGGTTAAAGTTTATGAACAGGCAGTTTTCCAATGAAGAAATCAAAGCAAATCATAACCATATAAAAGTGCTCCAAATCATTATTGATTAAAGAAATGCAAATTAAAACAACCTTGAGATATCATTTTATACCTAGCAGATTGGCTAAAATGATAGAAGGGGAAAGTGACAAATGTTGGAGAGGATGCGGAAAAAATTGGGACAAATTTATTGTTGGTGGAATTGTGAAAGATCCATTTCTTTCCTCAAGCTTTTATTTCTTTTTTTTTATCTTTATCCCTTCTTTTTTACCTTTTAGAATTCCTAGCTTCTTCTAAGGCTTGGTTCTACCTCCTTTAGGAATTCTTATATGATCCCCCTGGTTGGTAGTGCTTCCTCAAATAATAATGGATACATTCATGTTTATATGTTCTCTCCCAAATCCATGTAAGTGCATTTTTGTCTTTGAGGGCTTGCCTAGCATAGTGCTTACACACACTTGTTGCCTAACATGTCTATTAGATTGCACTAGATTGGATTCAGAGTAAGGGTTTATTTTCTGAATGTACAGGGATCCCCAAAGGTACACAAGCCCTTATTACTGCTGATACCTTGGTAACAAGAATTACAACTCAAAATCTTTTACCAAAACAGATCTGAAAGCCAAAAAAAACAATTAGTTCAATGAGATTGGGCAAGATTTAGCAAGAAAAAAAAAATCCGGTTTAGCAGAAAACTGCTGTGTTAATTGCTGCTAACACCCCTAACAAGAATTACCATGTGGATTTGAAATCTATCACCAAAACAAATATGGAGACCAAAATAAGCAATTAACATGCTCCTCAGCATGATTAAGTAAGGAGGGAAAATCCAGTTCAGCAAAAACTGAATTAACAGACTGCTCTGTTTCCAAAGGAAAATACACAGATGACTAAGAATCCATTTGAAACCACTGGCTAAGATGAGCTTCAGTTGAGTTTCCTTTACAAGATGCCTTGTTTGACCAATTTCATCAGACCTTGAAGGAAATAAAATCTGAGCAGAAAAGCTCAATCTGGATCATAGGAAAGATTTAATTCACCAAGCATTTATAAATTCCATTCCTCACTATGGGAGGCAGTTTGGTACAATGAATAAAGCTTGAATATGAGGACCTGAGTTCTAATCTTGCCTCTAGGGAATTACTATCTATGTGACCTTGGGCAAGCCTTTTAACTTTCCTGGGTCTCAGTTTCTTCAAGTGTGAAATGAAGAAGTTGGACTAGATGGTTTCTAAGGTCCCTTCCAGCTCTAAAACTATGACCGTATGTGTTCTATAGTAGGGATATGAAGGCAAGATTAAATAGTCCTTGCCTTTTAGGAGCTTAAATTCTAATAGATTGAGAAAATACACCTACATGAGAATGGTGGCCAGGGAAGGGAGTATCTGAGGCATCAGAAGGATGCTGAATAGATTCATTAGGTAAGAGTAATGAGAATATTGATTTGATTACTGTGCTTAGAGGAAAAGGTGAAAATTGGAGGTGGGGTACAATGCAATATGTGAAGTATGATCTGATAGTCTGTGTTGAGTCCTGGCTAGATATATTGGGCTATTTGTCTAGTTGAATTTGTGCTAATCAATATTACCAACCCAGGCAGCCGGAAAAAAAAAAGATGAAGCAAGAAAACTGGAGAGAGATGGAAGGAGTCCCATGAGATTGCTATGATTCCCAAGATCTTTCAATTGAATTAAGCAGAGTTAAAAAGATAGACCATTATTCAGTACTGAAGAATCTGAGATGCCTTTGAGTTCTTCTGAAAAGAAATATGATTTAAATCTATCACACAGGAAACACTGAAATTTGCTCTGTCTCCTCTGGACCTTTTAGCAGAAGGGCTAGTACCTTTTCCGTGACAGGGTCTATTAAAATCCAGAACCTTGATTTCAATTGTTAAACATTAGATTATTCCTGAAAGGGAAACACCAGAAATTCTTCTGAGTATGAGTCATATGGAGATAGGAGAAAGTGTGCCCTCATTTGCTAACTTCAGTAAGGAGGATGACAGAGTTAGAGCTGAAAACGACCTTGGTGAGGATCTAGTCCCAACACTCTCAATTTCTGCAAGTAAAGTGATCTGCCCTAGGTCATACAGGAAGAGCTGAACCAGATAACCTCAGCTTTCTCCCAGTCCTAAGTTTATGATCTTAAATATTGTCCACATTTTTATTCAGTGGTTGCTTTTCTTTTAAAGGAAAGAAGTTCAGGAAAGGATACTAAAGGTGATGACAGGAAAATAAAACTTTAAAAGTAAGAAAGCAGATGAGGGAATGAGAGAAAAATGCCTACCCTCATAGTAGGAAGTTGGTATCTCCATTATAAGAGATTATATATGAAAGACCTTGTAGGAAAGAATCATTGTAAGGAGAAAACAACTCTGAGAATGTGTTTCCTCAATTAATATTCAGAAGGATTTCTAAGTGACATTACTAGTGAAGTAATAGAGCTCAGAATTTCTGAACTAACAGGTTGCCTTTATAATGTCAACTTGGTCATTTTTCTGGTCAAGTGGGTTGTTTTGACTCCCTTTATGAGGAAGCACCAAAAAGCTGATCTGTCTTACCCATGATACTTCTGTACCACATGGACCTAACCTTATAGAAAGAAGTAAAAGGGGCTCTTAAAAAACCAATTAAGTTGAACTTTATTCTACCTTTTTCAAACATTGAAATCACTACAATGAGAGAGAACCTGTGCCCTGAAAAGACTTGACACAGGCAAAAGGAATTGAAGGCAACAGCAATCATCTCACTAATCTTTCTTTTTAAGTGTTAGATCTACTCAGCCATATCAGACAAATTAATTGAACCAGAACAACTTCCCTCAGGCTTTTGACTCTGGCTGCTACTGTACTTACTGACTCCAAGGCCTTTGAATACATCCAATAGCTAGTTATAGAAATAACACTGAGATAGATCCTTTGCAGGAAAGCTTCAGAGACGGCAAGAGTCCAGCACTAAGATTAGGTGTGCTGTGCTAACTAGAATGTCGGAAGTGCTGCCCAAACTTCCAGTGATCTGTGAGAGGGACATGGTTCTGAGGAGAAAAACCTCACTGGGATGAGAGGCAGAAGTTTGGAGCTGGTATCTTCGGAAATTTTTAAGAAAAGGAAAGAAAGTCGTTTATCCTCAACTGGTTATTTACCTGCCTGAAGGCAGGGACTTGGACTGGATGATTTTTTAAGGCCATTTCCTGCTCTATAATTCCACTATTAGTGTCCATTGAAAGAGGATCCAGAAACAAACAATGATAGTGAGAGCGATCAAAAAATCACTTAAAACAAGCAACATTAGAGAGCAATCCTATTTCTATCTTTAAATGATTTTTAGAAGGCTTTTGAGTTATGTTGTGGAGTGAGGGTAACGAACAAAAAGAAAGAGGACCCTCTTCCTTTCTCCTGCATTCTTCCTTGCCTAAAAAATGCCAATAGAGGAAAGAGTTAAGGAGATTTCAGTGGCAGTATTTCTGTCTTGGTGGACACTTTCTACTTAATCCAGACTTCTAAGAGGTTCAAAAAGTCTTCAACCAAGGACAAGAGGACCTATGGCAGAAAAGTGGCAAGATGAGGCCTAAATTTCTATTCTAATACTAAATATCTTGGCTCTTTAAACTGATACGCTTTCCAGAAATTAAGTAAGTGCTCATCACATGGAGGAAGTAGAAAACTGGACTTCCTATCAGAAGACATGGGCGTGAATTCATACACTTGACTTTGGGCAAGTCATATAATCTCACTAAGCCTCAGCTTCCTCATCTGTAAAATGGGGGTCATAGATTTAGAACACAGAGGGGCTATGGCAATGGACAGGGAAACAGACTTCAGAGAGAAGTGACTTGCTCAAGGTCCCATAGTTAGCAAGTGTCAGAGGGAGGATTTAAATCCAGGACTGCTGACTCCAAATCCAGTGTTCTTTCCATTACAACACACTGGATAGTAAGGGATGTTGTATAGGTCAAACTTTTTACATTGCTAAGTTTGTAATTCATCTTTCGAGAACTGTTTGTTCATATTCTTTGATGACATATCAATTGGGAGACGATTTTTGTTTCTCTGAACTGTAACTACTACTCAAATACACGGTCCCTGGGAATGTACTGACCCTTGTGCCTTCATGAAAAGGTGTGTGTGAGGGGCGGGGGTAGAACACTGAGCTACTTTGCTATTTAAAAGTAACAAAAATGACTTTGCTATTACTATTGCTGTTATTATTATCATACTGTTAATAATTATCATAATACAAATATGTTTACTCTAGAACTTAGTTCCTGGATGTTTACTATGAATTTTCTCTCCACTGAAAAATAAACCTACTGAACCTCAACATGCTCATCATTCCAGCCTTGTAATTATATTTCCACTTGAATTTCAGAACTATTTGGAGACTGTAAGCTGTGGTTGTAGTTGATAGGGCAGTTAGTTCGACCATTAACATTCCTTGAATTCATACCTAGCATTTGAGGTTCATTGATTGACCAGTATTCATCTTCGATGACTGTGCAATCAGTGCAAGAACAATGTTATAAGCAAGGAGACTGGGGTGTTATAGAAATGCCATTAGCTGCTTTTCAGAGAACCAGTTGGCCCAATAGAATTATTTCAAGTCTTAGAATCACTGAACCTTAGATTTGGAAGCATATCAGATGTATGTATCTGGTCTCTATTTAGAGACCTCTAGTGATAAGGAGCCCAACCTCCCAAGGTGTCCCATTTTATTTTTGGATGGTTCTAGTTCTTGGGAAGTTCATTCAATATTGAATCAAAAGATATTTCCCTCTCAAATGCAACCAAGTATCTCATTCTTCCCCTGGGGGACAAGTAGAATAAGTATGATTACTTTCCATATATAAATCCATCAAATATTTGAAGACAGCTATCATGCCCCCTGTTCTAAGTCATCTCATCACCTGCTCTTTCAACTGATTTTTATTTGACAGGGTTTCAAGTCCCTTCACCACCCTGATTTAACATCATGCCTCTTCAAAATGTGGTACCTGGAACTGACTACCATACTGCAGTTGTGGTCTGATCAACACAAAGAAAAAAAGGCAATTACATTCTTCATTCTAGACTCTATATTTCTATTAATATAGCACAAAAAGTGAGGTGATTATTCTCCAAAGCAGCCATCTCAGAGGCATAGTCAGCTATAGAAGAAGCTTGGACCAATGTCAGATGTAGCATTAAAAGTAGATGAGGGGTAAGGTGAGGGGGGTTCATTGTCACTCAGTGCTTTGGGACTTCTGCTTTGTAGTACACAAAGAGCTGGTTAGAGGGATAGGGCTACAATGATAAATCTTACTTCTACCACCTCCAATCCAATATCTCCAACTGTCTACCAATCGTTTCTATTCGTATATCTCTGCCTTAATCTCAAACTCTATATGCTGAACTCATCAACCCTCCTGAACCAGCTCCATTTCTTAATTTTTCAGTGTATGCCTGAGTCCTCAGGATTAAAAAAGTTTTTGTTATTTTTTATTCTTTCTTTCCTTCATCTCTCCTATCCCATCATTCCTCACCTTCTTATGGACATACCTGAGTAGAGTTGATTGGGAAAGGGAGGTGAGGGAGATTCAACTCACGATCATTCTACATACCAGCTAGCTAGCATTTATATAATGCTTTAAGGTTTGTATAGCACTTTACAAATATTGTCTCGTGTTATCCTTACAACACCCCTGGGAATAAGGTGCTTCATTAACCCCATTTTTCAGATGAGGAACCCAACACACAGAGAAGTTAAGAGACTTTCCCTGGGTGACACAGATAATAAGTACATGAGGCTGGATTTGAACTTGGGACTTCTTGACTCCATGTCCACCATTCTATCCACTGAGCCATCTAGCTGCCACTAGTAAGATAGAGCTGTGGCTTTGGGGAGACGGGTTGAGTTGAATATCTTCTTTGACACTTACAATGGCCCTGGGAGGGAGGCAGTGCCAACATTAAAAATTCCCATTTTTACAGAGAGATTACTGAATTGTGCAAAGTCATACGGCTGTCTGTGATAGACCTAGGACCAAACCTAGGCCTTCTGATTACAAGTCCAATACTTTTAGAAATAGAAAGAACACCACTGAATCACAGAATCATAGGAATGGAAGGGACGTCAGAGGCCATCTAGTCCAATATAGGACCCCTTCTTCCCCGTCACACCTGAGAAGTGGTCATAGAGCCTCTGGTTGAAGACCTCCAGGGAAGGAGAACCCATGACCCCCCAAAACAGCTCCTTCCACTTTTGTATATCTCTAAAACTCTTTCCATTATGCCAATTTCTCTCGGAGAATTAATCAAGGTCACTCTCTCTGAAGCCCTCAAAGATTAGTCAGGAAGGAGTTTGTTTAGAGATTTTAAGTTGCTGGTGCCATGCTCTCTTTGGCCCTGATGTCAGTGAGAGCCCAAGTGTGGCCTTGTCTTTCTGGTCTTGGACCCACTTGATGGTCAGTCAAGTCCATCCACACAATCATTCATCAAGTGGCTACCATGTGTCAATCTCTGTGCTAACTGCAAATAATAAGATGCAAATAGTGTCTTCCTCCATGGAGCTCACATCCTGGTGGATATATAACTCTTCTTCTTCAACATCATCACCACCACCACTAAACACTTATTAAGCACCTGCTATATTCCAGGCACTGTACTAAGCACTGGGTATACAAAAAGAGGCAAAATACAACATATAAATTGGTAAGTATATATAGTTTGGGACCATATCAGTTCTTCCACATCCTCTACCCCTGACTTTTTGATAAGGGGCCTATAAAGGAATTATTCATATATGAGGCTTCTTTAAGTAGAAAGAGCTTTTGTGTAGCCTTAGTGCTAATTTATCTTCTCTGCTCATCCACTTAGAGTGTAAATGATGGATCTGGCTTTGGGCTTTCATAATCAAATACCGGTCCTTATCTATATGGGAAAATTACCTATATTCTTCTCAGCCTACAGGCAACAACAAGAGAACGTGTTTACCAGTATCACATTTTCCATTTTAATCCTGTATTATCATTGACTAGAAATGGAAAAGGGGGGAATGAAGCTTCAGTCTTGTGAGCTATCATTCGCCTTATTTTATTGGCCATGTTCTTGGAAGTAGTTTTATATTTAGATAGTAGGGGTTGTGCCACAGTCTCCTACTCTTAGCGCCAGACCTCAGAAGAGATCTGTGATCACCTCTTAACACTCCAGAATGCTGAATGCATAGCAGGCCCTGTTTCCTGACTCACTGACTTGAGGGTTTATTAAGCTGAGACCTTCCCCTACCAGAAGCTCCAAATCCATTTCCTGGACCCACCAAAGGTCATTAAGGATATAAAATTGAGCCCCAGGGGCAGTTCCTTGTACTGCTTGCCCATGGCCCTGCTGTGAGTCCTTGGTTCAACCAGCTTAGTTGTAAATTTAACTAGGGAACTGGAACTTAAACAATGGGTTTTATTCTCTTGTATCTTTGAGCAACACTGGTGACTAAGGAAAAACACAGATCGCTCATGACTGCTTCCAGCTAAAAGAGCTTTTGGAAGAAAAACTGAAAACAATGAACCAAATACGTGGTGCCAAAAACCATGTGCTTGTTCTTATGGGGAGCCAAGCGAAGTAGAATACTTTCCTTGCCTGCGTCTACACTACACCAAAACTCCTGGGTGGTTCAGTTAAACTTCTAGACACAGGCAGTCTACTGGTTGTTGTAGGTAAAATACCCAAATGACGGACTGTGTTTCTCACTTTTTATCCACGTGTTATGGCATTGTGTAGGCATTGCCTCTGTCGGGGGGCAGACTGAATACCTCTAAATATCACAGAGGTAATGATAAACCCATGGTCATGTAGCTAAAAAAAATCAGAGGAGTGATTTGAAAGCAATAAATCAAAAAGTACAAAATAACATAGCTGTGCAAAATCAAATTAAGTGCAGAAAGGGTGCAGAGAATAGAATTGCTTGTTTTTTTTTTGTTTTTTCAGACCTGTGATTTCACCAGCTTAAGGAGGTATTTCTTCCTGGGAAGAAGCTTCCTCTCCCAATATAGATGGATATCTTTTCTGCACCTTATATTTCTAGGGAGTTGCATTAGAACGTTGTCACATAGCTAATATGTGTCAGAGACAGGACTTGAATCCAAACCATCCTGTCTCTAAAGTCAGATAACTCTCCACAATGAACCATACTGCCTCTCAAGGCTGAGTGAGGCTCATCAGGGGTAATTCCCACCATTCTCTGCATCAGAGAGGTTCTTATTCCCCTTGACAAATCCTGTCTCAGACACTTACTAGCTGTGTGATACTTGTACTATTCACTTAACCTCTCTCTGCTTCTGTTTCCACATCTGTAAAATGAGGAGGTAGGGATTGTTGGCCTCTAAGGTCATTTCCAGCTCAAAAATCTGTGATCATATCATTTATCTTGCCGCTGAGCCTACAGGCGAAGAATTTAATCAGTCCAGACTGCTATTAAGAAAATCTGAACCATGTGTTGCATTCTACTAGGAAAGGGAGCAGTAGTCCTGGTTTGTGATTAGACTGACAATTCTATACAAGGAGGGGGTGTGGCCAAAACTTCAGGGAAACAGGTCGACTTCTACAAATAGTCGGCTCCCTGACATGTCAGCCTGTCCCCAGGTAGGACACAACACAATACATGCCATGGGATTTTTACATAATTTGACTGGCACCATAATCTGATGTCCCCTTTGAGTGAAAGGAGCAATTTCTCCAATTTAAGGACTAGAGGTGGAAGAAAGTTCTCTCTTCCCAATAAACTAGTTAAAAGCTTCACTGCTGGACTTAAGGACATGTTTGGCAGGAGGACACAAACATTCTTCCATGTGGACAGTTCCTAAGTATTCCTTAGGATAATTTTCTATGTAGCTGTCAAGTTAACAAGCATTTATTAGGGATTGTCTGTGTGCTAAGTCTGTGTCACTGCGCTAAGCACTGGGAATACAAATACAATCAGAAAGGAAGACAGCCCCTGCCCTCAAGGACCTTACATTCTAATAGGGAAGATAATGAATGAAAGGAGGCTGAAAATCAGTGGTATGAGCCACATCCCAGCCAGAATGTCCTCTAAGGCATACAGAACAGGTGGCTAACTAGCCTTTGCTCAAAAACCTCTAATAAGGGGAAGTCACTATTTCCCAGAGAAGCCCATTCCACTTTCTGATAGCCCTAATTACTAGGAAATTTTGGGTTGTTGTTTTTTGTTCGTTTGTTTTTGTTTTTTACATCAATTCTAAATTTGCTTCTTTGCAGTTTGCTCTAATTGCTCCCAGTTCTGCTCTGTGGACCAAGATGACCAAGTCCAATCCTTTTGACATGTGACAGCCCTTCAAATACTCAAAGATGACTATTGTGCCTCAGCCCAAACTTCTCTTCTCCAAGATAAATATCCTGTTTGTTTTTTTTTCAACTAATCCTAATATGGCAACTTTGCAGGCCGTTTACCATCTCCTTTGCCCTCTGCTGGATGCTGAGCTCAGAAAACCCAAGTTCAATTTCCAATTCTACCTCTTACTTGACCAAATCTCTATTTTCTTGGATTTTTGTTTTCTTATATGTAAAATGAAGGGGTCAAACTAGATGATATCTAAGTTTCATTCAATTGAACAAACACTTATTAAGCACCTACTATGTACAAAGGTCGTTGCTAGGCACTGGGGTTTTATTGCTTTGAAGCATTCTTTAACTTTAAAGAATTTGCACTGCACAGAGGCAGCTAGGTGTCACAGTGGTTAGAATGCTTGACTTGTAATCAAGAAGACTTGAGTTTGAATCCTATCTCAAATGCTTGGTAGTTATATGACCCTGGACAAGTTTGTTAACTTGTTTGCCTCAGTTTCCTCATCTATGAAATGGGAATAATAACAGTTCTTCCCTCTCAGGTTTGCTGTGAAGATCAAAAAAAATTTTTTAATTTTATAAACCAAAAATGCCACATAAATACTAGCTATTATTCTTTTCTTTTCTTTTGCTTTTTGGCTAGGCAATGGGGTTAAGTGACTTGCCCAGGGTCACACAGCTAGTAAGTGTCAAGTGTCTTAGGCCAGATTTGAACTCAGTTCCTCCTGACTCCAAGGCTGGAGCTCTATCCAACTAGCTATTATTATTAATAGACAATGTATACACAGATAGGCATATACAAAAGCAATTTGACAAAAAGAGAAAACACTAATAACTAAAAGAATTGGGACAATTTTCTAGCAGCAAATTATCAATTATCTCTCATTATTTCTTCAATCCAGTATTTCATTTTCAATTAGAGAAAGAAGGGAGAATTTCACAATGACCAACATTGAGTGAATGAGGTTGATATTTTTTTTCCAAGGGTAAATGGCTACTCTGTATGTTCAGACTTCAGAGAGGTCTCTTTCCTGGGAAAAAAGATTAGAGGCTCCAGAGATATCTCTCCATCCTCGTAAACATCAGGAAGAACAAAATGTCTCTTTTTTAAAACGTCAGAAGGGTTTCTGAGGGCGAAGAAAGGAGAATAAGAATCTGAAGAGACAGAGGAGATTCTTGGCCTGGGTCAGGAGGCAGAGCATTTTTATGTTCTTTTGAACAGCAGAGAAGAATAAATTTGAGGTAAGAACTAAATACAAGGCTCTTCTCAAAGAGGAGGGAACTGAACCCCTAAAAGAAAATCAATGGCTTGTCCTTCCAGAAATGATACTATCTGTCTACAGGTGCTGTCAGGCATGAAATGGTCCAAGAGAGGCCAGAAGGAGAAGGCAGTGGGTTTTGGTGAGTTCCTACTGAAGGATAATGTCATTGGTCCTCTTTGAAAACAAAGGACAAACAACAATCATTGAAGGGTACCGAAGGCAACTTAATAAAGAAAAAAATACAGAGGTCTTGCTATTTTCCTAAGAAAGATATCCAAGACCTGATAGACCTTCCAAGAGCAAACACCTTCTTCTCATGATTCACATGGGAACAGATGACACCGTCAGAAGGAACTGAGGAACTGAAGACATTTGGGGCACCGATGGTGTTGCTCTCACTTCTTTCCACCAATGGGAAGGGATTCAGAAGAGAAAGGGCTGAAAAATGAGCATTTGGTTAAGAAGATTATACGTCTAGTGGTAGCCATCTCTAGGGCTGGGAGGAGGGGGGGCTAGAAAAAAAGTAATAAAAAGAAATTTACATGATAACTTTATTATAAATTTAAAAGGACTATCATGTTGTACATAATAAATTTGTAGTTTCATGTGCAATCATCTTTTTTTATTATGCTATGTTATGGAATTGATTTTATTTCACAAATTAAAAATAAGACAAAATAAATAAAAATTTTAAAAAAAGAAGAAAAATAGTGCCAGAAAGTACTATTTGGATTTCTGTTTAAAATATAGGAAGGACAAGTTTCTGGCCAGCAATACTATGAACTTGACAAGAGCTAGTACGCTATGGTCTTGTGAATCTCACCAAAGGACTTTAAACTAAAAGAGAAGATACCCTAGATAAGAGCTATCAAGCTAAGAAAAATAATAGCAGTAGGGATACTCAGAAGTGTACAAGAGATGAAAGCCAAGAAAGGAGCCTATTCACAAAGCAAGCTGAACTAGCAAGCCAAATGCAAAGAGAGGAATATGATGTTACAAGCATCACTGAGACTTGTTAGGATGCTTCCTTTTATTGGAATATGCTCTAAAACATTAACCAAGGGTCTGTGAGCTTTTTTTTTAAGTGACTTGCCTAGGGTCACACAGCTAGTCAGTATTTGAACTCACATCCTCCTGACTCCAGTACTCTATCCACTGAACCAACTAACTGCCCCTGTGTGAGCTTATTTTTAAAAAGATTGATAGTTGTATTTAACTACAATTTGTTTCCTTTGTAATCCTGTATATTTTATTTTGTTTATTTAAAAACATTCTACTGAAAAGAGATCAGAATGCTTCACAGATTCCCAAAGGGAGTTCCCTTCACCAGTCTGGCTGCTTTCTTCTGCCTGCTCTCCAGTTTATCCACATTCTTCCTAAAAAATGGTGTTCAGAACTGAACATAATACTCAGATGTGATCTGGCCAGGGCAGAATACAGTGAGACTATCACCTCTATAGTCCAGGACACTTCTGTCTTTTTTTCCCTCTAAGACTTAACTTTTCACGGGCGGCTAGGTGGCACAGTGTATAGAGTCAGGGTGGGAGTCAGGGAGACTCATCTCCCAGTTCTAATCTGGCCTCAGACACGCCTTAGCTGTGTGACCCTGGGCAAGTCACTTAACTCTGTTCGCCTCAGTTGTAAAATGAGCTGGAGAAGGAAATGGCAAACCACTCCAGTATCTTTACCAAGAAAACTCCAAATGGGGTCATGAAGAGTTGGACATGACTGAAAATAACTGAACAACGATGACAACAAAAGTTTCATTGGTGTAGGGAACTCCCAATGAAGAGTCACCTTTTCCTACTTTTAGACTGTCAGTGACTGGAGCCCTGAGGAGTTATGACCTGCCTGGGCTCATAGAGCCAAGAGGTGTGAAAGGTAGAATATCAACTCAGGTCCCAACTCCAAGACTAACTAACTCTATCCCCCACATCAGAAGTGACAAGCCCACTGATTACGGGTGCCACAGGAAATAGAAAAAAATGTAATTGGGAAACATTTAACAAAAGAAATAAAACTATAATAGAACGTCGATAATGTTAATATATCATTTTCTAGGTCAATATGCAGTTGTAGGGATGCAGCATTTCTATCTGAGTTTGACAGCCCTTACTGCCCCACACTGCCTCCCATCATGACTCTTTTAGTTGTAGGTTAAGAATGCTCGACCTTTCTTATCTGACATGTTGGCCTATTGACATATATTGAGCCAACAAAACCCTTGGGTCTTTTTTGGGCAGACTTCTATCTATCCACTCCTCCTTGAAGTCTGCATTCCCAAAATTCAGTTTTCACGTCAGACTATGCTAGACATTCCTCTCCATCTTGTTATTGTGAAGTTAGTTTTTTGAATTAATATTACATCATTTATCCCTTTAAAATGTTATCTTCTTTGATTTGGCCCAACTTCCTAGCCTGTTGATAGCTTTAGAATCTTGCCTCTGTTGCCCACTAATATTAGCTATCCTTCCCAAGTTTGTGTCATCTGCAAATCTGACAGTTTATGTCTTTATGCAAGTCATCAATAAAAAATGTTAAGCACGGGCCCCTGAAGTACTGTTGTGGGGATCTCTTTCTAAATGGACATCAAGCCCTTTATATGTATAATGTATATATATACACACATATACAAATATGCATATGTACATATGTGTATATACATATTCACACACATATGTGTGCATGCATATGTATGTATATATGCTTAGGTCTGGCCATTTAACCAGTCCAAATCCACTGAACTGTAACGTTGTCTAGCCCACATTTCTCCATCTTGTTGACGAGAGACTTTGTTAAATGCTTTGTGAAGATCTAGGCTAGTTAAATTTACAGCATTCTCCTCATCTATCAGCTTAATAACTACTTAAAAAAGGAAATCGCATCATTCTGTCTTCACCTGTTTTTTAAAAAATGTTGTATCGATTACTTTTGTTTTTACATAAGTTATTTCTGGATATTAATTCGTATTTTACTCAGCTATTCTACATTGATGGTTCTTGTTGAGTCATTTCAGTCACGTCCAACTCTTCGTGATGGGCAATTGCTTTAATTCTGGCTTTTTGCTACAACAAAATGTACTGCTATGACTGTTGGGGTATATATGGGCCTTTTCTTTCTATCTGATGGCCTTGAGGCATGGACCCAGTAATGGACTCTAAAAGTCAGAGTTTAGTAATTTTTCTTGAATGATTCCTAGTTGTTTTCCAGACTGGTTGTCCAATTCACAGCTCCACCAACAGTATATTGTTATTCTGTCATTTTTAATTGTGTCTGACTGTGATCCCATTTGGGATTTTCTTGGTAAAAATAATGGGAGTGGTTTGCCACTTTCTTCTCCAGCTCATTTTACAGATGAGGAAACTGAGGCAAATAGGGAACAGTGACTTACCTAGAGTCACACAGGAGCTAGTAAATGTTTGAGACTGGATTTGAACTCATGAAGATAACTCTATCCACCGCACTACCTAACTGCCAATGTATTGGTATCCTTGCTTTCCCAAAATCTTTCCAAAACGAATCGTTTCCACCTTTTGTCATCTTGGCCAATTTACTGGGTGTCAGGTAAAATCTCGGAGGTATTTTAGTTTGCATTTGTCATATTATTAGTATTTTATTAATAGTAGTATTTTAAGGACATCTTTTATCTGATTGCTGATAGTCTTCTATGCTTCATTATATCAATAAAATGATCATTCATGATTTCAGAGGATCAAGGATGATGAAAAATACTATTTACCTCCTGACAGAGAGGTAATAGAGTCAGGGTGTAGAATTACACACACACATGTATATACACACATATATACATGTACACACATAAATAAAGGTATATATGCACACATATATTATGTGTATAAATGTATATAAATGTATGCATGTATCTATGTATACAGGCAATGAAAGCATTTGCTTTGCTCTATTACACATATTCATTACAAGGCATTTGATTTTCTTTTATCTTTTTTCTAAATGGTGGAATAGAATGGAGAGAAAGAAGATGTCTATTGATTTTTTAAAAATGTAAAATGATAGTGGGGGTTGAGGGGATGCTACAGGTGCGGAACGTTCCAGGCACTTTCAGATGAAGTCACTGAATTATTAGTTTTCTTAACTCTTTTATTTTGTTACAAGAGACTTTTCACAGTGGTCGTAATCTATAAATGTTTATAATGTGAAAATCAACACATCAATCGAACTTAAAAAAACAAAAAAAATGTTGCAATTCTTTGACTACTCCTTACCTATTTATGATGAAGCCGAACTGTACCCTTTTTGAGCACTCTTCCTTTCGGTCTTTACTAACACCTTCTAAAATCGGAGCCAGTAATGGAAATCAAGCTCTCTAACCCAAGCTTTGTGGCTCTAATCTCCTCCAGGAGTGGGCTGGATCCAGTTCATCAGGGCCTTTAAATGGTCAGTGTGAGCATTCACACCTTAGAAATCTGCACATGCTGCAAACAAGAGCTTGACTTAAGGTTTTTGTTGATTGTATAGACGTAAGAAAGTGCCTGTATTAACGTATTAATAATGTTGATTCAACTTTAAAATGCACCCTCCAGACTTTTTTTTTTCAAACAGCCAGTTGTTAAACATTTACAAGCACATCTCTGCTCTCTTCCCTCTTAAAAATCATGGATTCCTTTTCCGTGTCACCTCTCAAATTCTCTATGTTCCTTCAAAGATGAATGACAGTGACTTAGACATTCCATTGTTGGTTCTTTCACTATCCTGGGATATAGTTCATTTTAATCTGGTGCATCATCCAGAGTATCTAGGTGTCCTCTTACTAATTCCTTACTTAACTTAGATTTTAACTCCCTATTAGCCATTTTTACATATTCTTTTCCATTCCAGAGATTATCTTGCTGGGAAGAGAAAACAAAAGAAAAATAATAATTGAGTGGCTCATTCTTCTCTTTATTGGCTATTATCATCATTATCCCTTCCACATTGGTCAACAGTTCTTTCCCTTCAATCATCCGCAGCATGGCTTTAAAAAAAAAAAAGACTTTTATTGTCCTTAGTACTCCTCTCCAACCTCAGCTTTTTCTGAGGTTTAGTGTTTTTGGCGCTATCCTTTAAATTCTGTGCCACACTTTTATATTCATCCTTTGTTACCTGATACCTTTTGTTTATTTTCATCTTTAAACAATTTAAGTTGGACAATTAGTTCTCTGTGCACCCTCATCAGTTTCTTTAGACAATTCCTCTTTTCCTTCTCAATGAATTTATTTCTCTTTTTTCTTCAGAGTTTTTTTTCCTTGAAAGTTTCCCATCTTCCCTGGGCTGACTTTTCCTATAGAATTTTAGTCCCTAAGATCTTGCCTCTGAATCCTTTGAAGTCTCATTCCTAAAATCTAGTATTGATGAAGCTAGGCTTTCCTCCCCTCTGTTACAAATTCTAAGATGGAATAGTGACTTCTCCCCCAAGGTTGTCATTTTTATAATAAAATTTTGTTAGTAGCTTTTATTTTTTACATTTTAAAAATTTCCCCCGTATCTTTTCCCTTCCCTTCTCCTAGAGAGGTATCCAATTTGGCAAAGTTTTTTTTAAGAAAAAAAAAAAGAAAAAGAAGAGAAAAGAAAAACTAAAACTGATCAATATGGGAAAAAAAAAATCTGACAAATGCAGTGTTCCACATCAGTGGGCCTCTCATCTCTGCAAAGAAGTGGGGAGAAGAATGTTCTTATATCGTTTCTTTGAGGCAATGTTTGTTCTTTGCAATTTTGCTACATTCATTGTTCTTTTCATTTGTATTGTGTTGTCATTGTGTGTATTGTTTCCTCAGCTCTTGGTTTTCTCTTTACTTTGAATCAACTCATGTTTGCATCATTTCTTACAGCAAAACAATTTTCCATTGCATTTATGTACCACAATTTGTTTAGCCATTTTTCGATCTACTTTGCTTTTAGCAAAGGCATCAACTTTGTTTTAAGTTCTTTGCTACTGCAAAAATTGCTGTTGTAAATATTTTGCTGTATACAAAGCTTTTCTTTTTATCAATGATATCTTTGGGGTGTATGCTCAGTAGTGGAATCTCAGGGTCAAAAGCAAAGGACATTTCAGTAACTTTATTTGCATGATTCCAAATTACTTGCCAAAATTCAAGGTTCCACCAATAATTCATTAGTATGCCTATCTTTGCATGGCCCCTCCAACATTGACCTCTCCAGTCTTTTGTCATCTTTACCAATTTGTTGGGTGTACAATGAAACCTCAGCTTTGTTTCAATTTGCATTTCTTTTATTATTGGTAACTTAAAGCATTTTTTCATATGGTCAGTTTTCCGTTATTTCTGCTTTTGCAACTAACTCTTCCTTATTGGCAGGAATTGGATGAAGAAAAGCAATTCCTTTCCTTGGTTCTTCTACCTTTTCTAGAATGATATTATAATTCAGTCCGCCAACAAATTATTAACTTTACTGCTTTGGGCAAAAACAGAGGTCCAGTAGATATCTCGATAATTAAAATACCCCATCGCTACTACAACATACTTCTGTGCCAAGCTCATGATTGGTTTTTCAGATTGCTCCGTCTATCTCTTTTTTGTTGTCCAAATGGCCTTCGTTAACTTTTGCGGCTGTATCACTTCTATTCTGTCTCAGTTGATCATCCAAATGCACTTCACCAACTCCACTCTCCTCCAATTCCTGTATTTCTTCTCTAATACCAGGTGTTGCTTTGTAGCCCTGGAACCCCGCTGTCCTTAATGTGTTGGACACCTGAATTACACAAAAAAGCAACAGGGTAGGCTCATAGTCTATTGGGGCAGAATGAAAGGCCAGGTTCATATTCGTTCTTTTCTTGGGAGTTATTAAACATATGAATGGCTCATGATTATGTCCCCAGTTAGAGAAAGATTTACAGATTCTCCATTAAGAGACTGGAGTCGGGATCTCAACTCTTCACTAGCAAAGGGTCTTCTATGTGGCTGCTAAAGCTGTCCCTTGCACACTCATGCCGTAAACCAGTAGACTTAAGGAATACACATGCCTAGTCAATCACAGGAGATTGTGAGGGTTAATACCTATTTTGTAAAACACATTTTAAACAGAGCAAAGGGATGTGCTTAAAATAGGCTGCAATTACATCTAGCTAAAGGTGTAGTGAATAGGAATAGTTCAGTTTGGGATGAACCACCATCAGTCAGAGCAGTCTATACCTCTTTAGCTAGCTATCTACATCTTGTATATTTTTTTTCCTCATGCCCTGGTAAGAGAAAACCCACGTTAGACTGCTTTTCAAACTGCCATACTATCTCATGCACTGTAGGGTCATATTGGCTGTCATGAGAAAAGCACTGGGCCCTCTCTCCTCTGGATGTATGCCCTGGTACTTTTCTAGTCCCACCTCCCTCCCAAAACCACATGATAATTTCATGACATGAGAGAAAACTCCAAATCCAAGCAATCTGTGTTGGTCCAGGCCATTTTTCCTCTCTCTGAAGGAGGTTTCACACCATTTTACCACCATTCCTTCAGACTAAGGAATCATATTCCAGTTGCTATCCATGAGTCCAATGCTACCAAATCTCATGGATACTTATGAGATCAAATGTGTTTCTTTGCTTTAAGATCTCTAGTTTATCTTAATAGTTTCTTATTCTGTGTAAATTTATGTATAGGCATCTGAAGCCAAGGCTTCTTTCTTAGATTTTCTCATAAATTTCAGTCACGTGTTATTTTTATGACCCCATCTGGGGTTTTCTTGGCAAGGATGCTGGAGTGGTTTGCCATTTCCTTCTCCAGCTCATTTTACGGATGAAGAAACCAAGGCAAATAGGGTTAAGTGACTTGCCCAGGGTCACACAGCTAGTAAGTGTCTGAGGCCAAATTTGAACTCAGGAAGATGAGTCTTCCTGACTCCAGACCTGGTGCTTTATCCCCTGTGCTGCCTAGCTGCCCCTAAGTATCTCTGCTGCTCTTTTATTTTTATGTTATAGTGACTTTTTATGACATCTCTCTAGAAAACTGTACATAGGTAGTTTAGATGAAGAAACTTTCCTAAGATCACATAGATACTCAGTGGTAGGATTCAAATCCAAATCTCCTGACTCCATATCCAGGGCTCTTACTATGTTTCCCTTTTTCTTCTTTTCCTTCTTTTCAGTATACCTATGCCTAAGTCTCTGAAAAGTCCCAGTGTTATCTTACTGGAAAAGGAAAGAGAATTTGATGTTACCCAGCACCTTAGTGTAAATTTGTTTTGTATTTTACACTCATACCCTTCCAGGAGTATTTACAGAATAAAAGACAACCCCAAGGGCTACAGGAGCCCAAAGGATCTTAAGTTTAGAATTGGAAGGGAATATAAGGAACATTAACACCAACCCTCTCATTTTACAGATGAGAAATTGAGGCAAACAGAGTTAAGTGACTTGCCCAAGGTCCCACAGCTAGTAAGTATCTGAGGTCAGATTTGAACTCATGAAGACGAGTCAGCGTTACTGCAGGCCCGGCGCTCACTCTATCCACTGCACCACCCAGCTGCCCTAGTAAGTAAATGAGTTGGTATTTGATCTTCCATCTTCCTGATTCCACATGCAGTGGCTCTCTTAATACCATGTATCTTAATGACACAAGGATGAAGATGATAGGAGTGACAAAGACCTTATTAATTCCCCTAAGTCACTCTGCATAGGCTACCATATACTCTACTTAAGTATAAGGTCAGATCTGGTGCCTGTTTGGAAAGTCTAGTTGTAATAGTAGGGGCAACCAGTTCGTGAATGAGACTCTGTAAGTGACCCTTGCAAGCTAACAAAATCCACTCATTGGTCCCAGTCATTGGATACTCTAATGCTGGAATTTGGTGGTCAAAACATCTGCATTATCTGGGAACCAGGACTCCACATCTGTGTTCTGCAAAAGAATTCAAACATTTCAGTGGTGGACTAGTTCCTTTCTTTAGATGCAAACAGTATCCAAAAACATAACAAAGCAGCAAGGGTCTGGTAGCAATTATGCAATAAATAAGGAAAAGTTGTTTCTTCTGGAATAAACTTTTCAAATACACATTATTTGGCTTAGAAACTGCAGCCTACATATTGTGTACTACTGCCAACAGGAGAGTCCAGGGCCTGATTGATCCTGAGCTGTTCCTTGGAATTGCTATGAAATCATCCAAGGCAGGGAGGAGATATTTGGAGAAAGCTGTAAACATAAGGCTGCTCATTTAAGATTGTCCTACTTAACCACTGGATGTCTTTCTTAATTGATTTAAAAAAGGTTTTCAAGGAACACTAAAACTAGCATTTATTTAACAAACATGATCATGCCTCCATTATCTATATGGCACTGGGGCTACCCAGACAGACACAGCAGGGACTCTGATCTTGAGGAGTTTACAATCCTTCGTTCTTTCCATTTGTATCCCCATTGTCTGGCACACAGTAGGCACTTACTAAGTGTTTGTGGTTGAATGCGTGCCAATGGTGGAAGGACAAGCGCACAAATAACTATGGTACAACGGAACTTGAAATAGATGCAAAGGAGAGGTTTAGGCAATTTAAAGAGATTATGATCATTTTTAGTTGAATAGAATGGTCAAGAGAAGAGTGAGGAAGGCTTCATGGAGGATATGGCATTCAAGTTGGATCCTGAAGGAGGGAAAGGATTCACCAGGTAGAAATGGTGGGTGCCAGGGGTGGTGACAGTGGTCAGAGTTCAGTAGTTCTGCTACCTTTCCCTTCAGGGAGCTCAAAACTTATTAAAGAGTCCTGGTACCTTTTGAAAAGCTAGTCATGACCTAGTATAAGCAAGTGCATTTATGAAAGAGATGGTGTAAGTAAGTGCTCCCTGAGAGATAAACCAAGCCACCCATTGGCCATTGAGCATTCTAATCCCAGACCTACAAGAGAAGGAACCCAGATTCCTGTGTTATTCTCCAAATGATAGATGTAATCTAATTGAGCAAAAATGTATTAAATGTCAATCAATGATTTAGAATTTTGAACAAATGAGGCTTATGTTATAGTTATAGTTCCCATAACAGCTGTGTAACTTTTGGGAGGAGGTGGTAAAATTTGTATCCAAAAAGCTAGACAATTCTTGAGCAGAGTAGTACAGTGGAATGAGCACTGCTATGGTGTCAAAGGACCTAGGTTCAAATCCCACTTCCAGTGTTTATTACCTGTGTGACCTTGGGTCAGTCACTTAATTTTCTGGGTCTCAGTTTACTTATCTGTAAGGGAAGGAGTTTAGAGCAGATGTCCCTTCTGGGTGCCAATCTATGATCCTTTCTCAAATTTTCCTGGAGCACTTTTTTTTTCTGGACTTCTTCCTTTTCCTAATCACAACCTGCTTTATATTATACTTAACAGTGTACTTATTCTAACTTCTCCCCTTCAGAAGACTGTAAGCTCCTTAAGAGGAGGAACTGTTTCATTTTTGTCTTTGTATTTCCATAGTAGGTACTTAATAAATGCTTGTTCGATGAATAAAAAAATGGTCTGGGTATCCCCAAAATGGAGCAATGCCCCTAAATTCCTCAGTTATAACTCTCATTGCATTCTTCTGCATTTAAATATGTCAGCGATTCTATAATCTCAACCAACCAACATTTATTAAGTGCCTACTATGTGCCAGGATCTGTGTTTACTGCTAGGGAAACAAAAATGTAAAGATGTAAAAGACAAAGATGTAAAATAGTAGCTACTTTTGAGGAATTTACAATTTAGCAAGGGGTCCGTAATACTACATATACATCTATGCATGTACACAAGAACATACAAAAATATACCAAATAAGTACTACATAATATGGGGAGGAAGGCCATACCATGTGTGACGGAATATGGAAAAGCTTCAGGTAGATGATGGCATTTGAGTTGAGCCTTGAAGGAAACTAGGGATTCTAATAGGCAGGGGTAGGAAGGGAATGCATTCCAGACATTGGGGGATGGCCAGTGCAAAAGTATGGAAACAGGAGATGAGATGCTGTATATGATAATTTGAGCTGAATCGTAGTATGCATGTAGGTTAATAATTATAAGTCTGGAAGAGTCTGCTGGGGCCAGCATATGAAAGGCTTTCAGCGCCAAACAGAATTTATATTTGATCCTGGAAGTAATAGTCAGTGAGTAAATAAACATTTACTAATGTGCCAGGCACTGTGCTAAACACTGGGATACAAAGAAAGGGAAAAGCACAGTTCCTGCTCTCAAGGAGCTTATAGTCTAATGGGGAGACAACTTGCAAATGACTATGACCAGGCAAGTTCTATACAGCATAAGTTAAAGACAACAGAGGGAAGGTATTAGAATTGAGAGGGACTGGAAAAGGCAGAGAAGATGTGATTTTTAACTAAGATTCAAAGGAAGCCAGGAGACAGAGATGAGGAAGGAGAACATTCCATGCATGGATGATGGCCAGCAAAAATGCCCAGAGTCAGGAGATGGAGTAACAGCAAGGGGACCAGTGTCAGGCTCCCAGAGTATGTGGTGCTATCTAAGGCATAATAGTTCATTGAACAGGAGAATAACATGGTAAGACTTTTACTTTAGGAAAATCATTTTGATGATGCATAGAGAATGGATTGGAACGAGAAGAGACCTGAGAAAGGTAAACTAATGAGGAAATAATTGCATTAGACTTGGATAGAAGTGATGAGAGAGACCTTGAACCAGAGTGGTGGTTCAATTCAGGTAGAGAGAAGGGGACTCATGTGAGGGATGTCATGTAGGTAGAATCAACAGGTAGAATCAATAGAACTTGGTAATTAGTGAAATGTAAGGGATAATGGAAAGGGGAGAGTCAAGGATGATTCCAAAGTTGTAAGCCTGTGTAACTGGAAGCATAATAGAGGAAGCCTGGTGACCCAGTGGCTAAAGTACTGGGCTTGGAGTCAGGAAGACCTGAGCTCAATTCCAGCCTCAGACAGTAACCAGCTATGTGACCCTGGGCAAGTTCTTAATTTCTATTTGCCTCAGTTTCTTTGACTATAAAATGGGGTAATAATAGCACCTATTTCACTGAGTTGATGTGAGGATCAAATGTGGTAATATTTATAAAAGTGCTTAAAAGCACAGTGCCTCGCACATAGTATGCACTACATACATGATTATTCCCCTCCCACCCAGGAATCAGGAGGTAAGGTGACTTTGGGGGGAATGGTGAGTTCCATTTTGGATGTGTTGAGTTTGAGATGTCTCTGGGACATCCAGTTGGAAATGTCCTATTTCCGAGAGAAGTTTGGGGTCATTAAAAGTATGAGGCCATTTCCCAAAGATAGACCAGCATACTCTCTTCCTCCTATTCTATTCTGGGGGTTCTGGGGTTCATTGTTCATCTGTAGTAGAGAATGGCTCAAAAGTCTCAGTACGGTTTTAAGCTATTAAATCTAAAAGCTTTATATATACACCAATATACTACACTCTCATCATGAGTCAACAGTGTGATACAATAGCCAAGAAAGTTAATGAGCTGCACTAAGAGAAACAGAACTTCCAGGAATAAGGAGGGGATAGTTTTACTGCACCCTTCCCTGGTTAGACTACATCTGGAATATTGTGGTCAGCTCTGGGCAGCACATCTTAGGAGGGACTTCGATAAACTGGAGAGTGTCCAAAGAAGGAGAGTCAGGATGGAGAAGGGCCTCCATTTATACCAAATGAGGAGGAGTTGAAGGTACTGGGGATTTATTACCCTGGAGAAGAGTATGCATGGGGGTGAGGGTGAGGGTGGGGTAACCACCTTCAAGCATTACACTTATTCTGCCTACCCAGGAGCCAGAACTAGGAGCATTGGGTGAAAGGTGCAAAGAGGCAGATTTCTGCTTGAGGTAAAGAAAAGCTTGTTAACAATTAGAGCCATTCCTCAGTGGAATAGGCTGCCTTGGGACATAGTAAGTTCCTCCCTATGGGACATCTTAAAGGAGAGGCTGGATGAATATTTAGGGATTTGTAGAGGGAATTCCTACTGAGGTTTGGGTTGGACCAAACGTCCACTATGCTTCCTTCCAATTCTGAAATTCTGTACATTCTTCCCCAATATCTTGCAGGCTCACAAAGATGACCCCAAATGATTATATAGTAAAGAAAGCAAATAGATTCAAAACCTATTGACTGCCTTGGAGCTGACTGAACTGCAGCCACTAGATACAGGCTGGGTATTTGCACTGATCCTATATCAGGTTTGGACTTAAGTCAGAATCTATAGCCATCCTTAGATTAAAAACCAGCTTTCTTTGGCTATATCCCCCCAAATTTGCCTAATACCTTTTCATCCCTACCACCCATTCCACATCCTCCCACTGGAAAACTCCCAAACACCAAATGCCCATTGGAAACACATGGTCCCAAAAGAAATCCTTCACATATTAAGATCCCAGCATCAAAAGCATCTGAACTGCCCCAATTCAACTCAGACTGTCGGCTTCAGCAGGGTGGGTGGGACAGGAGACAGATAGGGAGTTCAAGATTGACACTTCACATATGAAGGTAACCATAACGACGTGGCCGGCGATAGCCCCAGGAGCAGATCTCATGCCATTCTGTGCATATTTGGAAAGCAAGAACACCATAACACATGGAAAATGACTGAGCCACAAATACCATGAGCTTATTTACTTAGCAACATAATGTGGTTTCTACAGACTCTCGGACAACTTGCTGCTGCTAACTCATCTCTTTCTTTCCAGTATCAAACAGGAAACTGAACAGTTTCCATATGGACGTCTGAGATCTCTGTTCTGTCTAGAAGACAATTCATCCCTGAAGCTTGAAAAATCCTGAAGAGTCTGAAATTACATGACTGTATTCATAATTGTACATGGCCTTGATTTTATAGGAAACACTTAGACTTAAGGAAAAACTTCCAGACAATTAGAGCTTTCCAAAATGGAATGGACTGCTTAGGAAGGTAGTGAGGTCCTGGATAACATTAAAGGTTGTTAAGTAAAGAATGAATGGATATGTTGTAACAGAGTTACTTTTTCAGATATGGGTTGAACTTCAAGGAAGTCTCTTCCAACTTGGAAATTCTGTAATTCTATGAACTTGTTCTATTACACCACTATGCAAAACACATTTTTCTTTAAATGTGTAAATCACTCAGAGAATTACAGACATATCTCCTCCTTTCATAGAAATTATATTAGAGACCAGGTTTTTATAAAACTATAAAGGACAGTCCTCTACAGGGAGCTAAGTGAAAAAAGTGGATAGAGAACTGGGCCTAGAGTCAGGAAGACCTGAGTTCAAATCCAGTTCCCGATACTTACTAGCTGTGTGACCATGGGCAAGTTACTTAACCTGTTTGTCTCAGTTTCCTAAACTTTAGAATGGGGATAGTAATAACACTCACTTGCAATGTTGTTGTGAGGATCAAATCTAATCCAATATACGTTTATTAAGCCCCTACTATGTGCCCGGCACTACACACAACACACAAGGAAAGCAGGGGCAGGGGCCAGGATTGGCATGGAGGCATCTTGTCCTGTGGAACCGAAACCAGACAGAGCAGCAGATACAAAGATGAGTGATCTGAGAGTTCACTACCAGCCTTCTATAAATGAAGGCATTGGGAGGAATTTTGTAATCCATTCTACAGCCCTCCAATCAGAGGGAAGAGAAGACTGAGAGGTGGTATCAGTGGAGGTTTAAGTTAGCAGCATGGTGATGAGATTAGAATTGATGTGTTTATCCTGGGAGGAGCAGTTGAAACCAAATGCAAAATATCAAATGAGATAATATATGTAAAAGCTCTTAGCACAGTGCCTGGCACATAGTAGGAGATGTATTAATGCTTCTTCTCTTCATCCCTCTGTGGATTTGTACTCCTAAAGGGGTAGGAGGAGATAGGAGACTTATGCATCTTCTACCTACCAGGAAAATGGTCGCTTTCCTTCCACCAGCTATAAGGTATTAAGGGGTCCATATGGTAATGGGAAATTCTCCCAGTTTGGTTCTACATCATTTTTAAGTCTCATGGGTGGCTTCACAAGTATCAAGAACAGTGGATGTGCACAAGGTCAGTTAATCCTTCCCTGAACTGGATAACCAGGTAGAGAATCTGAAGCATAGATTCTTTGCAATGTATGGCCCTAAAAGGAAAGGCTAAAGAACACTAACTCTTTCTCTTTGCAAAATCCCTTCATTTCGAAGACCATAGGTCCTCAGAGGTAGCTAGGTGGCAAAGTGGATAGAGTCCTAGGCCTGGAATTAAGAACACCTGGGTTCAAATCCACCCTGAGATACTTACTGACTGAGTGACTGATCAAATTACTTAACTTCTGTTTGCCCCAATTTTCTTAACTGTAAAATGTGGATAATAATGGCATCTACTTCCCAGGGTTGTTGTGAGCATCAAATGAGATGATATTTATAAAAGTGCTTAGCACAGTGCCTAGCATATAATAGGAGCTTAATAAATGCTTCTTGTTTCCTTAATCTTTCTTAGCTTCACAATCATTTTATTTCCAGCCCTTTGTTCTTTTTCCTTCAGTATTAATATCTTCTTACTTAAAGTTTCTATGACTTTGCCCGAGAGAGAATCCCATGATACTCAATGCAGATGAACCCTACACAAACTTACAAAAAATCTCATTAAAATAGCATAACCAAATTCTGCCATAACATTCTCAACCCCACTCTCTTGAAGTAGACAGTTGCCTGAGACTAACATAACTCAGTCCTCATTCTGACTCCTCCCAGCAGTATTAAGACCATTGGATAGCTCATGCTTTCACCCAGCTAGCTTAGTGTCATTTCTAGCCAGGAAGCTTCTTTCCCTTCCCAGTTATGAGATCTATGGGACTTCTCTGGACGCTCTCCCCCCGTTGTAAACTCAAATTGTCTTCAACCTGCTCTAGTTTGATCATCTCAAATCTTTCTAAAACCCAGAAGATTCTACCTGCACTCTGTCAATTCCTATTCCTATGAAACTAATCATCCCTGATAATGTTATTTCACCTAATATTATACTTTCGTGGAACCAATTAATTATGCATGATAAAGTGTGCCTGTACCTCTTTAAAAAAAATATTGATGTAGGATGAGACTGGGAATTACATAGCCAGTGTTCAAATTCAACTCATAAAGTGACTATTTCTTATTTATTTTTGTGAAATATAGGTGATACTTCATGTACATAAATAGGCTGTGGTATATTACTAATGATGACTTTTGTGCAAGAAGTGGAATAATAAACATCAACCAGAATATATGTGATTGGAAAGAGAGGTGAAATAGCCATGTATAGGAAACAAGGGATGACAGATGGCTAGCCTGAATGATGTTAAAGATCTAAAAGAAAGCGTACCGCGTGCTAAAGCATTATGGAAGGACATAGCCAAGAGTCACAGAATAAGAAGGTATACATGGAGTACCTATGTTGATAAAATCACAGATCCACTTAATTACTGATGAACAGAGGTATGTCAAGCTCCTGTATGACTCTGTTTTGTCCCCTTTTGTCTCTAAAATGCTTTGCCCATGTTTTCATAAGACCAGTCTTTACCTGATGGGATAGTCTGGGAATGATTAAAATAATTATGAAAACAGAAGCCCCTGCAGATGCACTGATATGGAGATAAAATTTGGTCTGTGCTTTCATCACTCAAGTTTTAATATTTAACATTTAAGTTGGGGATGTGGTTTTGTTTTCTAACAGTTTCATTCAAGTACTCTAACTATAGCCTTGTTCAACAATGATCTTCATTTTCAGAAAGGCAGTACAGTAAAAAGGGAAAAGCATTGGATTGAGTCAGGAAGAGTTTTAGTTTTGAATTGGAGTTTGTAAGGAAAAACTTCCTGACAAGTAGAATGTACTGCCTTGGGGAATAGAAGAGAGCTAGCGTTCTGCAAGCAGAATTGGCAGCAAAGTTGCAGAAGATATTTTTGGTCACCAGTGTGACTAGATGGACTCTGGTTGGAGAGGAGGGGTCCCTACCTGTGTGACCTTGGATGCAATCTCTCTGAACCTTCACTCCCTCATAATGGGGATAGTAATAATTGCATGACTTCCCTCAAGTAGTTGTGAAATTCATAAGAGAAACTACGTTGTGCTATTACAAATGAGGAAATAGACAATTTCAAAAAGATATGGAAAGATTTATATGAACTCATGCAAAGTAAAGTAAGCAAAACCAGAAGAACAATTTACACTTTAACATCAGTATTAAAAAAATGAACAATTTGAGAACATTTATAAACTGATAAAGAATGAAATGAGCAAAGCCAGAACAATTTATACAATGACAACACTGTAAAGACAAAAAACTTTGGAAGCTGTAAGAGATATAATTAACACAATGACCATTCATGATTCCAGAGGGTTGATGATGAAATATGGTACCCATTACAGAGAGGTGATGGATTTAGGATACAGAATGAGACTTTATTTACACACACACACACACACACACACACAAATGCACATGTATACAACCATTAGGGGAATTTATTTTGTTTGACTATGCATATTTGTTGCAAGAAATTTCTTCTTTTTAAATGAAGTGGAGGGGTGGGAGGGAGCAAAAGTAGATTTCTCTTCATGTTTAAAAACAGAAATGTAGGAGGGTGCTACAGATGTGAAATGTTGCATACTCTTTCAGATGAGATCATATTATTAGTTTTACGTAACTATTTTGCCTTGTTACGAAAAAACTTTCACAAAGTGGGAGTAATCTGTTACTGTGTGTAATATTAAAAAATAAATAAAAGTGAAAGTGACAAAAAAGAGACAATGTGCAAAGTGTTTTGTAACTAGAAAGCACTGCAAAAAATTAGGATATTAATATTATTCTAGACTCACACTAGAAAAAATTGTTTTATGACAGGTGTGAACAGGGATTAAACAAGGTATGCACAGAGCTGCATCTGGACAAGTGTGACCTTTGGGTATGTTGGGAAGAAGGACTCTTGGCTTCTTCCAGTTCAGTGATCAATGAGAGGATTGCTTTGTCATCTCAGAAAGTAAAAATCTTTTAACTTTGTTATTATTATTATAATTATTATTTTGGCTAGGCAATGGGGTTAAGTGACTCGCCCAGGGTCACACAGATAGTAAGTGTTATGTGTCTGAGGCCACATTTGAACTCAGGTCCTCCTGAATCCAGGGCCTGTGCTCTATCCACTGTGCCACCTAGCTGTCCCAAAAATCTTTTAACTTTGAAGCCACATTCATGGTCAGTGGAAGTAATCAGGGATTCCAGAATCTCCAGGGTGCCCTAGAGCTAAGTCACATATGGCAAGAAACAGGAAGGGCAGCTTTGGCATGCCTGGTTCAACTCCTAGTTACCTAAGTATTAATACAGAACAGTATCCAATCCTTTCCTCTGTTAAAAGCTTCTTTCTTCACCTAGAAAATTCTACCCAGAGTGTTGAGTGAAAACCATAGAAGTGGGGAGATGGACTCAATTCTGGGAAAGATAACATAAACCAGTACCAAGAATGCCTCTGCTTGTTCCAGTAGAATGTAAACTCCTTGAGAGAAGAGCCTGTTTTTCATTTTGCTTTCAAATCCTTAGCACCTAGCTCAGAGAATCACACAGTAAGCACTTAAGAAATGCTTGTTGAGTTGAATTAAATTTCATAAACACTTCAAATCCTCCTTTCCTCCACAAAAATGGTGGGGATTGAGAGAACACCTTTTTTTTTTTAAGAATTCCAGAGATGCAGCCTTGTTTACTGTCCCATAAGTCTTCAATAAATACAAGTTTTGTATCCCAGCTGTATACTGTCCCATAAGTCTTCAATAAATACAAATTTTGTATCCCAGCTGTATCCTACATACAAATATTTCAGATTTATTTTCCTGGCTGTGTTTTTGGCAGGTATTTTTTGTTACATAATAGCATAAACTAAACTTTAATCATGGGTTCCCTGAACAAATTGGTGATTCAGCTCCTACCATGGCTGACAAACCAGCCATTCTCTATCTTCCATATGTCTGGGGAGCTCCAGCCAATTGAAACTTCCTTATGTAGCTAAACTCAGTTAGGTAAACCTTAAGTCAACAGTAAAGCTCCTTATTTCAGCCAAATGCCCATAAAACAGTCATTTCAGAACATGTAAGAAGAAATCTTGGTCCCTGTGAATTCTTGGTGGTGTTGGAGACTGAATGTCTGTCCTTGTGCCACAAAGAAATGTTCCCTTTTCCATTTCCGGTGTGAGTGGAGAGGGTATGAATGAAATCCCTCAGGATACAATCCCCAAGTGAGTTCCTTATTTTATCCATTCCACCACTTTTTGGTTTCATCCCTTTGTACACTGGAGTGGTTCTAGGCTTTGTAGACTTCCTGTAGCTAAGCATGTAGATTAAACATTTTCACCCATTTTTGTCACAGAGATTTTACTTTAACCTTTCTCTTGTGCCCAAGTCTTCCCTGGATTGGAAAGTGTTAAAACAAAAGAAAAGGCTGTGTTCCAACAGAGAAGAATCAGAGACATCTCACTGAGAAGAATTTCTTTCAAATATAACTACAGATTTGATGCTGTAAAAGAAAAGAGTAGAAGTGTAACAGTTCATTTCAAGCCACAATGTGGTATAAGAACATTGAATTTGGAGTTGCGAGACCTCAGTTCAAGTTCTGCCTATGCCGATGACTACCTATGTGACCTTGGGTAAATTACTGAATCCCTCTCAGGAACTAAGTCTGAAAAGAGAAAAGGTGAAGTAGAAAGGAAAGAGAAATGATATCCCCAGTCCCACCCAGAACTTGACAGGCTGATTTGGAAAGAATCAGTGATGCAGAGGCAACAGGTAAAAGGAGAACTGAGTTATAGTAGAGAAAGGAAAAATTGAGGTGGGTCATCAGGCCCCAATAGCCATCTTAATACAGAGGACCAAGACAGAAGCTGCCAGACATACTGCTGGCAGCTTCAAGGACTAAAGAGAAATTCCAAAAGCTCCATTCTTTCCTCAATTTCCCCTACCTATGTGAGTCCAGTACCAGGTACAATCATATATTCTGCTCATTTTTTTTTCCACCTAAGCATTTTCTGTATCCCAATTTTCCCCCAAATGTAAAGAAGCTAGCTGGAAAGAAACAAAATTTAAATTAGGGCAAAAAGCCAAACTTCCATCTGAATATTAGGAATTTTCCTAACTAGGGTCTCTAAGCTATTATAATTGGATAAATAATTTTTTGTCTGCTATAAATTCCCTAAGAGAGAAGAAAAAGAGACTATATGGAACTGAGGGCAATTATGTTGCTCTTAGACAACTCCAAATACAGTGATTCCACCAAACAATGCTTGAACCGAAGTGAATTATTGTGGCTAATTAAATATTTAGTACCTTGAGCCACAAAGGAAGGGGGAAGAGGAGGAGACCAGCAAGTTCTGAAAGCTAAAGCCTGCATGAGATTAAGCTCCACCTCTTCCAGAAAGAAGGAGGAAGAAAGGATCTAGTACCTTCTGCTGTACCATTGTTACATAAGTCTGACAGAATATTAAATATTCCATACCTATTGTCCCTCACCCTTGCAAAGAAGAAAGGGAGATACATCTTTTTATCTCTTCTTCAGGATCAAATTTGATTATTATAATTACACAGCATTGAATTTTGGTAAAAATATAGTCCATTATTGAATATAAATTTAATAAAGCCTGATTGTTCACTACTAATATTAAAAATACCCCTAATTTGTGTAGAGATGACTTTCATAAAGATTTCATATAGGTGGGAGAGTAGGTCTATAAGTCAAAAGGCTGAGATACTTACTAGCTGTGTGACTGTGCAAATCTTTTAGCCTGTTTTCTCATCTTTATAATAGGGCTAATGATAATACCTACTTCAGAGGGTCATTGTGAAGATCAGTTGGGAAAATGTATGGAAAGAATTTTGTAAACCTTAAAGCACTAGATAAATGTTAGCTAGCATTGTTATTGCTGTTGTAAATATTCTCTTGGGTTGGCTTTTTCAGTATTAAGGTCTGAGGTTTTTACGCCTTTGGTTTTTTCCCCCTCAACATTAGTCCCTTGACATGCTCACAATGTATCATCTCCAAAACAGATCTTTTCCACATATACTTGGTCAAATCTGGCTGTTTTTAGTGTTTTGTTTTCTCTTTAGTGCCATTTCTACCAACATATGCAACACTGATTTTTAGGGTCCAAATGCTGTAATTCCTCCATCCTTCATGTAGATAAGGTTTCTATAATAACTCTTGCAGATCTTTTCCATCTTTCTTCTTTCTGTAATTCTCTTTCCACTTTCATCCTCAAATGCTGTTGGTAGTTACTTGCTTAATCGGATTTCTTTCCAACTTTTCTTTAAACTGCTTTTTTCCCTCTAATATTCTTCCCTTCTTTATAAAACCATGTTATTCATAATTTCCTATAATATTCCTTTGTACATTTTTACAAACAAGTTTATATTCTAACTACTTCTTTTAATCTGACAACTAAGTCAAAGTTTTCTAACTAAAGAATTTTCTGGGCTCTTTTGGTCACTTTGTTGTGGTGATTTATTTCCATTGATTATACATCTGGATAAAGTTATTACATTTAGTACTAATATCATTTCTGTTGTACATTTTCCATTTTTTATTTCCAATTGCTCGTTTAAAGAATTCAGAGTTAAATCTTCTTAACTGTGTGTCATATTCTTTTCTCATTGTTATTATTGCTTTTTTAAAATTAATTTTGATCTTAGATCTGAGGTATGTCTGATGGGATGACTATATAGACAGGGATAACTCTCCATCAATAACAAGTCTTTTCCCATCTATTAAATTGTAATCTAATTTTATGGTGTTATTTGCTGCTCGATATATCTAGTGTGTACCAATTATTCCTCAAAGAAAGTAATTATAATATAGAGGCATGAGGCTTATGTGATCTACAAGTCTTTGACCTCTCTTATTCCTTCTTTTTGAAGCATACTTAACCATTTTTTTCTCTCTCACACCTCACTTTTTCACCTTTGAATTTAACTAGCTATTAGAAGTTCATTTACTTTAGAGTATCTTATCAAGTTTTTCCAAGAATTTTCCTACCATTCCATCCTCAGCGACTAATGGAGTTGCTTAAGCAGCAATTATTTTCATGATGGTCATCATGCAAATATTTATCATTAGCACTGAATACGTGATGAGTAAATAGTCCATAAAATAAAGTTTCTTAATGTCTATTAACAGCCAGAACACAGAGAACATCTTGTCTAACTCCTTTTTTTTTTTTTTGGATGAGGAAACTATTTCTCTAAACATGTTCTACAACTTTTTCTGGGGTCATAGAGTGTACTTTCTGGGTCCACCAATTTGGAACATAAGGAGTCACATTCACACTGGAAAATCAAGAGAAACACTGACTGTCGCTCCAAAGGCAAATACTTTCCCTTCAGTATGCCACTTCCCACCTCAATACTGCCTTTCCCTTCCATCGTGTAATCTGAGAACAAGAAAGTCACTTGATTACCTCAATAGCAGTTGAATCCAGAGTCAGAGGGAAATGCCTCAGACAGGCTGCATAGTCAATTTGCTTTCATTCACAGTAGCAGGAAACCATGGAGTCAGACACTACACCTGAATTTTTTTTTTCAGTGTAGATGGTTAATTTTACAACTGCTAATGATATATTAGGCTGGGCAAAATGAAATAAGAGGGATCAACCAGTATAATTCAGGCTATAATTTCATACTTCTCCAGGGATAAGAAAAGAATTTAGACTCTTTTCCCAGTCCTGGATTAACCTTGAGGCCTGCAAACATAATCAGACAAATCATCCCTCTCTTATTCTATAGAAAACAGTAATATACACTGGAGCCAAAGAGAAAAGAAAGTCCTTTCTTTCAAAGCCCCTGAAATGATGGATATGTCCTTTCCCGCTCAAGTCAATCCTATGAGGATTTTCATTCCTGGGAGTGAGTACTGGATCAAGGATCACACACGCTCATGTGGGAGACAACATGCAAATAACCATGTACATCAGAATGGAAAGTAATACCATAAGGAAGACATGGGCGGGGAGGTGCAGAGGAGAGTGCCAGAAAGGTCTCCTGAAGAGGGTAGGATTTGAACCAAGTCTTGAGGTAAGCCAGGGAAACTCAGAGGCAGAAGTGAGGAGTCTGAAGCAAAGGGAACAGCATGATACAGTGGAAAGAGTGAAGGATGTGGAGTCAAAAGATGAGGATCCAAACCCCATCTCTTCCTCATGAGTGACCCTAGACTGGACAAGCCATTTACCCTCTCTGATCCTCAGTTTCCTATTGTGAGATGATAGGGAGTTGTCCTACATGACCTCTAAGGTCCCTAAAACATGGAAAGACTTATATAAACTGATACAAAGTGAGCAGAACCCCAGAACAGTTTAAAACTATACCATCAATATTATAACAAATAATTTTGAGGACTTTTATCAACTAATGAAGAATGAAATTAGCAGAACCAGGAGAATAATTCATATAATAACATGATAAAAACAAGCAGCTTTGAAAATTGTAAGAACTATGATCAGTACAATGCTCTACATAATCTGTATACATTCTCTCATTTGTCTGCTTTTTGTGAGCTTAGGGGCTCAGAGTAGGATCGATGGAAGAGCTGAGTCTTAAAGGACAGAAAAAATTTTAACAGATGGAAATGGAAAGGGAAGGCCTTATGTGCCATAGGATCACAGATCCTTTAACTCCAGAATCAATGTTCTTTTCATTGTTTGATGCTGCTTCCCTGGAATTAATAACAGGAGCAAAAGCATCCCAGGGAAATAAACACTGCTATTAAAAACGCAAGTTTTTGTGTTAGGAAGCAGCCTGGAATTCCTAAAAGTACTGAACAACTTAACCAAATGTAGTCTGGCCTATTGTCTTCTTCCTATTCAATTCTGGACCCAGCTAGGCCATATGCAGAACCTGTCCTAGATCTACGTTCAGTTTGCTGATTCAATAAATTAGCCAAACTATTGACAAATCTTATAATTTTTACTTTCACAGCATCTCTTGTATATGTTCTCACCTCCTCTTACACAGTCATCACCCTTATACAAGCCCTCATTACCTCTTTCCTGTACTATTATAATAGCTTTCTAACTGTTCTCCCTTCTTCAAGTTTCTCTCCATTCCAATCCATCCTCCACTCAGATGCCAAGGTGATTTTTCCAAAGTACAGGTCTGATTATGTCACCCCCTATTCAATAAATTGTTTCAAAATTGCTTCAAAATATGGTTATTTCCTACATTTCCAGTTTTCTTACACTTTTCTCTCCTCCCTAAACTCTATGTTCCATAACACCGGTCAGCTTGCAAGTTCCGAAACATAACATTCTATGGTCTGTCTTCTTGCCTTTAAACTCACTGTATTTCACAATGCAATTCTCTGCTTCCTCTCCTCTGCTTCTCATCTATTCCAGAAGACCTTTTCTGATTCCCTTCCCTAGCAGCTAATGCCTTCCCCTCTCAGAGTGCCTTCTAATTATTTTGTGTATGTATATTATATATATATATATATATATACCTAGTTGTTTACATGTTGTCCCCTCCGGTAAAGTGTAAGCTCATATACACATTTATGTATAATGATACCAAAAGCCATTTTCCCATTGATAAATAGTCAAAGGATATGGACTATCAATTCTCAAAAGAATTGCAAACAATTAACAACTATATGAAAGAATGCTCCAAATCACTGAATTGCAAATCGAAATAACTCTGAAGTTTTAACACACCCAGCAAGTTGTCAAATATGGCAAGAGATAAGAATATTTGACCTTGAAAGGGTTATGGGAAGATAGGCACACTGATGTATTACTGGTAGAGCTGTGAATCAATAAAACCATTTTGGAAAACAATTTGGAATTATGTATATAAAGTGACTAAAATGTCCATATCCTTTGGTCCGTAGATTCTGCTACTAGGCTTATAACCCAAGGAGGTCATTGACAAGAAGAAAATCCCCACATACACCAAAATATTTATAGCAAGACTTTTTGTGGTAGCAAAGATCTGGAAACCAAGTAGCATGACTTTGGACCTCATCAGCATATTATGATTCTCCTCCCTCTCTCACCCCATCCTCCCACTGTTCCAAAAGCCCAAGAACAGGAGAAGCCAATAGAGAGTGTTGGCCAAGATGAGGGTGTGGCAAGATGGGTATATTGGAAGGACAAGGAAATAAACAATTTTAGGCTGCTACCAAGCTCATTGGTAAAATGACTGACCAGTACAGCCTGAGTAGTACTGATGGGGTGTGACCCAACCCCAGGTCTTTGCCCCTTGACCCAAAGGGAATCTGGCTCCCATTTGTTTACAGGCCCTAGGCCCTCATCTCCCTTTGAAAGCCCTAGCCCCACCTTTTTTATCTCATTCAGATGCCTTTCAGTTCCTTCATTATCTATTCCCATTGTCTATTCAATCTCTTAAACATTCCAATTGGAATTCTCACCCAGACCCTTTTCCCAGACCCCTCCTCTGGCTAGCCAAAGTCACTTTAGTATTATATAAGATCCACCCTGGCCCCCATTCAGACGCTGAGAATCTCACACCCAAAAGGCTGAGACTTTCTTATGCCCACTTGTCCTTACAGGCATTACCTGGCCTATGTGATTTATCATTAATAAACTTTTCCTCTGGCTGGAAGAAGATTTGAGTTGAATTCTTTCAGGCAGGGCCCAGCATCACATTCTTGGGGTTCCCAGCAGCACCCCAAAGTCCTAGACCTCTTCAGTAACAAGCATGGAATACAGCCAGAAAAGAGATAATAGAGAGAATAAGAAGAGATTGTTACTCTTGATCTAGTAAAGTTATTATAAGGGCAAAAAGCAGTTTCACTTAAAGTGAGGGCAAGAGAATTGGAAAGAACAGTGTAGTGATTAAAGTAATTTTGAGAGACAGTTTCTGGGTAATTTAATAATTTTATTAATAGGGTCAGCACATTATTAATAAAAAGATGGTCATTTGGCTGTCTCTTAGACCAAAGACAATCATAGTGGCTGACTCAGGACTTATATGTTCTTTTGGAAGAAGAATGGCAATCAACTCTGATTGGTTAACACAATGGGAGGTGGACTATATTAAGTGAGGAGTTCAGAGTGACATATTACCCTTGGAATTTCTTTCTTTTTCTTTCTGTCTTTCTTTCTTCCTTCCTTCCTTTCTCTTTCTTTCTTTTTTCCTTCCTTCCTTTCTCTTCCTTTTTTCCTTCCTTCCTTCCTTCCTTTTCCTTCCTTCCTTCCTTCCTTCCTTCCTTCCTTCCTTCCTTCCTTCCTTCCTTCCCTCTGTGCAGAAACACTTACCTGCATGTGCCCTATCAAAAGAAATATAAATTTTGATCACTGAAATCTTTTTTTCTTAAGGACCACACCTTCAACCCAAATCACTCTGGCTATCATTGAATGACCAACAATAGGTCCCAAAGCCAAGCTCCATCTGGTCATTGTTTGGGCTCTGATTGGCTCCGAGTGAATGTAAATAGCAAATGTTTCTATTCTGGTCAGAAACCCTGAGGGTATTCCCCTCCCAGATTGATTTTTTTTTTGCCTAGGTAAAGAGGCCATTCTATGACTTATTACTCACCTAGCCTTAATTACTGAATGGGTGTTGCCTCAGTCAAACTGAGACCTGTTAAAGACCCTACCTTAAAAGGGCCAAGGTCTCCTATTGCTTCTAAGGCCATCTCCAGTTGTTCTGATCTGTACCTCTGGACCCAAATAGCTCAGGAGGAGAAAGTAAGGCTGGTGACTTTGTACAACCCTCCCTCACTTAAATCAAGTTTACCTGCAAGTCATGGCATCACCACCCTGATGTCATGGTCCTCAACAACCACCATTACAATAACAACCACCTGCATGGAAGGCATTGTGCTAGTTGCTGGGTGAAGAGGTCTAGGGGTTTTGGGGTGCTGGGACCCCAAGATCGAGGTACCGGGCCCTGCCTGTAAGAATTCAACTCAAATCTTCTTCAGCCAGAGGAAAAGTTTATTGGTGGTAAAACACATAGGCCGGGTGAAGCCTGTAAGGACAAGCGGGCATGAGAGCTTCTCAGCCTTGTGGGCCTGAGATTCTCAGCATCTGCATGAGGGCCAAGGTGGATCTTAAATACTAAAGTAACTTTGGGTGGCCAGAGAAGAGGGTTGGGTAAAGGGTCTAGGTAACAATTCTGATTGGGGAGGTCTGAGAGATTGAATAGACAATGGGAATAGATAATGGAGGAACAGGAAGGCAGAAGTTTGAAAGCCATCTGCACAAAATCAAGGTGGGGCTAGGACTTTCAAAAGGAGACAAAGGAAGGCCTTTCTGGGGCCTATAGACAAGAGGGAGCCTAAGGCTTTTAGGCCGCATCTGAATAAGATTAAAAGGTAAAGCTAAGGCTTTCAAAGGGAGATGAGGGTCTGGGGTCTGTGAGTCAGATTCCCTTTGGGGCAAAGGGTGAATATCTTGGCTTGGGCCCTGCCCTCATCACTGGGGACACAACAAAGACAAAATAAGCAAACAAAAAGCAGTCCCTGCCCTTATAGAGTTTATATTCCACTGATTCAATTGATTGAGTTGAATTGAGTTGAATGGAATACCTCTATTTAAAAGCCCACATGAATTCTGATAAGATTTTGCTGCTTGTGTTTCTGTTGCTGGCTAAGGTACTTTAAGGATATTTGCCCAACTCCATCTTTGCAAAGACCTCCCATAAACTGTTTCATATTCTCTAATCTACTGATGAGGAATTTAATTTAATTCTTCACATGCCTTATGATGAAACATCATACCTCCTTCAAGAGGCCAGGTCCTAGAGAAGAGGGCCTGAGAAGACCAGTCAGAGGTTTCTACTACAGCATGAATGTATTCATTGGCCTAACAATAGAGAAGAGCGCTGTTGTATCTGTTAATATTTGCACCCTTCTGGAAGACAGGATTGTACATTTATTCTGCAGACAGAAAGGAACCCAAGAACAAGGAGGCCAGGGAACAACTGGTAGGCTTACATCTGTGGTATTTTCAAGGTAGAAAGAGCTCTGTAGAGCACATTTGCAGAAAATAAAAATGTTGGCGAACAAAGGCTTTCTTGAAACTATGGAATTCAGTGTTTGCCTCTGCTAATAGGCAAGACACCATTCTTTGAAAGGGATGAGGTGAGATTTCTTGGCATTAATTATCAATCCCCAAGGAGAGAGGAGCAGAAGCACCTCCAGTGGAAGAACCTTGGTGAACTGATAATTTGCATTGTGTGAATATCAGAATCCAACATACAGGCAACCAAATACAGATGCCATTGGGCTTCCCATGCAAGAGTGTTCCTTCCTGTTAGAACTTTTCACATGTTCCTTAAGATGATTCATGAATGTGCTTATGAAGACACTATTTTAATCCTCTCTGAATTGTGGAATAGTGCTCATAAAACAGACATGCTAATTTGCTCAAGCTGTCCATTTGGAAAGACATCATCAGAGAATAGGAATTCAGATGTTTTAATGGATAGTTCCTCATAAATTGTATTTAACTAGAAAAATTCAGTATGGCTGGATTCTGATACTTCTTTGCTTCTATGATGGCCATTGGTAATGCAGTCATCATTTCTCTTTTATCTGTCATCATCTTCTTACCATTATCATCATAAAAAAAATTTTAAAAAAAAATCCTTTCCCCAAACCCATGCTTTATGTTGGGACTGTGCTGAGAAGCTACTAGAATGTGTCCAAGGCAGAACTTGAAGCTACATCTTTCTGACTCTGAGGTCAACTTTATCCACTAAGACGTTTTTCCTTGCAGTAGTCTACCATTAAAAATAAAAAAAGAAATGAGGTTACTCTGGCACAATGATACCATCGATCATCTCAACTACAATGTCCTCTATGTACCCACAAGTGTCATCACACCTTAGACCTCATTACCACCCAAAGCTCTTCAGCTTCAATATTTTGAATTCTGAAATTTGCTTTTCTATTCCCTCTAGTTTTTCTATTCCCTCTAGCTTTTCTATTCCATCATCACTATCTTCTCTTCACTTATTTTTTTAGTTTTGAGCCTATAGTTAACTTGTTCAAAAAGGAAGTGACCTCTCTTTACTCCAAATTCCTTGATCTCTTGTTCTAACTTCCTTAGCCCTGAATCACTCCCATCAACCATATCATCCTTCTCTTCTCCTCCTCTTAAACTATCGATCACTCCTGGAGGAAGTCAAGAGACTATGCCAACAAGTTCCACTAAAAATTCATGTTATCTAATCTCAACTCATCTTCTTTGGCCATTCTGATGCTTTTGACACTGTCAACCACATCCTCTACCTAGACTGGGGACAGCTAGATGGTACAGTGGATAGAGTGCCAGAACTGGAGTCAGAAAGACTCATCTCCCTGAGTTCAAATATGGCCTCAGATACTTACTAGCTATGTGACCCTGGGCAAGTCACTTTACCTTGCTTGCCTCAGTTCTTCATCTGTAAAATGAGCTGGAGAAGGAAATGGCAAACCATTCCATTATCTTTGCCAAGAAAACTCCCAAATGGGGTTACAAAGAGTCAGACGTGACTGAAAAATGACTAAACAACAACTACCTAGATACTTTCTCCTCACTTGTTTTCTATATCAATGCCTTGTCCTAGCAGTCTTCCTAGCTAAGTGCTGCTTCTTAATCTTCTGTGTCCCATTTCCCATGACCTCAGTATTTGTGTCCCCCAAGACAATATTCTATATTTTCTTCTCTTTATATTCTCTTCCTTAGTGATCTCATATATTCACATGCTTTTAATTATCCTCTTTACACAGAAGACTCCAAAATATGCATATTGAGCCTTAATATCTCTCCTAAATACCAGGCCTGCATCTGCAGCTGTCTGTTGGCCATCCCTATCTGGATATACACCATCAAACTTAGTCTGTCCAAAACTTAATTCAGCATGTTCTCCCTACCATGTTTTTCCATGATCCCACAAGGTTCCCTGTCTCTGCTTGTGGTACTACCATCCTCCCAGTAACCCAAGTTCCAAACCACAGAATCATCTTTGGATGGGGGTGGTACAGGAACGAGGGAAGAGTCAATCATTTGCCGAGTTATATCAATTCTGTATTTACAATGTCTCTTGCCTATATCCACTCACATGGCCACCACACTACTTTAGGCTTTTGTCATTTCTTGGTTGGCCTCCCATTTTTTCATAGATTCCCATTTTTAATCCTTACTTTGTCTCTCTTCTTTTGGGTTCTTTTTTTTGTGTGTGAGAGACAGTTGGGGTTAAGTGACTTGCCCAGAGTCACACAGGTAGCGAGTGTTATGTGTCTGAGGACAGATTTGAATTCAGGTCCTCCTGATTCCAGGGTTGGTGCTCTATCCACTGTGCCACCTAGCTGCCCCCGTCTCTCTTCTTTTGATTCATCCTTCACACAGGTTCTAAAATAATCTTGCTGAGGCAAAAGTCTTAACACAAACTTTCTGTGGCTCTTAATTGCCTATAATACAAACTACAAAATCCTTCCTGCCATTTAAGACCTTACATAATTTGGGCCAACCTATTTTAAGAGTCTTTGCTTACATTACCCCCTTTTCAAGCCCTCTACATTCCAGTCAAACTAGACTACTAGCCATTCTTCACACCTCACATTGTATTTCCTGCATTAGTGAAGTTGCCCAGACCAGCCCCCCCTTGCCCAAAACACATTCTTTTCTCATCTCCACATCTCAGAGTCCTTATCTTTCAGATGCCAATTCATGGATATCTCCCCTCCCAGTTATAAATGCTTTTTCCTCAAATATTCCCAGAGCACATTGTCTGGATCTGTCCTTTGTCCTCATCACTCCCATGCTTATCTAAGTACATGTTATTACCTCTGCTTTCAAGTAGAATATAAACTCCTCAAGGCCAGGTATTTTTTCTTTCTATCTTCGTATTTCCTATGACTAGAATCCTGGCATACATATATTAGTTGCTTAATAAATGTTTGTTGAATTGAACTGTTCATCCTTTATAGACAAGCACCATTTTGTGAATAAACCTCAAAAGGAGATCAAATGTAAACTATTTTATTCTTTATTTCATTGCATCAAAACCCTCTCATTTAGTCAAATAACTTGTGAAAAATATACATGCATAATGGAGTGTTCGGCAGTTAATATACAAAAACACAGATGAATGAGCACCTTCTCAGAATCAAGCAGAATGTATCTAATTGCTGAAGGTGGTGATAGTGGTAAGAACTATAACTAGGGTGGGACAACGGAAGTTTAGTTCCAGGGTACCAAAATTTAGAGATCACCTACAGCATTTACACTTTCTTGAAGTGCAGAAAACAATGGAGTTTAATACCTACTTAGCAAGATAATTAATTAAAACAGGAAGCTCCCAGATGACATTTCTTCCTCCACCACGGACACATCTAAGGTAAGTTCCTTCTTGGCATACTCCACTCTGCTTCCTCCCCCTCCTATGAAAATCTTCCCCAAATTAGTCTCATAGTTTCCTGGGGTCAGTCTCCCTACCATGGGATGGTGTCTCAGAGTTTCAGATCAACTGAACTGCCTCAAACACTTAAATTTTGGGTACAATTGTGCTGGTGCTTGAGGAGCTGACAGTACTGAATGCATTCTTCCTTTTTCCCCAATCTTCATTCTTCGACTGTCCTACTTGGGGCAAACAACTGACAGCAGGGAGGCAAGTCAAGAGCATGACTAGACTGATTCATCACTCGAAGTGAGTGAACACGAACACAGTAAAAGATTCTGTAACACATGCCCAAAATATAGCCATTTCTAAATAATGATATTGCCTTCCACACCTACAAGAAGTAGAGGCAGCAGTTTGTCAGCAACAACCTTTTCATAGCTGATCTGCAATTCCCTTAAAGCCTACCAAAGTAATATTCTTATAACCCTTCCTCAAGTTCCTTCCCTGAACCCAACAAGTTTATTACAATGATTTAATATTATTTTGTCCCTAGATCACAGGATTTGGAGTTGGAAGAGACCTTTCAGCTCATTTACTATAACCCCTTAATTTTTACAAAGAAAATGATTTGGTTGTGAGGGTTTTTTTTGTTGTTGTTGTTGTTGCTTTTATCTCAAAAGAAAAAAGAAAAGGCTTTCAAGAGCTCAGCCTGCTTTCCATTACTTAAGAGCCAATTTTCCAATTTGTACATTGTGCAGACCCCTCATGCTTCCTGTCCCTTATCCATTCAATGTTATTTTACGTCTTCCAGAGACAGAGGCCAAAAATAAGCAGAAGAGGCAAAAATCAACTCAGACCTTTTTACTTTTCTGTTAAAATATTCTGGAGGGTTTCTTGGGCAAGGGGAGAAGGTTGAAATATTGAGATCACACGTAGTATTAATTTGTGGAGGTCCTCCTGCTCTCTTATTGACAGTTATATGTAGCAGCATAATTCAGTCCTTAAGACAGAGGTTCTTAGCCTTTTTTGTGTCATGGAGTGCTTTGGCAGTCTACTGAAGCCTATGGATGCCTTTTTTAATAACCAAAGGAAACACAAACTTTCATTTAGACGTTAGTGAAAATTATTATTATTTTTTCTTATCCAAGTTCATAGATTCTCTGCAATCTGTCTACAGACCTAAGTATGCCAGATTTAATGAACTGTTAGGCCAGCTTTCTTTAAAAAATGAAATCGTTCAATGTGTCCCTCATAAAAAGCCGACTACTCTCATCAATAAAAATAGACAATATTTATTCCTGTGCTTGTGTGGAATGAATACAGATGATGAAACTTTTATCCTTTCATCTGAATTAAATAACCCAACTTTGTGGTGAATTTTTAAATGATCTCAAGAAATACTGCCTTTTAAAGTTTTCTTTAATGACTAGTATTGTATTGTTGAATACTAGGAAGGAGTAAAAATTAAGGTTGAAAGAGGCAATTGGTAAGAGGAGACATTATATTCAAACCATCCAACTCAAAATCTGTTGTCCTATGACCTGTTACTTTTAGGCCATCATATTCATTGGAACTTTCTGATTTTAGAACTGCTTCTTCTAGCTAGATGTGTGGCAGCCTCATCAACTGGGTGAGGATATATCTGAATTCCTAAGTTTGTCTGACCACACCCACTATCCTAATAAGAGGTAGTAACTTTGGGTTTTCTTTTATTTGGGTAGAAAAGCCTCCCTGACCATCACTACCATAATCTATATTAATTTTTTCCCTCTGAAGTTCTCTAGTTTTCCTCTGGGACATTTGTACAGCTCTTTCTTATGGCTTACAGATGAGTGATTCGACTTTCAAAGAACTGAGTTCATGGGATATATGGGCTTTACCAGTTCAATAGCATTGAGCTGTCAGCATCAGCTAAAAGTGGAACAACACTGAAGTCCCTCTAGCCACAGGATGTAGTAGTGACATCCCACCCCAAACCCCTTCTGAGGTTGTATTGTAAACTGAAATATAATGAAGAGAGGCATAGATTGCCTCAAGTACCAGAATGCCCATTACTCCCTAAATATAGCTGCTGTCACTCTGGGAGAAAAAGAAAAGTGTGTGGTAAAATCTGGAGACTAGTGGGCAGCTCCAAGAATGTGAGGATCAAGAAAAATAGGCTTCCATCTACACAAAATTGTTCATTGTCCATGTGGCATTATTTTTGGCGAGTTAAAAAGGCCTATCTGACTCCTAAATATCTCCTCCATCAGCCTCCTATAGTGTCTGAAATGCCCATCACTTAATTCACTCCTGAGTTAAAGCACTATGTATAGAAAAGCCTAATAAAATTCAAATAATTCCTCAAGAAGGATAATATCAGCATCTATTAATATGCACTAGTTTATCAGACTATCTAGCATTCACCTAGCACAGACCAATGGGACATCAGAGAGGTATTAATCAGGAGAATATTTATCAGGTTGGGGTGCTTCTGAGGGGAAGAGACCCAAGTGCCATACTCCAACTGAGACCCCAGCAGGCAAGGATATGCAGGAGAGCCCAGGTAAATGGCAATTCAACAAATGTTTGTTGAATGAATGAATGGATGGCAAAGGCGTCAAAAGTGGGAAGGCAGAATTGGCAAAACAATGCCTAACTCAAAATTTCACTTCAGGCCTACCCAGTGTTATCAAAGTCTCTCCATTAATGGTAGAAAAGGAGATTGGAGGGGACCACCAGCAACATGTATATAAAAACAGGAGAGTCCTGCTATAAGGAGCAATATTAGAAACCTCCTAAGTGGATGGTATTTCCTGGAAGAGAAAAGCATTAAAAAATTGTTATCTGAGTTGGATAGTGTACTAGGATAGTTCATCTTACACAGTCCTCATTGGCCACATGAGCTCTTCTTCCTTCCACTAAAGGCCTTGATAGACCTAAATGGGGGGTGGAGGGGGAAGAGATTCTGTTATATGGATGGTTATTCATTATTTTAGCTGCCTCATATATCATTGGGATTATTTTTCATTTATAGATAATAATATTGCCTTTAATACTTGCAAAAGCAGAAGTGCTTTATTGGAAGCAACCTTTTCATATTTTATCTGTAATTCCCAACTTATATGATTTGGAAAAGCACAAAACAATTTATTGAGGCACCAATCAAGTATGAGAAAATGGAGAATTCCAAGAAGCAAGTTTTACCTATGAGTCAATGATATCTGGGAGCCTCATTTTCCAAGCAAAACTCTTTTGGGAAGAAAATTTGCATTTTAAAATCAATTCATCAATGGGACAGTCACATTTATAGCCCAACATATTGTAACAAACAAAGATGTTTGTATTCATTAGTACCATCTCATCTCCAGGACTCACAGTAATACCTATATTCTTCCACTGGCAATAGTAGAATTGTCTCCGGATCCAGATATACAGGGACAGCAATTAGAGTTGTGATTTCATTGTTATAAAGATCTAGGTAAGGAAACTGCCTCTACCAGTGTAAGTCAGCACCTTCTCCGCAATTTTTAGACAGGTGCCTAGGAGCCTGAGCCATTTATCCAGTATGTATTAAAGGCAGTATTTGAATCCAGGTCTTCCTGATTCTGATTCTTTATCACACTATGCCACATTGCCTCTCAGTACCAGATAAAACTTAAACAAAATACATTGAAGACAAACTTGTAAAGCTTAAAAAAAGATATGCTATGAAACTTCAGTAATGAGGTTAAACAAATCTCTTGGATACACAAATATTATCAATTTTCCCTTTCTAGTATTTTCAATAGTCACCTGGAAAGTATCATCTTTTGACTTACTCATGGTTGGGAGGCAACCATATGGGGAAAAATGGTACCTGAAGCATTTTTCCTTAAAAATCAATGGCAAGATGATGGGCTTCTCATTCTATCATATATGCAGACTTTGGTAGTGGGATTATTGTATGAAAATCAAGCATTCATCAACTCCTTATCCTGCTTGCTTGCATTCTTTCCCATTTTCATGGGCTTCTTTGAGCTAATCCAATAAGACAAGGGCCTTATTAATGCATCTAAATGGGTACTATGTTCTTTTATGGGCCAAAGCCAAGAGCAAAGGCCAGAAAAGCAGAAACAGTTTCTTCAGCCATAAAGTGGGGTTATGAATATACAGCTCTGCTTCTCAGGGAGTGTTTTCATCTGGCAATATCAAGATCTCTTGTAGCTGTTATAGATGCATTATTTAGTCTTCTTGGTTCAAAGGAGTATAAGGAAGATTCCAGATCATCCTTAGCTTCTTTGATTAGTGTGCTCTCATATCTACAGGGGAACTCCATCATAAGTGGCGTTGGGGGATAAAGATAGAACCCATGTTAAAGGTTCTTAGCATTATGGGGAGGAGAGACATATTATATTCCACTACTTATAGAGGAAATGTGATCTAGCCTGTAACATTACTAAAGCCACAAGCTGGCAAGCACTCTATTATAGGGTTTTATTGTAGCATAGGAAATATTTGAAGGTCATCAGAAAAGTATATTTTGCCCTTTCCTACCCCCAACTGACTCCAAATAGCATTACTATTCCCACAGTCTTTAAAGAAGCTCTCCATCTCCTGAGGCAGACTTAAGAAGGTTAGTGCATAATCTAGTAGAAGAGCATTAAGGCAGAAACCATTCAGGGGTGTCAGTGTCTTGATGACACTTCAGCACCATCATGTGGAACAGCGACATTACAGTGACCAAAAAGTCTCCACTGCTAAGGTATGAGTTTGGTTAAGAACAGGAAAGAGGTCTTTAGAACCAGTGCCCAGAGCTGAGTCTTTGGTGAAGAGAAACAATCCCGAGCTATTGGTACTTGTGACCAACCCTATAGCCCTCTTAGAAGTCATAGGGTGACACAAAAACAGTGATCTTAGACACGTGATTAGCCTGGAAGGTGCGATCCAGATACTCTGACATGTCAACGTCCACCTCTAATGTCTGTGGCCCTTTCAGGCTCTGCACGAGGATCAGCTCCCCAGTCTGTCGATCAGAGCGCTGCATCACAAAATGCCCCCGGCTGTTGCCTCCTACAATCCCAAAGCGCAAGCTGTCAGGCCCTGGCCTTCCAGGAGCTGAAGCTGTAGCCATGCGGAAGAGTGTGATTGGTGTCTTCAGGCTGGAAGGTAGTGCAAGATAGTGAAAAGAGATGGTCTTGGGAGCATGGTGACAAGATTTACTGTCCATGGGGCAGGGGTTGCGTTCACATTGGCTGTAAAACAAAGGAACAATGAAGTTTTAAGATCCAGGGCAGGTGGGGTTTTTTAATACACATGCACACTGGGATAGATTCCCAAAGTATGATCACTTCACCCCACCTACACACACACACACACACACACACACACACACACTTATTTTGTCCCAACCCATCAATTTCCTACCCCCTTATTCCAGAGAATGGTTATCCATGCTTCTACCACATCTGTATAAATATGAACTGGACACAAGCATATTCAATTCACTTAAAGGAGTAGTGGAGTGAAGAAGTCCCTTTGATTCCCTGTTCTACCACTGTCTCATCAAATAAAAAAGTTATCAGATATCATCAGGGATGATGGTGTTCCACTATTATATGTGCCACACTTTCCCACAAAATATAGCTTATATAAAAATATGAATGTAGCCTATACTCAGTGTTATTTTTCAGTGTGTACATACATATACACATACATATATGCATACATACACTGGCAACACGGCATAGTGTCATAGAGCACTGGACTTAAAGTCAAGAAGACCTAGGTTGAAATTTTGCCCCTGATACTAAGTATGTGGCCATAGTCAAGTCACTAAACCTTTTTGAGACTCATGTAACTAAGAGGAGCTAACATTTATAGCTGTATTTATAGAGAGCTCTAAAGCTGGCAAAATGTCTTTAAAATATTAGGTCATTTTATTCTCACAACAACCCTAAAAGGTAGGTGCTATTATTATTTCCATTTTACATATGAGGAAACTGAGGCAGACTGTGCTTAAGTGACTTGCCCAGTATCACAGAGTTAGTAAGGGTTTAAATCAGGATTTGAACTCAGGTCTTCCTAACTTCAAGTCCAGCACTCTATCCCACTGAGCCACCTAGTTGCCTCTAGGGATGGGGAATGGACCTGTGACTTCATTGGTATAATAGGGAATTGTCAGATGAGGTGCAAGTTGGCACCTCATCTGAAAGTTACAGTCTTAGAGAAATGTCTAAATCATTAAAAGGTTAAGGAATTTTTCTAGGGACACATAACAAATATTTGTCAGAAACAGGTCTTGAGCCCAGTTCTTCCTGTCCTCCAAGGCTACTTTCTGAGACTTTGTTTAGATGGGTTGCAATCTGCTTCAGTGAAGAGGAGTCCTACTTCAATAAAACCACAGGTCCTCAACACACTGATATAACATGTTTGTATATGTATATATCTTCCTTTCAAAGGGCCTCCATTTTATGAGCAAGATCTATATTCTATAGTGGTCTATATTTGGACCATTAGAGTCAGAGTATTTTTTCAGATAACTGAATTTTACTCCTTTAAGCACCAATGCTTTTTTATTTCGACCATTTTGGATTAAAATCTGACTTAAATGTGTTAGTTTTGTTTCCTTTATTTAACAGAAGATTTTTTTTTAATAATAATCTTCTTGCTGGTCTTCTAGCTTCTAGTTTTTCCCCACTCCAAGCCCTTCTCCAAATCTAATTATATCACTCAGGTCCTGTTGGCTTCCTATTCATTGGCTCCTATTGTCTAATAAATAAAATAGAAACTCAGCCAGAACCCCCGTAACCTAATCCCATCTTTCACTCATTTATCTATTAAATTCCCACTGTGTGCAATGCACTGTGCTAGGCTTTGAGGGAGATACAAATATAATCAACCTTTCCAAGCTTACCTCGTACTATTCTCCTTTGCCTAGCCCATTACCCAGCCAAACCATATTACTTACCCAACTCTATTCTCCTTGGTCTTTGTTTCTCTGCTCACAGAATCCCTCTTGCCTGGAGTATACTTTTCTTTGCCCCACCTCCTCCCATCTTAACCCATTAAAATCCTTTTCCTCCATCAAGGCTTAGCTCAGATTCTCTCTTCTCAAAGGATCCTTCACAAATTCTACCAGATGGAAATTATCTCTCCTCCCTGTAACTTCTTCACATCACTTTGGACTTCTAATATTTGCATTTGTAGCATGTTTATTTGTGTTCATGTCTTATCTCTCTTACTAGATTGAGCTCCTTGAGGTCGGGATGTATACCCTAATTCACCTTTGTATTCCCAGTGTCTGACAGATAGGAAGCAGTTAATACATTCTGTTTGATTGTCCGATATTTGTACCCCTAGCACTTGTCACATAATAGGTGCCTAGGAAATGTTAGTTTGGTTGAATTGACTGCTAAATTTCATTCACATGATGACTCAGGGTTATTATTGTGAACAACAATTACTATACTATACTGAGAGGTAAGGATGCTTTAGGGGGCTTTTTGGGTATACACAACTATTTATCACAGGTGTTAAATGGTCCCAGACTTTTAGCTGGCTCTGTTAACTCTCCACTCCAATCCCTAAACCTGCTGATACCTGCCATTTCTAGTGACTCAGCTATGATCAACATCATTCCTTTCTTTGCAGTTTTTAGTATCTATCTAATTCAGGTGGAGGCCAGAAAGTTGTTTGTTAGATCAGTGAGCTGAGTTTATACACAATTATAAATCCTCTCATCCTGAGAGGGGTTCTGGCTTTTCTCTAGGGTGAAGGGCATAGGTTTTGTGGAAGTCATTGTTTTCTGAGACCTTTTTACCCTTTGTCTGGCTTAAATATTCAACGATTTAAGACTTTATAGATTATCTAGTCTAATATAATGACTATGTTCTGGATACTTGTGACTGCTAGAAGGATGACCTCTTAGATACATTAATACTAACATTTATTCTTTTGAGTGTTAAATAACATAGCTATAATATATATAATAAATAATACAACCATAAAATTTATGACCCTACATACACATATATGTACAATATATATACATTTCCTCCCTGGAAAGGAAGCTTTGGGAGATGACACTAAGGCATTCTTTGGTACGCCACTAAATCCTCAATATACCACAACAATGATCTCTAAAATGTTATCACAAAAATCTATTGGCCAAGAGCTATTAATCTCATTTTATATTTGGGAACATTGATACTCAGGAAAGATAAGTGTCTTGCTCCAGGTCATCTTTTTTTTTTTTTGGCCAATAACGGAAATGGAACAAAGACCCAGTTGTCTTCACTCCCAGCTCCACGGTGTTTTTTTTTCCCCATTAGAAAACACTACCTGCCCTGAGCCCCATTGAAGAGGTCTTTTTTTCTTTTTGCTAGGCAAAGGGGTTAAGTGACTTTCCCAGGGTCACATAACTAGTGAGTGTTACAAGTCTGAGGCCAGATTTGAACTTAGGGGTCCCCCTGACTCTAGGGCCAGTGCTCTATTCACTGTGCCACCTAGCTGCCACCTCCCACTGAAGAGTTGAAGGCCACTAAAAAAGGACCCAATGGGCTAAAGTGATCCTATTATGGAGACATTTTGAACTTTACTTACAATGAGGATGTTTTCACGTAGCTCACATTACCACTGCTCTTTGGACACTCTGGACTGACACACTGAAAACTGCCACCTGTGTTAATACATGTGGTCCCCCAGGTACATGTATGCTGGGATTCTGCACACTCATCAATATCTGTAACACATAGGGAAAAAATAGCAAAGAAGAAGAGGAAGAAGAAGAAGAAGGAGGAGGAGGAGGAGGAGGAGGAGAAGAAGAAGAAGAAGAAGAAGAAAGAAGAAGAAGAAGAAGAAGAAGAAGAAGAAGAGAAGAAGAAGAAGAAGAAGAAGAATCAAGCTTTCCCTTCAGCATCCAACAAAATCCGTGAAAGTTTCTTTTCCCCCTCAGGTTGTAATGGATTAAATGGGTGGCAGAAAAGAAATAAAAGATTATACTTGCTGCCAGCTCTCCCAGACCTATATCTTTTCTTTTCTTTTATAATTATACCTTATTTAGTTTAACATTAATTTTTTTTTAAATTTTGAATTCCAAATTCACTTTCTCCCTTCAGTCCATTCCCCACCCATTGAGAAGACAAGCAATATGATATGAATTACACATGTGAAGTCATGCAAAACACTTCCATATTATTCATGGTGTAAAAAAATGGCAAGAAAAATAAAGATGTTTCAATCTGCACTCAGACTCCATCAGTTCTCTCTCTGGAGGTAGATAGCATTTTTCATCATGAGTCCTTTGGAATTGTCTTGGATCATTGTATTGTTGAGAATAAGTAAGTCTTTCACAGTTGATCATAAAATATTACTGTTATTGTGTACAATATTCTCCTGATTTGACTCACTTCACTTTGCATCAGTTCATATAACTCTTCCTAGGTTTTTCTGAAACCATCCCCTTTGTTATTTTTTTTAAAGCACAATAGTATTCCATCACAATCATATACCATAACTTGTTGAGCCATTCCCAATTGATGGGAGTCCCCTTCATTTCCAATATTTTTGCCACCACAAAAAGAGCTGCTATGAATATTTTGTACAAATAGGTCCTTCTCTGTTTTCTTTGGTCTTTCTGGGATACAGACCTGGTAGTGGCATTGCTGGATCAAAGGGTATGTACAGTTTTATAGCCCTTTGGGAATAGTTCCAAATTGTTCTCCAAAACAGCTGGACTAGTTCACTACTCCATCAACAATTTATTAATGTACCTATTCTTCCACTTCCCCTTAAGTAATTATCATTTTCCTTTTCTGTTATGTTAGCCAATCTGATACGTGTGAGGTGGCACCTCAGAATTGTTTTAATTTGCATTTCTCTAATCAATAGTGATTTAGAGCATTTTTCCATTTGACCATTGATAACTTATTTCTTTTTCTAAAAACTGCTTGTTCATATCCTTTGGTCATTTATCAATTGGGGAATGGCTCTTGGTTTTTGGGTTTTTTTTATAAATTTGGCTCAGTTCCTGATACAGTTGAGAAATGAGGCCTCCATCAGAGAAACTTACTATAAAAGTTTTTTCCCAGTTTTCCTGCTTGCTTGCTTGCTTTGGTTGCACTGGTTTTGTTTGAGCAAAATGTAATCAAAATAATCAAAATTATCCATTTTACTTCCCAAGATCTCTCTATCTCTTATTTGCTCATAAACTCCTCCTTTATCCATAGATCTTACAGGAGATCTTCATCATTTTGCACCAAATATGGTCTGGGATACTTCTTGATACTTGAGGAAACAGACCTAAGCAATTGAATTGACTTTCCTGAAGGCACAGAGTAAACTAATGAGCAGGTCTGGTACTCAAATCCACACATCCTTGGCCCTAATCTAGTGCTTTTTTTTGGTGAGACAATTGAGGTTAAGTGACTTGCCCAGGGTCACACAGCTAGTAAGTGTCAAGTGTCTGAGGCTGGATTTGAACTCAGGTCCTCCTGACTCCAAGGCCAGAGCTCTCTATACTGTGCCACCTAGCTGCCCCTAGTGCTCTTTCCATTACACTATGGCATATTCCACAACATTGCTGGGAATTTTGCTCTTAATATCTGTGCCTTCATTATATGCTGTAGCATATAATCATTTTATGTATGTAAATTTTATCTCACAAGTTAGACTGTAAATTCCCCAAGGATACAGAGATATGTTTTCTACTTTTTAGATATCCCTGTTGGTGATTACAATGCTTTTGGGTACATAATATTGATGATACACTTAAGTGGCCACACTTACAGTAAACCTTTCCAAGCCGAAGGCTGTAGACTTAGACACCTTAGAATTAGTCCAACACCCTCATTTTACAGATAAGGAAACTGAGAACCAGCAAGTAAAGTGACTTGCCCAAGGTAACACAGGTATTTAAGTGACAGAGATAGAGTTTGAACCCAGGTGCTCTTATTCAAAGCACAGAATCACAGAATTTGAGAGTTGGAAGGGACCTTGGCAGCCATTGTCTAGTTCAATTGACAGAAAAGGAATCCCTCGACCAAATCAACAACAATGCAACATGTGGTTACATAGTATAAAACCACTACTTTCAGACCTCTGAGCAGGGGCATGTCCATTCTGGACAGCTCAAAGTATTAGGCAACTTTTCTTGACATCAGGCTAAAATCTGTCTATTTGTTTAACTTCCATCTATTATCATTCCTGGTTGTTCCCTCTGGGGCCAAACAGAAAATCTAATCCCTTGCCCACATGATGACCCTTCAAATACTTGAACACAGCTATCATGTCTCTCCTGAGTTTTCTTTTCCTCAAGTAAAACATTTTCCCTTTCCTCAACCAATTCTCATGAAATGAACTCAAGAGCCTTCACCATTCTAGTTTCCCTCCTTTATTCACTCTCTATTTCATCACTACCCTTCTTAAACCATGGTTCCCAGGTCTGAGCAAAGTACTCCAGATTAGGTCTGACCAAGGTGGAGCACAGTAGGACTATCTCCTCAATATTTCTGGAAGCTATGTCCTTCTTAATGCATCCCAAGATCACACTGGCTTTGAATTTTGGGGGTTAGGGGCCACCACATCACACCCCTGACTCATATAGGTTTTGCAATCCACTAAAATACCCAGGTAGAACTATTGGTCTATTCTTGCCTTTCCCATCTTGTGCTTATAAAGCTGATATTTTGCACCCAAGCACAAGACTTTACATTTATCTCTCTTGAATTTCATCTTACTAGAATCAGCTTGGTACTCTGTGAGCTCTCCCTCTCAGGTTTGCGTCATCTGAAAATCTGATGAACCCCTTCTCTTTCCATTGTACCACACTGCTTCTGCTGGCAAGGCTGGGGCTCAGAAGACAGACTGTGGGGCCTGTACCAATTATTAACTTCAAAATACAAATGTGATTTATATCATCATTACCATTTAGTGTTACTAGCATTGTACCCTCATCAGAATAATGAAGAAATGTTTTTTTCCTCTCCCCAAAGCACCATATATCACTCATAAATTGGCAATATTAATTCTCTTCATCCCAGCTACCACTAAAATTTTTTTAAAATACATTTTGAAATATTAGGGGGAAAACCCTGACATTTTAGACCCCAAATTCCACTAGTGTGGCAAATGTCAAATAGGTATTCTTGAAGTCATAACTTCAGTCCTTTTGTTTCTACTTGGCACAAACTTTCTTCCTATTTCCAGTGTCCAGTCTGTTTAAAAAGACAGTAAACCCATTTCACTGAACAGTTCTGTGATGTGCAGAGGACTATCTTATGTGGGGAGGTACACAGAGTTTGTCATCAGTCCCCTCCCATTTCTCATTCTGGAAGGGACATCTGAGGACATCTATCTTATTTCACAGGGATTAGGAAACTGGGGACCGAGGAGGCTAAGTGATATCATCAAAGCAATAGTCCCTTTCTGTTCCCCTTTTCCCCCTTCAGATTATGATACTATCTGCGCTGTCATCTGGAATAATGGTCTCCAAAACAGGGGCCAGGACTCTCTAGGGAGGTTTGTGATCAACCAATCACAGTGGAAAGAGGGATGACATCTCTCACCTTCCCTGAAAAAGCCAACTATGAGGTACAACAATAACATTATTATAATTTATTATGGGATTTTCTCCAGCACAATGATATCTACTCATATTCCCCACTTTATGTTCTCCCTCTGCCGTACAGGCTTCAAACCTCTCCCTTCTGAGGCAGGGATTAGCTCTGTAGAGCAGTTACAACCTTGAAAATGGTTACGTGCTTGAGAATCTTTTATACCTGATTTTTAAAAAAAATTTCATGAAACAACCGTGTAGGCTGGAATATTTGGAAGGTATGTCTGTAAGATTAATCGTTTCCATGCCTTTGCCTCACCCCCTCTCTGCCTCTACCTCTTATCTCAGGACCTAGAAAGTTGTAACAACAGAATGAGAGAGAAGTGGGGGTCTTCCTGTCTGCAGTCTCTCCCCCCACTCCCAACCAATGACTTTTTCCAATCAGCAAGACATAACTCACCTTCACAGCTTTTTCCATCCTCAAGAGTGCGATAGCCGTTCGGGCAAGAGCAGCGGAAGGATCCGGGGGTATTAATGCAGTTGTGCATACAGAGCTGGTTGGTCCCCTCCAACTTATAAACCTCACACTCGTTCACATCTGTGGAGAAAAAAAAAATTATCCCCCCATCCCCCACAATCTATCCATGAGTCTGGGGACAATGCAAGTTGTAATGGCCTAGGCCACTAGTGTGCCATCCACACAACTGCCACCTCTTCTGCCCAGAGTAGAGGTTCTTCACCTTTGGGCTGTGAACTTTTTTTTAAAATTTATTTTGATAACTATACTTCAATATAATTTTTTTTGTTATCCTGTACTTTTTATTTTATGCATTTAAAAATGTTATTCTAAGAAAAGATCTCCAGACCTCACCAGACTGCTTAAGGGGCCATGACATAAAAAGGGTAAAGAACTCTTGACCTTGGGAATGTCCTTGAATGCTGCTATTAAGCCCTCAGGGAACTCCCAGGCTGAGATGTAGCAACCGTTGAAGCACAGGAATACTTCATTGAAGGCTGAACTAACTTTCCACAAGGAGATGTTTGGGAGGTTCCAATGAGTTGCTTTTTTCTCAAAAGTTCAAGGGACAGTAGAAATAAGGGTGTGGGGTGAAGAGAACAAGAGGGGAAGGAGCCAGTAGGGCTGGAGAAGAGGCCAATTCTTTCCATTCATCTATTGGGAGGTAGAGCTGACTCAGTGTCCTCCCAGGCAGGCTGGTGTTGACAGGCAATGAAAGTACATGCATTTCTCAGCCTGCATGCCACTGTCTGGGTGTGTCCCTGTTTTGTAGCTGACAAGTTTGGAAGTTTCAGAGGGCATATTATCTTTAGCTAATACAGTCCAGTCTGGAGCAAAGCAAGGTGGTCTGGGAATAAAGGATTTTGGGACCCTTAACTGTTTCCATTAAAAGACTTAAGCAATTCCTACCATCAGTTATGATAGGAGAGAGAATCCATTTCAACAGTTGTAAAATGGGTGATTTTTAAGGTCTTCAATCCAGGCATAATTTTAAAGTTGCAGCCCTTTTCCTCTTTAGAACAAATCCCTTGGTTCAGCAGGGTGAAAAGGGAGATCAGGTGTCAGTGGGGTACATGAGGAGGCAAGTGAATAGAACCCAACATCAGAGAACAGCAATGGAATCATTCTGCTACCCCCATCCACATCAAAAGAGACTGGGACTACATCACACACAGAAAATATAATGGAGATTTGATAGATATCTCATTATTTTAATCAATGTACATTGTATGAATAATTCATTCTCTCTCAAACTCTCCATTAGAGCCCTAGCTATGGTGCTGACTAGAGAAAATCACTGTGGAGACGACTGTCAGGATAGTGGTGCCCTAAACAGTAACAGTGAAAAGGGGGAAGGACTGGGGGGGGAAGAGGAGATAATGAGCTCGGTTTTGGGCATGTTGATTTTGAGATGTCTGCAGGAGGTACCGTTCAAGACGTTCCAAAGGAAGCAATTGCTGATGCAAGTGACTCAGCTCCTTGCTTCATTAAGACAGCACCGCCAAAAAAAGCATGTTCCAGACACAAAGGTAACAACAGAACTCATTTAACTGATTTATTTCCCTTTCTGTCTGAGTCACTCCCTTGTGGTAGCTAGGACCATGGGGAAGCTTGTACGTTCTCTCAATTCACAAAGACCCAGGGTCTTAAAAGAGTAATGAATGCCTAAAGGCAAAGGGATTCCGCCTCCTAATCCTGGCCCTAAAGAGTACCCTGATCACTTACCCTGACATATGCTGTTATCTGCTGTGCCCTTCATGTGGAAACCCGCCTCACAGCTACAGTGTTGAGTTCTATCCACCTTGGCACAACGTGGCTTGCGACTAAAGGCAGGGTCATTGGTCACACTCCACTCAGGTGCCACTGAAAATTAAAAAATCAATTTTAAATTACTCTTGGAGCATTTCACCTTGGTTGGGGAAGTGCCCTATTCTCAACTTAGTATAGCCAAGGACAGTATTGCTAAGAATAGCTAACGAGTAGAGTCTGGGAGTCAGCAGGGAAGCCTACTAAGAGCGAGTGTGCCATGGGGCAAAGAGCAAGGAACTTGGGCTTAGGAAAAACCTAGGTTTGAATCTTGCCTCTGACACTAATTTGTAACTCTAGTTGTCACTTAACCTCTTTGAGACTCAGTTTCTGTAAGATAGAGATAATAACACCTATAATAACAAACAATAGGATTAGTGTGGGGATACTATGAAATGATGTACGTGAAGCATTTTGCAAATCCAACACTGTTACATAATTGTCAGCTGCTGCAATCATTATTGTTGTTGCTGATGTTATCTCATTCTTCTCATTCCGTTTGGGCAGGATGACAGTGATTATTGTTTTTAATCTTGTTTTCATCTTTGTTTATGGGGTTTGGAGAAATAGTCCTACAACAAGTTATTATTCTGCTTTTTTTTATGCTAACATTCATGACTACCTTTTGTAACCAAATAAAGGCATTAGAATGTAAGCGCCCTGTAAGTTTACTAAAAACATCTTCTGGCGAACTCCAATAAGTAGGTAGAATGGTTTGTCTTTTTTTTTGGTCTTGGTTCTTCGTGGTTTTTATTCATTCCACTAGGTCACTATGTTCTGAAGGCTTTTCACTTTTCATAGCTGGAAAGGACGAATATTTATTATGGTGACATCTATTTAAAATAATGTCGTTCATTTTTTGTAGATCAACGTTATACCCACATGATTGTGGGCAACAGTTGTGCCTCTAATAATTGTTTCGTTCCAGGACAGCCTATTTGTCGAATTTTTAAGAATATTTTGAGGACTGTATTTGTAATACAGGGATTTCTTGTCAATTGTTGAAGAATAGTGAACTTATCATGTAAAAGTCTGTTGTAAATCTTCTTGAGGCGCTAAATTTTTATCACTTGCAGTGATATGGTGCACAATTTCTAACATTTCTTTGCATAATCTCTACCAACCAATAAGACTAGACTCTGAGAATAACTTTTATGTAATGTTTCATGGGAACGACCTGACCCTGTATCATTATCACAAACGTGTCCGTGTCTCTAAACAGATCTGCTTCACTTCACTATTTCTTCAGTGTTTGTGGCTTGAGTTCACATAGATATCATCCATGAAAGGGGTTTGATTCCACACGTGGATCTTTGTGGTTATTCTCACCTTTTTCAAGGGAGTTTAGATTAAAATGGTCCTTGGACAAATCATTAACATGCTACTATTTCTTTATACTTCATATTCTGGGTTTTAAAAAAAATTTTTTTTGGGGGGTAGGCAATGGGTTTAAGTGACTTGCCCAGGGTCACACAGCTAGTAAGTGTCATGTGTCTGAGGCCATTTGAACTCAGGTCCTCCTGAATTCAGGACTGGTGCTCTATCCACTGCACCACCTAGCTGCCCCCTATACTTAATATTCTGAAGACTATTGTATGATAGATAAAATAACTGCTTTTTATAATTGAATTAAAGTATAAAGTGTAAGTTTATCTTTTGTAAGCTTACTGAAAGCACCCTAGGACAACTCCAATGGAAGACAGGATAATGGAGATTATACCACTTTGTTATTATTTCTTTCTCATATTTTTAATAGAATTCAGATAAAATTAGTTCTGGGACAAGTCATTATCCTGCTATTATTATTCTATATTTAATGGTCCATGGACTATTTCACAGGTAGATAAAATAACTGTTTTGTAGTTGCATAAAAAGGGGTATTAGAATGTAAGCTTGTCCTCTTTAGAGGAGAGAATAAACATTTATTAAGCATCTACTGTGTGTGAGGTACATGCTGAGCCCTTTACAAATATTATCCCATTTGATCCTCACAACATCTGTGATATAGTTGCTACCATCACCCCCATTTTAAAGTTGAGGAAACTGAGGCAGAAAGAGGTTCAACAACTTGCTCAAGACCACACAGCTGGGAAGTATCTGAGGCTGGACTTGAACTCAGGTCTTCCTGACTCCAGGTTTAGTATTCCATCCACTGAGCTACCTATCTGCCTATAGGCTTACTGAAATCATCCTCAGTACAAAACCATTACAAATAGGGCAACAAGGGTGATACATACATACATATCTATATCTATATCTGTATCTATATCTATATATGTATTTCATTCTCTTCCCACAAACTCTGCTAAGTCTTGAAAGTTTTCCTTTGTATGTAATTTGGGGATTATGAGTTTTTGGTATGGTGCCATCTTATTAAAATGTTCTTCAGTTTTTATGGATCAACATTATATCTGGGCAATTACAGAGAACAGTGCATAGTGTGATAATAAACCAGGTTCAGGGTAATTTAGTGGTTGAGTTCCAATATACTTTGAGGTCTGTCTCTGTAGTACAGGAATTTGTTATCTGTTAGTCCATAAAACACAGTGCACTTCTGAAATATAATTATAGGTACTAGGTCATGTATTACTAGGTATATGGTAAGTACTGAATATTTACAACCTGCAGTGATATGTTGCATGGTTTCTACCATCTCCTTATACAATCTGCCTTGATCACTAATTCTGGGTCCCTTGGTTTCCAGTGGTGACGATCTTGTCATGAATTGCCATCATGATATATCCTTCTAATTCCATAAACAAATCCACATGACCTACCCATTTATTGGATGCTTGCCAGCACATCAACATATTGTTGGCTGAGTTCATGAGGCTGTCACTCACAAAAGGCCTTTTTCATTCCATTTTTGGACCTGAGTGGTTTCATAGACTCCTTCCAGAGACAAATCCCTTTTGGTTACATTCAACAAATGCAATGATTTGTGCCTGTTATTAAGCTATCGAGTGCTCTAAGAATATCTATTAATCCTCTTCCTTTTTTATGGCAAGGAAACATTAATAATATTTCTATAGCTACCTCAGATTGTTAGGCCTCATATTTCATTAACTATTCAGATGATTGCATAGACGTCCCACTTTTACATTCTAATAGAAACAGAAATGTGGCTTTGGTGCTGGCCAAGAGAATAGCTAACGTGCCATTCCACAGAGGACAGACTTCTGGGAAACATGGAGGGAAATTGTCAGGAAGCACAATGGGAGAATTCCATGGCTCCAAGCAGGGGCAAGAGCATAGGAACAAATCAATGGTTTGGAGCACTAGGACCTGAGCCTTCTCTTCCAATTTCTTGCTCTTTTTACCCACTCACAAAACTGTTACCTACCTGTCTGAGCCTGGTGCTGACAGTTGTTTCCAGCCCATCCTTGTGGACAAGTGCATTTGTATTGGTTGACTCCTTCCACACATGTTCCGCCATTTTGACAAGGATGGCTAGCACATTCGCTGACATCTAAGAAAAGAAATTATTTTCAAATATAATGATGTGGATTTTGACCCTGAAAATGTCTAGATTAACACAGGACAGGTGTCAGAAACTCTTAGCACATGTTAGTGCATGGGTCAGTTTTCTTTGACACAAATGCCAGCCACTGCTGCCACATTCCCTCCCCAACAATAACATGAACTTCATCAGGCTGTGAGAATTAGCTTCCAGCAAACATAACCTGTCCTACTTTCCAGTGAGTGACCAACAAGCTGGAGCTCACCTTCCATTGCCTTATGAATGAACTCCCTTTTCCCTCCCCCAACTCCTCCTAAGATCCAAAGGAAAGGGCCTAGGACTTTGACATCTCTTATTTAAAAGTTTGCCATATTATTTTATATAGTCTTGATGAAGTCAGCTTTCCAATTGCCTTTTGAGATAGTCCTACCTTAAGCAGTATTATTCAGTATCTGGCTAAAAAGATATTTGATTAAAGATAAAATGGTTGGTGCTGGGAAGGAGAAGGTACTACAGTGGATGGTTTGTGAGTGACTTCCCTAACCATATAATCCCTGAATTTGACACTTCCTGTTGAATCAGGAAGTATCAACAACTGTGTAGCTGCATCTGACTGTCAATTTTATAATACCAAAACTCAATGGCTCCTGGTTAAAGGGTAATTATACATTCTTTTCAATTGTTCAGTCATTTATTAAGTGCCTATTACAAGTAGGCACTGTGGTAAATGTTGAGGATAAAAAGAAAGGCAAAAGACAGTCCCTGCTGTCAAGTAGCTCACTGTCTAATGGGGGAGCAAGCTGAAAACAAGCATGTACAAACAAAATATATAAAGGATAAATTGGAAATAATAGAGGGAAGGCACTTGCATTAATGGAGATCTGCCCAACCTGACCACTGGTCTGTAACTCACAGTGCCAATAATACCCACAACCAGGGATGTGCTGGTAAATGTTTAATAACCAGCTATAGGTGGAAGGGGAATATATATGTGACACACTTTTAAGTTTAATCTGTATTATTAACATTTTTGCCATCACCTTAAGTCTAGACAGTCAACAAACCAATAAATCATGCCCTGCTTTGTAGCGGTTTCCAATTTCTGAGGTGTAAATGATCACACCAAACGTTTAACAGTTGGCCCTCCTGAGCCTGTACAAGCTGGTTTCAGCACACCCTTGCCAACCCACCTTCCCCAAGGCTTCCCCAGGTGCAGAGAGCATGCATTCTGATTCCAATGAACTTTATTTTGGCCCCATTTTTCACAAACACATACATTTGCCAGCATATTCACAGATACTCAGACTGCTGAAGTATGTACCAACCTGTTGGTTAGGGGAGCAGGACTTCACATGTTGGAAGATGTTAACATATCCATTTTGGATTAGAGTTTGCAATCTTGAAACACAGTCCATATTAGAGTCTGATAAATCCTCATAGCCTGTTTCTTAAAACCAGGTGATTTCCATTAAGTAGATAGATTGTAAGCTCCTTCAGGGCAGGGACTGTATTTTTTGGGGGGGTTTTGGTTGTTGGTGGTGTTTGGTTTTTTAACACAGTTCTTGGCACATAGTAGGTACTTAATTTATGCTTGCTAAGTTTGTTAAATCAAACTTAGAAGGTAATTAGAGAACTCAGTGATTTTAGAACTGAGTCCTGTGAAACATTTTAGTAAATCAAGAAGAATGTAGTGCCAGGCACTGTGCTAAGCAATGACGATACAAATGCCTTCAAGAATAAAGCATCCCTACTGTCAAGGAGGACACTGAGAAGCTGAAGGGAGGGAACTAGGACAGTTAAGGGGAACCTGCAGCCTTGAGGCCACATGTGGCCCTCTAGGTCCTCAAGTGTGGCCCTTTGACTGAATCCAAACTTGGAGATCACAAAGCATAATGGGAAAAGCACCAGACTTGGCATCAGAAGACCTGGGTTTAAGCCCTGGCTCTGCTGTGTATTGCCTGTATAACCTTGACTACCTGTATAGCCCTGATCCTTTAACCATTCCTCATATGGCTAGATCTCATGGGATCACAAAAGAGAACTTCAAGGTTAAACTTCTTCATTTTGCAGATGGGGAAGTCATTTATCCCCACTGATCTTCCATTTCCCATGAGATCTAGCCAGGAATGGTTAAAGGAACCGGGGGCATATGGCCTAGAGAAGGGAATAATTGATGGGGGAAAGGGAAAGTCTACAAGTCTTTGAAGGACTATGAAGTTGAAAAGGAATTTGTTTGGCCCCTAAGAATAGAACTTGGAGGAATGGGCAGAAATGGCAAAAATAGGCAAATTTAGGTTTTAAAGAAAAACATCCTTGTTAGAGCTATCAAAACTGGAAATGTGCTATTTTAGGAGGTAGCAGGTTCCCCTTCACCAGATTATTTGTGGAAGGGATGATTATTCAGGCATGGCTTGACCTAGAGGGCTTCTGAAGCCTTCTCCAACTCTAAAATTCTGTGATTTCCTCAAACCACAGGATGGTTTGAGTCCGATGCTCTTGTTTTTTAAATAAGGCAACTGAGTCCCAGAGAATCTAAGTAGCTCGCCCAAGTTCATGCCAGGAATCAAACTCAGGTCCTGTGACTCCAAAGTCAAAGTTCTTTCCATTGTACTACCCTATCTCTGGTTGCCAGATTGTGTCCCTTCATTCTCCTTCCCTTTTTAAACCAAAAGATATGATACTGTGAAGTTTAGCAGCACCAAGCACAGTGCCTGGCACACTGACTGAAAGTTTGTGCTCTCCCAATAAAGGATCATCCACTGTTAGCTAGCTGCTACGAAAGCCTTGATATTTGTCCTGATTCAGTCAGTCAGTCAATAAGCATTTATTAAATATCCGTTATGCACCAGGCTCTATGCTAAGACTAGAAATTCAAAGAGAGGAAAGAAGACAGTCTCTCCTCTCAAGGATCTCACAGCAAGAGGAGGACAACATGAAAACAACTGTCTACAAACAAAATATATAAAAAATAAGTTTGGAGATAATAGAGGGAAAGCACTAGTATTAAGGTGAAATAAAAGCTTCACATAGAAGACAGATTGGGAAAAATCTGAAAGAGTGAATTAAGCTTCATCTAAATTTTGAAGAAAATTATGTTAATGTTTTTAATAATGAAAGAAAAAATTTCAAAACTTGTTTTTAGCTTTAATATCCATCTTTTTGGAAAGAATGTTTTCAACTTCCTATTAACCTAAGCCCTAGTTTAATCGATTCCCCATGCTTTATGTTACCAAATCACCACCTCTAAGGAATGTCAATGGAGACAGTCAGCAAATACCACAGAGCTAGGAATTCCTCTTTCCCTACCCTTATACTTCCCAATAGCATAGCCTAAATACTGGCTGCCTGCTAGACCGTGAAGATATTGACAGAAAGCCAAAGAGTATTAACCCCAATGTCCTTCAACTTGACCCCCATCAGGGACTCGGCTCCACTGTCTTTTTCTTGCTTTGGCTAAGGTGGAAGCAGGGAGTTATGACTGCACCTGAATGAGGGTCTTAGTGCCAGATAATTGCCAGCTCCTTATTGGAATGCAAGGTTCAGCCCCTGCACAGGTGTTTGAGGATAGAATATAAAATTTCCCTCTCTGGAGTCGGTTGCCAAGAATTTTTATTTCATGAAAGGCATCATAAGTACCCCCTCTATTCCTTGTCTTGCTAGGGAGGATTTAATAGCCCACTGACCTCAGTCTATAAGTCCCTCAGCTTCTGGCTTTTCTAGTAGATGTGATATAATCTTTTTGTGTTTCTTACCTTCCCCACTCCCTACTCCCCTCTAGTAGCTCTAGGTAGTCCCAGATCTCTGCAGCCAAGCTAAACTATCTCATTACTGTGTCAGACAAGACAAGACTGTGGAATGTGGCAAAATGTTTAGCAGTTTCAGAGATCCCAAGGAACTCCTTATTATCTCGATGGACAGATGAATGTTAACAGCACAGGCATTTGACAGGTTACTGAGCACTAAGCTTAGTAGGTAGAAGGGCAAAGCAGCATGTGGTCTGGTGGCATGTTTGACTTAATTGAATTATTTTATTTATTGCATCTTTTGCATTCCATTGACCAGGTTCTTCAATGCTGGATTGCCCTAGGTTTTTTTAAGGCTATGCCCCTGGTATACAAGTTCTGGCAGGTCTTACATAGCTGAGAGGGCGTCAAACACAGGCTTGAGAACAGACTGTCTTTTGTCAGAAGACCAGTCTAGCTGAGTTTGGAAAGGCTCGGCACCAGAAGACTGGCCATCAGACCAAGGCACAGAAATTCAGTGTTAAGTTATGTGTAAAGGTATGGAGGGGTTGCAATATGCAGCTATAGAGGGAGTACTACCCACATAGGTGAAAGCACAGCTCCTTGAAATATTGAAGGAGACATAGTGATGTTTACTGCTGCTAATGTTTTTAATAGTTCCCATATTTTAAGCAGCTTCCTCCTTGCTCTCTTTCTCCCCCCCCCCATATCCTGTTTGGACATAGCGCTTTTCATATTGCCTTCCCCACTGTGAGCTCCTTGAAAGCAGGGAATAATGGGTGGTTGTGTTTTCGTCTTTTCTTTTTATCCTCAGCACTTATTACAATGCCTGGTAAATTATTACAATGCCAGGTACTTAAATACCTGATATACACATAGCTACTTTAGTGACTGAAATATCATTCATCAAAGGACTTTTGGATACATTAGAAAGTTTTCTTAACATTTTCACTTTGACTTACATGAACTAACGCTGAAGGAAGTGAGCAGAGTCAGGAAAACACTGTACACAGTAACAGCAACATTATGTGATGATTGACTATAAATGACTTAGCTCTGCTCAGTAATACAATGATCTAAGACAATTCCAAAGACTCACGATGGAAAATGTTATCCACCTCCAGAGAAGGAACTATGAAGTCAATGCAGACCGAAGTATATTATTTTCACTTTCCTTATTTTTTCTTATGGTTTTTTTTTGGTCTGTTTCTTTCACAACATGACTAATATGGAAATCTGTTTTACATGATTGCAGATATATAACCTATATCAAATTAGAGAGAAGAAAAGGGAGGGAGAAAAGGGAAAGGGAAGGGAAGGAGAAAAAAAGAGAAGGGAGGGAGGGAGAAAATTTGGAACTCAAAGTTTTTTTTAAAAATGAATGTTAAAATTTCTTTTGTGTGTAATTAGAAAAAAATATTATTTTTAAAAATTCTAACTTTGGGGGACGACAGCAGTTCTAGCCCCGTGATTTTATTAGCATGACGAACTCTAAGTATGGAAAATCCATTCACCAAGGCAGATCAACAATCCTTCTGTAAATTAGTTATTATATGACTTGCAGGATTTAAACACAAATCCTTCCTGATTCCATCCTTCCTCTACTCTTTGTTCACTATAAAGTTAAAATGATAATTATTGGAGGGAGCATGATGTTTCATCAACTGGAAGGAATATACTTGAATGAATGGAAAGAAAGTCACAAAGAAGTCAGAATAAGTTTGGGAATGAGGAGTGGGGATTTATACCATACTGACACCACGTAAGGGAAATAGTGCTGGATTTAGAATCAGAGGACCAGGGTTCAAATCCTGACTGCCATGAATGACTTATGTGACCTTGAGCAGGTCATTTAACCTCTTTTGAGCCTCAGTCTCCTCATTGGTATAATGAGAAAGTTGGTCTAGATGACCTCTAAGGTCCATTCTAGTTCTAAATCTCTGATTCTCTCATCCTGTCAACATTATCTTGCAGGAATTTAAATGGTTCACTTAGCCAAGGAAGTCTAGAGTTTCAACAGCATTGCTTCATTCATTTGTTTGAACAACCATTTATTAAGCACCTGCTAATATAGCCCCAAAGCTCCTTATCCCCCTACCTCTTACTCTCTCTTTTCATCAATTCAAGTATGTTGTCTCCAGGCAATGACCTATCACGTTCTTGTCAATAGTAACTAATCCATCTCAAAGGTGAGCCAAGAGAAGAGAAGAGAAGAGATGAAGGGAGAGGATGAACAAAGTCCACAAGTCAACAAGCACTTATTAAGCACCTACTATGTGCTAGGTACTGTTTTAGTGCTAGGGATAGAAAGTAAAGGTGAAGAAACAAAGTCCCTTCTCTCAAGAAGCATTTAACCCACTGGGGGAGACAACACGAAAATAACTATATACAAACAAGGCATATACAGGAAAAATTGGGAATAATCTCGGAGGGAAGGAACTAAATTAAAAAGGATCAAAAAAAGAAAGACACGAGGGAAGGAGGGAATAAGTATTTATTAAGTGCCTATGATATGCCAGGTACCATGACAAAATTTATAAATTTTATAAATTTTATCTCATTTGATCCTCACAACAACACTATGAGTTAGGTGCTATTATTATCCTCATTTTACAGTTGACAAAACTGAGGCAAACAGCAGTTAAGTGACTTGCCCAGAGACACACAGTATCAAAGATTGGATTTGAACTCAGGTCTTCCTAATTCTAGGCCCAGGGCTCCATTCACTGTGAAACCTGGTTGCCTCTACAAGAGCAAAGCTAATGTTGTGCATGAGACATCAGTTATAGAATTTAATTAAACAGTTGATTCTCAACATTGACACGTTTAACTTTCGTGATTTCAAGCATTCATGTGATTTTACTAGTAACCTCATTTTTATGTGGGCAATCGCACACATTTGCAGCTATGCCCAATGGAGAAAAAAATGAAAGGCAAGAAGAGAGCAAGTCTGTGGAGCGGCTGTGCATTTGCTTCATTGTTTGCCTTTAAAACTCAAGTTTTGTGTTGCACTTATGGCCCCAAAGCACAGTGTAGGTCCTTTGGGCTCTAAGCCCGTGTGTGCAAAGTCAGTAATGTGACTTAATGAGAAAATCAAGGTGTTAGATAAACTTCATGTAGAAATGTCTGCAGCCACTGTGGGCCAGGAGACCCTTAAAGATCTCAAATGGGACACAAAGCAGACAACCTGTTTGGGAATGAAAAGTCCTGGGGCATTATAAGGGAAACAGCGTTGGATTTAAAATCAGAGGACCAGGGTTCAACCCTAAATTCACTGATGGATTATTTCAGGTTGATGAGTCCTTTAGAATCTCCAGTGCCATCCTCCAGCCTAGAAGATGTTAGAGATGATATCAAGACATCACCAGTCTTGCCAACTTCTGACAGCAGAGACTAAAGTCCCAGCAACCTCTCCCTTGGTTTTCAGAGAGTGGCCAAGGTAGAGAGGTTTACAGCAGTATAGTAACAATACCCTCACACTACCATCTCACACAGTGGAAGGTAAGATTCAGGTTAAAAAATATTTTTGTTTTAAGAACTTTATTTACTATATGGTAATTATGGTACTATAGATTTCACGTGTCATAAAAAATGAATATTGTCTGAAATCAACGTTGTTTTTTTTAAATTAAGAATGTTAGTTCAAGAGGCCACAGAATTCTAGAGAATTACTAGTAAGAAAAAATGTTTTGCATGTTACCAATTTTATTTTGTGTATTGCATTTTATTGGTTACTTCACAGTTACTGTGAAGAAAAGTGTATATTATCATAATTAATGTTTTGTTATAAAGAACTGTATGCAGAAAAGTATATTTTCAGCAATCTCTAGTGAAAGATTATAGTTTTTGGTGCCTGCAGAAATCTAACCCCCTATTTCCCATAATTTCAAAGTATCAACATTTGTATTTTTGACTTTTGTGCCATTTTTCTAGGAACACCATTCCCATGAAAGTTGAGGGTTGACTATGACTAACATTTATATAGTGCTTTAAGGTATTCAAAGAGCTTTACAAATGTTATCTCATTTGATCCTCACAATAACCCTGGGAAGTAAGTGCTATTATCATCCCAATTTTAGCAATAAGGAAACTGGGGCAGATAGTTTCTACCTTAGTTATGCCTTAGTGTTACCCTAGAAAAGTGATTTGCCCAGGGTCACAGGAGTCCGAGGCCAGATTTCAATTCAAGCCTTCTGGCTCCCTAGCTTTCTATCCACTGGGCCACCTAGCTATCTACCTAGAAAAAAAGAATTTTCCTGTCCATCACTGATAATTGAAGGAAGGAAAAAGTAGGAGGAGATAATGGAGGGGAGACCTTCCAAGACAGTGAAAAGTCTAGGAAATCATCTATCAGCATTAAAACAGACCTTACTGGTGTTCTTGCTTTTTTATTCTGATATCTAGAAAAAGGCTACCAGTCTAATTCCATGAACCTCTTGGTCCCAGTGGTAACAGGCAATGATTCACTTCCTGGTGCCAACTGATAGAATGTTCAGCTACTGTTGGAGTTAAACTGGGTTTGGATTTGAGACATAACAAGACGAACCTAACTCTCCTTAGAATGGAAATTACTAACCCACACACATTACTTTCTTCTGCTTTCATCTTCCTATTCCCTGACCTCATTTATCCCCTTCCTATCTTCCCCTTTCCCTGCCAAGCCAGGGGTCCCAAGTCAGCCTTCTGTAAAGAGCTGAGACTTTCTGATCCATTCCTCCAGAATAAGATCTCCCTTACAATTTTACATGAATCCAGTGCTTAGTACTGGGAACATAGTAAATGCTTAACAAATATTTAATGATTGATTGATTGAAGCATCCTCAGCAGGCCCACCTTCATTCATAGGTAGAGGAGGAGACAACCTATATATACTGCAAGTTCAGAGGTACCATCAAACCCACCCCTCCCCCAGTCAAGAAAAAAAATGTTTGCTCTCTCCACCTTCTCCTTGAGGTCTGAAATTCCTCTAACAAGAAATTTCAAGAACTGCTTTCCATATTACTGCTTTTTTTAATTTTTTTGCAGCTATGCTTAAAAAAGGAGAAATACATTCACTTAAATTCACATTTAAACGTGCATACATTTCCTCTCTCCAGTACCCTCATACCTCACTTTTCAGCTCCCTTTTATGTGTTGGCTTCCTCCGTTAGAGTGTAAGCCCCTTGAGGGAAGGGACTACCTTTCTTTTGCTTGTATTCCTATTCCCAGCACTTAGAATACAGCCTGGCAATAAGTGCTTAATAAATATTTCATCAGTCTAGTTAGCTAGCTAGTGATCCATCTAACAGTCTAACCCAGATGTGCTACCTCTGCAAGACATGCCTCTGTGTACCCCTTTCCTTCTCCCATTTTCCATCTCTTGTTCTGAGAACAGTTATCAAACCATCCTGCCTACCATTGCTTCTGGAAAGGGAATGACTATGGATTGTGCCATGGCTCCACTCATTGTCCCTGTGACTTCTCAGTCAAAAACTCCCTTCCTTGGCCACCAGACAACTTTATGTTTATGTTATTCTCCTCTATTAGAATATATGCTCACTGAAAGCAAGGATTATCTCACTTTTGTATTTGTTTCTCCAGAGCTCAGTAGAGTACCTGGCACGCAGTAGGTTTTTCATACATATGCTTTCTCATAACAAAAATAAAGTAGCTACATAATAAACATTTGCTGAGTTAATGTTTAAAGAAGGAAAGGCATCCTGGGAAAGAGAAAACAAAAGAAGCTTGGGTTGGGGCTGGGGCCAGTGCTGGATTTTTAGATAGAATGAAGCAGTGTTATAAGGTTCAACCTGCATTTCTCTTGGTTATCTTGGTTTGCCATGTTTTCAGAGGGACAAGAGCTAGAGCTATTATACACCAGTTTTAGGCAGGCCCTAAATTTTACAAACATAGCTTTCAGAGGAACAAGAGGGAAAAATCTGTTGGACGTTTAAGATGCCAAATGGCTGCTCTCCATCTTGGAGCCAGCTTCTGCCCACTAAATTATTTTTAACAGGGTGTAATTATATGTAATTTTCTTCCCTGCCAAGTTGGATCAGTCATATACTGCCAGAGAGGCATCTTTCCAAATAGGTATCTGGGGGCAGGGTGAGAGGATGACAGGTTAGCATTTATGTGTCTTGTCAGTTTCTTCAATTGCTTTGACATTACAGGTTATGGAATTAATTTTGATTAATTTTGAAATTAATTGATTCAAAATCACTTTGCTTGCCTCCTGAAGTTCCTGAGCACAGTATTTAGGGTTAACTCAATACAGAAAATGAAATTAATGCAATAGTTGTTTTTTGGATTCTAGGGCCCTTTTCCTAGAGGCTGCTTAGCAGTGAAACCTTTCCCCTCATCCTTCTACCCCCAACCTTAAGCCTTAAGAATTAAATTATAAACACAGTTTAAATTATAAACATAAAGACTATCAGAGGAATTGCTTCTTTCTTCAAAGACAAAAGAAGGAATCAAACAAAACTCCCCACACCTACACAGAGACAAGTTATTATCACAAAAACCAGGTGTGTTTTCACATGTGGGAAGCTTAAGCAGGGCCATGGCATTCAGGGAATCTTCTGCTTTCTGTGTTATGGGATACTACCCCTTTCTGATCTTGGACATCAATTTGTGTGCTGCCTTAGAAGCTGTGCATTTGGAACTGGCCCAAGCCATCACATTCGGCCCACTTGTTCCCAGGTGAGAAATAGATCCTGGGTGGGAGTCCTGACGATCTGTTTTGATCTGTAGGTGAGCAGGAAGGAAGAGTCCTAAGTTGGTCAGCTTGCTAACTTGGTAACTACTGATGGTCAGCTAGCTAACTCGGTAACTACTGATGAGTATTGACCCTAGACTAGAAGAATTCAACTCTTATCTAAGAGTGCAGTTCTGAGGCTTCTTGTCTCTGCTTTTAATCACATTCAGGGAAGAAGGTGTTTCCTTAATACAAACCCACCTACTAACCCACACCATTCCATTGCAACCAGGTGACACTAACTTCTGTGTATGATCTATATGACCTATATGTAATTATCTATAATCATTGTATGTTTGTCCTGTACTCCCTTGGCAGTATGGATCAATTCTCAGAATCATGTTTTTTAAAGAATTGAAAGAAATTCTAAATTTAAGTTAGAAGTCAGAAAAAATAAAGATACATTTTTTTCCCTCAAGTTTAAAAATCCCTTCACAGGGTCTGTGGACTCCAGCTTAAGAACCATTGATTTAGATACAACAAAAATGAAAGTTTTTGTTGCACAGGATAAATATATGTATATATATACATATATATATAATATATATACACATATATACATACATACATATATATGTATATATATAAATATATGTATATAATATATATATACACATATATACATACATACATATATATGTATATATATATATATGTAATTTCTAAATTAGGGGCTTCTGATTATTCCTATATTTAAATGTAAATCTTTCATTTTAAGTAGATATTTAGCTTTGATTGTGACCGTGAATAAATTAAAATTTGTTTAAATTTCTACACAGTTGAATTACAACAATTTGACTCTTGAAAGGACTAACTCAAGTCAGCTAGCACGTTTGCAGATGGTACCTGTACTCAACTGACAAATTATTATCCTTCCCAAAAGAAGGATAAAGAGAACCTTAATTCACAAATTTACTCATTGTTATTCCTTGTAGCTGGTGTTAACTGGTTACCTCTTGTCTTTAGCTGTGCCATAGATACAGGTATGACCTAAGAATTTAAGATTTGGAAGGGAACTTGCAGGTTATCTAATCCAACTCTTACCTGAAGTTTTAAATACATCAATATGTATTCAATTTATTTACATATTCTAAGTTGTTTATGAATTATTTAATGTAATCAACAGTTATTTATAACACCTATGTACCTATCGTCTCACTCTACTACATTTTTTTGTCAGCTGGTTTTTAAAAATTTTTGTTTTTAATTTATGGAATAAAACAAGCATTTCCATAATGGTACAACAAAAAGATGACTGCATATGAAACTGTAAATCTACTATGTACAACTTCCTATTCCTTTTAAATATACAACAAAATTATGATATAAATTTCTTTCTGTTTGTCTCCCCCCCACCCTAGAGATGGATACCATTAGACACAAATAGATATGTGTATGTAAAATTGCTCTGTACATACTTCTATTTATCAGTTCTTTCTCTACTGAGATCATATCTAACAAACCAGAACTATGTAAACCTTGTCATACCAAACAGTTCCTATGGAAGAAAATTCTCTGTAAATGTTTCTTGGTGATGATATTGGCAGACCTAATTGCTGGTCCTTTGCAAGCTAAACAGGTCCTTCCAAAATGGACACTCCCATTTTGAAGGCAGAGTCTCCCTAGAACACTCAGAAAACAGTATTCTGTCTCCTTTGAGCAGAGGGAAAAGAAGGAAGAAACTTTTTCCATGCCAGCTTTCACATACTCTGCTGGAGTCCTAGGTTCTCTGCCCGGATTTGCCTACCTAAAAGACGTGTAGCAAGTTGGCATCACAAGGCCTCGGGAACCATCCCTCCATCCCAAGGATAATGACTAAACTTTCTTTTATGTTTTGTCTTTTTAGTGTGATCTCCTTTAGAGCATGACTATCTATTTTTTAAAATTTATATCTCCAGAACTTGGGACAGCGCTTAGCACATAGTAGGTGCTTAACAAATGTTTTATTATTCATTCTTTCTTTCACAAACTGGAAATCACAAAAGCATATTAGCCATGTAGAAAGTCTCTTATAGATTCTCCTTGAGGGGTAGGGTGGAAGGAAGATAAAGAAAGAAAAAAAAGAGCAAAGTAGTATGTGCCTCTTTCTCATTCTATCTGCAACCTATATAAAGTGCCACAGCTTTTCTGTGGGAAGGTTCAAAAATCAAATAAAGCACAGGAATTCTATTATTAGCACCCCAACTACTATTGATTCCTACTTTATAATAGTAGGATAGTCACTATACAACTTACTTTTTCTAAAGTCATGCATGAACTTGTGAGAAAGTAACCCAGGCCCACACAAACACCCTAGCCATGAGAAAATAGAGAACAATAAATACCTTTGCACTCTGGTTTGTCTCCTGTCCAATTGCCATTGGGCTGACAGAGAAGACTGCTGGGGCCAATCAGCTGGAAGCCAGGATTACAGGTGAAATGGACTTCATGTTCCACCAAGTACTTGCTGCCAAACTTCCTCCCATTGGGTGGAGCTTCCAATGCAGGGCAGGAGACTACAAAAGGAACAGAAATGAAACTATTTTAATGATGATCTATGCCCCAAGAGAAGGTAGGATAAGACCATATCTGAAAGTAGTTCTACAGATTCAAAGAAGGAATGAAAAGGTGGAGTCCTCTGCAAATCTGTGGAAATTTGATTTCCAAGTTAAACAGGCAAAATGCTTTTATGGCCTTTCTAAATTAAGAAGTCCCAGCTAAAAATCTCACCTTTCCCACCTCTCACCTGAGAAAGGTGAGACTTTAGGTGAGACCTGAAGGGGAGCCAGGGAAGCCCACAGTCTGAGATGAGGACAGAGAGAATTTTAAGTATGGTAGGAAGCCAGTAAAAGTATCTCATTCAAGGAATAGCAAGGGGACCAATGTCACTGGATCACAGAGTACCTGGGGGTGGAGAGCACATAAGGTATAAGAAGACTAGCAAGTTAGACTTTGAACGCCAAACAGAGGATTTTTATATTTGATCCTGGAGGTGATAGAGAATCATTGGAGTTTATTGAGTAGGGAGTAGGAAGGAGGGGTCACATGGTCAGACCTGCCCTTAGGAAGTGCTCTTTGACAGCCAAGTGGACAAAGAGGCACCTAGACCAACACCCTCAACTGAGGCTCATGGAGGGTAAGGGTCTTGTCAAAGACCACCCAGTAATTAAGTGGCAGGAGCAAGATTAAACTGGGGACCTCTGACTCTGGAACCAGAATTCTTCCCACTGGAGCATGCTGTCTCCTCTCCCACAGATTAGCATAGAGGTGCACTTGGGTGATTGAAATTTCTCTCTCGGCTTCTACAGTTAAAGTTATTCTACCTTCTCCTTTATCTAAACAGTTCCTTTTAAATAAAATGTATCCTCATTGGTGAATCACACCTCACCGAGTCTCAGTAATACCTTGGAGGTAGAATTTGTTTTCTTGAGTGGAGATATCTAGATCAGTTTGTTAATCACTTATATGCTGTGCATCGGTGAACAGGTGTCTCTTGTGAATTACTGGGTGTTACCCACTGATATTTTTCCTATCTTATTTCCTACCCTCTCTGATATCTGGCATTGCAGATTTACGTGAATACTTTTCTCCTTCCCTTTCTATTTTTAATTGAAAGCCCTTTTGATCAGAATCATGTCACTGGGTAAATATATTCTTCCTAGCCTTTACCTTATCCCTAGCCAAGAGTCCATCACTACTGCATCTGAAACCCTGGCCCAGGAATATAAACCCTTTTCTCACATGCCATCTTTTTAACAATTGTCTTCCTTTCCCGTATACCTTTATCTTTGGAGACTCCTACAGTACCTTCAACTGGCAGCCCCAGGGTAAACATCACCTGCATTCCAAAGGTCTTTAGTTTTTTGCTCAGGACTTCATAATCTCTAGAGATCTTATCTAGTCCTCTTCTGCTAGTGTCACTTGCCCCAGGAAAATCCCCCAAAGTAAGTATTAATACTCAGATCTGGAAATCATGCAGTAGGCTCACAGGATCACATATCTAGAAATGAAAGACACTTCAGCTGCCAGTTGGTAAAATCCCCTTCATTCTATAAATGAAGAAACTGAGGTCTGTGGCAGCTAAGTGACTTGCCAAGGTCACATACAAAGTCTTGGGAAGGTTTTCATTATAACATAGAAACAGATCCCAGGAAACGTACCTCCCCTCATTGTTCATGTCATATGACAACATTAACAGCCCTTCGCAAGGAGTTACCAACCATCATGACTTATCTCTTTTTCCTTTGACCAACAGAATATACTCTCTCCAAGACGAACCTATGCACAATCCTCATCATTTTGTGGAGCAAGGGAAAATGCTTCCTTATTAGAAAATCTACATCCATTCTCTTTGGGAATGATCCAGACAATTATATAGCTCTGATGGTTTGGTGGCCTTTCCTTTTTTTTCTGTGCCCCATTTTTTTTTTTTTTTTTAGTTTTAATTAATTAATTAATTGATTTTTAGTTTTCAACATTCACTTTTATAAGATTTTGAGTTCCAAATTTTCCACCTCCCTCCCCTCCGCAAGACAGCATGCAATCTGATATAGGCTATACATGTACATTCATATTAAACATATTTCCATATTAGTCATGTTTTGAAAGCAGAATCAGAACAAAAGGGAAAACCCACGAGAAAGAAAAAACAAAACAAAAAAGAGAGAGAGAAAATAGTATACTTCAATCTACGTTCAGACTCCATAGTTCTTTCTCTGGATGTGAATAGCTTTTTCCATCATGTGTCATTTGGAATTGTCTTAGAAGACAACACTGAGAAGAACTAAGTCTATCAGAGCTGGTCATCATTTAATGTTGCTGTTACCGTGTACAATGTTTTCCTGGTTCTCCTCACTCCACTCAGTATCAGTTCATGTAAGTCTTTCCAAGTTTTTCTGAAGTCTGCCTGCTCATCATTTCTTATGGATCAATAGCATTCCATTACATTCATATACCCCAGCCTGTTCAGCCATTCCCCAATGAGCATCCCTTGTGTTCCATTTTTCTGCCTTTCAACCACCTCATGTAGGTCTAGATTACCCCGTGCTTTGGATTCTTTAGTCTTTTTGTTTTCCTCTTTCTGTACTGTGACTTCTATTCTTTTCAGGAACATTTCATTTTCCCTAATTAGCTGTAGTACTTTGGGTACTTTAGAGCGGTGGTACCAGAATTCAAATAGAAATGGGGGATACCAAACCATGCATAAGTATCCCCGCAGGCCAAATATTGACTTAGTTTTAAAATGTAATATTATCTCTGTTTGATTGTATTTTTTATTTATATTGTTAAATATTTCCCAATTATATTTTAATCTGGCTCAGGCCTTACTTGGAAGTGCTGTGGGCCACGGGTAGCCTGAAGGCCGTGTGTTTGCTATCTCTGCTTATAAGGCTGTCTTCTAGCACTTTTACCTGTTGCCCTAACAGGGAGGCTAACATGGATATTTTACAGATGCAGTTGTTATTTGGCACTGGAAAAAGCATAAGTATAGCATGATCTCTGGCCTTCAATGGCATGCTGTCTTTCAAAGCTTCTATTGTTGGGATAAGGGAGATTTTTATTATCCTGGACTTTCCTGCCTAATACCAGTTATTTGGCTTCTCAAATGCCTTAATTTGTATAATACTGCCAAAGTCATAACATAAGCAATAAGTGCCCTTGCTGTTATCTTTGCGCACATCTTCTAGAGAAATTCTGCTTTCATCTACATTTATATTAGACGTTGTCTCCATTTTACCCTCAGTTGGCCATTATCTTGGAAAAGAGGCCCCAAGGATGATTTTTCCATAAATTTTCACTTCTTTCTTTTGGGGGGGGGAAGAGAAGCAATCAGGGTCAAGTGACTTGCCCAGGGTCACACAGCTAGCAAGTGTCTACAGGCTAGATTTGAACTCAGGTCTTCCTTATTCCAGGGCCAGTGCTCTAGCCACTGCACCATCTAGCTGCCCCAAATTTTACTTATTTCTGAAAGATTCCTAGCTTCACAAGTGCACAGTTAATACTCTGTTACTTGATAATTGAACCCTGGAGGAGTGAAGGGGTGATCTGAGTGATAGAAGTTGAAAAACCACTAGGAAGCTAGAAATTACTTTCATTTCTCAAAAGGGAAAAACAGCAAATGAAGTATTGATGTACATTTTAAAATACAGAATCATCAAGAGTGGATCCCCTCTGGCATTCTCTGGCTAGGTCTTCAGAACAGAGCAAAGCAGAGAGTCGAATGCTTATCCATGTAATCTGGACAATCCCAGAGATAATTTGGGTATGGGGATATTTCTAATCTCTTCAGTAAAGACTGAGGCAAAGAATTGTCAGTATGTGAGTCAGTGAGATTATTTTCCATCTACTCTGTCTATTCCTTATATGTATATAGTTCACATGTTGTCTCCCCTGTTAGAATGTCCCTAAGTCCAGGGACCATCCTTTGGCCTTTCTTTGTATCCCCAGCTTTTAATATAGTTCCTGCTACATAAGAAGCGCTTAATAAATGTCTATTGATTGACTGACTTACTAAGCCCATTCCAATGGTTGTATTTTTGACCTGGACCATCCAATTGGCTGGTCTGCACAGCTCCAGTTCACCAGCTCATCCTTATATCTTGTCAAAGCTTTTGACTCCTAGTCTAGCCCTATCTCAGTCATAAAATCCATGGTTGGAATGGACAGCAAAGATTGCCATGTCTGAACTGCACAGTGTACATCCAGAAAAATAACGACGACAAAAAGAAAATCCTTGATTCCATGAGGCTGGACGACATGAACATTCAGAAGCCACGGCACTGGTATCTGTTTGCTCTGGCACATTTTCCCATGATGTTTTAGAGATTCCAATGTCGGAATGCCAGAGCAAATGGATACCAGGGCCATAGCTTCTGAACATTCATACTAGTAGCCATCTGGGGGCTTCATTGTATTTTTCATGATCCCGAAGACAAAAGTACCTGCTCAGGGGACTTTGCTTGTATTTGCTTACAATTAGAACCAAGAGTAAATTTCACCTTTGCCAATCACAGAGTACACAATGGCTCTATTCTCCAACATTTCTGTTTTTGAAAGGAAAAGAACTTAGTCTTGTCAAGCTCTCTAAAGCTAAGATCGCTTGCCTCTCTGTAAGATAACTTTTTTCAGCTTAGGGAAAAAAGCCTGTTTAAAAAAAATTAATTGATTTTAAAAGCCAGAGCATCACAGGGATGAGTCAATTCCTCAGAGGGGAAAATTAAGTGTAATGTACTAGCACCTGCTCATAATTGTGCCAAAGGAAAAAGTGTCCCGTTGGCTTGTCTGTGCTGTGGGCACAGACTCCACAATGTATCACTGTTCCCAAGGGGCCAAGGGGAAGGGTGGGAATGGAGCTGTGACAATTCAGCCACAATACTGGGGAAAAAACCAACTTGGAAAATGGTACCATCCTTCTACCCAAAGGGCCATCTCTTCCCAGGATTATTTCCATCCTTGGCCATAGCCCATGATGTTGTCATCATGACAACAGGTCATTGAATTCAAAAGAATTATTAAAATGGGAAATTAGTCCATTAGTCACAGGACCATTGGATCATCAGATAATAGGAATTAGAACTACAAGAGACCTTCAAGATCATTTCGTCTAAATACCTCCCATTTTATAGATTATCATGATTTTTTAAAGCACCTACTTTGTCAAGGCCTACACTAAAATCCTCCTCTAAAGTCTCAACGTGGTATGGGGATCCTAAGATTCTGTCAGCTATACCAACAGAGCCCAAGCTCTAGGAGGTCCAAACAGGCCTCTTAGGAAACTCAGCCCTGGGGAGAGACTGTATTGTCACACAAGTATAATTCCTGTTTTGAATGCCTATCTCACCAAGATTAGAAATACAATTACTGTCTCTTTAAGAGTATTGAAGACATGTGAATCGTTACAAGAAAAGTAGTTTGTGCTCATGGTCTCAAAGTGACAGGTGAATAGATAACTCAATGGAATCAAGGAGAAGATTGTGTTTGATCTGTGATGCATGAGGATCTGTGAGGTATCTGTGAAGAAGACAGACAGGAAGGAGGTGAGGAGAAACTTCCTTCTTATCGAAACTATTTTAATTGGTATCATTAAAAAAATTATAAAGAGGAGTCTATGAAGACTCTATGAGGAAGTGACAAATACAACATATTTTAAAAAATTATTTTCTATGGTTACTGAAGAGAAGATGAAGGGGAAAAAAGACTAATCTTTAATAGAAATATTAAGGTTCTTTAGAGAATTTTATTAGTGTCAGTTAACGAATGAGATTAAACTAAATTTTCAGACAAGTCCACTCCTGTTACATTGAAGGCATGACTCTGACTGTGACATTGGGCATCACCAAAAACTGTAAATAGTTATATGTGTCTTCATGCTTGTTATTGCTTTTACCCATTTATAACTTTTCTACATTCAGTCATTGCAATATTTATTCAATTATAGATAAGCATTGGGAAAGGAATTTTCTCCATTATATTAAATAACTAATATTTAATCAGTTGAGCTGGAGTTCAAGCTGATTAACTGATGAAAGAAAAAGATTGTAAGATCACTATGAAGAAATTAATTCTCACAACAGATGCCAATTAGAGAACTTGAGAGGATAAATTAAACTATGTAATTATGAGTAAAGTGGCAGGCTGAGGCTGAGTGTGGTCATACCCCAGACCCTATTTAACCCTGCTACATATAAGGCAAGTACATTGCTCTTAGATGCCTGCTATACAAGGACCAGCTCTAGTTAAGTGCATAGAGGGTGATCATGGGAAGTCTAGCCTAACGGAGGTGATCTTTTTTCAGCCATGTCATTTCATGAGCTTGGAGAGTTTATGATCTCTGAGTTGGAGGGAATTCCAACAACAAAGTAAAGACCTTTGCAGTATAGTTATGTGCAGGGTACTTCCACAGTTCTGAGGTATTATTATTATTAATGTTATTATAACATTAACAATATAACATTATATAACAATGTAACATTAACAATAACAGGCAGCATTTATATAATACCTACTATGTACCAGGCAGTGTGCTAATTGCTTTACAAATATTATTTCACTTGACCCTCACCATAATCCTGGGAGATAGGTGCTATTATTATCCCCATTTTACAGATAAGGAAACTGAGACAAACAGTGACTTGACTATGGTCACATAGCCAGTAAGTATCAAAGAACTAGAGATCATCGAGTCCAGCCGCCACAGAGAGATAATGAGGTCCAGAGAGGCTATGTTAGTCATTGGCAGACCAAGAATTTGAAACCTGGACTTTTGACTTTTCCACTAAACCATGCTGTCTATGGCATGGAATCTGTGCTGATAGAAACAGGACACTTCCAGCTGCCAGAGTCTTTTTCCTTTCCTATTCCCTACTTCTTCTTCACTTGTATTTGCTATATCAGCCAAGCATCTAGATCAGAAGTTGGTAAACTCAAGGGCCAAATCTGTCCTGTCACCTCTTTTTGTATAGTCCATGATCTAAGAATAGTTTTTACCTTTTATTGTATTTATGGTGTCATATTTTGTCTCATTTTACAGATGAGGAAACTGAGGTCAACAGAAGTTAAATGACATGCTGAAAGGAACACAAGCAGTAAGAGAGCCAAAATTTAAACCCAAGTGTTCTCTTTATTATACTATTTCTTCTTGAAGAGTTAAAGGCTTATAGAAATATAATAACTACAATAATCATCATAACATATTGGCATAGTATTTAAGGTTTACAAAGCACTTTTCCTCATCCCTGCAAAACAAGCAATATGGATCTTATATTGTGCCTATTTTACAGATAGGGAAACTGAGGCACAGGGTTTTTTTTCCCCCCACTTTTTTTTCTTTCAATAAATATCACACAGCTAGAAAATAGTAAAGCCAGGATTTGAACCCAGGTCTTCCTATCTTAAGATCCATCCATTTTTCTACTATACCAGAACTATTTGATAACATCTTCAAAATTGGGTCAATGTAATCAAGGGCCATATAGCTGCCTTGGGAAAGAAAAAAAAATTTAAAGCTATCATAGCACTTAGAAAAAGCCATGGATGCTAGCATCTCTGCTTTGCAGCTGCTGGTTGCTGGTTTGCCATCTTACCTGCTGGGACATCTGGAACGGCTTTGTTCACAGAATTCTGGAGCATGGTCAGCCGGTTCTTCATGTTGCGAATCCCTTCTGTAAAGCGGGTCTCTTGGCCCTTTAACAACTGCTGCATTTGACGGATAGCAGATAGGAGCTGCTGTTTACTGAGACAGTTCTGCAGAAGAAAAAAACAACAAGCATTTGGGTCAGTCCAATAGCTATATGATATGTTTCTGTTTGTGAGCATCTTCTCAGTGATCAAGCCAGTATATCAGTGTGTGTGTGTGTGTGTGTGTGTGTGTGTGTGTGTGTGTGTATGTATATATATATATATATATATATATATATATATATATATATATATATATATTTGTAGCCAGTATAAACCTAAACTACATTGGCCATAGCTCCTGGAGGTTTAATGATACTTACATACACCTGTCTTCCCTTCACACTGCTCCTGCTGGTTCCAATGTTTGTCAGAACAAGTCACTAAACCTCATACTTTGTGTAAATGTCAACTCCAATTAATCTTTCCAAGAAAAAAAAATTACCCATCTTGGGAAAGGAAATAAACAAAGCTGGTCATACAATATTATTTAGTGATTGGGAATCTTTTTGGATCAAAGGTAATCAACACTTTCATATGTCAATGACACCACATTCTTTCCTTCAGCCTACCCTAATACTCTGAAAACTGGACTTCAGATGAGCTTTTTCTTTCTTTCTTTCCATTCTGGATATATAAAATGGTATATATTTTTTTTCTGTTTGCCCTAAAGTGGGATGGAGAGAAGGTGAGGGGCTTATAGCCAACCCAGGCTGCCAGGTAGCAATTTGGCATTGCCTTAAAGTATATCACCCAGGTATTGATGTACTGCCAAATAATTAACAATGAGCTGGGGGAGGGGTAAAGTATGCAGGACACATGTCTAAGTTTAATCCATATTAACTGCACTTTCTTAAGTCTAAACAATCAACAAAATATTAAATCAAGTCCTATCCAATTTCCAAAGTGTAAATTCTCACATTGAACATTTAACTATCAGCTCTACGGAGTCAGAATGAACTGGCTCCGGCAAATTCCTGTCACAAACTTGATTTAGCTGGTGACTTTCCCAAAGCCAAAGTCCTAGCACCAGGACAGTCTACTAGACTAGAAGCTCCACAGTCCCATTCTATATGAATATTGGATCTTTCCCAGAGCTAAGGTCAATACTCTACACACAGTAGTTGTTTAATAAATGTTTGTTGTATTATACTTACCTTATTTATTATATTGTATTATATTGGTAGGCTCATTAGTCCAGGAGCTCACTTTGATCCTCACCTTAAAATAATCCTAATACTGAGCATAATTTCAGACCATCCTCAATCATATTTTACAAATTTATTTATATCCCAAGTGAGCATTGTCCTTGACTGCCATATTTCTCTACTGGGCAAATAGAATAAGTGCTTCCTTACCCAGCATTTAACACAGTGCCTGGAACATAGTAGGTACTTCATAAATGTTTCTTGACTAAAATGGTTTCTTATATCTTCCTCATGGCACTGACTACTTATGCTACTTAATCTGTAAAAAAAAAACTATGTTAAAGTAAACATCTTTACATTTATAGATTTGCCCATTATTCATTATCAATAGCTTATTTAAAGTGGTCAGATTGAATTTGCTGAATTACTATTATTTATTATTATTATTATTATTATTATTTATCATCATAATCATTATTATCCTTTTCTCTTTCTATCTTATATTCAATGGAATAAAAATAGAAATGGTCCAGGGACAAGTCACTATCCTACTATTATCCTTTATGTTTAACACTCAGTGTCACTTAATAAAACAATAAAAATCATCAGGGGTACAAAGGATGAGCCTACCCCAAACTTGACATGAAGCTCAGTTAAACCATTTCAAACCAGTTTTTAAAAACTGTAAGGAAGCCCACAAATGGACAGAAAATGTAAATGATTTGTCAATATGTTCACAGCAAACTATTCTCATCTTTGAAGATATTACTTGTACTTGAAGGGCTATAAAAGTAAGTAGAAATAACACTTAAGAAGATGAAGACTGTAATAGTAGCTCAGTTTTACATAGCGCTTTAAAGACTGCAAAACACTTTATATACATAAGCTCATTTGATTTTCACAGCAGCCTTGGGAGGTGGGTGTTATTATTGACCCCATTTTAATGGATAAGGATATGGAGGCTGAGTGTGATCATATGACCTGTCCAATATAGAGAGAATGTCTGGTGTGGGACTTAAATCTATGTCCTGACTTTAAAGAGCACACTATCTGTCCTATATAGCATGATGCCTCTTTGATGAAGAATAGCTAGATCAGAATATGGAAGAACTCTGTACTAGCGGTAACATAATTTTGAAATCACTAGGGGGACAAGCTCTGAAAGAAAGAGGGAGGAGAAAGATGGCGGGGGAAAGAGCTAAGGTGGGGGGGTGGCAGAGAGAGAGAGAGAGAGAGAGAGAGAGAGAGAGAGAGAGAGAGAGAGAGAGAGAGAGAGACGGAAGGGGGGAGAGAGATGGAAGGAGAGAGAGAGATGGAGGGACAAAGAGACAGAGACAAGGAGGGAGGGGGATAGAGAGGGAGGGAGAGAGAGAGAGAGAAAAAAAAGTGAGATCTTATATGCACCGAGTTATTTACACGTTGTCTCCTCCATTAGTTATTCAGTCAGTCCATAACATTTATTAAGCACCTATTATTTTCCAGGCAGTATGTTAAATGCTGGGGATACAAAGAAAGGTAAAAAAAAAAACCAGCCCCTACCCTCACGGAGTTCAAATTCTAAAGACAGAGACAATATGTAAATAATCAGGATGATAATATGGGAGAAGGCACTAGTAGCAAGGTGGGCTAGAAGAAGTAGGATTATAGCTGTGTTGAAGAAAGCCAAAGAAATGAAAAGGTAGAGGTGAAGAGGGAATGCATTCTAGGAATGGGGAACAGCCACGAGGCAGAGTATCATGTCTGAGGATTAGCAAGTGGCCAATATAGTAGAATCATAGAGTGCAGAGTGCAATAAAGTGTAAGAAGATTGGGAAAGTAGGAAGGGACCAGGTTACAAAGACTTTAAATGACTTAAGAGGATTTTATACTTAAGCTTTCTGGTAATAGAGAACACCTGGAGCTCATTGATCAGGGGAGTGATACAGATAGACCTATTTTTTTTTTTAAGAAAAATTGCCTTGGCAGGTGTGTGGAGGATGGATTGGCCTGAGGAGAGACTTGAAGTCAGGAGACCAGCTAGAATACTCTTGCAGTAGTATAGGCAAGGGCCTGAACTAGGGTGACAGCTGTAAGAACACTAAGAAAGGAAGATAAAAGAGATTTTATAAAAGTAGAAGTTTCAAGATTTGGCCATGGATCAGATATGTGGTGTGACTCCACTGTGGGATTGAGACTGTGAGCTGGAGTGACTTGGGGGTATAGCAGTGCTATCGATAGTAATAGAGAAGTTCAGAATTAGGAGTAGCTTGGGAGGGAAAGCCGTTAAGATCTGTTTTGGATATGTTAAGTTTGAGATGCCTATAAAACATTGGTTCAATGTGCCCAAAAGGTGGTTATGCAAGACTACAGCTCAGGAGACAGACGAGGGCTGGATTCATACATCTGGGAGGCATATTTAGAGAGATGATGGTTGAACCAATGGAACTGATGAGTTTACCAAGTGAGATAATAAAGAGAGAAAAGGGAAGAAAATTCAGGACAGAGCATAGGGGGATACCCATGGTTAATGATAAGGAACCGACAATGACAATGATAATGGATAAGGAAGCAACAAAGACAGAGAGAACTGTCAGACAGTGGGAAAACCAGGAGAAAGTATCACAAAAACTCTAGAAAAGAGAGAGTATCCAGGAGAAGCAGGTGATCAGTACCATCACTGGCTGCAGAGAAGTCACGAAGAATGAGGACTGAGAAAAAGGCCATTATATTTGGCTACTAAGAAGTCACTGGTAACTTTGGAGAGGGCAGTTTCAGTTGAATGATGAGGTTGGAAGCCAGGTCAAAGAGGGTTTAGAAGACAGTGAGAGGAGAGGAAGAGGAAGCACCAAGTGTAAATGGATTTCTCAAGGAGTTTAGCCGCAGAGGAGAGACAGACGACAATGTCTTGCAGGGAGAGAAGGACTAAGTGAAGGCTTTTTAAGGATGGAAGAGATATTGGCAAGCTTATCAGCGGTAGGGAAGGAGCTAGCAGATAGGGAAAGACTGAAGATAAGAGAGAGTGGGGATGAGAGAGGGGGCAATCTGCTGAAGAACACTGGAGAAGATGGGACCAAAGGTAAATGATGGAGGGCAGGGACTAATTTTGTCTTCTTTTTGTATCCCTAGCACTTAGTACAGTGCTAGGTATACAGCAAGCACTTAATAAGTGCTTCTTGACTTGATTTTCTATTTATTTCTATTCAATTTCATTCTTTTAGATTTACAAGAGGCATCATGATATATTGAATTTAGAGTCAGAAGACCTGGGTTTAAATCTCAAGTCTGCCACTTCACTAGAAATTTGACCTCAGCAAATTATTTAACCTCTCTAGGCCTCAGTTATATCATCCATGAAATGAAGGAATTAGATTAGATGGTTTCTAGTTTGTTATGATCTTTTTTGGAGCTTGATTCTCTTACCCAGTGTGTTGGCTCTCCTTCCTAGCTCATTATCACCTGCAGATTTAATAAGAATGCTACCTATACCCCTATGCAATTAATTGATATAGATGTTGACCATTACCAGGCCAATAATCACAATAATGACAAATCTTTGGATCTTACCATTCAACATGTTTCCAAAACCATGTGACTAATGTCATCTATTCCCCATTTCCCTATCTTGTCCAAAAAGAGCAGCATATCACACTTTCTTAAATGTTTTGCTGTAAGCATTGACCTGAACTAGTAATTCTGTCAAAAAAAGGAAATGAAGCAAATCTGGCTTGACCAACTCTTGATGAAGCCAGGCTTGAAAACCTACATGATGAATTTATCATACTTAAAAGAAAAACAAACTCTCCATAAGAAATTCACAGTTTCATATACAATCCTATCCTTCTGTTCTACACTATATAGAGCAATGCTCATTTTGTTCTATTTGGCAAATTCAGAATAAAAGTAAAAGAAAATTTTATATATATATATATATATGTGTGTGTGTGTGTGTGTGTGTGCGCGCACACGTGTGTGTGTGTGTACGTGTACACATATGGAATGTTTAAAATGGGGAAATGAGGAGTTGATAGTGAAGATTATTAAGGAGATAATATTAGCTGCCCTTGATGAGTTCAAGTTAATCCAACTTTTTTACATTTCTTAAAAATAAAAGTTGGTGGATGCATTCTCTCTATATCTACACCTTTCTTTAGATGTCTCCATTTTTCCTTCATCATGAAAACTGCTTCTTTTATATCTACATAAATTCAGTCTTAAAAACTTCCCCTTCCTCTTGAGTTGTCTTCCCCAAACTATTTAATTCTGCTCTCCCCAAATCTATGGCGCATGTCATACCATGCCCAACTTTCCTCTCCTTTGTTATCAAAAACTCTTAAGAGATAATGGCCTCTTCCTCTGAAGGTTCCCATCATTTCTCTCATAGTAACCATTTTTTCCCCCTGGTTTAGATTGATCATTGATTTAGAGATGGAAGGGGTCTTAGAAGCCATAAAGTCTGGAAACTAAGGCACAGAAAACTCAGGTGATTTGCCAAGGGTCACAAAGCTAGTAAGTATCTACAGTGGGATTCAAACACAGATCTTCCTGAATTCAAGGCCAATATTCTATCCACTAAACCATGTTGCCTCTAGAGAATCTCGTCCAGAATAGAAGTTATCCTTGCTGGTTCCTTTATCTATAAAGGATGAAATTATCACTAAGACAAGTTAAGAAATTATTAACTTCCATTTTCAGAGCTAGAGACTATTTCTTTATATAGTTTCTTGGTTTATATATTATATTTGAGATGCCATGATCCTGAGAGTATTTACCAGACAGTTCATGAAAGAACTTGGAATTCAAGTCAAATTCTGTGATTTTCATTGAGAAAGAGAGGCACAATAATAGTCAGTGAAAGGTTAGAGAAATACATTGCTAACAAGGTCGGGGGTGCGAAAGTTCTGTTCCCGTCTCTCTGGACAGGGGTTGCCCTGGTTCCATGAGTGAACCATGCAGATTGGCTGTTTACAGAATAAACCAAGGGTGCAAGTCAGCTCTGCAGAGCCCTGAGCAGGGAGGGTGCCAGTTGTCAGGGTGAAGCTGCCAGGGAAATGAGAAGGATGTGGGGGTTTCCAATGAGGAATTTCCAGCTCTCTTGTGGGATGATTATTGGCAGCAGCTGCTGTGAGAGTTGTTACTCCCTGAGCCCAGAGAGCTTAGTGAGAATTGAAAAGACTTGGGCAAGTTGCCACATAACCTGAAAGAAAATAATTTGATGGGCACAAACCTCTACCAATGTATCTGGAAGCAAGAGTCTTTTGGAAAGAAAATAAAAATCAAGCCTCTATTACAACGACTTGATTTTATTATTAAGAACTAGGTGGTGAGGTTTGGATACCGACATGCTTTCTGAGATATGGGGCCTTATACCATATTGGTACAATGGAAAGAGCATGGGAGTTGGCTTTTGAAGACCTGAGTGCAAATCCCAGTTCTTCCACTGACTCACCGTGTCATATTAATAAGACAATTCATATCTCTGAGCCTTGGTTTTCCTCATTTATAAATGATGGAATTGCACTACATTAGTTGTTTTCAATCATACTTTTCTCATGGCACAGTAATCTTTGCTGTGAAGAATCATGTCACCCTGAACATTTAACATGGAAACCCAACAGAAAGTCAGGAGATGTGCACATATGGCAGCTTCTCTTTGGTAAGAAGTCATTTTAATTGAGTCTTTCACAAATTCAATGTCCAACATGCTTTGAGTTTAATGCATATGTGTAATGGGTAAGTTTGGTACATTTTGCAAATGCTTTGAAAGGCTGTATCAATAAGACAAGTCTAAGAAGAAATTTAATAGGGATAAATATAAAATCCTATACCTGGATTCAGAAAACCAATTGTTCCAGTATAGTATAAAGGAAGATGGGACTAGATGACAATTCATCTGAAAAAGACATCATATCCATCTTACATTATAGAGAGTTGTAATGTGGATGAGGGGTTGGATTTGTTTTCACCTAATTTCATAGAGTTTACCTAGGAGCAATCTGTGGAACTGGCACAAAGGCTGATTTAGAATCAATATGGGACAAAGTTCCCTGACCATTTAGATCTGTACCAAAGTAGAATGGGAAGCCTCCGGAGATCATGATGAATTGTAGATAATAATCATGATAGCCAGTATTTACACAGCACTTCAAGGTTCACAAAGCTTTATAATAATATCTCATTTTATTCTCACAACAGCCCTGTGAAGCAGGTGCTGTTATTGTCTCCATGTCATAAATGAGGAAACTGAGCTAGGGTCACACAGCTAGAAGTGTCTGAGGCTGGATTTGAATTCATGTCCTCCTGACTCCAAGTCCAGTGTTCTATCTACTGAGCCACCCAGCTACCAGACTGTGGCACAAAGTGGTTAAAAAAAAACAAAACATGATCAGGGCATGTATTATCAGGAAAAGTAGAGGGAGCTATGGAATTGGTAATCAAATTATGTAGCAAGAGTGAAGTATAACAGGTGAATAGCATGTAAAATGAATACTGCATTGGTATACACAAATTATTATGATCAGAGGGAGATCTCCAGGGCATTGGGTGAATCCTCCATGGAGAATGTGTGGAAAGCTATGGACTTCTATTTGGTTCAGTTCTTGGCTAGCTGGTGTTTTCATCAGTGACCACTGGGACCCAGAAACAGCTTTTCTTTCCCTCTTTCTAGCCTGGTTGCTGTTGATTATGCTAACTCCAGATTACTTTTACTGTTGATATCTTCGGGTATCTTACGGTCTGCATAGGTGGAGAGAGAACCCAAATCAAGAGGCCAGAGGCTTCTCCTTACCATACATCAGCCTAGTTGTCAAGTCAGACTTGACCCTTCTCATGGTACCTGATTTAGAAATATGATCTCTTCAGAAACTAACCTCATGAAGGTGTTTCTGCAGCTTCTGTCTCTAAATCAGAGTGTGCAGTGAGTTCCCTAGGCATGAGGATTCTCCCAACAAGCAAGCATTAATTTGAGGGTAGTCAACCGCCATAGAAAATGGCTTCTGCTGGCCCCTTCATATTCTTCTCTGCTACCTGATCCAGGAGTGGAAGATCTGACATGATCATTATCAAGGCCTTTAGCCTCCATTCATAATAAATTTAAGAATGCTGGGTAATGCTGGTGTGAGGAGAGCGTTAGAGGTAGGAAAGGTATGAGGCCATTTCATCCACCTCCCATCCAAATATGCTTAAATGGCTTTCACTGGAAATTTTTGTATTCCCTTTTCTAAGTCAGGAAATACTCTTTGCTTTGGGGAGGGTTCCAGGTGGCTTCCATTGAATAGGATTTTCTGTCAGCTAAAAGTTATTTATAACACACACTTTCACACACACACACACACACACACACACACACACACACACACACACATACACCCCTTTCATAGAAAAAGAAGTAATATTTCAGTGATCAGTGGGACCCAGGAACAGCTTTTTTTCCTTCCAGATTACCTTTGCTGTTTAACATCTCATCCCCATCCTTTACTGTTTATATACACTTCCTGTTGCAGCAGAAATAGACAAACATGGCTCAGGAAAGGAAGCTTGCACCGTGGTAGCTCACACCTGTAATCCCTCCTATGGGAGTGCCATGGCTAGTGGATCAATTGAGTTCAATCATTTTGAACAGCTGTCAGGCTGATAGTGAACGGGTGAACAGGTGTCTGCGCTAAGTACATGATCCCCTTGGGGAGGGAGGAAATACGGGAGGGGGACACTAGACAAATATTCAGGAAAAACCTTCCCAGCTTATCAGTAGTGGGATCAGGTCCATGAATGGCAGCTAAACTTCCAGCCTGTGAAGTTAGGAAGACCCTGTCTCAAAACAAAAAATTAAAATTTAAGTTCAAAAAAAATTTAAAAAGGAGAGAAAGCTTATTTTGTGGAAATCACAGGACTCACATTTACTGTCCAGAATGTGAACTCTGAGATGATCATGTAACAGTACAAAGCTTTTAAAAAGTCACCAAGGGACTAATTCACCAGGCTTCTGAAGCTTCCCAAGATTGTAGTATATATTGGGTTTTTCACATGACCTAGCTGAGGGGTCTAAAATAATGAACCACCGCATGCAGGAATGATTTCCCATAGATTTCTTTCATTTCTTTGTGAAAGAGTAATCCTACCTCAGAGACTATAGGTAGGAGTTGTAATTACTTTGCAGCTCCTTTGTAGTATGAGTTTGTGGATCAGAGCCCACAACTCATGCTAGCCTTTTTCCAAGTCAGAACTATATTTCATTTCAGCATTAAAAAAAAATGGGAAAACAGATGTTTTGATACCCTAGGTATTCTTTTAAAGCACCAAACATACTTAGAAAATGTCTACCTTGAAGCCAAGAGTTTAAAGACTTTGGAGTCTGAGTCATGTAGGAATTGGACATCTTTTCCCTAACAGAAGTCTTTTTCTCTTCCTTCCTTCCTTCCTTTCTTTCTTTCTTTCTTTCTTTCTTTCTTTCTTTCTTTCTTTCTTTCTTTCTTTCTTTCTTTCTTTCTTTCTTTCTTTCTTTCTTTCTTTCTTTCTTCCTTCCTTCCTTCCTTCCTTCCTTTCTTTCTTTTTTCTTTCTTTCTTTCTTTCTTTTTTTCTTTCTTTCTTTCTTTCTTTTCTTTCTTCTTTCTTTCTTTCTTTCTTCTTTCTTTCTTTCTTTCTTCTTTCTTTCTTCTTTCTTTCTTTCTTTCTTTCTTTCTTTCTTTCTTTCTTTCTTTCTTTCTTTCCTTTCTTCTTTCCTTCCTTTCTTCTTTCCTTTCTTTCTTTCTATTTTAAACTGCTAAACCAGAAGAGTGTTATAACACAGACATCTCCCTTTTCCTTTTGATTTCCAGAATCCACAGAACTCCTTCCCAATCCCCCATTCAAAAGAAACAGAAAAACAGACTATTCTCTGAAAAGGGAAAGAATGACTTGTTCTCAATGGGTTGGCTGAAGTGTTCACTCTTTGCCTGGGGGTCTTGGATATCATTGGTCCTGGATAGCAGACTGCTGCCTAGGTGACACCATTTCCTGTTTCAATCTTGGTGAAAAGCATATAACTGACATGTTGTCTGACAAAACTTGTGTGTTTGTTCCACAGATTTCTCTTCATTTCTATTATCTCTTTCTCATAATACTTTCATGAGAATGATTTCCATCCCCTGCCTTTTTTTTCATCCATGAAGATTCTGAAGCCCAGAAATGGAAAGGAAATGAGGTAAAGTAGAAAGGGCACTAGATTTGAAATCAGAAAACAACAGTTCACGTCTTGTTTCCTTATCTATAAAATGAAGAAGGTAGACAAGAAAATCCTCAGGAACATGTGATAACATGAACTAATACAGAAACATGTTCTGCATAATTGCACATATATAACCTATATAAAATTGTTTACCATCTCAGAGAGAAGGGAGGTGAAGGAGAGAGGGAGAAAATTTGGAACTAAAAAAATTTTTTTAATGTCTTTACATGTAATTGGGAAAAAAATAAAATACTATTCAAAAATAATGCGTGATGGTGGCACAGCAAATATTTCTGGATACATCAGAACTCTAGTCAATATATTGTCCAAATGAAGTATGAAGCCTGGGTCTCAGCAGAGAGGGCAGAATACAGATGCAGAATGAGCCATCTATTTTCAGACATGGCCAATATGTTGATTTGTTTGGCTTTACTGTACTTACTTGTTACAAAGAAAATTTCTCTAGCGGGTTGGGGACTTACATTGGAAGTGATTGTGATGAAATAAAAAGCATCATTTTTTTATTTAAAGAAAAAGTTTCTGGGCTATATTTCAAGCTCATCTCCAAGATAATAACAAACTGTTATAAAACAAACTTCATAAATCCAATTTCATATTTCAAAGAAGAAAAATACCAGAGATTTAGAGATTGGTTACTTTGGGCATCATATCTCAAAAAAGAAAAATACCAGAGGTTTACAGATTGGCTACACTGGGGATCTAAACTTTTTTTTTTCTCCCACCACTGAGGACCACCCAAACCTAAGGCCTCACATGTAGTTGTTTTGTTTTTATTTTATTATATTTTTCATTCTGGACCTGATTTCACGAGTATAAGAAAGTCCTGATGAGGGAATTCTTCCCAATGGATATGGTTATTAAAGGAGGCTATATGGGTTTGGGTTCAAATCTCAGCTTTGCCACTTATTACTGATATGACCTCAGCAAGTCATATCCTTCTCTGTTCCCCAATTTTCTTATCTTCAAATAAAGGGGAATGGAATAAATGACCTCTCAAGTCCCTTCCAACTCTAAATCTATGATCCTGACCTGAAAATAAATACCCCTGTATTTTTTACAGAAAGAATTCCCTACCAGTGACTAAGAGACCATATAGACACCATTAACTGGGCTTCCCAGCTCCCCAAACCCTTCATATCAACTAAGAGAAGACAATTGGGCTTCATTGTCTGAGAGGTCTAGGTTTCAAAAACAGGCTAGGCTAGGCTAGGCTAGGTTGTTCCTCTACACCATAAACTTGAAGCGGAGAACTGGGAAAATTGTTTGGTTAATTCAAGCTAAGAAAGGGCTTTCCTCTTACCTCTCTGGTTATCTTCAGAGTGCTATAGACCTGAATTCTGTGGATGATTGTTTCAATTCTCTACTTAGAAAGGGAAAGGACATCCCAAGTATGGGGGAGGGAAAACATCATCATCATCATCATCATCACCGCCATCATAGCTAGCATCTATATAGCACTTCAAGGTTTGCAAAAATACTTTACAAATATTCCTCACAATAACTCTGGGAGGTAGATTCTATTGTTATCCCAATTTTACAGATAAGAAAATTGAAGCAGAGGTTAAGTGACTTGCTCAGAGTCACACAACTAGGAAATGAGAGACAGCATTTTAATTCAGGTTTTCCTGACTCCAGCTGCAACATTTTATCTGCTGCACCACTGAAGTCATAGAAATGGGAGAGTTAATCTTATACTCCATTCATAGGAACATAGATTTAGAACTAGGAGGGACCTGCGAGACCACTGAGTGTACCCCCTCATCCCACAGATGAGGGAACTGAGATATAAAGAGGTTAGGTGGCTTGACCAGAATGACACAGCTAGTGTCTGAGGCAGGATTTGACCTCAAGTCCCATGCTCAAGAAAGCTATAATAGGGGCAGCTAGGTGGTGCAGTGGATAGAGCTCTGGCCATGGAGTCAGAACGACCTGAGTATAAATCTGGCCTCAGACACTTGACATTTACTATCTGTGTGACCGTAGGCAAGTCACTTAACCCCAATTGCCTAAGCAAAAAAAACAACAACAAACAAACAAACCCAACAACAACAACAAAACACAACTATAGTGTCTAGAATAAGGGAAATGATAGTCCTATTGTATTCTATCCCAGAGTACATCTTAAGTAATGTGCAATTGATTAATATTTGTTGAATGAATTAAGGAGATGAATGTTAGCCTAGAACATCTCTTTCATCTATCTGTTCATCAGCATCTACTTTTCAACTTACTATTTACTCAGTTTGTTGGGTTTTTTTATTTCTTGTTGCTGCAAGTCTTGTGCCAGATCCTCAGGAATGCCTTTAGCAACAACATCATTATCATCAGCATCTGAGTTCCTTCTAAACGATTAGTAATGTATTTGGCAGCATGTATACATTGCAAACCAGCCACCTCTGCCTCCCTGACACAGCTGATCAGACTCATGCTCCTTCTTCCCTTCCACTCTCTGTCCTCTCTATATCTCAAACCCCTGGAGAGCTCTTTTTCCCTGCTCTGTTTACTTGGTAGAAGCCATAGCTGCTTCTTCCCTTCCCCTCTCTATCCTCTCTACATCTCAGGCCCCTGGAGAGCTGGGACTCCTGTGCCTTTTGTCTTTTTCTCTTCTCTGTTCATTTGGTAGAAGCCATAACTAAGACTTGTCTGCAGTGCTACAGCTGGGGTGTGGTCCACATCAGTAGAAGGAATCCCCACATGTACAGAGTACAGATCCTCAAACGTAGCTGCTAATGTTAAGCTGGTAATGTGTGCTCAGTAATGAGTAAATCATTTTTAAAATCACGCTATAATTTCTCTTTAGCCAAGAGCAACTGGAATCCTAGACCAGCAAAGACAAGGCAATGAGCTATTCTTGTTTTCTGTCAGTTTGTTTTTATTTTTGTTGGTTAGCATCACTGGAAAGGTTCAATTCAAGAATATTTAGGGTCACAGATTTATAGTTGTAAAGTCAGTCAAGCAATCAGTTAACAAGCATTAATTAATCACTTACTATATGCCAGGCACCGTGCTAAGCTGGAGAACACTAAGAAAGGAAAAACACAGTTTCTGTTTTCAAGAAACTCCCTTTCTAATGGGAGAGATAGCAGCAAGCCACCATACACATACCATATTTGGATAGAGAGATGATCAGATAGATTACTTCCCATTTATACTGGAGACAGACAGATAGATAAATAGGTAGAGAAATAGATAGATAGATAATAGATAGATAGATAGATAGATCACCTCCATTTATACTGCATATATGTAAAGTATTATATATGTGTGTATATATAGTATGTACATATATATAGTACATGTGTATACATATATATAGTATGTACATAGCTACTTGCATGCTATCTCTCTATTAGAAAGGGAGTGCATATACACATATGTACATATATGCACATATATATAGAGTATATATATATTTTATTTGTATATATGTGCATATATACAAATCTGTACATTTATGTATATATACATATACAAATACACATCTATATCTACATATATGTATACATGTACATATATATAGATAGATACATACATACAGAGAAGGAGAGAGAGAGAGAGAGAGTAAATGAGAGGAGATTGGCACTGAATGGGAAGGAGTGGAGTGTTATAATCAGGAAAGGCCTCTTCCAGAACATAGGATTTGAGCTGAATAATGAAGGAAGCCAGGGAAACCAAGAGGCGTGGGTGGAAGTGAGAAGGGAGAAGATTCCAGGCCTGGGGGAATCGGTGAAAATTGGGAGATGGAGTGTCACGTATAAGGAACAGCAAGATGGCCAGCATTGCTGGATCATAGAGTATGTGGAGGGGAGTGAAGTATAAGAAGATTAGAAAGGCAGAAAAAAGGGCCAGCTTGTGAAAGACTTTAAAGCCATACAAAGGATTTTATATTTGATCCTGGAGGTGACAGGGAGTCCCTGGAGTTTATTGAGTAGGGGTGTGATACAATCGGATGTGTATTTCAGGTAGCAGCTGAGTAGAAGACAGAAGGCAGGAGGAACTTAAGTCAGAGAGACCAACCAGAAGACTAAAAGTCACATAATTCAACTCCCTTATTTTACAGAAACAGAGGAAACAGATCCAAAGGGTATAATGACTTGACCAAGTATTTAGTAGAAGTATGGAGACTGGACCAATGATTTCATGAGTATAGAGAACTCCATGATGAGGAAACTCCTTCCACCAATTCAGATTGACACCTTCTCTGCAACTTAGAGAATTAAAGAGTTGCAGGGAATAGGGAAAGGTTAAGTGATTTGCCCAGGGTCAGGTAGACAATATGTCTGAGGGAGGATTTGTATTCAAGTCTTCCCAACTATCCCATGCTGCCACTCTAATAAGTAGAAGAGCTGGAACTCAGACCCAAAATACTTGTATTCATAATTTGGGGCCCTTTCTATTAAATGACTCTGCTTTTCTTACTATGTAGTTCAGTTTGACTGGAATGGAGATTATGTAGAGGAGGATGGAGTGAAAGAAGGTTAGAAAAGTTGGTAAGACCCATATTGTAGAGGACCTTAAGTACTAGGCTACGGAATTTGTATTTGAGTCTATGGTTGATAGGATGATATTGAAGGATGGGAATGGGAGGGGGAGAGTGAAGGAGAGATATAAGGTCAGACCTTTGTTTTAGTAAGATTAATCTGGTAGTTTTGGGATGATGGATTGGAAAGGGAAAGAGACTGGAGGTTGAGAGTAGAGTGATGAGAGCCTGAATTTCACAGAGCGTCAATGGAGAGAAGATGAAGAGGAGGGAAACTGTCAAGGGAGAACAGAACTGGCTTGGTGACTGATGGATGTGGAGAGAGAGGAGAACAGACAGATATGGTGAAGCTTCTGAGCCCAAGTGACTAGAAGAATGATGGTGGTATTACAGAAATAGTGAATTCAAGAGCAGTGCCAGGTTTTAAGGTGAGAATAAGTCCCACTTTGGACATGTTGATCTTGAGGAGCTAAAGTAACACCCAAATGGGAGTGAACAGATGAAGCACAGGGTAGTGGACTTGGAGTCAGGAGAGGCATGTGTTTGTTTCTTTGTGTTTTAATTTTATTTGTTTTATTTGGAACTTAAGAAATAAAACAAGTCTTTCCATAACATAGTAGAATAGAAAAAAAAAAGACAACTGTACATGAAACTGCAAACTTATTATGTATAGCTTGCTATTACATTTAAAATATAATAAAGCTATCATGTAATTTTTTTCCTTTTTCTCCCTTCTACACTAGAGATGGCCATCATCAGAAACAAATATGTATATGTGTGTGTGTATGTGTGTGTATAACCACAGTTTTAATCCTTTCTTTGACATTTACTAGGTCTGTGACTATAGACAAATCACTTAAACTTCCCAAGCTTCATTTTCCAAATCTGTAAGATGGGGATGATAATGCCCATTGTAGTACTCACTTCACAGGGTTGTTATGAGGATCAACTTGTTTTACCAAGTGCATGAAACACAAGTAGGTGTCTAATATTATTATAGTAGTAGTTGGAAACACAGGACTGCTGCTTAAAGGGGACTGAAAATATAGATTTACATGAAGGTCATTGTCTTGGTCCCCATATTTGGTACAATGCACCACTTAAAGCCTAAGGGTTCAAATATGTGATTCCTTTAATGAGAACAAATTCAGCAATCTCCAGGTAAAAGCAATCCACAAAGAAATAAAAGCCATTTTCAAAGAAATAAAACACAGTCCACAAGGAAGTTCCCTTGGGTCCAAGGAGCTCCCAACAGAATCTACCCCAGGCCTGTTTTGTATCATTTTTTCTCACAACAGAACCAGTTGGTGGTACGAAAGTTTGGAGGTTTACTCAAGCTAACACTATTCCACTAGCATTTGGGCCCAAAGAAGTAAAATGGATGAGTTTGGTAACTAAGAGATTGAAGAGAGAAAAGTGAAGAGGACTTCAGGATAGATGTTTAGGGCCTAGTGAGACTAGAGGAGAGGGGCATTTGGGAGCAAACAGGAGCTAAGAAAGAAAAGGTGTAGGAGTAAGGTGAATAGAAAAAGTCAAATACTACAGAAAAGCCAAAGAAAATAAGGGCTGAGAAAAGGCCATTGGTTTGATTAATTAAAGAGTCGTTGCTGACCTCACAAAGAATATTAGCTGCCCAGTGGGGACTTAAAACAAATCTAGGAGATTAAGTAGTAGGTGGGTGAGGAAGTAGAGATAGGGAGTTTTGACATTCATCAGACAAAATGTAACCAGGACTTGAGTTTATTTGCATAAGGCTCTCCTCATTGGAAAAAACTGATTGTTCAATGCCCTGTCACACATTGATTGAGAATACTACAAATATTGATTGAGAATGGGAGAGATAATTATAAATATTAAAATGTGGTCCCTACCCTCAAGAAACTCAACTAGGCTGGAAAGGAACAACTCAAGGAAAACAATCCCTGATCTGTAACACTGATCTGACTTCACTCGTTCCAGCCAGACTGGCCTAGTAGCTGTTCCTGGTATGTGACATCTATCTCCTAGCTCTTTGCATGAGCAGCACCCCATTTCTGGCATGCAGTGACTCCTTACCTCTACCTCTTGGTATCTGTCACAGAAGGTCTTAGCTGATCTTTCCAGTCATTATGGCTCCTTTCCTCTTGAAATTACTTTGTATAACTTTGTAGGTTGTTATTGTTGTAGTTGTTTTTAACTTATCTGTGTGTCTTATCTCTCTCCAATAGAGTGGAAGCTCCCTGAGGGTGAAGAGTCTTTCATTTTTGTCTATTCCCAAGCTAAGCACAATACTTGACTAGGACTAATCATTTAATAAATGCCTATTGAATTGAATTAAATTCTATAATAACTTAGAAGGTATACACTGGATCACAGATTTAGAGCTGAAAAGGACCTTTGAGGGCATCTAATCAACTCCCCTAATTTTACAGATAAAGAAACTGAGGGCCAGAAAAGTTAAGGGACTCACTCCTCTACAACAAGGTAACACAATGTCAAGGATGAGATTTGAACCTGGGACTTGCTAATCAAACCCAGCTCTCCATTGTATCACTCTCCAATGGAAGCAACTCCATTAGCATACCCCTATTTTTTCCTACCTAGGCTTTACTCCAAACTGTGAAGCCTCATCGCTTTCTCCCCATCCACGACCAATATAAAGCTGGGCACTCTCCAGTCTCCTTAAGCTAACCCAACTCTGATCAATATCACTCATCCTTTTTCCTATGGATGATCAGTTCAGGCCTTATTTATTTGTACCTAAGATTGTCAGAAAAGGTGGGGAAAAGCTGAATCTCAAAATACTAGAGCCAGAAGAGGTATTAGGAATCATTTAGTGAACCTCAACTCCCTTCATCCCTCCTTTTATGGGGGAGGAAACTGAGGCCTCACAGAGGGGAGGTGATTTAAATATCTAACAGCTCTAGTCGATATGTGTATGGAACTCAGATCTCCTTATTCCAGCACAGTCCCCTGCATAATCCTACCTCCATTAAAAGGCTGGGGACACCTGGATATTAGAATTGGCACTTCAGTGTCATATAAAAAGCACATTACTTGTAATGAGAAGCTCTGGGCTCATTTCAAGCTCTAATATTTACCAATTGTATGACCTCTGTTTCCTCTTCTATTAACATTTGTTTCTTACAACAGCCTAGGAGGAAAGTACTAGTATTGCCCCATTTTACATATGAGGAAACCAAGGCACAGAGAGATTAAGTACTTGTGCAGGGTCAAACAGCTAGTAAATATCTGAGGAAGGATTTGAACTGAGGTCTTCTTCACTCAATGTCCAATATTCTATCCACAGCCTATAGCACCTAGCTGCCTCAAATAATCAATAGGAATCCTTCCAGGTCCTGACATTCTGTGATTTTATAAACAAGAGAATCTTTGAATTCATCTTATCCCAAGAACCTCCTCCCTTTCCCTTGAACTTGTAAGAGATAAATGCACCAAACTAAACCCTCTAAGTCAATGTGGACTTTAGGCCCAACAGAATCTCTTTGATAGGTATGTTCATCTGTTTTGCTAGGCTTCCTAAACACAGGTGACCTAGGTTTCTTCCTTCCACATTTGTTTAAAAGGGACAACCTAAAAACAAAAGCAGTAAAAAACCTTACCTTTGGAGACAAGTGAACACAGGGCCTGGAGTCAGGAAGACTGGAGTTCAAATCTGGCCTCAGACACTTACAAGCTGTGTGACCCTGGGCGAGTCACTTAACCCTGTTTGCCTCAGTTTCCTCATCTGTAAAATGAGCTGGAGAAGGAAATAGCAAACCACTCCAGTATCTTTGCCAAGAAAATCCCAGATGGGGTCACAGAGAGTGGGACAAGACTGAAAGGGCCAAACAACAACCACAACGAACACAGTGAATTTGTCCACATTTAGGGCCTTGCTTATTCGATACCTTTGTTGTTGTTGTGCTCCTCTCCATCATCTTTGTAGAGCATTTACATATCTATGTGCCTGTTATACAGGCAGCATATGTGTTGAGCCTCAGCTTCTGCTTTCTTTACATTGCACAGCTTTATAGTGCTCCTATTTGTCATTATTAATGACATTCTATTAACAGTACTATTTTGCTCAACTAGTCCCCATTTGTGGGACATTTCAGCAGTTTGGGGTTTTTGCACTTATAAATATCACCACTGTAAATGACTTGAACTTGCTTCCCTTGGTTTCACAAGTACTTTTTTATCATACAAATAATTCATTTACATAAAGTATAACTGAGGCAGCACGGCATAATAAGGAAAACATTGAGTTTGGAGTGAGAGGAACTGGGGTCAAATTCCAGCTTGGCTGCAGGCTATCTAGGTGATCTTGGGCAAGTTACACTTTCTCTGGGCCTCAACCTCTTCCCCTGTAAGAAGGCGAAGTTGGGGTAGGTGACCTCTGAGGTCCCTTCCAGCTTGAAATCTGTGACTGCATGTTCCTAAGTCGTAAGCGGAAATGAACCTCTGGGAGAAAAAGTGTGCTATTCTTTTATAAGGGACAGGGAGAAGAGGAGAAGGAAGAGGTCAAGGAGGAGGATGAAGGAAAGGAGCTAAGTGATGACTGGCAGAATGGGCAAGAAAGGACATAAATAACATGAATAAACAGTGTTGGATTCTGAGTCAAAGTATCTGGTTTTCAATTCTGGCACCACTAGTTATTATCTATGTGATATCAGTCAAATTGCTTCATCTTTCTTGACCTCCATTATTTGTTTAAAAAAAAAAGGCTCGGACTCCATGTTTAAGGTTCTTCTAGATCTAAATGGATCCTATGATCCCCCAAATGACCTGAGTTGGCCTCACCCGCAGCTGTAAGAAGCAGGAGGCCATAATGTAAACCTGGTCTGATTTCATATGAGCAGAAGATTCTGGATTTAGAAAAATATCTTGGATATCATGTAGTCCAGTCCCTTCATCTTATTTCTGAGAAAACTAAAGCCCAGAAAGTGACTTGGCCAAGGTCACACAATTAGTAAGAAACTAGAATTCAAAAACAGGCCTTGTGAGTCCAAAGCCAGTACTCTTTTTGTATACAGTGCTTGGGAAGGATTCATTGTCAGGTAGTTGACCAATCATGGTAAGGAGGGCATTTTAGATACTGTCTGTAGAGTGTGTTTCAAAAAAGGAAGGCACAGACAGAAAGAAAAGCAACAAGCTACTTGAGGTCAAATGTAAATGCCCTGAGGATAGGGATTTTTAAAAAATTTCCAGTGCATAGCACAGTGCCTGACATATAGTAGGTGCTTAATATATTAGCAGACTGAATGGAATTGACAGGAACTAGGTCGTAACTAAACTTTTATCTCCCCCAGTATGCTAGCATAGTTTTCCATAGTTTGGAATGCTTAAAAATGTTTTTAACATTTTGATATATTTTGTGGGGGGAGATCTGAAGGGAGAAAAGGGGCAAGAGTATGTGTGGGGTGGGGAGAGGGAGTAGGGGAGGGTCTTCAAAAATTTCATAGGCCCACTATGACAGCAGCATCACTTTTCCTTCATACAGTCCTTTATGCTAGGCCAGAACACCCTTGGATCTCATTTCTTTTTACCAATTCAGAGGTCTGATATCCTGACCACATGATATCTCATGTGGCCCAGACCCCCATCTTTGCTTCCACTCCCCTGAAAAGCAAGAAATGAGCTGCTAAATTGCTTCCCCCCAAAAAGTGGATCCCTCTCTTCCAAGTCACTCAACCCCAAAGTCTTTCCACACTTCAGCTCACCAAGTACCCCTGTGTAAAGGATCTAAGGATGACTTCATCTCAAGAATGGAAAAATCGGATCTATCTGTATCCAACCAGATGGGTACATATTTTCCCACACACGAGGCTGAGTGCACTCAAGGAAAAAAAGATTAATTTCTTGGGATGCAGATTTTACTTACTTGGAAATGGATACATCTGGTTCCTGCCAAACCACGGGTTGTTTTTAATAAAAATGTGTTTATTTTGATGGAGTTGGGTAGTTACTCACTATTCAAAGAAGGAGAAAAGAATATCAGAGGAAGGAGAATGGCTAATTCCCCAGATACTGATGATGAGCTAATGAGATTTCATTGCACACTTTGCAAGCACTGTCTCAGTTTTCCAGTTTGGTATTTTTCTTTTGCTCCTCTATTTATTTAATCCTGCTCCTGCCTAGGACACTAAGACTGATGTTGGGAAAGACTATTTTATTGTCCACCTACCCTGCTTCCCCTTTCAAATGTTTTGTAAAACATACTTTTGTCAGCACTAAGTATAGAATATATAATCATCATTATTCTTCACTTTGCAGTCAGTGAATACTCTTATCTCCAGGCATTTTTAATAAGCACCATCAAAAGGCCTTGATTAACCTAATACCCAAGCCTGTCCTTGTACCAGCCTACATCTATTGCCCCAGCCATCTGTGAATCTGTATGAGGAAGGTGAATCCTAATCATGAAAGGATGTATTTCCATCTACTTGACAGGTCATGCAAAAGAATCCAGAGTCCAAACCAGAGCCATAACTAACACAGGGCAGTGGAGTTTTGCCAGGTTATACAAGTGGGGAAGGAGCAGCACTTCCTTCTTGTGGCAACCACTGTTACAAGATGAGAACTTCATGGTCCTCAGCCAGCCAACAACAGCACATGATAGGACATTCTGCCCTCCTTCCCCTAGGCCACCACTCTTAGGGGCCTTGGCTCCCTTTCTCAAGGAGAGAGGGCCTGCCTTTGGTCCAATTCCCAAAGGGTCCTCAGGATGATGAGGGATGAAGCTTCCTCTTCTAACAGAATCACACCCATTGTTGGACAGCTTTCTTCACTGCTGCCATTTGTCCCCCCCAAAAAAAACCCAAACAAACTGAATTTTCCCCAAGCACAAGAGTCCCTTTTTGGTGGTTTTGGCTCTCTCTTAGGCCTTGGTAGGAATAAGTATCTAGTTTCAGGTAATTTGAGGAGTACAGAAAGACCTATCAACTCAAGACCATCTCTCTTGTAGTACCTAAAATTAGTTTTAGGAAAGTCTTATCTCTAGAAAGTCCTATTAAAATGAAAATGTGTTAGACTATGTTGCTATATCGAACAGTTGTGTTGAATTGTTTTTTTTTCTCTTTATTCTTTGTTGTAAAGGATGGCTCTCTGGGAAGGGATGGGAAATAAAGATTATGTAAAACCAAAATTTATCAATTAATTTTTTAAAAATAAAATGAAAAGATGTTATTTGGGGAGGGGATATTAATTTATTGTCATCCATCAGTATGACTTTTTGTTGTTCAAGTCATTTCAGTCATGCCCAGCTCTCTGAGTAATATCACAGAATCACAGAATCTCAGAGGTTCCTCCCTAAATCTATGCTCCAAGGTGACCTAGAGCTACCTGTACTTGAATGAAACATATGCTAGCCTATTTGCTAGCGTCCTTCTAAGGATTATTTCATATATTATATGGTAATATGATATACACATTATAATCAATCAAGAATTTATTTAGTTAGGTCAGTGTTACAGAGAGCAGAGCCCAGAAAGAATATGGTACAAGGCAATTAAGTTTTGAGTGGGGAAAAAGGAAATGAGGCAGGAAAGAGCGGGAACATGAAGGTGGAGAGATCAGTTTCAAATGGGAAATTGGATGGTGTCATTAACCAACACCTAAGGGAGTTGAGAACATATTCCATTTGTAAAAGACAATGAGATTTACTGGACTTGGAGTCAGGAAATCTGAGTTCAGAGCCCTTCTGTGGCACTAGCTATAATATAAGGATGAGAACTGTATCTGTGATTTCATTGGTCCAGGGAACTCCTAGGTGAGGAAGCTCCCTAACCAATACCCTTCAACTTAATGGAGAGTTGCCTAGGCCAGAGCCCCAGGAGGCTAAGTGATAGGCTCAGGCTCATATTCCTGGTTCTAAAGCCAGGCTTCTATCTACTAAATTATCCTGTGTCAATGTGACCCTGGACAAATCATCTGACCTTAATTTGCTTATTTACAAAATGGACATAAATATCTTATTTGTGGGGTAGTTTTGTGGTAAGTGCTTCACAAAGTTTAAAACCTTCTAAAAATTGGGATGCTTCCTACTTTACAACTTTGCCTAGGGTTGTTTCTGCTTATAAATCAAAGCTGATGTCCAGTAAGGATTTTTCAGGGGTGAGGATATTCAGGACAGGACTGGGTTTCTGGTTTGAAATAATCCAAAAAAAAATTTTTTTGTGGTTTGCATGAGAATCAGCCTGATCTATATTTTACTTTCTCTTAACCAGCCTGTCTGGGTTTCATCCCTTCTTCCTTTACCCACCAGCATCTGTCTGAGTCAGAAATAGTCACAAGGGGAAAAGGAAGAAACTTAAAATGACCCAAGGACTCTGAGGTTCACAAAGCTTTCTAGAAAAGTTCCCTGGCCCATAAAGCCAGGGCTGGCTCTCAGAAGTGAGGACCTAGTATTTGGCTCCTTTTCTTCATAAGGGGAACCAGAAAGAAGCCACTGCTCAAAACTATCTCCATTATGCATGCTACTAATTAAAGTCCTCTGAGGGGTAAGCCTATGAACCATTCATCTCTGACATTAGTCATTCATAAATGAGGAATGGGAGTGTTGATTGGCAAGGAGAAGAGAGAGTGGAAGGATGATTTTGAAGCCTAGAGGGTGATGTAGGGAAAAGCAGATAGTCACAGGAAATTATGAGGGCTCATGAGACACCTGGAGGGAAGTAAAGAAGGGACAAAGTAAGTTAGTTATTCAGTAAATTAGCACTTACTAAGTGCTTACCATGAGCTAAGGATACAAAGAAAGGTGAAAAAAGTCTTGCTCTCAAGGAGTGTGCATTCTGATGGGGGGAGACAACATTGATGAAGGTGACCTTACAAGAGAAGGCATTAGCAGTTAAGGAGACCAGGAAAAGCCTACAGAGAGTGGGATTTGATCTGAGCCTTAAAGGAAGCCTGGGAAACCAAGAGGCATGGGAGAGGTAACAGAGCATTCGAGGCATGGGAGAAAGTCCGTGCAAAGGCAACAAGAGGGAAGATTGAATATCAAGTCCAAGAAACCACCAAGAGGCCAATGTAAGTGAATTATACAATCATGGAAGAAAGCAAGGCATAAGAAAGCTGGGACAGTAGAAAAGGGCTGGGTTATGAAGAGCTTTCAATACCAAACAGGATTTTATGTCAGTTGAGGTGTTAAAATATAGAGGGAGATTCACTCAGCAGTTTGGAACTAAAAGGTGGGGAGCCTGGTTTGGATTTGCTGTGCAAATGGTTCCTCCCTCATCTCGTAATCAATTAATTAGTCAACAAGCATTTTTTTTTTGGGGGGGGGGCCTAGGCAACAGGGTTAAGTGACTTGTCCAGGGTCACACAGCTAGTAAGTGTTATGTGTCTGAGGCCAGATTTGAACTCAGGTCCTCCTGAATCCAGGGCCAGTGCTCTATCCACTTTGCCATCTAGCTGCCCCTCAACAAGCATTTAAAATGTGCCTTCTCCATGCCCATCACTTTGTTAACATTAGGTACAATAAAATATGCTGGATGTAGTGGTGCACGCCTTGATCTCTGCTCCTGGCAAGACTGAGGCTAGCGGATCACTCGAGATCAAGAATTTTGAGTTGTAATGAGGCTAAAGTCTATAGGGCATCCACACTAGGCACCAATGTGGGGAGGGAGGGAGAACCAGGCTGTCTAAGGAGGGGTGAACTGACCTAAGTTGAAAATGGAGCAAGTTTGGAACCCAAAGTTTTAAAAACAAAAATTTAAAAAAAATTTGTTTTTACATGCAACTGGGAAATAAGATATGCAGGAAATGGGGTATATAAATCTATCCTGCCCTACAGGAAAATTGAAGGGGAAGGGGATAAGAGAAAGGAGTGGTGAGATAGAAAGGAGGGCAGATTAGGGGAGCTAGAAAAAAAAAAGATTTAAAAAAATGGAGCAAGTCAAAGCTTCTGTGCAAACTGGCAATGGGATTAGGCCCAGTAAGGAGTGGCCACTTGCTGGACTTCCAGTCTGAGTCACATAGGGAATCTCATTTTCACAAAACAAAAGAAACAAAAAAGAATAATACTCTTTTGGAGTATTGGCACAGAGGTGACCTTGGGTTCCTAAAGACTGTGCCAACAGAACAGAAGCTTTGGCCATCCTAGAAATCTGGAAAGGTTCTTAGCACTGCCTAGCAATCAGAGTCCTTGAAACTGAGCAAGTCACACAAATGATCCCAAGGCAAGATGCATGGACGTGAGAACTCAGCTGAGTGGGAAGACAGGTGCAAAGGTGGTAGCGGGGACAAGAGGTGATCTCCTAGCAGAAGGAAGACACAGACTAGTGCCACCAGCTGCTAGGAAGGTCATAGTGCAGACAGCAGGGGAGATCACCCCAGCTGCCATCTGGTAACTTCCCATTTTAGCTAATTTTTCTTGCTAGATGGTGAATGTTAAGTGCTGCTGTTTCTATGATGCTGAAATACTGCAAATGCTTTGTGCAACCTCTAAATTCAGTATCTATGGTCAAAGCTCTAGCCATTCCACCCTAGTTAAAGCTCTGCCTGCAATAGTTTGTGTGTTTATTGTTGAAGGGTGAGCCGTGTTGAATTTGGTGAGCATCTTCAGCAGAAGGTTGACAAAGAAGTGATGACCTTTATTTTTTTTCAGCCACAGAAATTCATGCAGCTATCTCTTCAGGTGTCTTGTGCTCTACACAGATGGAGGGAGAGCAGACATCAAAGAAGGTACTGATTTTTGGAAGTTGAAATGGAAGGTATTTTTCAGGCAGCCTATAAACTCTAAGCTCCATACACTCTGAATCCTGGTTAAACAAAGTGACAGTGTAAAACAGAAGATGCTCCTTTGTTAATCCAAACAATTATTTACTGGGAGTAGAAGAGAGAATAGATAGCTACCCCCAAACTAACAAGTATTTGACATAAGAAGGAATTCTCATGTGGTGTGTTACAACTCACATACAAAGAGCTATACCTATACTGCCTCATTTGACTCTCACCATAACCTTGAGAGTCCACCAATGTTTATCCACTTTTTCAGGTGAGGACCAGATGTCCAAGAAGTCAAGTGAATAGCCCAAGGTTGCCCAGCTGATGAGGTCTAGGGATAGAACTTAAAGGCAAATTATCTGACTCTGAGTCCAATACTTTCCACACTACAACACAAGTTTTTAACCTAAGACTCACGGACCCCTTTGGCAATCAATCTGGTGAAGCCTATGAACCCCTTCTCAGAATGATGTGTTTAAATGAATAAAATACATAGAATTACAAAGGAAATCAACTATATTAGAATAAAGATGCCTCCCCCAGAAAAAATTTTTAAACCAAGACCATAATCTTCAGGTTAAATATCCCTCACTATAGAAAAGGTGGAGAGAAGAACACCATTTCTGAGCATCACTCAGGCTAGGAGCATAGAAAATACGTTCAGGACCCTCTGAGGCACCACTGGCCTTTGAAGAAATTTAGAGGAGCAACATATGTTCACTCTGCCTGGGTCAAGCCTTGTTGTCTCCAAAGAAAATGATCTTAACCAGGGATGTGTGGAGCCAGCTCCAGAAGAAAGACTTGATTGTTAAATTTTCAGTGGCTACAGATCAAGCTAGATTTATTATTTTGTTGATTGTCCAGACTTAAGAGAGTGATGAAGAAAATGTTAATAATTAAATTTTACTATCCAGAGTACTTTTGCAGGGGGAGGGGAGAAAGCCAGTCAAAAAACCGTAAATACCAGCAGACCACTCACCTTAGTTACCTAAACTTAATCAATGATAACATGACAGGCTTAGCACTGGGGTTTTCCCTGTGATGGACACATTAGCCAGAGCTTTGGTCTTCTAGGACCAAAGAGATTATTTATTCTACCCCTCTAATTTTACTCAGGAGAAAACCAAGACCTGATATAATAGAAGTTAAATAATATGACCAGGAACAGAGCCAGAATTTAAACCTAGGGCCTCCTGCCTCCAAATGCATTGTCCTTTCCACTGCTCCAAATTGCCAGGCACTGATTTAGCTCTAACATTTTCCATTATATGCAGAAGGGCTTGCAAAGAGCTTCCCCTACTTTGCCATTTTATTAAGGGTTCTGATTAGGCAAAAACTGGCCTTGATTGTCCTTTCCAGTGCTGGCTTTTGGGGAAGTAGACAGGAGGAAAAGGACAAGTTTTCCTTACTTCTAAGGCAATTCCTATGTGAGAAATGCCATTAAGTCTTCAGGGACACTTCACTCTGCTCAATGCTAAGGTTCAAACCTCCTTCCCTAGGCTGTGCTGTGCATTTTTTTTTCACACACTGGGCTACAATAAACAAGCCAGGGACTCAAGTTTGAAGTCCAGCTAAAATGCTCATGATGACTTCTTGTGTCTTGGCCAACAGGCTATGTTTGGGGTTCAAAAATAAAAGTGGAGTATTGTGAGCTTTCAGAAATACTGACTCGAGGCAAAGACCAGGCCTAGTAAATCGGGTCAAAGATACAGAGAGTGAATTTTACTAACTCAGAGCTACTACTACCTAATGAGGCATGATATACACAAACACTTAACCTTTTTAATATGACTTTCCCCTCTGTGCTTCCTATACTCTCCTCTGTATCACTGTTCATAGGAGACCATTGACTTTAGAGTTGGAAAGTATAATGGTCTAATGGTAGCCATCTCTAGGGCCAAGGGTGGGGGAGGGGGAGAAGAAAACAAGAAGAAATTTACATGATAACTTTATTATATAGTTAAAAGGAATAGCAAGTTTTACATAATACATTTGCAGTTTCATGTGTAATCATCTTTCCATTATGCTATGCTGTAGAAATTTATTTCATAAATTAAAAATTGAATAGAAATTAAAAATTTTTTTTTTTGTTTTTGTTAAGCAATGGGGTTAAGACTTGCCCAGGATCACACAGCTAGTAAGTGTTATGTGTCTGAGGCTGGATTTGAACTCAGGTCCTCCTGAATCCAGGGCCGGTGCTCTAAAAAATTTTTAAAAGAAAGCATAGTGCCTGAAGCCCAGAGGGAGAGGTTGAAGTGACTTGAGGTGACGTTAGTAGAACTAAGGTCCCAGGACTCTGCACTCAGCCCTACGCTGTTTAATATATTTTCCAGTGCCTGGGATGGAGGTATAAATGACACATTTATAAAATTTACAGATGACGCAAAGCTGGGGAGGATAGTTAACAGATTAGATAACAAAGTCAGGTTCCAAAATGATCTTAACAGGTTGCAGCTCTGGTTAGAACACAGATGAAATTCAACAGAAATAAATGTAAAGTCTTACAGTAGGGTTCACGTATACAATATGTGTCTTATTTGTCTGTGTCTTCACAAGTATAGGATGGCAAGGCTTGGTTAGGCAGCACTTAGTCTGAAAAAGATCTAAGGGGTTAAGTGAAGTCAAGGGTAATGAGTCGGCAGAGTGATGAGGCAGCTGAGAAAGGGAATGCAATCTGTGGCAGCATTGGAAGGCAGAGCTTTCAGGAATAAGAAGGTGGTTGTTGGAATATGATCTCTTTGAGCATAGAGAGATTGTCTCATTCTTTGTATCTGAAGCCCTTCAAGTGCACAGGTGCACTTAGTAAATGCTGTTGGTTGCTTGATTGACGGGTTGATTGAATCAAATGGAAGCCCTCTATTAGAGCACTTTTGTAGGGCCTGCTTTTGCTTTTTCTTTGTACTACCAGCACTTAGCACAGTACCTGGCACATAGCAGGCACTTAGGAAATGCTTGGTGGTTGATTGATTATTAGTCCCTCTGTGGTCTGTACGTCAGACTCAAGTGATAAGCTAGGAAGTGTCTAGAGGAGAGACATCTAGGATAGTGAAAGGATTTGAGGCAATGTCATATGAGGAGTGTGGGAACGAACTTGAGATGTTTAGATGGGAGAAAAGAAGATTTAGGAGGCACATAACTATGTTCAAGTATTTGGAGGGTTGTCATGTGTAAGAGGGATTAGATTTGTACTGTTTGGCCCCAGAAGACAGAACTAGAAGCAATCGGTGGAAATTTCAAATGAACAAAGTTTGGTTCCATATCAGAAAAACAAAAACAAAAACAAATGAACAAAAATAAATAAACCAAAAAACCTTCCTAACATTTAGAAATATCCCGAAGTAGAATGGGTGGCCCAGGGAGGGAATGGAACCCTCCCTCTTGGAGGTTTGCTGTTATTGTTTGTCCTTCGTTCTGGAAGAGGACCATGACATCATGGAGGTGATACCATGACTTGCAAGTGAATTAGATTTCAGTGAGGGAGGGCTGTGCAAAGTCACCAGCCTCACTTTCTCCTCTGGAGCCATCTGGATCCAGTGGCCAGATACACATCAGGATGACTGGAGATGGCCCCAGATGCTAGGGAAGACATTGGCCTTTTAAAGCTAAGGTCTTTAGCAGGTCTCAGTTTGACTGAGGCAATGCCCATTCAGCGATTAAGGCCGGTAAAAAAAAAAATGAGTCAAAAAAAAGAACCTCAGAGTTTCTGGCCAAAACAGAAACAATTCTTATTTACTTTCACTCTGAGTCAATTAGGGCCCAAACAATGACCAAGTGGGACTTGGTCTGGGACCTTCAAAGTTTGCAAACAGAAGTTGGGTGGGTATATTGTACAGGGGAAGCCTCTGTGGTATGGGCTGAGCAAGACAACCACCTAAGCCTCAGCTATTAAATTCTGTGATTTTAAGTCACAGATAGTAAGTAGCAAAATCTACTTTTGAACCTAGGCCCTCTGGCTCCAGATCTAGTGTTCTTGTCACTAGGTCTCTGCTTCCTCTGTCAAGATAACTATCCTTTAATTCTTCTTAATAAACAAAAATTCTAAAAGGGAAAAATAAGTCCATAAAGTTATCAGAGGACTACCTTGACAGATCCAAGGTGGGGACTTCTTGATCTGATCACCGCAATGTAGATTATGTTTTCTAATGAAATGCTGAAGAGGGGAAGCCCATCTCACCTGAGAATGATATCAGAAGAGCCTTGGAATCATGTTTTAAAGGGTTCATTTGAAGGAGTTTGGGATATCTAAGTTGGAGACAAGAAGATTTGGGAGGGGTACATAACAGCTATTTTCAAGTCTCCAACTTGTACCCTGACTGCCTTCTTGTGAGCTTTCTCCAGCCTATCAATGTCCTTCCTAGAAATGAACCTAGAAATGGGCACAACACTCCAGGTGAGGTGTGGTCAGGATGCTATAAGACAGGACGCTCATCTTCCTAATCCTGGACATTCTGCCTAACTTATACTGCAGCCCAACATCACATTAACTCTTCCAACTGCCACATCCTGCTATGGACTCATATTGAAATTCATTTAAATCTCTAGATTTTTTTTTTCCAGAAAAACTGCTACCTGGATATTTCCCCCGCCTATTATACTTGCAAAGTTGATGTTCTCAACCCAAGTGTAATACTTGATAAATATCTCTATTAAATTTTAATGTCTTAGATTTGGTCCAATTTTCTGGTCTGTCAATATTTTTTTAAACCTTTCACCTAGTATCCTAGTTACCTCACACACACACATACACACAGACCCCTTTATGACATCCAAAATTGTGATAAGCAATCAATGACTTTGTTCTAGTCACTGACAAAGATGAGGCCAAGTACAGACCCTGAGGCACTCCACTGACCATGTAGAAGTTAAATTTCATTTTTGCTCATTTGGTAAGTTCTGAAATCCAACTATTCATTGAGCACATATTTCTGAATCTTGTCCACAAACAACAGCATTAGAAACTATGCCAAATATTATGCTAAAATCTAAATTTACTATAGCTTCAGTATTCCCCTGGTCTTCCCTCTAGAAACCCAGTCCAATAGGGCAATGGGTTTAGTCTGTCAAGAATAGGTCTTCCTCACAGTGGATAGAGCACTGGGCTTGGAGTCAGGAGGACCTGAGTTCAAATCCAGCCTCAGACATGTACCAGCTGTGTGACCCTGGGCAAGTCACTTAACTCCAATTGCCTCAAAAACAACAAAAAGAATAGGCCTTCCTATTCTTGAGGAAGCCATATGGGATTCTTGTAAACATTACCTCCTTTTTTTAGATGTTCACAAATTATCCCTTTAATTCTAGAATGTTTCCAACAATCCTAAGTCCAATTTACTAGCTTGCAAACTATATTCTCTTCCCTTTGAGAAAATTAGGATAACAGAGAGGCAATACACTACAGAGTGCTGGACTTAGAATAAGGTAAGACTTGGGTTCAAAACCTGCCTCTGATGATTACTAGCTGTGTGACTTTAGTCAAAGTCTCTTAACCTCTCTGAGTCTATTTCCTCATCAGTAAAATGGGAATAACAGTACATGTATTACCTACCTCATGTGAGATGTGCTATGTATGTACAGTGCTTTGAAAACTTTAGAACCTACATAAATGTCAGTTATTATAAAAAGAAGTAAATTGGAACATCATTCATCCTCTAATTTTGGGGTGCTGCCCCATTTTGCCATGATTCTTCAAAGGGCTTTGCAGTCACATCTGTTGCTTCTTTTAGTGCCTTGGGATGGAGTTCATCTGACTCAGAAGCATTAAATTCACCAAGGGCAGCTCATTTATCTCTTACAATCCCCCTTGCTTATCTTTGGTATCAACTCCATTAATATGTAAAGTTCATTGAGGTCAGGGATCGTGTTTTTGCCTTTCTTCATATCTCCAACACTTAGAATACCTGGCACACAGTAAGAGCTTAATAGATGCTCCTTGACTGACTGAATCCCAATTAGCCATATTTAATCTGTCCTATCCAACTTTTAAGATTTCTCTCCTTGGCAGAGGAGATGAATGTAAAAATAAATTTTTAAGTAGAGTAACTCTGTCTTCTCTCAATCTTTAGGCATTATCACCCCATCTACCCCTAGTTTTATCTTTTTCATTGTCCTTCCTCCTCCTTTTCCCTTTTTTTATCCTTAGCTTTCCTTTATAACCTCAGCTGATTCTGAACTTTGGTGTTTCTGATGCTCTTCTCAGAAGATGGTTAGAATACTTGGTGCTCTTCCTCCATTACCTATCTTTGCTTCTATCACCAGCACATCTTTAAAAATCTAAGCTGATCAGTGGGTTCCTTTGTGCATCCACATTAGCCTCTTTAGACAACTCCCTCATTTCCTGCCCAATGGAATTCTTCTTTGTGCCTTCTGAATTTGATCTTCCCTCCAGCTTCCCAACCTTCCTGTTCTGGCTCTAGAATTCCTGAAGAATTCTACACCAAGGGATCCTGCCAATCTTTTCACTGGGCCCTCTGGAATCTGCTCATGGTGGTAAAGCACAGGACGTATTGGAAGAACTGGGAGAAATACAGATTGTAAGGTGCATGAAAGGGAGTACCAAAAGATAAAACTGAAACTAGATCATAGCAAGACTTGCTGGCTGAGCTAAGGATTTTTAAGATTTTGTTCTGTAGGTAATGGAGAATTATGTATGATTCTGGATCATGGTAGTGTCTTGATGTCAAATGCAGTTTAGAAGGATTAAGTTTAAAGTCTCAAACTACTCTAAGACATTCTCTTCACTAGCACCCGGGCATGGTCATTCCACCATGCAAACAGCTGTAATAGCTGCTTTTAATCTTGTCTTTCCACATGAGCAAAGAGTATTATTGTTTGCCACGACTCAACACCAGTGGGAAAAACTCTACCAAAGATCAGAATGTGGTCAGAATTTGGGTAAGAATTTGGAAAAAAACAAAGACAAGAAACAGACCATAGCGGGGATATGAATGACAACAGCTGTTTCTAAAGAACAGATTTTGCCAGAAATATTTGAACAACAACAGAAAAGGAATTATACAATTTTTCAGGATAGAGTTGATATAAGGTAAATCTCTCCCTTGTTGGAAAGAATAGGAACAAACAGTCTTTCTCTTCTCTAGCATCCAAATATGTATGATTCAGTGTCTTCATGAAGTCGTACTTGGAAAAAAAGATGGTTAGAAAGAAGTCATAGAAAGAGTCAGGCCAAAGGACTGGAAGGAAATGGAGTTGTCTACTGGCAATGCATCAAATGGGAGAGGGGTTCAGAGTTCTTGTTGGCTGGGTTTTGGGGAACTGATGTATGGTTTTCATTAAGCTTTCCACTTCTGAGAGATTGATTTAATGATCCTGGAAGTCCAATAAATTACTCTGTCAGGGATGCTTTAGATGGGTGGGAGGACAGGCTAGATAACTTCTAACATCTCTTTCCAGTTTGAAGATGCTATGGTTTTTCCTTTGATGGGATATTATGTAAGTAACTTATCATGATATAATTTATTTCTTAAGACATTGATATGTGGGCTCAAGTAAAGGAAGTCACATTCTCCAGACCTCAGTGGGTAGGTGGGGGGTCTTAAGGATCATCTGTGACTGATTAAGTACTGGAAATAATTGTAATCATGAAATGCCTTAGCAACAAGCAGGAATTTTGACTTCTCATCTTTGCTGAATTCCTGAGTGACTTTGGGAGAGGCAGCATGGAGGATAGGGTGCTAGTCCCGGATGTCAGAATGGCTTGGGTTCAAATCCCACTTCTGACTAAGATTAAGTTTTCTTCACATTTCTGAGTCTCAGTTTCCTTATATGTAAAATGGGGATATTAGTACTTACCTCAAAGAGCTATTGTGAGACTCAAATGAGGTAATCAACAGTAATTTATTAAGTACCTACTGTGTGCCAAGGACACAGGCAGGCACAAGAAACCAAAGGAAACATTTAAATATGAAAAACAAACCGATATATGAGGAAGTTGCTGAGGACACAAAAAAGTGAGACAGTTCCTGCCCTCTTGGAGCTTATATTCTGTCAAAGGAGAAAACATAGGTCAGTAGGTACATGGTAATTTCTTTTTTTTTGTGAGGCAATTGGGGTTAAGTGACTTGCCCAGTCACACAGCTAGTGAGTATTATATGTCTAAGGCCACATTTGAACTCAGGTCCTCCTGACTCCAGAGCTGGTGCTCTATCCACTGTGCTACCTAGCTGCTCCAGCACAGGGTCATTTCAGGGAGGTGAGAACTGGAGGAGGCCCTAGCAGCAGATGGCACTTGAGTTAAACCCTAAAGGAATCTAGGGATACAAAGACATTGAAGTGATGACGTCCCAGACATTCTGTATAAGAGAGGCAAGAGGGACAATGTTGTGCATGAGGAAAAGTAAGATGGTAAGCTTGGTTGGACCATAGATTCAGTTAAGGGGAGTAATGTGGAATAATGCTGGAGAGACAGATTGGGGCCAGGGTGTGAAGGGTTAAAATGTCAATCAGAGGAGATTCTATTTAATTCTAGAGCTAAGGAGCCACTGGAATTTATTGAGGAAGGGGCCAAAATCACTTGAACAGCCGCGTGGAGATTGGACTGAAGAACGGTAGGCACTTGAGTCTGGGAGATGAGTTAAAAGGCTATTGCAATAGTCCAAGTGAGAGGTGATGAAGAAGCATGGCGCCTGTGAATGTGGAGAGGAGACATGGACAGGACATGTCAGGGAAGTTGAATGAAAAGATTTGGCCACTGACTGGATACGTAGGATGACCTTGTCAACATGGGCAAAGTAGAGGGAGTGGGGTACCCTAGACAGAAATAAGGAAGCTGGGAAGAGATGTAGGTTTGGAATTAAAGAGAAAGGGCACTAATTAATTTAGGCATGTAAATAACACATAGAAAGTGTGCCATGTCCCTTTAAGCACTATATATAAGTTTATTCAGCTACGGAAGTTTTTAGCTTTTCCATGTATACAATGGAAAGACAAGTGACCAGAGCCATGCTGACATTTCATGTTATTAGGCCTATGCCGGGACCCTGTAAACCACCCCCTCTCTATGACATTTAGCTGCCTCTCCATTTATCTGGGGTCTTCCTCTCCCAGGTGCAGAACTTCCAGTTCCTTTACTCTCATCCACGGGGTTTACCAGCATGGAGTTTCAGGCATTTCAGGGGAGCGTGGAAGTCCAGTTTCTTCCTGCCTCCCATTGTACACACATGCACATACACACTGTCTTCCCTAGGGAGCTGATACCTGAAATCCTACAATGTTGGGAGGTAAATGTTGTTCAGGGGAAAAGTACTAGATTTGGAATCAGAAACCTGGTTTCTAGCATACACTGCACTGTTTGGTTGATGCTGGGCAAGTCACTTGCCCCTCTGAGCCTCAGTTTCTTCATCTATAAAATGGAAATAACATTTACACTATCTACCTCATTGAGCTCTTTTAAAAATTTATTTATTTATTTTTAGTTTTCAACATTCACTTCCACAAGTTTTTGAGTTTTAAATTTTCCTCCCTCCTCCCTTTCTTCTCTCCCCCCTCCCCAAGATGGTGTGCAATCTGATATAGGCTCTACTTATAGATTCATATTAAGCACATTTTCACATTCTCATGACTTATAGAAGAATTAGAACTAATGGGAGGAACCATGAGAAAGAAAAAATAAAACAAAACAACAAAAGAAAAGGAGTGCAAAGGGGCAGCTAGGTGGCGCAGTGGATAGAGCACCAGCTCTGGAGTCAGGAGGACCTGAGTTCAAATTCAGCCTCAGACCAAACACTTTCTAGCTGTGTGACCCTGGGCAAATCACTTAACCCCAACTGCCTTAAAAAAAAGAAAGAAAAGGAGAGCAAATAGTATGATTCCATTTGCATTCAGACTCTAGAGTTCTTTTTGTGCCCATTGAACTCTCATGAAGCTCATTGAATGCTTTGTAAAATACTATATAAATGTAAACTTTCTATTGTTCTTTCCTCCAGCTTGAGCTTTTCTTGGTAAAATTCAAATGTCCCTGAGGGTAGTTAGCACAATGTTTAATAAAAGAAGAGGTGTGGTGTAATAATAGCTAGAAACAATAACTGCTAATATGTATATACATATGTATGTGTGTATATACATGTGTACTTACACTTACATCTCATATATAAACATCTCATATGTAAACATCTCATATGCCTTTGTACTGCCTGCCCCTAGGGCCTGGACTTCTGCCTCTACTTACCTTTTCTTCTTACAACCCTCGGCTTCCTTCAAAGCTCGATTCCAACTGCACCTCCTCATGAGACAGAAACATCTTGAGGGCAGGGACTGTTTTATTCTTGTCTGTGTCTCCAGAACCTAACACTGTGCCTGACTTATAGTAGACAATTAATAAATGTGTGTGGATTGATTATCTCATTCGCTCCCTTTAACAAGACTCTGAGATAAGGACTTAAGGTATTCTTCTCCCTTTTTTTATAGATGAGGGTGCTGGGCCTCAGAAAGGCTGTCACTTGCCCATGGTCACACAGTTAGTAAACGTCAGAGGTGAAATCCAAACCCAGGCCCATCCTGACTCCACATATCTTGGTCTTTCCATAACACCAAGGCGGGGTGGGGAGGAAAAGGGAAGTGTAATAGATGAGACTCCAAAGAGAGGAGTTAGGCTCTGTCACAAACTGACCAAATGGCTTAGGCCAAGTCACTTCCCCTCTCTGAGACTGCTTCCCTTGCTGAAAAATGGACATCCTGCCTCTGAGTTGTGAAAAGTACCATTTTCTCAAAGAACTTTCACATCCAACATCTTATTTAAAGGAAGAAAGGAAGGAAGGAAGGAAGGAAGGAAGGAAGGAAGGAAGGAAGGAAGGAAGGAAGGAAGGAAGGAAGGAAGGAAAATTTTGTTAAGTGCCTATTATGTTATTATTCCATGCACTGTGCAAAGTGCCTTATGAATATTATCTCATTTGATCCTTACAAAGACCCAGGAGTTGGGTGCCATTGTTATCCCTATTTTACAGATGAGACAGACAGAGGTTAAGTGACTTGCCCAGGGTCACGTGGCTAGTAAGTGTCTGAGGCTAGATTTGAATTCAGGTCTTCCTGACTCCAGGACCAGCAATCCATCCACACTTAACTGCCTAAGTGGTACTGTGCCTATGCTAGACATTAGTAATAATGATTCATATAAGTTTATACTGACGGTCAAGAGAATGAGGGCACTGGGCATCAGTGCCATAACTGAAAATTCTGGCACAGGTGGCTGGTGGAGGGAAGAGATCCTAGAATACCCTGTGGCCAGTGTTCATTACTAGCACCTTAATGATGCTGTTGCTGATCCCAGGAACCCTGGGTGAGTCTGGGCAAAAGCTATGATGGCAGTTGGAGCCCTGCAGAAGGGGTGTCCTGCCTAGTAAAGGGGGAGCCCCCACTCCATTTGGGGCACAGATGCCCAGGGCACACCCACTTCTTCTTTCCTCGAGTACTCCCTGACTTGCAGCTATTGACTGCTAACAATCTACATCAACCCAAATATCATCCCCCCTTCCCGGACTTGTATTTGTTTATCAAGTATAGCCTTTCATTGTCAAATACCTGGTTTTCAAGAGCTGCTTATATGGGTTCCAGGATCCTGGTCCTGAGTTTAGAAATTCTCTTCCATTGCAAGAGGGCCTTTTAAATATTTTTTAGATTTTAATTGCACCTCTGCCCCTTTGATAAGTTTTCATTAGAGAAAACCCCTCTTATGGCATGCAGCACCTGGTGGGGGGTGGGGAGTACAGGCCCTGCCGGATGGCAAAGATTTCTAACTCCTGAAAAATAGTTTTTTCTATAGAGCTCTTTGTTAGAGGACTAAACTTGATTCAGAGAACCTTCACTGAGACCCCACTATACAACAGCTAGGACGAGAGGCTGCCGCAAAACAGTCAGAATTTATCTTGATGGTTAAGGATTAGATCAGGTTCTAGAAAGAGGCTCTCTAAGGACCAAGTATGTGTCCCTTGACAGGCTTGGTGGCATGGTAGAAAGAATACAGAATTTGGTTCACATCCCATCTCTGCTCTGTACCACCAAGGTGACTGTGGGCAAATTACTTACCTTCACTTGATGTTTTTAGCTCCCCTCATTCTCCAGACCTTTCCACCTCTTACCTCCACCTTGCAGCCCCTCTTCTAACGTGTGAGTAGCCCAGACCATCTTTTTTGCTTATTATTTGTATCCCTAGTCCTTAGCACAGTGCCTAGCACAAAGTAGATGATTAATAAATGCTTTCCTTCTCTCTCTCCTCTGTCTCTCACCCCTGTCTCTGTCTCCTTGTTTCTGTGAGTGTCTCTGTCTCTGTCTCTCTGTCTCTGTGTCTCTCTCTATCCATTAGTAAGAATTTTCCCCTGATCTAAAGAGGGCTGAGGAAGTTCAAGCAAATGGAACTTTAATTGATTATTTTTTTATGAAAGTGGAAAGCATCCAATTTGCTAATCTGACCTGGTGGAAAGGAAAGAAGACAGGGTGGATCAGCAAGAACAGCCCCTTGAATGTAACCTCAAAATATCCAGAGAGCCAGGGAGCTATAAAAGAAGAGATCCAGAAAGATGGGAGGTTGAACCTAAGCAAAATTGTAAATCAGGCAAAAATTGAACCTACAATTCTGCCATCTTTCCTTCTCCCTACAGCCACGTCAGTCTTTCATACACACATCTTCAGCGTTCTGACATTACCTGGCTTCCTCTTATGTTACAAAGAAAAGTCATCTGATAAACTCCTTCATCCTAAGGTGTTATCAAATTAAAGTGATTCCTTCCTGTTTTCTCTTCTTCCTCTTTTTTTTTGGGGGGGGGTCCTTTGTTATAAGGGATAGTCCTCTGGGAGGCAGAGGGAGACAAATGGCAAAAACATAGATGATGTAAAAATAAAAGATATCAATAACATCTAATTTCAAAAACAACGATAATCAATAGATATGCCAGGTACACTTTGTATACCATAGAGCACTACCTAATGTCAGTTGTTGTTATGGTTATTCACATCATAAGTTAGAATCTAAAAGTTTGTCTCGCAGCTCAATAGATGACCTCTGGGACTTGCTATTTGTCCAAGGTACTGAAAGCTACTGGAATATCTCTCCCTAGACTTTAAAAGTCCTCGACAGCAGTGCAGCTAGGTGGTGCAATAGATAGAGCACCAGCTCTGAAGTCAGGAGGACCTGGAGTTCAAATCTGGCCTCAGACACTTACTAGCTGTGTGACCTTGGACCAGTCACTGAACCCTGATTGCCTCCAAAAAACAAAAAGTCCTCAACAGCAACGTAGATACCTGACTCTAAATCAGCCTCTGCCTCAAGTCTCTTACCCTGATTCATCCATGACTTTCCACATTGGCTAAGAAGCAGTGACTCAGAAGGGCTAGAATTGATTACTCATTTAATGACACTTGTCTCTTCACCCTCCTTTACACTCAGCTGCTTTTTTTTTTCAGCTGGTGTTATGAAAAATAGGATTGAGATAAAGATGAGAAAGTCATAACAGAAGGCTGACAAACCTTTCTGGGGCATGTTTCCTAATCTGCCTCACCCTCCCAGAAACCCTGGCCCCCAGCCCACACTCCCACTCTAGAACCATCTTCCTTCTTGACCCAAGCACAAAAATTCCCAGTTACAGCTCTGAGGTGAGGAATACACAGGTAGATGAGTGAGCAACAGAAGAGTTTATGAAGTTCTGCAAAGATAATCAATCTCAGCTCCCTAATATAAGCAATTTCTCAATTTGGACAAAAAGAAAAGTGATCTTAATTATTATTTCCGCTTGTCACCATTGTTACGAAACAAACTAAAGTCAGCTCCCAAACAGACAGCCTCTGAGGGAATTCCCACAGTTGCTCTCTTGGGTAATTTGCTGCTACTACCAACTGAGAACCAATGGGGATTCCTCCTTCAGAATATCAAATTCACAAAATTCATTACATCCCCCCTTTTCTACATACCTCTTATCATCAGCCCCAAAGTCAACTCAAAGGCACAAACTGTTTTTATTATAGCATGAGGAAAGCAACTACTGATGCTGAATAATTAGAAATTAATAAAGTAAAAAACAATTGTCTTTGATTGTGTTTCCTATAGAAGTTTAGCCAATGTAAAGCAATTATCACCATGAGGCAAAAATAGCTCAGAAAATACTTGAACCAGCAAACACTTGCTCTTTTCAAGAAAAAAAAATATAGCAAATAACTTTAGAAGGTAAACTCATTTGTGAACCGTTTTAAGAGAGGATTATGAGGAGTATCACCTCACGAATCAGTGAATCGATGGGGAAGTAGGGTTAGAAATGAGTTTATGTAAAGTTTAGAATGAAATTCAACTAAGCCAGATCACCCCAAGAGCACTTAGAGATGAAAAAGACAAATAACAAATGCATTTTTAAAAGAGTAATGTTTCTATAACAATCTATTTTCATCACTGATGTCTCTGTACCCATAACAACGAAGATGAAGTAAAGATGAGCAGCTGGACCAGATCAAATGCTAACAGAAGAAATTCTCCAGGAACTGATACAATTTTTAAAGTACCAATGAGATATGGATCTCAAAATTTCTGAAGGAAGAACCTTACCAAATGACTGAAAAAAAATCACAGACAGTGTCAATAACCTTTAGAACTCTTCATAAAACTGTTCATAAGTAACCTACTTTCTCATTTGACAAAATATAAGAATGATCTACACATATATTGAGCAAATCATTGATGAGAGTTTGAGAAAGGAACATAGGGGCAGGCAATTCTAATACACAGCACACATTTTTACAGTCAAACAACTGATTGAAAAGTGAAAAGAATATTAGATTCCCACCTTGTTTAGTCTTTGTTTAAAAAAATTTAAAAGCATTTAACTTGACAGCACAAAATGTAGCTTTGAGGGTTCTCCTTCAACAAGATGTCTCCCGTGTGTTAAAGAAAATATTCAGTCCTCTACTTTTTTTTAAATTTCACTAAAGCATTGTTATTACTTGTGTACTCATGAGGAGAATTGGAAAGCAGATCTCATAGCCATGTGCTTCCATCAACTGGGGTACAACTGGTCAACTTAAAGCTTTATATCTGGGTGCATGCCATCTTGGGGTGGGCAAAGGGGTGAGATGGGGTGAAAATTTGGAACTCAAAAGCTTGTGGAAGTGAATGTTGAAAACTAAAAATAAATAAATTAATATTAAAAAATAAAATAAAAATTTAAAAATTAATTAATTGTTTTTTTTAAAAAAGCTTTATATTTGGGCCAAAGAGATGAGGAATAGATTGAGAGTGATTGAGAGTTGAAAGATGGATGGGGGTGAGAAAGTATAGGAAATGCTGGAAGGGAGGTAAAAAAGTGAGGAAGCCAATGAAAATAAATACAGAGGGACACTGACCAAAGTATAATCAGAACATTCTAGGAACAAGTACTGAAGATAGAGTAGGTGCTTCCCATTGCCCTGCTTAGGGACAGTTTTCTTTCCTATGAGAACACATTTTCCTGTAGTTTCTTCATGTTAGCAATATTTGGTCTGGTCACAGGCATTTATAGTGAGGCCAGGCTCCCTTGACACGTGACAAAATAAGGCAGGCCTGTGGTCCTGATTCCATGCATGCCCATTATGATAATTTCAGAGTCTTTGAGAGAAGCAACTGTAGGTACAATAACTTTGTTCAATGATCCTCTGATTGTCAGTACCAAGCACAGCACAGGACAGGGAGATACCTGCTCACAAAAGGTGTTTTTCACTGGCATGAAGCATTTTTTGTGTAGACTACAAATGGGCAAGGTATCCTTATTGACAAGGAAGCTCACTGCGCATCAAGCTCCAGGCCTCCTCAATTAAATCTATGGTCACTCAAAAAAAGACAGCCTAACCATTCACACAGGAAAAATCAAATGGATGAACAGCACCTGTTGTCCAGACTATGAACACGTACGTGGCCAACTAAATGTTAGGCATCTAGGTGACACAGTGGATAGAGCACTGAGCCTGGACTTAGGCAGACCTGAGTACAAATCCAGCTGCAGACATTTGCTAGCTGTGTGATCTTGGGCAAGTCATCGGTAAAATGAGGGCAATAATAGCACCTACTTCCCAGTCAGGATCAAATGAGATATTTGTAACGTGCTTAGCACAGGATCAGGTACATATTAGGTACTATATAAATGCTGGCTGTTAGTATTATTATCATTTGCCAATTCATTAATCTATCAATGCATATGTATTGAATGGGTGCTGTAGTTGGACAATGACCCAATCCCAAAATGGAATGGGAGGAAGAGAGCAGGCTGAGTTGCATTTAGGAAATTTCACAAGGAAAATCCCAAGCTGCCACCTTGTACAAAAATTCATATTTTCTAATATAAGTATTTTCCCAGTGATGCTATATGGCTGCAAAAATTAAGTATTATAATCTCTTAAGAATAAGAATAAAAATTGTAGGTTACCCATAGGGCAATGGAGAATAGCCTGGTGAAATGCTACATAATTTGGAAGCACTGAGTTAAATTCCAACTGCTAACACAAAGACAAGTCTCTTCAACCTTTCTGAAGTCACTTCTCCAGACCATTATCTCTACTCAGGTAAACAGCATCTCTACAACTTAATTATTAAACTTTGCCCAGACCCAGACCAACCTGGAAATACTTTCAAATCTAAACACAATTGGAAAAGGGTTGTGGGGATGGGAGGAAGTGGGTAGAATTTTCTAGTCTTTTTTTTTCTTTATCAATTACCATTCCTTTTCCTTAACCTCACCCTAAATCCTATTCAAACCAACAAAACTCTCCTGTAAGAAAGAAAAGGTCCTCCTAGCCATCACTCAACCTCTTCATTTTTACTAGATGCACATAATTCTAAGAGATGACTTAATTGACACATGTCCATAATTCATGGCCAATAGATGGTGATATATAATATTAAGCAATATAAAATTAATTATTCAGATTGCTGCCATCAAAGTTAACAGTCTTCCTCCTCCTCTTTCCTCATCCATTCACTATAATTACCTAATTTTCTTTTGTGGAGAATGGTCTAGGACCGCTGCAGCAACCTTTTGCTTCTCTTATGCCCCTATATATCTCATTAATTGTAGGAACTCAGTCAATTATTAAGTGTTTACTATGGGCCACACACTGGACATGAAGAGGGGATAAAGCCTGAAACTATGATTTAATTAATCTAGAAAATTCCCAGGGGATGGAACTCCCTTTATCAATACAGGTCAGTACCTTTTCTGCAATTTTGAGTGCATATCAGAGGAAGGACTTGAACCCAGGTCTTCTTGACTGCAAGGCTGGTTCTCTAGCCTCTATACCCCTGTACCTTCTCAAAGACAAAAACAAATCAACCCTTTGCACTCAAAGAGCTTACATTCTATTGGGTTAAATAAACAGGCACTTGAAGACTGATCCTTTCTGGAGCTCTTCTCATCATTCCTGTAATCTGGGGTGAGAAACCAGGATTCTCTGGGAGTTCCTCAGACCATCTTGCCAGTATGATCTGATAAAGTATGCCTAGGATTTGGAGCCAAGCAGCAAAGTTTGGTTAACCTCTCCTTTTTTATCTAATAATGACTCACATTTCTCTAGCATTTCCAAAGTATCGTCCACATATCAATTCTTTTAGATAGGTAGTGCATATGCTATCATTCTCCTTTTACAGATGGGAAGTGACTTACCCAAGGTCATACGGCTAGTAAGTAACTGATTCCGGACTGGCAACCAATTACCCTGGGTCCAAATCCTAGCTGTTGCTGCAAGACATTTTTCCCCATTATACTAGTTTTGTTTGTTTGTTTGTTTGTTTGTTTGTTTTTGGTGGGACAGTTGGGGTTAGGTGACTTGCCTAAGGTCACACAGCTAGTGTCAAGTGTCTGAGGCTGGATTTGAACTCAGGTCCTCCTGACTCCAGGACCAATGCTCTATCTATTGTGGCACCTAGCTGCCCATATACTAGTTTTCTTTGTAGTGCCTGAGACATAGTAGACATTTAATAAACATTTGCTGACTTAACTTTTTTTACTTCCTATAAAATGGGAGAAAGAGTTCAAAGAGAGATTAAATGGATAAATGAGGTCAGACCACTGAGGTCCTTTCCAGCTCTGAAATTCTATGATCTTGTTGAGTAATTCCTTGGGAAAAACAGGGATTTTAGTAACCTGCCCCTCTTTTAGGCACTCATCATCCTTAAGTGTTTCAAAGATGTTGATGCATCTGTCAAAACAACGTGCTTAGTCTTGGCCAGCAGATCACTTACTTGGGAGATCCAGTCCAATATATAGAAAATTTTGCCAAAGTAATGACAGATGAGACACTGATATCCTTAGTATTATAACCAGCACATTTGCACAGCAATAGCTACCAGTCCCTCAAGTTCACTGATGTTCACAGAGCTCATCGTGCAAAGTTCTTTAGTTTCCCAGAATTGTTCTAACCTTTCTTCCTCCTGTCCCTGTGTTTGACAGCTCAGGTGCATCCAAGGAAATTCCAATCTTATCCCACCTGGGAAACCCCCTACACAACTGTCAGACTGAGAGTCAGAAGAAAGAAAGAAAAGAAAGAAAGAAAGAAAGAAAGAAAGAAAGAAAGAAAGAAAGAAAGAAAGAAAGAAAGAAAGAAAGAAAGAAAGAAAGAAAGAAAGAAAGAAAGAAGAAAGAAAGAAAGAAAGAAAGAAAGAAAGAAAGAAAAGAAAGAAAGAAAGAAAGATAGATAGATAGATAGATAGAAAGAAAGAAAGATAGAAAGAAAGAAAGAAAGAAAGAAAGAAAGAAAGAAAGAAAGAAAGAAAGAAAGAAAGAAAGAAAGAAAGAAAAAGAAAAACAAAGAAAAGAAAAGAAAAGGAAACTCTCCTTTTTAAATATGGCATAATCATTTGGAATTCTTTCAATGATCAAGAGTAGCCAGATTGGAAGATCAAAAAGGCAAGTTGTCCTTTTCCCTATGCGAAATAAAATACAAACCCAAACTCCAAATGGCCCCATAGAAAATGTTAGTCACCTCTCTCTGATTCTCCTGAAAGTGATACAAATACAGAGACAAGATGTTACTTTGGGGAAGCAATGGGAGCTAGATCGGTGTTTTCCTTGGTATAGCGATCTCCTCCATGGGAAATTTCTTCTATCAGTACAAGTCAGCACTTTCTCTGCAATTTATAGTCTTAGAAATTTTCCTGGCGCACTGGGAATTTAAGTGACTTACCCAGGATCACATAACCAGTAAGTATCAGAAGTGGGATTTGAACACAGATCTCCATGACCTTGTTCAGGCCACTTCTCTATCCACTATACCATACTGCCTCTCACAAGAAGGGGGAAAAGTATTTATGATAATATTTTCAGTAGGAAACAAGCATCTGTCCAGGGTAGGGAATATTTCAAGTTTAACAAGAGGACAGGATTCCTGATGAAACACTGCAAAGCACAAAGAATTGTAACTCTCCCAGAAATCATCATATCTGTAGGCACGTTTCTATTCTTGTGAGAGCATTTTCCAAATCACTTTCTTCATAGGTTGATCAATTACTAGTTGGCAAATAGTTGTACCCACCTTTAGGCAAGATTTGTGTGTCACATGAGGAGAATCAGATATATACTTGAAAAAGCTAATAAAATATGCTTTTTTAAAGACACAAAGCCTAAATTATTTTTCTAACCGGCCCCATCCCCTCAGCCCCCCATCAAAGCACCAACATGGAATCGTGAAAAAAAAAAAAGCCCAGGGGTCATGCATCTGGAGCTAGCATCTTCCACCTGTGAAAGGTAAGTGGACACCAGACTCCAAGCCATGAAATCTTCCAGTGGTACAGTCCATGGAAAACTGTCTTACCTGAGATGCTGGGGATCCTTGACAGGCAATGAAGGACAAGAAAAAGAACAAGGCACACTGAGATCCTGAAATCATCTTGCTAATCTGTGAGTTTCTTTTCAGGGAGGAAAAATGCTTCTTTTTTCCCTACCCTCCCTCAAGATCGTCTTAAATGTGTCAAAAGCCCTGACAACGATTCGAATCCAGCAGTGTGCTAGCTTGGGGCGCCTCTGAGAAGTCAAACTGCTTGTTAATGACGATGAAGGCTAGGAGGCATCAGGTTACCCTTGCTCTTGCAAGTCCTTTTCTGTATACCCAGCTCTGTGGTTGCGGTCCTGGTCGCGGTACCGCTGCTGCTGCTGTTGCTGCTGCTACTGCTCCAGCTGTTCTGTCCCCGATGCAGGGGCTGCTGCTGCTAGTGCTGCTGCTCTGAGGTCTTATGAGCTAACACCTAAGTGGCTTGGTCTGGCTCTGATTCCATCCCTCCCACTCACATACCCAGTAAAGCCTATGCCAGTCCTCTAGTTGTAATCCAGAGGGGAAGAAGGGGTGGAGAGGACAGCACCAGCATGTGCCTCTGCCTGCCAAATTGCTGGCTGAGTCCCCAGGCCCTTTCCTTGACGGGGGTGGGGAGAGGAAAGGGGGAAGTGCAAATGGGACCTTATTGCAGCCTGCACTGGCTTCAAAGGGAGCTGAAATGCTCCTTCCCTCTTTGTCTCTTCCAAAAGAGAAGGGCTGCTCCTGCAGAGAATGCCTCTGAGAGCAACCAGCGCATTCTTTAGGCATCCGATAAAAAAGAGATGATAGAAATCTCTCAGGGGAGACTGGGACACATGTCCTTCTTGGCTGTTAAAGCCACGGCAGTTGGTAATTTCTTTGAGGATGTAGAAAGAACCATGAAGATGACTAGAGTTAAAAATTAGCATCCAAGAGAAAAAGGCTAAATAACTGTAGTTCTATAGAGCTCCAAGCCCCGGGATGGATTTCATGGGGGTTTTTGAGCTGTCAGTGGCCTTAGAGATCAATTAGTCCAGTGTGGGGAACACTTGCCCTGGAGGTCACATGTGCCCCTCTAGGTCCTCAAGTTCAGCCCATTAACGGAATTCAAACTTTGTGGCCTCGAGGCCACAGGCTCCCCACCCCTGAATTAGTCCAACCCCTCTATTTTAATAGTTGAGAGAACTGTGACTCAGAGGTGAATCCATTGGCCTTAGGCCACACCAGCATTAAGAGGAAGAATCAGGACCTCTGATACCATATCTTGTGCTTTTTTCATTACACCAAGTTACAATTGACTTACTCTTCTTCTTTTTTTTTTTTAATTATTCTCTAAAAGATAAACATTCCAAATCTTTTAAACCAAGTTGGATTATATTCTCTCTTGGATTTCTCAGGGACTAGTTTGTATTTATATCCCCAACACAACACAATGCCTTGAACATTTAGGAACTGTGATGTCATCATATCCAAAAGAGGTTAAGTACTTTGCCGAGGTGACACAACTAGTATATCAAAGACAAAACTTGAACCCAAATCTTTGGGACAACAAGGCTGGCTCTCTATTTGTTACATCTTCAACCTTGCACTTAGTAGGTGCTGAATAAAATATCTGTTGAATTGATCTTTTTTTTTTCCTGTGTTGAATTACAAGTTCTTAGAGGCATGGGGTTGGTCTTCTCAACTCATTGAGTATAGCACCCAGGAGCTACTCTATTTTTTGTTTTTCAGTCATTTCAGTGACGTCCAACTCATTGTGACCCCATTTGGGTTTCTGTGGGGTTTTTTGGCAAAGATACTAGAGTGGTTTGCCATTTCCTTCTCCAGCTCATTTTACAGATGAGGAAACTGAGGCAAAGAGGGATTAAGTGGCTTGCCCCGGGTCACACAGCTAGAAAGTCTCTGAAACCAGATTTGAACTCAGGGAGATGAGTCTTCCTGACTCCAAGTCTGGCCCTCTATCCATTGTGACACTTAGCTGCCCCACTCTATGGCAATAAAATAACTGAATGGGATATTCTAAAGACAATGACAACCAGAAGTTCTCCTGTCCTCTCTAAAGAAAGAGTAAGTTATTGCAGATTTATAGGGCAGTCTGGACTGTAGGGCATAATTGCACTCATCAACAAAGAAAGCAGAAGAATGTAATTTTCTGTTGATTTTGAAAAAAAACCCAAATAGTGCTCTTTCTGGGGGTGGTGAGGGATGTAAAAAGCTCCTCTTTCACTCTGTCTTTGTTTTGGAAATATAACATTCTTTAATTTAGACAAATGTTTTCCAAAAGCATCTGACTAGGATCCAAGTCTGATCCTTTTTGTAGAGTGATTAATAGAGCATATTATCAATGCTCAAGAAGTTATGATAACTAGGAATGGGCATGTATGGCTTTAAACCCAGTGCCCTTTTAAATTAGAAAGATGTAATAAAACCTTGAATAAGCAGGGACTTACCTGGTTGAGGGTCACCCAGAAAACCATTTCCTCATTTTAGTAAGTAGGATCTGGTGAATAATCAAACTTCAACTCAATTTGTTAAGCGTTCAGCACCTGCAGAAATCAATACTAGGGTTAGAAACACAAAAATCAAATAGACACTGATCTCAAAGAGCTTACGTTCTATCAAGGAGGATATAACACAATAAATAAGCACAATGCTAGGGAAGAAGAACCCACATTAATGAGATCCTAGATCCATTGGAATATTGGAAGTAGTGAATGTACCCAGGACAAATAGACAACAAAATATAGATAGATAGATAGATAGATAGATAGATAGATAGATAGATAGACAGATTAGATAGATAGATTAGATAGATAGATAGATAGATAGATAGATAGATAGATAGATAGATAGATAGATGGATAGAGTTAGGTAGATAGAAAGATGGATATAGATATAGACTATTGATTGTCCTTTGTTTTCAAAGAGGACCAATGATATCACAGGGTGATGTCTTGACTTGCATTGCACTGGATTTAAGTGAGGCAGAGTTGCACAAAGTCATCAGCCTCACTCTCTCTTCCAGAGTCATCAAAGTCCAGTGGCAAGGCATAAGTCCGGATGACTGGCAACAGCCTGGCATGCATCAGATGACCTTGTTGTCTTTGATGTCTGACCAAGCTCGAACACTCTACAATGCGTGCTTCAGCCACCTTCAAGGCTGTTGGAACAACTTGTTCTTATCCACTCATTCCACAGAGAGAAGTCTTCACATGCTAGGGGTAGACATCCCCCTAACTCGTCAACGAGTTTGGGGTCTGTCAATTACCCTCAACCTGGTTTAGCCCGTCTGCTGAGATGGTTTACTGGGGTGTGGCTGCTAAACATACTGTAGCTTTTTGGAGCCACAGGTGAGAGTTAGGTGGAAGGTGGACATCAAAGGTGAATGAGCAGCCCTGAAAAAGGCTCAGCAGCCCTCCCACCAGACGTGTTAGTCTCCCCTCAACACTCCACATGCCCCACAGATACAGATATGGATAAAAAAATAGATGATAGACAGACATAGATATACAGATATCTGTGTGCACAGGCACATGTATACATATTTGTACATTTGTGCAAATGTATATTGTATGTGTAAGTATATGGTTATTTATATATATATATATATATATATATATATATATGTATGTATGTATATATTCCTATATATACTGTGGGCATGTGTGAACATATGTATGTTCCTAAATAAAAATGACAATGTCAAGCAAAATATAGTGGAGAGACCTAGATTGGGAATTAGGACAGCTGGATTACATGTCATCTCTCTGCAATTTATGACTTGGGACAAGGTCTTCAGTTTCCTCACCTATATGATGAGGGGATGATTTGAGATTAGCTTTTTGGTCCCTTTCAGCTCCAGCCCCCTTGATTCTAAATTTAAAGAGTCAGAAGGAAGTCACAAGGGGGGAAGGAAAGGAAGATGCTCATTTTTTTATAAGGCGACATGGCTGGTGGAAAGCATGCTGGATCTGGAGTCAGAAGTTGCCTAGTTCGGAGTTTGGCCTCTGACATCTGCTAGTTGTGTGACCATGGGCAACTCATCTCACTTTCCTGAGTTTTTGTTTCCTTATCATTAAAATGAAGATAATTATACCAATATCACCTACCTCACAGGGTTGTCATGAAGATCAAATAAAATAATGCAGCTAATCTCTTTGCAAACTTCAAAGCACTATATAAATGTCAGCTATTATTATTATTATTATTATTATTATTATTATTATTATTATATGGATATTTGGTAATTCAAGAATTTGAGAAGCAACAGTGTGAAACCACATTAGCCTCCATAGAGAAAGAATGCTGTATGCATATATGATATACCAAGACCTCTATTGATCAGATCTTTGAGAGGCAGCTGGGCCTAGTGATATCTAAGTTCTTACCACTAAAAGTCTTGGCACTGTTAAAAGGTTCAATATCAGAAACTGATATAGATTTATCAATGGAAATGACAGTAAAGAAGATGAATTACTATACACTGTCCTCTTGTACCTTAAGGATGAGACTTTTCCATCTGACTCGCAACTAAAAACACCCAGATTTGTTGTATCCCCCACATTAGAATGTGAGCTCCTTAAGTAAGGGGGATGGCCTGCATAGCTACTTGGAGGTGGGAGATGGCCTGTGCGACTGTCAGGTTTTTCGTAATTCTTTACACATAATAAGCACTTAAATGATTTTTTAATTTGGCACAGTGGATAAAGCACTGGGCTTGGAATCATGTTCATGAGTTCAAATCAGATCTCAGATACTCACTAGCTGTGTGACCAAATATAGTCTCTGATAGGACAGCTAAGCGGCACAGAGGATAGAGCACTAGGCCTGGAGTCAGGAAGACTCATCTTCCTGGGTTCAAATCTGGCCTCAGACACTTACTAGCTGTGTGACCCTGGATAAGTCACTTAACCCTGTTTGCCTCTGTTCTTCATCTGTAAAATGAGCTGGAGAAGGACATAGCCAACCACTCAAGTATCTTTTCCAAGAAAACCCCAAAAGGAGACATGAAGCATTGGACAAGACTAAACAAGAACAAAAAAAAAATTCATTTTTTCATTCATTTAATCTGAGGTCCTGTTTACATTACTTACTAGCTGATAATTGGACAAGTCTCTTGTCTCTAAGCCTATCTCCTCAATTGTAAAATGAGGGGTTCGAGGTCTTTTCTAACTCAATGAACTTGCAGTCAAATGATGGAGAGGTGGGGACCTAGGATTTAGTAGAAGCAGAATGAGTTTAGTACAATGTCCATCCATTTAACAAATATTTCCTAAGTTCTTACTATGTGCAAGGTACCAGGCTAGATGCTTTCATTTTTAATTCTTTCATTTTCTTTGTTTTTCCATTGTATCCTTCAGTTACTGAGGTAAACAAAACTGTATTTATAGTGATTGAGCATTAATATTTTACCCAGTTTTGTTTACCTCAGTAATTGAAGGATATAGTTTATACATGTACCATCATGTAAAACATTTCCATTTAATATGAGATTTTAAAAAGATACTCTACATGTTTAAGGATGTCATGTATTTGATCCCAAAACAACTTTTCGGAGAAACATTTTCAGCCAATTTTATACTTAAAGTAAAAAAGAAGCATAGACATACTTTTTTTAGAAAGAGAAGGAACTGTTCTAATTCAACATTCTTAGGAAATAGAACTCATTCATTCAGCGGTCACTTATTGTGTCTACAATGTACATTAGGCACTAAGGAAACAAGTGTTCTCAAAGAACTTAGATTCAAGGGAAGAGAGGAAGGCAACATGCACACAGAAAAGCAAATAAAAAAACTATGGAAAGTAAATAACTAATAATTTCCAGGGGGAGGAGCTCTACCAATTAGGGGGAATCTGATTAGGCTTCCTATAGGGTGTGGCTTGAGATGAACCCTGAAGGAACCTATGGATTCTGTGAGGTGGTTGAAGACATGGGACACAGCTTGCACAAAGGCCGAAGCATTGAAGATGAAATGTTGCACAAGGGAACAACAGAAAAGAGGTTAATTTGGCTAGAATAGAGGGTATTGAGACTTGAAAAGGAGCAGCCAGAGAGGTAAGAGACCCAATAGCATCACAAAAAACCAGGGAGGGAAAAGTATCTTGGAAGAGGGAGAACTCAACAAATGTTAGATGAAATGCTATGGCTAATCAATTAATCAACAACTATTAAGGACCTACTATGTTCCAGGCGCTGTGCTAGGCATTGGCTAAAAAGACTGAACACCAGTAAATGCTTATGATGGGGAAGAATCATGAAATTTATTACCTCTAAGATGAGAAGTTAACCCTTAGTGCCCTAGGTAACACAGCTAATTAGTGGCAAAATCAAAACTAGAACTAGTGCCCAATCCTCCATTTTTTACACCACACTATCTTGCCTCTTTTACTGTGGGGGCATTAAGTTCACTTTTTTCTGACTTCTGTCTTCAAGGTGGCGGGTATTACTTTACAAAAGAAGTATAAAAAACTAAACCCCACGGGTTTCCTAATTTTCTCTTCAGCCAATGTTTGCTTTCATGCAATTTTTCAAGCACATACCTATTTTATAAAGTAAGCAATAACTACACAAGTCAAGCTGACATACACCCTAAAGAAATTGTTCAAATCATTATCTTTTACTTATAGTTTTCAATTCATTATCTATCTGAACAAGATCATTACTAGCTAAGAACAGGAGATGTCAAGCAAAAGATTCTGTTGTAAGAAAATTTTGATCACCAATAAATGAATGAATAATTGAATGAACAAACAAATGAATAAATGAAAAACTTCAAAAAACAGTCAGACAAAAGCCACTCATCCTTAGATCATGGTCGCTTCTCATCTCATATCCAATCAATTGGGTAGACATCGGTCTTTTGGTCATCCTTCTCCCTCACTACCCCATCCTTCTGGCCATCATTTAGTCTGACTCCTTCATTTTATAGGGAAGGAAACCAAAGTCCAAAGAATACTAAGCTCTAAGAGTTGGTTCAAGGCCACCTCGTCTAACCTGTGCCTACACAATCCCACCTGTCCTCCCCCCCTTCCCCAAGCACACATACACACAAAACCTCTGCTTTTTCTTGAAGATATCTAGCAAGGGGAAAACCCATGGAGGTCTTCAGGAGGCATATTTTGCTTCTGGATAGTTCTCATTGTTCAAAAATCTTGCCTCTTCAATTTCTACTCATTATGCCTAATTATGCATATTTTGAGGTCAAGCCAAACAAGTTGAATCCCACATGTTGTTGTTCAGTTGTTTTAGTCATATCCAACTCTTTGTGACCCCACTTGGGGTTTTCTTGGCCATGATACTAGAGTAGTTTGCCATTTCCATCTCCAGATGAGGAACTGAGGCAACCAGGGTTAAGTGACTTACCCAGGGCCACACAGCTAATAAGCATCTGAGGCCAGATTTGAACTCAGGAAGATGTCTTCTTGATTCCAAGCCCAGTGCTGTATCCACTGCTCCACGTAGCTGTTCCACATGACAATTCTTAAAATGCTTAATGATAGCTATAATAACATCTCCTTTAAGTCTTTTCTTCTACAGGCATAGCAGCCCAGTTCCTTCAGCTAATCCTCATATGATATGTTCTCCAGTTCTCCTATCCTCTTGGTCACTTTCTGCTGGATGTGCTCCAGATTGTTGTTCTCATCCCTTCAGAGTGGTGCCCAGAACTGAGCACCGGACTCCAGGTGTGCTTTGCTTAGGGCACAATATAGCAGCACCATCACTCTCCCTGGTCTTGAACATAGCCTCCCTTTAATGCAGGGGCAGCAAGGTGGTGCAATTGATAGAGCACTGGGTTTAGAGTCAGGAAGAGTCAGACACTTACTAGCTGTGTGACTCTGGGCAAGTTACTTAACCTCTGTTTGCCTCAGTGTCCTCTGTAAAATGAGGATAATAATAGCACCTACCTCTCTGGGTTGTTGTGAGGATAAAATGAGATAATATTTATAAAGCATTTGGTCCAGTGCCTGGCACATAGTAAGCATTCTATAAATGTTAGCTATTATTATTAATGCAGTCCAGAAAAAAAATTAGCTTTCTTGGCAACTTCCATGAATTGTTGTCGATTTATAGATGGAGTGACTTGCCCAGAGTCACATAGTTACTGGTACAGCTAAAACTAGAACCCAATCCAGTACTCTTTCCACTACATCATAGTCCTGTTCCAATTAGCTTAATGGTAAATGAGAAGATGGAAACTAATTAACCAACTAACAAATATGTGTTATGTTCCTATCATGAGTAAGGTAATATGTAATTGTTAAAAAAAAATCAGAGTTTGGGCTTTGTTATCTTTGTCACATCATCCTAAAGCATTTCCACCAGCCAGTGAAATATTCTACATGGGTAAAAAATTTAATATATGAAATATCTCAATTACTAAAGAAAATGCTTTCGAACAATTGCATTGCTCACTTGCACCCTGGTGAAATCTTTTCAACACAAATATGTTCCTTGTTATACTGTATAATTGCAAATTTTAGAGTTACCATAGTCTTTGAGAAAAAAAATTCTGATTTCTGAGGTGTACCACAAGCCTGTTCACTCTGGCTCCAGTACATCCATGATACAGGATAAGAATGTGTGAATGGGCTAAATTTTGTGCCATTGAAGGTAGCACTCTCATTGATAAGATCACAGATCCATTGAAGCATTGAAGTTCTCAAGCAAGGTACTATAACATTTATAGAGCCCTGCAATCACAGTAGGGTTTTTTTTATCCTTTAATTATTCCATGAGCTCCAAATTCCATATATTTTATCATAATATATTATGTTTTTAAAAATTACACCCACTGAACCACTGTTTTAGTGATTTGTTAAGCCAAGTGCTTTCCAAAAATGTAAAGGAGTCAGAACAAAGCAGAATCCCCGTTAAGACAAGATCCAGCATTGCTGGTTAAAAAATTATCTTCTTTAAAACGCTTCTAATCAATATTTTCTATAAGGTTTCAAATCATATCTTCCTAAAAAGAAAAAAAAACACACCATGGAGTTGTGTGTGATATAATTCATTATGACTTAAATGTGGCTATAATTGTCATCTTCTTTTTAATCAATTTACTTTTTTGTAGTTCATCATTTATGAGCTGAGAATATTGTTAGCCCAGACTTAAAAAACTCTAGACTCAATCTCAGAATTAAAAGGAAGTTTAGAAGCCATCTAGTCTAACCCCATCATGAATAAGATTCCCCTCTTAAACATCTTGAAAAATGGTCACCCAACCCCTTAGAAACCAAAGCAGCTCTGTAGGGGACCTGATGGGTAATGTAACGTAGACTTAGAGCGAGGAAGACCTGGGTTCAGATTCCTCTTGTGACACTTACTAGATGTCTGACCATGGGTAAATAAGGCACCTAACCTCTCTAGACTTCAGTTTCCTCATCTGCAAAATAGAGATGATACTTTTAGTACCTACCTAACAGAACAAATAATGTAGTATATTCAAAGTTCTTTGCAAACTTTAATGCTAAGTAAATACCAGTTATTATTATATATTGATTTCAACCTCCTCATTGTGTAGACCTGAGTAAACTAAAGCCAACCAAGACTGAATGACTTGCCTTAGATCACACAAATGGTAGAACAGAATTTGAACCTGGGTCTCTCTGACTCCCTGTACTTTTCCACTTGAAAACCTCATATAGCAAAGAATTCACTACCTCCTAAGGCAAAACTTTCCCATAACATTTTCCTAGCATCCTATGGAAAGATTGGTTTCTCTCTACTTCTTTGATGCATCTCTAAGGAAGAATGATAAGAGGAACCAGGAGTGTGTAAAGGAGAATCATGAAACTTTAGAGCTGGACGGGATATTTGAGATGACATGGACCCACTTCTTCATTTTCCAGCTAAGAAAACTAAAGCACTATTGTTATTATTTATTTATTTTTAACATTTTTTTAAAAATTTTAATTCCAAATTTTCGTCTCCCCTCTCTCACCCCTCCCTTACCCCTCAGGAAGGCAAGCAACATGATATTGATTATACATGTGAAGTCATGCAAAAGAAAACACACACAAAAGAACAAGAAAAAGACAAATTTTAAAGTATGTTTCAGTCTTCACTCAGAGTTAGCAGTTCTCTCTCTGGAGGTAGATAGCATTTTTCAGCATAAGTCCTTTGGAATTGTCTTGGATCATTGTCCTGCTAAGAATAGGTAAGTCTTTCACAGTTGATCATCCTTACAATACTGTTGTTATTAACAATGTTCTTCTGGTTCTGCTCACTTCACTTTGCATCAGTTCATCTAAGTCTTCCCAGATCTTTCTGAAATCATTCTGCTCAACATTTCTTATAACACAATAATATTCCATCACATATACCATAACTTATTTAGCCATTCCCCAATTGATGGGAATCCCTTCAATTCCTAATTCTTTGCCACCACAAAAAGAACTACTACAAATATTTGTGTACATATAGGTCCTTTCCTATTTTCTTTGATCTCTTTGGGATGCAGGTCTAGTAAAGGTATTGCTGAATCCAGGGGTATGTACAATTTTTAGCCCTGTGGATACAGTTCCAAACTGTTCTCCAGAATGGTTGGACCAGTGCATAATTTTACCAACAGTGCATTAGTGTACCTATTTTTCCACACCCCCTTCAGAATTTGTCACTTTCTTTTCTTTCAAGTTAGACAATCAGATAGGTATGAGGTGGTGCCTCAGAGATATTTTCTCTAATCAATATGAAGCATTATTTTTTAAAAAGTTAGGAGTCTGGCAAGTAGCAGAACAATTTCTGTTCTGATAGGAAACTGGCTCAGCTTACTCTAAATGAAGATGAATCCTTTGGAGGGCTCTGTCTATTTCACTGCCTTAGCAGCTAATAAATTAACTATACAAGGATTTTTAAGCACCTGTCAGGTGCCTAGCAGTGTCCTAGATACCACTGACAGTCTAACTAGGAATATAACATTAATGCATGCGAAATTATTAGAGAACACAATAATTAAAACAATAAAACACCAAAAAAATACAAGCCATCCTCATGCTTGAAACGTACTTCTCCTGCCTCTGTCATTCAAATGAATGCCCTCATTAAAGTAGCAGGTGGACCTGTTGAACCATCCTGGCCTGGATTATTTGCAAAGGTCTTGTCCAATGTAAACATTGGAAGTCTAATCTACAGTGGAGGAGTTGGTGGACCTGGCCCAACAGCTGGTGATGCTGCCCCTGCTTCTGCTAGCACATCTGCTCCAGATGAGCAGAAGGAGAAAGTAGAAACAAAAAAAGAATTTGACGAGCCCGATGATGGCATGGACTTTGGTCTGTTTGCTAAAATATTTTTTTGTAACATTGAATAAAAAGCTTAATTCAACTAAAAAAAAAAGAGTCAACTCAGATGCCACCTCCTCCCAGAAGCCTTTCCCAATCCCCCTTCCTCTGCCTCATTTGGAAGTATCCCTGCTCAGATTTTCCTAGTGCATTTTGTCCAGGTCTCTCCTTTGCCTTGTCACATTCTAACATGCACTAGATTTATGTGTGAACATGGTGTATGTCCCCAATAGAAGGTAAGTTCCTTGAGGGCAAGAATTATTTCTTTTTTTGTCTTTGTATTCCCACCACCTAGGATAGTGTCTTGAATATTATAGGTCTATAATAAATGTTCATTGGATTGATGACAATATACAACTGTATGATTTCGATGAAGTCACAGATCACAAGTTTTATCAACTTTGCAAATGAAACAAAACAAGGAAAGATAACTTAACACATCAGATGGGTCGACTTCCAACAATATATTGATAGACTAGAATGTTCAGAAAAATCTATTACAATGAATAGAGATAAATGGAAAATCCTACATTTGGCTTAAAAAAATCTTCACATATCCTAAAAGGGAGAGGCATGACAATTGTTCTTGTGAAAAAAGATTGAATGTAACATGGCAAAAAAGGCAACATGGTACAGTGGGGCTTTGAATGTAGGTTCTCTGACTTCACATTTAGTGCTCTGCTACTCCACTATTAAAATAATGAACAAGAGTAATGTTTTTTGTTGCTGTCGTTTAGTCATTTCCAGTTGTGTCCACCTCTTTGTGACCACATTTGGGTATTTCTTGGCAAAGATAGTAGAGTGGTTTGCCATTTCCTTCTCCAGATCATTTTACAAACAAGGAAACTGAGGCAAACAGGGTTAAGTGACTTGCCCAGGGTTACACACCTAGTGTCTGAGGTGGAATTTGAATTAAGGTCTTCCTGACTCCAGCTGCCCGAGACAAATGTTACTTGTTTATAAAAAACATTGTAACCACCTTTTGATGAATCAGAAGAATTTAAATTATTTAAGCAGAATGATAAAAATATCATGCCCTAGAAAATTGGGGAATATTATGTTGAAATATTGTTCCAAGCTTACTATACATTTCTCCCTTCATTTACTGTATGGTTCAGCCAAACCGGCCTTCTTTTCCCAATATTATACAACCTATATATAGGTTTGGCATCCTTGGGGATGGATGGGCCCTTTTCTACTTCAGAGCAGGGGCAGATGTTCTCATTGCTTTCTGTGGGCCATGACTCTTAATTGACTGCTGAGTCAGAACTCTGAAGACATATTAAAGGGATGATCTCTATTCCTTAGGCCTCTTCTCCCTGCTGGCTTCAAAATGTTAGGACAGTTCTCACAGCTCTAGAAGGTCATAGGGGTATCCCTTCTCCCCAGTGGGCCACAAGCCACGAGCTCATGGATTCCTAGATAAGCTTGTTTCTGGGATGGAGCTGCCCCTCTTTGTATCTTTCTCCCTTTGTTATAGGGCCTTGTGAGATTTCAAAAAGTAGCTGACATCCTCCCCTTTTCTGGCCCTCAAGCAACGGGGGGTATAAGCTACCAGGGCAGTTGCCACAGAAACAGTAGAGGAAGGCCAGTGGAAAGAGGAATCACCTACAGAGAAAGAGAGACAACAGAAAGAAATAGCCCACTTGGTAATAAGCAGACTACACTAATAGAGGTAAAATGTAAAACAGATTATTAGCAGCTCTCACAGTGAAGCTGCTTGCAAATATCCAGATTAGGCTTGAGTACTCTCTCAATTGATTGCAATCATGGTTACAATTGTGATTCTTTAATGCTTAGCCATTGCCTTTCAGTGTGGACATAAAATTTCCTCTTCCATACCTGATCCACGTTTATATGTTGTACACCTCCTTACTTCTTCTCCCCTCTGGCCCCTGTTAAGGAGTACCCCTTACATTGGAGCCAACAAGAGAATTGTTTCTCAGAAATCTGAGATGGAAATGGAATTAAGGCACTTGGAACCTAGTTTCCCCCATTGAAGAGACAGGCAACCCCGGAACAACAACCCCAGGACTTACCATAAGGGCAGGTGAAAGACAGAGATTAACAAAGGTCATGAGAGTCACCATTCCTTGTCTCCTTAGGTCAGTAGTACCTTGTTAGCTGCTATGCTGGAGACACACACATATATGTACCTAATACATATGTACACTGTTTGTATATAATGTATATATGTATGTGTAACAATGGGGCAGTGGATAAAGTGGATAAAGACCTGGAGTCAAGAAGACTCATCTCTATGAGTAGAAATTCAGCCTCAGACACTTACTAACTATGGGACTCTGGGCAAGTCACTTAACCCTGTTTGCCTCAGTTTCCTCACCTGTAAAAACAAGCCAGAGAAGGAAATGGCAAACCACTCCAATACCTTTGCCAAAAAAAAAAAATCCCAAATGTGGTCACAAAGAGTCGGACACAATTTCTCTAAACATTAAGTTTATAAGTTACAGAGAAGGTGTCAACATGCATTGGTAGAGGGAGTTTTCTGCACCAGTGAAATTATAGATAGATCCAGTGTATGTATGTGTGTCTGTGCCTGTTATCTCCCTCCGATAGAATATAAGATATAAGTTCTTTGAGGAAGAGACTGTCCATCTTTGTCTTTGTATCTCCCATAACGAATGCCTGGCACAGATTAAGTGCTAAAGAAATTCTTGCTAACTGATCAATTGCATTTCCATCATGTTTGGGTTTTTTGGTCCTTTTTTTTTTTTGTAGTAGACCTATGCTCCAAAAAGGAAGCTCTCTTCCTTTGTAAAGAAAGTGAGGTAAAGTGCTGAGAAGCACCTGTTTCACAGCTTACAATGTTCAAGAGTTGCCTAGTGAGCTTGGACATTTGCTGAGGAGTCCAGGGTCATTCAATCAGGATGTGTCCAGAGTTCAGACTTAAACCTAGGTCTTTCTAAGTCCAAGGCCAATTCTTCTTATCCACTATGCCCTGATCTTTCTCACAGATAACACGCTATAAAATTTTATTAATAAAAGAATGTCTGTAAGAAATGATGAATAAGGGGCTATAAAAATGTGCATACCCTTTGACCCAGCAATAGCACTTCTAGGGCTATATCCCAAAGAGATCATACAAATGGGAAAAGGACCCACACGTACAAAAATATTCATAGCAGGTCTTTTTGTGGTGGCAAAGAATTGGAAATTGAGAGGATGCCCATCAATTGAGGAATGGCTGAGCAAGTTGTGGTATATGAATGTAATGGAATACTACTGTGCTATAAGAAATGATGAACAGACTGACTTCAGAAAAACCTGGAAAGACTTGTATGGTCTGATGCTTAGTGAAGTGAGCAGAACCAAGAGGACTTTGTACACAATAACAGCCACACTGTACAATGAATAATATTGATAAGCTTTCTTTCCCAGCAATACTAGGATCTAAGACATCTCCAAAGTCCTCATGATGGAAAATCCATCCACGTCCAAAGAAAGAACTATGGAAGTTGAATTACTATTATTTTTTTTTCTTCTGTTGAGTTTTGTTTCCTCTTTCCAGTGGTTCCTCCTATTGGTTCTAATTTTTACTTACAACATCACTAATGTGAAAATATGTTTAATAGGAATGTATATGTATAGCCTATATGAGATTGTGCGCCATCTTGGGAAGGGTGGTGGGGAGGAAGGGGGAGAAAAATTTTAAACTCAAAAGCATATGGAAGTGATTGTTGATAAATCAAAATAAATTAATAAAAAAAATTTTTAAATGATGAATATGGTGAATACATTGTGCATATGGTGGATGACGTGAACTGATGCTAGTGCAGCAGAAAGAGGAAAAGAATATACACAAAACTGCAACAATGTAAATGGAAGAAGGACAACAACAAAACTAAACACTGAGAAATCCTAATGACCAAGTTCAGGTACCTCCCCCTGCTTCTTTGCAAAGATAGGGGGCAACAGATGTGGAATACCATATATAAAGTCAAGTTTTTCCCCCAGTATCTTCTATTAGTTTTGTTGAACTGCTTTTCTTCCTTTTTTTTAATTCTTTCTTATAAACAATGGCTCTTTAGGAAAGGAAAAGAGAACCCATTGGGAAATGCAGATGATTTAAAAATAAAAGATATTAATAAAATCTTATTTTCCTTTAAAAGAGTGTATCCTATCCACCTCCTGCTGGATAGATGATGGACTTAAAAATACAAAATGAGACATACATTTTTGGATGTGACCAATGTGTGAATTTGTTTTTGCTGTACTATGCATATTTGTTATGAGGCTTTTGTTTTTATTTTATTTTCCAATTGGGTGGGAGATTGGGAGGGAGAGATAATAAATTCGTGAAAATAAATAATACAAGTTTAAAAGTTAAAAAAGATAGTGTGTATTTTTGTAAAAAGAAAGGTCCTTTTATAAAAAGACTTCTTGTTTCATAATAATACATACACTCTAGGCAATTTATGCCTACTGATCTAGGAGGGAAAGACAAATCATTCAGTTCATAATATTAAAAGTGATTATAAAATTAATTCTTTGGAAACTGGAACTAATTGATACACTGATAGGCTTATTCAGAACATATCTACAGGGTAGAAGGGACCTTCACAAAAAGGGAAGTGATTGAGCTAGAATTTGAGTTCTCTTACAGATTCCAGTCCTCTCCACAGCCTGCTGGGTTATGTTGCTTAACATAATGAGAAAATGAGGATGGAAATTAAAGGGTAGAAGCCACAAGAATCTGTAAACTAGGAAGAAAATAAAGTAAGATTTCACAGAGTGGAACGAGCAGGCTAAGGCTAAGAATTTAAATCTCAGATTAAAGAGTCAGTTCAATTTTAAAGTACAACTGACCTTTCCAAGGACATCTAATCTCTTCTGCATCCTGGATGTGAGAGGCAGAAGGGTATAGTGGAAAGAATATAATTCTGGGAGTCAGAACACCTGAATTCTAGTTTCTACTTTGCTACTAATCACTGTGTGACTTTGGCCAAATCATTTCCCCTCTCTAACCCTTAGTTCCCTCATCTATAAATGAGAAGATTGGCTTGGCACAACTTTTTTGTGTGTGTCATGGACCTCTCTGGCATTCTGATGAAGCCCATTGGCCCCTGTCTCCAAATAATGTTTTTAAATGCATAAAACGAAACAAAAACAAAAAATCCTCAATTATGTTGAAATACAATCATCAAAATATTTGAAAACCAAGCTCACAGACTCCAGGTTCAGCCTAGATGACTGCTAAAGTACCTTTCTATTTTCAATCCTACACTAAGACTCCTTCTAGCTAAAATGGTCTTTGAAGAGATACTCCACAAAAGCAATGACTTTGGCCCCATCTGCTGGACAGACTTAAACATTAAACACGATAAAATATTTGTAAAAATTTTTTTGTTATCAATTACATGTAAAAAATAATTTAACAATCATTTTTTTAAAAACTTTTGAGTTCCCTTGCTTCTACTCCACCCCTGTCCTTGAGAAGTAAAGCACTTTGATTTTGATTATGCATATGAGGTGATGCAAAACAGATTTCCATATTAGCCATGTTGCAAAAGAAAACATGCACAAAAACCATAATAAAAATAAAGTTTTTCAAAGTGTGCTTCCATCTTCATTCAGAGTTTATCAATTGTCTCTCTGGAGATAGAAGGCGTCTTTCACGATGGTTCGTTTGGATCACTGTCTTGGTCAGAGTGGCTAAATCTTTTGCACTTGATCATTATACAATATCGCTGTTGCTGTGTACAATGCTCTTCCAGTTCTGCTCACTTCACTTTGCATGAGTTCATAGAAGTCTTTCCAGGTTCTTCTGAAATCATCCTGTTCGTTATTTCTTATAGCACAATAGTATTCTGTCACAATCAGATATCAGAGTTTGTTCAGCTATTCCCCAATTGATGAGCATCCCCTTCATTGCTAATTTCTTGCCAAAACAAAAAGAGTTGCCATACATTTTTTTGTACAAATAGGCTCTCCCCCCCTCCACTTTTAGGTCTTTAGGATACAGGGCCTAGTAATGGTACTGCTGAGTCAAAGGGTATGCATAGTTTTATAGCCATTTGGATACAGTTCCAAATTGTTCTCCAGGATGGTTGGATTAGTTCCAACAGCACATTATTGTCCCAATTTCTCCACGCCCCTTCCAGCATTTGTCATTTTCCTTTTCTGTCATTTGAGCCAATCTGATAGGTGTGTGGTGGTACCTCAGAGCTGTTTTAATTTGCATTTCTCTAATCAGTAGTGACTTCGTAGCATTGTTTTTTCCTGTGACTATAAATAGCTTTGATTTCTTCTTCTGAAAAATGCCTGTTCATATCCTTTAACCATTTATCAACTGGGGAATGGCTCTTATTTTATAAATTTGGCTCAGTTCCCTATATAGTTGAGAAATGAGGCCTTTATCAGAGAAACTTGTGGCAAAACATGTTTCCCAGTTTCCTGTTTTCTTTTGAATTCTGGCTACATGCATTTTGTTTTCGCGAAAGCTTTTTAATTTCATGTAGTCAAAATTATCTATTTTATTTCCCATAATGTCCTCTATCCGTTGTTTGGTCATAAGCGCTCCCCTTTTCCATAGATCTGACAGGTACATTTTTCCATGCTCCCCTAATTTACTTAAGATATCACCCTTTATGTCTAAATCATTTATCCATTTACCTTATCTTGGTATACAGTGTGAGATATAGTACTTTTCATTTTCAGAAAGACTTCATTGATTCTTCTGCTTTCATGTGTTTTTAATAGGAATGGGTGTTGTAGTTTATCAAAGGCTTTTTTCTGCATCTATTGATATGATCATATGATTTGGGTTTTTACTTACACTGATACAGTCAATTATGGTGAGAGTTTCCTAATATTGAACCAGCTCTGCATTCCTGGCATATATCCCACCTGGTCATAGTGTGTGATCTTTGTGCTATATTGCAGTAATCTCCTGACTAGTATTTTATTTAAAATTTTTGTATCAATATTCATTAAGGAAACTTCTTTCTCTGTTTTTGTGCTTCCTGGTTTAGAAAGTGTATTTGTGTCATAAAAGGAATTCAGTAGGATTCCTTCTTTTACCTACTTTTTCAAATAGTTTATATAGTACTGGGATTAATTGTTCCTTAAATGTTTGGTAGAATTCACTTGTGAAGCCATCTGCTCCTGGGGATTTTTTTTTAGGAAGCTTATTTATGGCTTGTTCAACTTCTTTTTTTAAGATACAGTTGTTTAAGTATTCTATTTTCTGTTAATTCAGGCAGTTTATTTTTTGTAAATACTTATCCATTTCACTTTGTCAGTTTTACTGACATATAATTGGGCAAATAACTCCTAATAATTGCTTTAATTTCATCTTCACTGGTGGTACATTCACCCTTTTCATTTTTGATATTTGTAATTTGGTTTTCTTCTTTTTAAAAAAATCAAATTAACAAATGGTTTATCTAGTTTACTGGGTTTTTTTCCCCATAAAACCAGCTCCTAATTTTGTCTATTAGTTCATTTTTTTAAACTTTCAATTTTATTAATCTCTCCTCTGATTTTCAGGGTTTTATTTTGGTGTTCAAGAATTTTTAATTTGTTCTTTTTCTAGTTTTTTTTTTTTAAGTTGCAGGTCCATTTAATTGATTTGCTCTTTCTTTTACTGATTATGTATTTAGCTATAAATTTTCCCACTGCTTTGGTTGCATCCTACAAATTCTGAGATGTTATCTCATTGTTGTCATTCTCTTTAATAAAATTATTGGGGGGTTTTTTTGGGGGGGTTGGCAATTAGGGTTAAGTGACTTGCCTAGGGTCACACAGCTAGTAAGTGTCAAGTGTTTGGTCTGAGGCTGGATTTGAACTCAGGTCCTCCTAACTTCAGGGCCAGTGCTCTATCCACTGCGCCACCTACCTGCCCCCAAAATTATTGTTTCTAAGATTTGTTTTTTGACCCACTCATTCTTTAGGATTATTTAGTTTCCAATTAGCTTTTAACCTGTACTTCCACAGCCTTTTATTAAATATAATTTTTATTGCATTCCAGTATGATCTGCAAAGGATGCATTAATATTTATACTTTTCCGCATTTGGATATGAGGTTTTTACGCCTTAATACAAAATTAATTTTAATGAAGGTGCCATGTACAATTGATAAAAAGGTATATTCCTTTCTATCCCCATTCAGTTTTTTACAGAGGTCTATGATAGCTAACTTTTCTAAGATTCTATTCATCTTGACTTCTTTCTTATCTATTTTATGGCTAGATTTATTTTGCTCTGAGAGGGGAAGGTTGAGGTCCCCCACTAATATTGTTTTTGACATTGTCTATTTCCTCATTCAACTCATTTAATTTCATTTAACTTTTCCTTTAAGAATTTGGATGCTATGCCTTTTGGTATGTTTAGTATTGATATTACTTCGTCTATGGTAATTTTAGCAAAATGTAACTTCTCTGCTTATCCCTTTTAATTAGGTCTATTTTTGTTTTGTTTTGCTTTTTTCATCTGAGATCATGACAGTAAGCCCTGCCTTTTTTTTAATTTTAGCTGAAGCAAAATAGATTCTGCACCAGCCCTTATTTCAATTCTGTGTCTCTCTGCTTAAAGTATGTTTCTTGTAAACAACATATTGTAGGATTCTAGTTTCTAATGCATTCTGCTATCTGCTTCTGTTTTATGGTTGAGTCCATCCAATTCACATTCACAGTTATGATTACTAATTGTGCATTTCCCTCCAACCTATTTTCTTCTGTTCATCCTTCTCTCTCTTTATCCAGTCCCTCCTCAAAAATCTATTTTGCTTCTATTGCCTTCTTTTATCTGCCCTCTCACTTTTGTTGTTCCCCTTTCCCTTATCCCCTTCCCCTCCTGCTTCCTTGTTGGGTAAGATAGATTTCTATTGCCAATAAAGTAAGCATATATATTTCCCTTTTTTGAAACAATTTATATGTGAAGTTCAAGTGTTGCCTGCCCCCAAACCATTTTCCCCTCCACTATAAGAGCTCTTCCTTATGCATCTCTTCTATGTGAGATAATTTTCCCCACTCTTCCTCTCTCTTCCCCTTTCTTAAAAGGCATCCCTTTTTCTTGCCCACCTTTTTTTTTTACATTTCAACATAATTGACTCACTCCTGCACCCTCTTTTTACGTATAATTATTCTAACTGCCCTAACAATGATAAAGTTTTAGAAGATCCATGTATCATCTTCCCATATAGAAAGGTAATCCAATTTTCTATTCAGGTCTGCTCTTTTTTTTTTTTTTAAATCAGGAATGCTTAAAAGTCTTCTATTTCATTAAATATCCATTTTTCCCTTGAGGTATTATACTCAGTTTTGCTGGCTAGGTTATTCTTGGTTGCAATGCCTTCTACAATATCATAGTCTAAGCCCTCTGCTGCTTTAATGTCATAGCTGCTAAATCTTGTGTGATCCTGATGGTGGCTCCAGTATTTGAATTGTTCTTGTTGCTTGAAGTATCTTCTCTTTGCCCTGGATGGTCAGAAATTTAAATATAATATTCCTGAGAGTTTTCAGTTTGGATTTCCCTCAGGAAATGATCAGTGGATTTTTTCAATTTCTATTTTACCTCCTGGTTCTAAGATATCAGGGAAGTTTTCCTTGATAATTTTGGGGGGGGGGGCTAGGCAATGGGGTTAAGTGACTTGCCCAGGGTCACACTGCTAGTAAGTGTTAAGTGTCTGAGGCTGGATTTGAACTCAGGTACTCCTGACTCCAGGGCCGGCGCTCTATCCAACTGTGCCACCTAGCTGCCCCCATAACTTCTTAAAATAAAATATTTAGGCTCTTTCTTTGATCATGGCTTTCAGGTATTCCAATAATTCTTAAATTATCTTCCCTTAATCTATTTTCCAGTCAGTTGTTTTTCCAATAAGATATTTCACATTTTCTCCTATTTTTTCATTCTTTTTGACTGTTTTATTGTTTCTTGATGTCTCATGGAGTCATTAGCTTTCACTTGCCCAATTCTAATTTTTAAGGATTCATTTTCATCAGTAAATTTTTGTACCTCTTTTTCCATTTGGTTGATTCTGTTTTTAAGGTGTTATTTTCTTCAGTATTATTTGTGCCTCTTTTACCAAGCTGTTAATTATCTTTTCATTATGTTCTTCCTTTGTTTTCATTTCTTTGCCTAATTTTTCCTCTCTCACTCTTGAGTTTAAAAATCATTTCTTAGCTCTTCCGGCAATTCTTATTGGGCTTGTGTCCCTTTGAGTCTTTGCTCGTAGCCGTTTTGACTTTATTGTCTTCTTCTAAGTTTGTGTCTTGATCTTCCCTGTCATCATAGTAGCTTTTCATAGTCAGGTTCTTTGTTGTTGTTTGCTCATTTTTTCCACTCTATTTCTTGATTTGGAACTTTATGTTAATGTTGAGCTTTGTCCCCAGGTTGGGGGTGGGGGTGAGGTGGGAAGAGGCTCTGTCTTAAGCTTCAGGCTTTTTTACACTGCTATTTTCAGAGCTAGTTCTGGGGGTTTGAGAGTTTTGGGTGTTTCCAAGGTGGTGTGATCTGTGAAGAGGTGTGGTCACTGCTCTCTTGGTCTGCATTCTGGTCCTTACCCAGGAAGGGCCTCTGATACCTTGGAATTGCAATTGATACTGCTCCTACAATCCCACAACCTTTGGGACTAGAAATGATACTGCCCCTCAGGGTTTCCACTCCCTCTGGACCGAAAGTGCTCCTTTCTGCCCTTGAACTATAACCCAGAAGTGGGTATAGGCAATGGAGATGCCAAACAGCATATGATCCTGCAGTCTGTGCTAGTACAGGGGTATCCTGTAATTTCTTTCTGACCAGTTGCCAGGTCCCATCTTAGCTTAACCCTCTTGTATATGTATATATATGTATATATATATATATATATATGTGTGTGTGTGTGTGTGTGTGTGTGTGTGTATATACACACATACGCATATATATAACTCATATATATGTATATATTTAAATATATATATGTATATATATATTTAAATCCTTTGACTTTGTCAGGAGATCATAGGATCACACATATAAAGATGGAAGAGGCCTTAAAAGTCATGTAATCCAATCTCTTAATTTTATAAATGAGGAAACTGAGGTCCAGAGAAGTTACATGATTTGCCCAAGGCTGCATAGGTAATAAGTAGCAGAGCTAGATTTCATACTCAAATTCTATGACTTCAAGGATAGTATTCTTTTTACTAGGTCCCAAATGATTGCTACAAACAATTTAAATGGAAGATTATTTTAAAAACACAAACTTGTAAACCAAGTACTACTTAAGTCTACAAGGGTAGGAACATTTACTTGTAAATAGAGCCGATGGGCACAGAAGTCCATCCTCATATAAAAATTATGTTCCTTTTTCAATTTTATACATAATTAGTAAATTTAGGAAACTTTGAATTTGTCAGGTTTAGAAGATCATTTCAACTACAAATATTTTTGGCAGCATTGATTATGATACTGGTCCACAAAGCAAAGTAAATATTTGTTCAATGAATGAATGAGCGAATAAACAAATTGGACCTCATTCCCAGGGACATCATCCTCCTGCTTCTTGTCCATCACTCCACCTCCTTCCTCTGCCCTTCAAGCCATTCTTCTGCCCACCCCGCTACAAATGGTGGCAGGATTCCTTCAAGGAGAGGAAAAAAAGAGGTAAAAAAATAAGACTAAAAAAAAAGTTAGGCACCATGGGAGCTAATGGTGACCTCAGAGCACATTTAATCTAACTTCCTCATTTTACAAGTGAGGAAACCAAAATTCACAGCAACACGGTTGGTGGTCACAAAGTCTCAGTTTAATTGTTACCTATGGTAAGTATCCATGGGCTGTGCTGATTGTTTCTCATAACAGTACTGCTGAGCATCTACTATATGCCTACTATTGAGGGAGAAAGAATGAAACATGGCCCTGCCCTTTAGCAGTTTACTGCTTAGTTAGGTAGACATACCTAATATACATAATGCAGAGACTAAGGTAAAAGAGCATAAAGGTGAATGCCAGGTGATATACCATAGAAAGACTGGGAATTCAACTCAGGGAAAGGTAAATGTGTCTTGGAGTAGCCAAGGAAGACTTCATGGAGCACATGAGTCTTGGGTTGGGCCTTGAAGAATAGGTAGGATTTAGATAGGTAGAGAGGAGATTAGACATTCTAGGCAAGTAGAAAAGGCACAGGTAGAAATGAACTTTAATCAGTTAATCAAATCATTACTCAATTAATGGTTCAAATTAATTAAATTTAAAATTATTTTAAAGCATTAATCAGTAAACAAGCATTTATTAAGTGGTTACCATGCACCTGGTACTGTGAGAAGCACTAGAGATATAAAGTCAAATGAGAAATGCTCCCTGTTGTCAAAGAGTTTGCATCCCAAAGAAGAAGACAATTCATAAATGTAGAGGTATAGACAGGGTAATAGGACTTGAGAACTGATGGGCATTCTGAGATTTTCAGTGTAGAGGGTACAAGAATTCCTTCTTTGCCGTAAGAATTACTTGGACAATCTCAGTCTGTGAACTGGAATGCAAATTTATGTTGCACCCTGGAATTTTTTTAGAAGAAAAACACAATCTGAAAGAAAGCAGATTAATGAAAAGGAACAGGGAGATGACATCATTAGTCTTCACCAGGGACTTAACCAGTTCAGCTAGAAAGTATGAGCAACACAGAGGGCAACAACCGACAGAAGAAATCTAACGGACCAACCAGAAAGAGAAACTGAAAGGGGAGCAGAGCTGCAGCAGAGAAGGCAAAGACATATAGGACCATAAGACCTCTGCATGCATCTTGGAGAAGGGAACACTGATTGATTCTACCAGTCTTACCTCTTCAGGGACTGGAATTCCCAAAAAAAGGACTTCTTTTCCCCAATTTTATCACTATATACCTGTACAGCAATAAATACTGTAATATGCTGTTTTTTTCCCTGTATTCTAATCTTGCCTCAAGTATAGAGAAGCTAGTTGTTAGCTGAAGATACCAAAAACTTAGAGTTACATTTATGGACACACATAATCTGGAAATTTACTTTGCTTCACTAGGTATATTTGTTACAAGGGCTTTTTTTTAAAATTGGGGCAGATGGGAGGGGAAGAAAAACGCTTCGTAGCTGAAAAAACAAAATTAAAAGTGTATTAGAGCAAAGGACTGTAATCATATATAAATAATTCAGAGAGCTGGATGTTGGTGTAACTCACAAGCCCATTGACACAGCCATCTCTCCTTATTGGTGGAGATCAATGCCCTGCAGCCACCTAAGCAGCAGGATAGAGTTGGTGAGAGGGAGAAAGGAGAGCTCCAGTCTCTTCAAATCTCTTGGAGTTCTCCTGGCTCTTTGGGTTTGGGTGCTTCAGGTTTCCAAATGAAGAGACTCTGGGAAGAAGCTGACAGGAGCGGAGCTGGTGGTCTCTGTCATGTCCCTGTCCCCAGTTTGCTACACTAGAAACTTCAGGAAACTTACCCTTGGGTGAGATCTAGGATTCCTCTCTTGGTTGGGCTTTGTATATTCTCCTATGTATACTTCCTCTGATTTGTTTGCTTTCAACTTCAATACAATGGGTTTCTTTGCTACTTCCTATATGTGTCATTGTGGAAGACATTTAGTGGGAAAATGGTCGAGTCTTGAATATAAAAGCTTAGGTCCTCCTCTTCCACCAATAATAGCAATGAGAAGTTAAGCTTAAACCTGAAAACCTCATCCCCTAGACTAACAATATTTAAAGGAGCAGACAGATCGAATTCTAGCCAATTTCTTCTCTTTGAGGAGAGAAGAGTGGCCAGGCTTCCGGTCCCAATCTCGGGCTTCCCCTCCTGGCAGGAAATGGTCTCCCTTGGAGAAGAGTAGGGAGAGAAGAGGCTAGAGATGTCTATTTCAATTCCCTTTGAGCTATACAATACCCCCAAGGTAGATGTGAGGGACAGCCTCCATTACATTAGGAATTTTCCTGATGGGGCGGGGGGGGGGGGGGGGGGGGGTCTGAATCAAAGACACAGTACCTACTGTGTATCAGGCACTGTGTTAAGCACTAGGTATACAGGAAGAGGCAAAAAACAGTCCTGCCCTCAAAGATCTCACAACCTAATACAGGGAAGGCAAGCAAACAAATATGCACAAAGTACATACAGGATAAATATGAAATAATTAAGAAAGGGAAGGCACTAGAATTAAGTAGGCTTGGGAAAGGCTTCATGTAGAAGATGGGATTTTAGTTAGGACTTAAAGGAAGACAGTAGGTGGACATGAAGAGTACATTCCAAATATAGGGGTCAGCAAGAAAAAATACCTGGGAGAAGAATGTCTTGGAGAGATGGAATGTCTTGTTCATATGACAGCAAAGAGGTCTGCGACACCAGATTGAAGAATATGAGGAAGGGAATAAAGCGTAAGATTAGCAAGATAGCAGGGGGCCAAGTTATGAAGGGTTTGAATGCCAGAGGATTTTGTATTCTATCCTGGAGGTAATAGGGAGCCCTGGAGTTTATTAAGTAGGGGGTATGTAAGTGCACATGATCATAGAACCTGTGCTTTAGGAAAATAACTTTGAAGGAGAGAACAGATGTCATCCAAATTATCAGACACGTATGTCCATCATCTACTGGTTAGGTGTCTCACTCTGAGTAAATAAACTGCAGATTTCCTGTGTCTGTAACCTGTGCTGTTTACTGGCAGTGAATAGTGAGGGCCGTAGGAGAATTTGCACAAGAAGTTGGACCCAGAAATTAAACAAGAGAGAGGGCTGGAATGCTTATGAAAAACAACAGAGCTCCTTTAATGAACCCAAATTTTTACCTCAAGGTCCTATTTTTTTTAAAATGAGGCAATTGGGGTTAAGTGACCTGCCCAGAGTCACACAGCTAGTGAGTGCTATGTGTCTGAGGCTGGATTTGAACTCAGGTCCTCCTGACTCCAGGGCCAGCACTCTATCCACTGCGCCACCTAGCTGCCCCCGAAAGTCCCATTTTTTTTACACCAATATTTTATAGGTGTTGTATTGTCTGTGAGACATGCACCATTAAAATCGACTATCATTTAGAAAACAGTTGAGAGGTACATGGTAGGTGTGAGCAATTCATTACAAATTGATTTAACTTCACTCCGGCAGCCTCTTGGTTCTTTGCAAACAGCAACTCCTGCATAGCCTAAAGCATTCTAAAAGAAGTGTGACCTTTGTCCCAAATCCATCTGGCCATATGACCCTATGTAACATACTGGTCTCTCTCTGACTTTTCTAGACCCCATAAACAAGGCCATTAAGGTTGGTCCTGGGACCAAGGGAATATCATACTTAATGGATTGTTCCCTTACCACCCTCTAGCATTTTCATCTGGCTAAAATGAGTATCAAGCAGCTCTTAGGTATATTTGGAGGAGTCATGGAGGTGCAAAAAAAACCCCATACAACTTGGTACAGAGCAGGCGAATACATGGGAAAGAGGAAGGTGGAGCTTCATAACAAGGCAACAACCCCAGCCCCTCTTACCTTGTTTCTAAACTGAGTTTTATATACAAAACTTGGTGGTGTTTGTGGTTGTCTTAGCACTAGACACTCCTGTTCCCCTGTGCCCCTCTCCAATCAGATCCTGCTGCACTGGGGCCAGTTATCTGAGATTCCTTACAAACTGTAAATTCCTTGATTACCAAGTGAGGCTTTCCAATGCTCAGTTTCTGGAGAAGTCATCCTAATCTGACTTTGACCCAGGAACAGCTCTGCCCCAAGACACCTTATATTAATAGACTTTTAATTAATTAATAGATTTGTTTGTTGAATTGTATGTGACAAATGAAATTATAAAGCAGGTACCATTATACCTTTTTATAGCATGAAAATCTGCTATATATTTTAGAACACAGTCCACTAGTGCCTTGAGGAACTCAAAGTACTTTTCTGTTTTGTTTTCATCCTCATTGTAAGGAATGATACTAACAAGAAAATTGAGGTACCGATAGGTTATGTATTTCTGATGGAACCTTGGTGTGACTAACACCTTAATACACTAATGGTTTACTGACTTCTTACAAGAGATGACAAACCTGTTCCTTACTCTACTCTTGATATGTTTGCAAGAAGCAGATAATTCAGAATTTCAGAAATTATTTTATTAAAAATCAGAACAAACATTAAGGCACAGTAATACATCAAATTTTCAAGTAATGAAAATTCTTTGTTCTCAAATCAAACTTTCAATGAAGACATCATTCACTCTTTAATTACAAAAATATCATATTATTAAATGTTATCCCCAGCTTAACTTCATTCTCAAATGCATTTCCCCTAATTTTAGAGGCAGTTTTGCCCTCACATGTTTAAAAACATTCCCTTAAAAAAAACCTCGTTTTACTATACATGTGCATTTAATATTTTTAGAACTTTAATTAAGTGGATAAATTAACTCTTTAATTTAAGGCTTACTGTGTTTTCTATTGCTACTTGGTTGGTCTTGATTACAGAAAGGAACCAGAAGCATTAATTTAATAATCTAGTATAACATTCTCCAACTATACAGTTAACTGTAATCTAGTACAACAGACCAAAATTCCTTCAAGATAAAAGGTATAAAATTATGAACCTCATATGCATATTTATATACAAGGTCTTGACATTACAGTGGTACAAAAATACAGCAAATACTATACATCAATCAGCAACAACTTTCTGTATTACAGAGGAAATATTCTGGGTCCCTATAAGGCTATATTCTTGAAAGCTATTTGCACTAACAGTTAAGTCTTAGCAGATTCTGTCCACCAATCTGTTTAATAATAACGTCATGTTTCTTAGAGTTTTTGATCAACTAAGTGAACATGCTGCCCTTTAGATAAAACATACATTACTCTAACTCAAAGCAACAGATTATCACTTTAAAGATAAAAGAAAAAGGTGTACATTTAATAAAATCCAAGATGGTTCTAAATGCTTTGTATGGAAAGAGGCAGTCAGATAGGACAGAATACAAGGTTCCATATTACTCTTCTTCATATTCTCTTCAACAGGCAGTTATATAAATCAACAGACTGGTTGAATAGTAAGTTATTCTCCTTTTACCTGATCAAAAAGTGCTATCTTGGGAGTTTAAAAGAAGGTTCTATCCTATCTCATAAGGCACAGACTGAAACAGCCATAGGCAACAGCAACTAAAACAGTTATCAACAGCCCTAACATTTATGACAACCCTACGCAGAGACTCTCCTTAAACTGCTTCATTATAAGCTATAACCTATAATCCTCACTCCAACTAACTTTCAGTGTGAGAGCTATGAAGCCCCCTAAGTATGAAGCTACTTGGGAGCCCCTAAAGAAATCCTCAGCCCCATTACACTGAGGATGATGAATGCAGGAGTCTATGTCACAAATCTTACAGCACACCAATGCCAATAATTATGTGTATTTGCTACTGCACCACTAACCAGCAACATCTCCTTAAAAATATAAACTCTTATATTACATATCTAAAATTACATCCCAATGGAGGGGAGGGGAAAGAGAGAGATATTGCTTTCTCTGAGGGTGGGGAAAAAAAGTTTTTGAGTCAGAAAATTTCTTAAATGATTTTGATTACAGAAGGAAACATATGTATTCTTACAAACTTTAAGGTAGGAAAGAGGTCAGGTTGATTCAGAGGTAGTTTTCCCTATTATTCACAATCACCATCATCATTACCACCACCTTGTAGCTATCACAGCCAGATAACCCAGAACACTACATTTCTAAATTCCACTAGGATACTACAACAGAGTTATTTCCATTCCACCCCCACCTCCCCCAGGGCTGAAAGGTGTTAAATGTAAAGTGCTAGGAACCAGAAAGTAGAAACTCATCTCAGTTCTTTGAATAAGGGTAATTTCTGCGACAAGCATTTTTGTCCTATGCACATCTAATTGTGCTTAATACAAACACTTGAATCTAACACATTTACATATGGATCATTTTTGTGCTGGACAATTTTGTCCTATGCATGGTGGAAAGTAAAGTAAGCAAAGTTTACATCCCTGTTTATTATTTTTCTAAGACCTATGTCCCAACATAATGGCATGCCTCCACCAATGCTTTTAAGGGTATTTAAAATATCTGGCCTATATTCATGTGAAGACCTTTCATTTTCAAAAGGCTTGTTTAAAAAAAAAAAAGATTTGTTGAATATAAGAGGTCAACATTTTTGAAATATGTTACTAAATAGACATAGATTACAAACATAACAGAATTAATTCTCCTTATAAACATGCTTGAAAGTAGTAAGTAAAAGGATTTAAGTGAATTAGTGAAAGGAAAGGTAAATTCTTCATCTTCCCACAAAATTCCAGAAATATTTGCTAGTTAAGATTCTTAAAGCTAATTTTACCTATATTTTCTTAAATAACTTCTAACCTCACCAGGTCAATGCAGCTCCTTCAAAAGATAAACAGATCAGGTCACAATACTTTCAATCTAAATGTCAATTAAAGCCTTCTCCTTCTTTGGTTATAAAAGCAGCATTAATAACATTTGCAGATGATTCACATTTTCATCACACTATAAACTCACTTCATCTTAATGTTTAGAACATTTGATATTTTATAAAGATATTAAAACAAAGTGTGAAGTTATGCATTAGAATGTAAAGTTATAAATATATGATATAAAAACTGACATATAAAAATGTTGAGGATGGAATAAGAAGGCTTTAACACTTAGAAAGTTAACAATGATAAATTCAGTAGAGTGTCACAAAACATGTCAAGGTTATGGACAAAATGAGGTTGCTCTTTCCTTGGAAACTCAAGCATATTCGACTAACTGGCTGTTAGAAAGTCACAGCAGTACGCTACATTCCTTCCTCACACACATAAGAAGGTATTTCAAGTGGCCAACGTGGCTAACTAGGGCTCTCCACATACTAATTTACATAATGACAACAACAGCTGAGTGATCTTCTAGGGATGGCATGACTAACTTTGGAAATCCAAATGTAAGCAGAGACAGAATTTTCACCTCTTCACACCAGAGAGATGGCATAATGCTTGTACCATCCCCAGACTTAAAAAACAAAACTGAGATAAGCATTTTTATGCTAGTAGAAATGCTTATAAAGATTATCTTTTGTTTTAAACAAAAGAGCAAAATCAAGAAATGTATAAACATACTTGCACTTCAAATTTACCCATTCTTAATATAGAATCATTTTTATACATAAAAAAAGAAAAATATCAAATAATAAAGCATAAACCCAAGAGAACAAAATATGGTTGTGCAATACCACAGAAGACTCGCATTCCTTCTCAAAGTATAGAGAATGAGTATTTGTATTAAAGTTAAAAAAAATAAATAGCTATCTTGAAATCCCAAACTTTTACTCCCAAGAAAAGAGTTTCAAAAGAGTGCATACGTAATATCCACTAGGCAAGGACCTATTTTATGCACTTTTTATATGTAATACTTTAAATTGCTCCCAGAACTAGAGCAAACTAATTGACACTTAAGACAACATTCAAGAGTCACCTTTAAAAAAATTACAAATTCCTTCCCAATACCAGAGAATTTCATATTAATATGTATTTCTTCCATGATAACATAACAAAAAAAAATAATCAGACAACAAGCATTTATTAAGCGCCTTATGTGTGCCAGGCACTTTGTTAGGCGCTATGGATTTAAGGACCAAAAAAGCTAACAGTCCCTGCCCTCAAAGAGTTTACATTCTATCAGAGGAAACATCCCCCCCAATATATATAAATACATACATATATATGTACATATATATATACATATATACACACACACACACATATAGACATGCACACACACACACATATACACATACACACACACACACACACACACACACACACACACACACACACACACACACACACACACACACACACAGAGAAGAGATACCCGGTTATTTAGGGGGAAGGCACTAGATGCTGGGTGGGACAGATGACCAGGAAAGGCCTTCTGTAGCAGGTGCTGCTTGAGCTCAGTCTTGAAGAAAACCAGGTACTGTACGAGGTGGAGATGACTGGAGGTAGACATGCATTCCAGATATGGGGGACAGATCAATGGTACAGCACAGAAGCAGGAGATGGGAGTATCATGTACTCAAGACAAAAAGACCAGACGGCTGGACACTAATAATACATATAAATATATATGCACAGCTGGTGAAGATTTCTTAGAGCTTGGGTAAGAATGATTAACCAGGCTTCATTTATGCAGGCTCTAATTACATTATCTTTTCTGAAGATAACATTCTTTCTGACATTTCATATTTGGTCATCATTATTTCCTGAATGAAAGAAGGAATATTTCAATATTTACTATTTCTAATAGAATCCTATCCAAATTGTAACTTAGTTTCAACCTCTGAAATTCCATTATAAAGCATCCAGGTGGCTAATATACATACTGCTTCGTGAGACCATACAGTTCTTGCACGCCAACAATTTATAACACATCATCAGAAAAATTCAGAGAACTTAAGGGATTTTTTTCCTCACTGAAGAGATGGAGTGGTATATTCACTAAGAAACTATAGTAACCATGCAACCATGATCAAATCCTTGAAATAAGTATATTAAACTCCTTTTATTTTTACCAGAATTTATCTTCTAGGGGTTTTGGCTGCCATTCCATCTGCAATCATTTTCAAACTTTCTCTAATTTTCCTTTCTACAGTTCAGATTGTGTGTGCACATGGCAGCTCTAGATATAGAAAAAATAGATCTAACTCTATGTAAAAATATAATTTACCTCATCTGAGTCCACTAACACTGGAAGAGCCCTGAAACAGAGAAAAAGATTAGAATCACAATGCGATCATAAATCAAGACTCTCCTAGAGTCCAACTACAGGAGGGAGATGAGATTCCTTCTGCTTCATCCCAGAGGCCTAAGAGGCTTATTTCAGTTAAACAAAAGGGTTAAAGTGGAATGTTCTATGTTTTGATGTAGTGGTTTCCTGGGTATGAGTGGTCTTCAAACAGAGGACATGGAGATATCATAGAGAGGATTCATGCTTCAGGTACGTGCTGGACTATCTGAAGCCTAAGGCTCAATTTGAGATCAATCTCTAAGATGTCTGAAGTAAAAATTAACCTACATGACCATTTAGTTAATGCTGAAATTATTATGTCACCACATCACTCTATTCTGATGTTTTTACTCTGGTAAGGGAGTAGAAAAGACTAATAATAGTAGCTCCCATATTTCTAATATGCTTCAAGTAATTTGATCATAATAAACCTAATAGTAAACAGGGTGTGCATGAAGTTGTGTTTAGGGAGACAGTAGGAGAATTGGATGGTGGTATATCACCACTCTTGACTTAAAATGAAAAAAGTTTTTTTCCAGGAAAAATCTGTACGTAGAAGTAGAAATGCTGGCATGACTATTTCTGTAAGTCAGAATGGAATGAGAACTAAGTGATGTGCAAAGTGATAAATTTAGAGGAAGAAAAAGACCAGGTACCTTCTTTTTGCCACAGCACCACCATACTCACTAGCACAATGTAAGGAGTGTTGTGCTAGTGTTATAAAGAGATATCATGAATTGCTTGGCCCTGGGATTAATGGAAAACTGTAAAGTCTGGAGAGTTCCCACAAACACTACCTCTGCTGCCCCACTCTTTTTTATCATCAGCACAAAATCCAGTAATGCCTACATCTCAACAGCTTCATTACAATTCTCCACCATTCATTCTCCTATGACTCTCTCTTACAACTGGCCAAAACAAGACCCCAGGCATCTCAAGAATCATTCTGGCTTTCGTGTTCCTTTCCTTCTGGCCTCATAAATAAATTCAGATAACCTAGAAACAGCAGAAATTGCTGAGATCCTACTCCACCTTTAAGTTTTCATAAAATCACTGAATGGCTAGGAAGGACTGGACCATAAAGACCTCGGCATTCCAGACTGCCTGGAATCAGTTTAATCCATGGATGGGGGCTCCTACCAAAAATTTAAGTGTTGTCATCAAGAAGGGACTATTATTATGTAAACAGGGCATATGAGAAAAGAATTACATAATGAAAATCTGAGGCCCAGCCCTTTAAGCCATCCTAAGTGAAGCAAGAGAGGATATTTACATGTCTGTGAATGAAGAAGGAATATTTTCTTCTACCCACTTCAAATCTTCATCCTGAAAAAAGGAGAAATATTACTAAATACTATTTATCAGTAGCAGGTCAAACACTTTATCTTCACAGAGTTTATCGTACACAATATCTTTACCTAAACCTTTTTGGTAAGGTATTCCTTTAAACTTCATGATTTAATCCTAGATCATATTTAGCAACTGTTTGGTTTAAAAAACCTTTAATATGATGCCCAAAATGCATGGCAAAGCCAGCACAGATGCAAGATTCATGATAATGAGAGGTTTTAACTGTGTGGCTATCTACTAGGTATGTCTCTGATAAATGTATAGGATCTGATAAATTCTTGACCTGCCTTCATGACAATTTCATCATTCAGAAAGTAGAGGAAAAAAACAAAGGGAGGAATTTATTGGAGAAATTAAGCAATGGGAACCTTAAGAGGAGCTGTCTATGCCGAAGATCAAAAGAGATTAGCAAAGGAATGCTGGCCATAGTCTGACAGATACTTATAAAATGATAGATTTCAAAGACAGATTCAATAGGATCCCATGGACCAAATCTCTAAAAGAGAAATGCTTTCAAAGGGAATGTGTCTTTTAGGAATTCATTTTGATTTCACATTCATAAATTTTTCTGTTGGGGAAGAAAGAACAAAGTATCTGAACTAAAAAGAGGCTAAGAGTTGCACAGGGACCACAATGACAGGCTCAGATTTAAAAACAACATGCAGAAGAGATGAAAGAAATAGCAGGTAATTGAAGACCAATCTAAGAGCGGCACAGTCTTGCAAGAGTAACATCAACAATATTAAAGCTTAGTATGAACTGTGGCTGATAATAAATAGCAAAACTACAAAAAAAGACATCTTAGATTTGTTTGGGCAACAAGTTAACCAAGAGCAGGATATTTCCATGGCTTCAGATAACTGTAATGGACAGTGAAGAATGAACTACTTAACTACTTTGCTTCTACTTTCTCTACTAAGAAAATGATTTTCAGATTTGGAAAGACAAGTGATTAACAGGGAACTGAACCCAAGTTAAGTAAAAGAACAAGGAGACAGAACCTAACTGCCCTAGATGAGTTCAAGCAACTAGCCAGGATGAATTCCATTGTAGGGTGCTGACAACTTATGGATCTGATTGATGACGAGCCACTGTCTTATCACTTCTGATCAATCACAGAAAACAACAGATGTGTCACAAGAGCAGCATGACACAGGAAGAACCCCACACTATGATTAGAATTAAGAGGGTGTAAAGATAAATCCTGGCTCTGCATTTACTACCTGTGTGACCCAGGTCAAGTCACTGAAGCTCACTGGAGCTGTTGCCCATCTGCATGAAAAGTGGTGGTTAGTCTAGATAATTTCCAAAGTCTAAAATGCTATAAGCAGAAATGTGATGATTATTGAGCCATAAGAATAAGCTGAACCAAACTGACCTTATTTCTTTATTTGACAGTTACTACACACTGGTCATAAGTGGCATGTCCTATATGGTATATAGGTCCTATACACCATTACCTGGATTTTAACAAAGCATTCAACAACATCTCTTAAGACAATATATCAAGAATAAGACTGAGAGTTGTGAATTAGATGACAGTAAAGTTAGGTAAAGTTGGGTCAACAGGCAGATCCAAAGAATGATAATTCTTTAGGATCAACATCAAGGGGGAGGGACAATTCTAGTGTAGTGCTATAGGTCACTTTATCTTTGACTCTGTTCCATTCAACATGTGCATCAATGACACAGTTAGAGATATAAATGGAATGCTCATCAAATTTGCTAAGACATGCAGCTGGGAGGGACCTTTAATATACTGGTTGAAAGAACTAGACCCCAAAAAATCTCAACAAGCTGGAATAATAAACTAAATCTAGGAATAGGAAATTAATATAAATAAGTATGAAGTCTTACACTTAAGTTTAAAAAACTGCACAAGTAGACACAGCTAGGTAGTTTGTCTGAAAAAAATATAGAGGTTCAAAGAGATCAAATAAAGCGGAAAATGACCCACAGATACAAAAATATTTAAAGCAGCACTTTTGGTGGTAGCAAAGAATTGGAAACTAAGGAAGTACCCATCAACTGGGGTACAGCTGAATAAGTTATGGTACATGAATGCTGGACCATGATTGTGTTTTAAGAAATGATGAAGGGGACATTTTCAGAGAAATCCGGGAAGACCTGTATGAACTGCTGCAAAGTAAGTTGAGCAAAACCAGGAGAACAATTTATACAACAATAACAATACTGTAATTAATTATAATACTGTAACAATATTATAGCTGGTTACAATATTGTAACAATATTGTATTTGAAAGACTTAGGAACTTTGATCAATGCAATGCCCAACAAACTTGAGAAGACTCAATGCTGAAACATGCTGCCTGCATCCTGATGGAGAGGTGATGGGCTCAGAGTACGGAGTAAGATGTGTTCTTCTGGACACGGCCAATTCAGCAATTTGTTTTCTTGATGATACATGTTTATAATAGTGGTTTTACTTGTCTTGCTTTCTCAATAGGAGAAGTAAGAGGGGAGGTGAAAAAAAGAGAAGGTAGATCATTTTTAAAAAATAAAACTTAATTTTTTAAAAATATGGAGGCTTAGTAGATTGCAGGTTAAATACGAGTTAAGATAACAAAAAATGCTAACGAATTTCGTGCTAGATTAAGAATATCTAAAATCCTGGACTAAGGAAGTGACAACACTCTGACCTGCCGGTCACACCATATATCAAGTACTGTGTTCAGTTCTAGATGCCACATTTTAGGAAGAAAACTGACCAACCAGAAAATAGCCAGAAGATGGTGAAGGAACTTGAGGTCATACCACACAAGGAAGAGAACAAGAGGTGCTTAGCCTCAAGAGAAGATTTAGGGGGAACTAGATAGCTATCAACAAGTACCATGTGAAAGAGAGATTAGACTTTTTGCTTGGCCCTAGAGGGTAGAACTGGGAGCAAGGGGTAGAAGTGACAATGAGGTAGATACAAGCCTGGTGCAAGGAAAAACTTCCTAATAATTAGATCTATTTAAAAGTAGTATGTGCTGTCTCAAGAGGTAATGGGCTCCATCCCACTAGACTGGTTAGACTAGCTACCCTCTGATACTCCTTTAAAGACATTTATATTGCAATAATGATATTGACACACAGCTGATAACATCTTGCCTAATATAAGAAATCATCTTAGCTGACTTCAAAAATCTTAGGTAATGACACATTTTTAAATGCTTAGAATTTTTCAATCTTTGCTTAAAAATCTCAAATGATTACATATTATATGAGATATCTTCCATATCCTAAACCAAAATATCCTGGCTACTTTCTCTTCTTTTTTCTGTAAACACACACCCACATACACCCATACTCCTACCCCCACCCCCACAAAACTTAAATAACTGCTATTGAATGAAAGGGACATACATTTGCATCCTAACAAATACTAGAATGCTCCCACCTATTTTTATTTTTAAAAATTATACTTACAACACTATTAGAAGAAGCAGGTACAGGTGTTCCGTTGGAAACAGTTTTTGAAGCTCTTAGCTTTATGCCTTCAGCTGTAAAAGAAGAAAAACTATATATAAATTTTTACAAAGAGATAGCCTTTTTTGAAGCCACATACCTAATAGCTCAAAAAGAAAATGTAAAGAATTTCACGTGTGTGTTACACACACACACACACACACACACACACACACACACACACACACACGCACACATGGCTGTTTCAAAGAACCATATTCTATCCCTAAACTATTACATTTAGCCTATGGTTACACTAAATAAATCCCTGAGGTCTTAGATCTCCATGACAGGGCTAAACACTACATAAGGTAGCAAAAGTGTTCAGTTGACCAATGTGAACTAGTTTTAGATGTTTTTCTAATACTGTGTCACTGGCAGAGGAAAATGGATTGGTTTCACTTAGTAATCTTCTTTGCATCTTTTAGTAAAATCAAGTTTCCCAAGTTGCTAGTTTGAATCATAGGCTGGAGAAAAAAGTTTAACTGCCTTTTTCATGATTCCTTCTCTCTAACCACCAATCTCCAATAATTTAAAATTTGGCTAGAACTATATACTTCTATTTTAAAAAACCAAAAAGAAACAATAATGCCCACAGCATTCTGAGCATGATATTCAAGAATCAAAACAAATTTCCATAGATGCATAACTTTTTCGTTAGATAAAATGTAGATACTTGGGCCTAGTGCATGTGGGAGGTAGAAAACCAGCATGAATTATTAAAACTTTCTTCAGAATATTATTGTTTTTGGTCTTCCTAGCACCAGAATCTAGCACAAGGCCTTGTACCTAATAGAGACACCAAGTTACACATAATAAATGTATGTTGACCTGAAATGACTTGTACAGGTATCTTATATTTATGAACAGGTACTGATCTACACAGTGATTATAAACTAATATGCTACAAATGGGATTGGCTTCACACATAGGTTAAGCTATGCTGTATTTCAGTCTAGTGATTCCTGAAACCCTGTTACTCATGGTTTCATTCTATTGAGTTAAACAATTTATTTCTAAGAATGCACTTAAAATACAAATATCTTACATGCAACAATAAATGATGAGATACTCTTCTTGGTAGAGAGGCAGAATGTTGTGGAAACTATTAAATGTAATGGCTATGATTATTCTTGTGTAATTCTTTTTTCTTTGTTACAAGATGGGGGTAGGTATTGGGAGGTTTAAACAAGAAGCATCAGTAAAACATCAAAACAAATACATGTAGCTCCAAGCAGGTAGCACATTAAGACCCTAACATGTTATTGTGAATTATTTCATACAATCAATTTCATTCCTGAGTTACAGGAAACACACGGAGGGAAGCAGAGGAGTGTTTTTGTTTTGGGCGTTTGGGGGGGAAGATGTGAGGTGAAAGGAATAAAGAATATCAGAACACCACTGACAAACTTTGTTCTTACTTCAATATTGCCCACATTTCCCCTGACTATAAGACATAACTACAAGATGTTGAGACGTACCATTTTAAGTTGGTTAAACTACATTTTCCACAATATTTTTAGACATCTATGGAACAAAGTGAAGATAGGACAATATATAGATAAATGAATATCTACCAGGAAAAAAAACTAAGCATTATTAAACAAGAGAAACCAAAATAAGGTAGTAGGACAAAAATGAAAAAAGGAGAAAATTATATTGCTTTTCCAATTGTACTTCCTTTAAACTACTGAAGTTAGTGCTTTAATAAGAGCTGGAACAGAAAAGGCTAAAGTGTAAACATTAAAAGATGTTAACAGGAAAAACTTTCAAACAATGACTGGCAAAAGTAACAAAATCCATAAATACAAGGAAGTAGAAATTAACTTTATTTTGGTGGTTACTAGAACTTAAATAGCATAGAGAAGGAAAATGCCCAAGAAATCACAATGAAAAGTTTTAAGGAATAAGACCTACAAAGAAAAAGACTCAAGTCATTGTGAGTGATTTTTACAATACAATGGCTAGTCCAGAGGTTAATAAATGCTGCTGATAGCCTCTGAAAAAGTTCTATTAATCTAGAAAAACACTCTGAACAAATTTTGAATCCTAGAATATAAGGGCAAACATGTAAAAGTTTCAATTGCAATAAGACTGATCTCATATATTCTACCTACATTAAAACTATTCCCCCTCTGCCCCTCCCCCTTGCCATAAAGCATATCTAAGACAACTGTGTGGTGTTTGATATTTTTTTTAATACATAGGAATACTTTGCTTAGACTACCTTTTTAAAAATAAGATACAGCAATTGATCTGATTAAATAAGTATCATAAAAGACCACAAAACAAATAAACTTACCTAAATTTTCAGATACCACTGTGAATTCTTCAATTTCATCATCTGAATCATCTATTAAGGGTGTAAAAGCATATCTACACAAAAAGAGCAAAGAACAATGTGAATACTGTGCTTTTACTAGTTTATATCTATTCAAAACATTTTCTTGTTCAAAATGTTCTCAATATAAAAAACACTAGTCCTTTAAGAAAAGTTTCTTTTTTTAAAAAATAACTAACCTAAAAAATTAGAATAACCTAATAAGGTGTTAGAAAGTATAATCTTGTCCAGATTTATCCAGACACTGCTCTTTTTTAAAAAAGCACAGATGACTGAAGAGGAATTGGAAATTAATTTGCTGATTTAAGAAATCAGGTGCTGGACTACTAGGTTTCTGGTACTTTTCCCAGGAAATGATAGTGAAAAAGCATCACTTTTCAACTAGGAAAAAAAAGTTTTATGAGCCCTGTCATATTAAGCTGGTATAATAACTCCTTCTTCATCAACCTGTTTCTCTCATGTAGGAAAAGTAGAAAATTTGTGAACTCTGGTGCTAAAGTTAATAGTATTAATCTTTTTAGACAATCAGAAATACCAGAAAAGCAAACTGAGGTCTTCCACGAAAGGGAAAAAAAATGTTAGAGCTGTAAGGGACATCAGAGATCACCCAATCTAACTGCCCTACTTTATAAATAAGAGAACTTGAACTCAAATTGGTGAGGACTTACCAAACATAACCCAGTAAGTTAGCAGGGCAAAGATTAGAACCGAGGCCTCCTGCAACTCAAGGGTCTAGTGGTCTCTTTCCTACACAATACTACCTCCTTTTAATTAGCCTGAGTAGCCCAGGCACGATAACTAGATCCTCTAAGGCTGAAACAACAGTTACAGCTAAGCGCTAAGCAACTCAGGGACGCTTCAAAAACAGCTCAAAGTACCTCAAAATAGGAGACACTGAACTGAATCAAACCTAGAAGTAAAGGACAAAGCTAACCATTATAGTTTGACATATAAATCAACATTTCTAAGTTTCAATATTACAAAATCAAGATAACATTCAGTGAGAAAAATGAAGTTAGTAAATACAGTTAAAAAATCAGTGGAAAGATATTAAACCTTATCTTAGGCATTCATTTCTTTTCAAAGTTCCTCTAAATTAATCCAAATGTATGGAAATAAGAGCTATTCCCCAATTGATAAATGATTCATGAATATGAACACGTAGTTTGCAAAAGAAAAAATCCAAACTATCTATAGCCATATTAAAAAAAATGTTCCAAATCACTAAATGCAATTTCATTCTGAGGTCTACTTATAAGATTGGAAAAGCTGACAAAAACGGAAAATGACAAATGTTAGGGGGGAGGGCCTATAGGATCACAGATACTTTTAATGCATTGTAAGTGGAGCTGTAAATTGGTCTAACCATTCTGGAAAGCAATTTGGAACTATGTTCCAAAAGTCCAAAAGTTCCAAAGTCACTAAAGATGATTACCAGTTACTAGGCCTATGCCCCAAAAAAGATCAAAGAAAGGACTCATATGTACAAAAATAATTAGAGCGGCTCTTTTTGTTGTGTTAGAGAACTGGAAACTATGGAGTTACTATCAACTGAGGAACAGTTGAACAAATTATGGCATATGAATATGACTCTACAGTGCTGTGGAAAACTGAAGAGGTGGTTTTAGATAAAATTGAGAAAACTGTATTAATTGAAGCAGAATGAAGTGAATAGAACCAGCAGAACAATATATACAGTAACAACATTCTAAAAGCAAACAAACTTTGAAAGACTTAACAACTATGATCAACATAATGACTACTATTCCAGAGGCTGGATAATGAAGAATGCCATCCACCTCCTGACAAAGTGGTAAACTGATCCAAATACTGAATGAGGCATGCCTTTTTGGACATCACCAATTTACAAATTTGTTTTCACTTGACTATGCATATTACTTTCAAGGGTTTCATTTTTATTTTTTTTCAATGGGGTAGGAAGGGAGAGGTAGTGGGAGAGAAAGAAAATAAAAGCTTGTTAATAAAAATAAAATTTAATTAAAAAGTGAAAAAGCAGGATGCAGAATAGTTTTGGACAAGGGCATTGTGGCAGTTTGCTTTGTTGGACTATGAATATTGGTTATAAAGGTTTGTTTTTATTTTTTTTCTTTTAAATTAAAGGTTCATGGAAGGGAAAGAAAATAAATGCTCATTAAATGAAAAAATCAAATAAAAAAACAAATGTGATGCAAAAACAAAAGATATCAATACAAATAAGATTAAAAAAATTTAAAGACAAAAAAGGTCTTCTAAAATGCTTACTGCTTTGTATAGTTTTAGTTAATTTCTTTTCCACATAAAAAGAAAGAACAGTATGCTTTTCTCAGATGCTCTGCAGTGTTGATACACAGAAACTTTATCAGACTACTGCCAGTGGCCTTAGGTTTTTGGTAGATGAATAAACCCTTTCTGGTAGCAGAGAATGGAAATGATGAAGCAACAAGTGACAGTAAAAGTTATTTTTCTGAAGGCAAATACATACTTTTTTCCTCCTAGATATAGAATATGATTTTGTAAAACATCTGGCCACAAAACACTACTACTGCATATTCCAAATACCTTTGATTATTTGCTGATGGTCTCCATAAAAACATTATTACTAGAAGAATGAGAGAGAAAAGGAATCTCCAAAATGCATCATCAACCCACAGTTCCATCCAGTCCTGTAACAAGGAAGATTCAAAAACACATGCAACTTAATTCATCAAGAAATTAATTCACTTATGAAAGAAACTGCTTAGTATTTTACTATTATCAGTGGATGCTACATGAACAAAAAAACCAGAGCTCTCTCTTTACAGTACACATTAGCCCAGAGCGATTTGCCCAAGGTGAAATAGAGAAAGTTAATAGATGAACTGGGTTTATATCAATCAATAAACACTTATTAAGCATGTACAATCTGCCAGGAACTATGCTAAGCACCAAGAATACAAAAAAGAGGCAAAAGACAGTCTCTGCCCTCAATGAGCTCACAATCTAACGAAGACAACAATAGGCAAATACATACAAAAAAAGCTACATTCTGAATAACTAGAAAATAATTAACAGAGGGAAGGTACTAGAATTAAGAGGGACTAGGACAGGCTTGACTTTAGTTGGAAGACAGAGAAGTCAATGGGCAGAGCTGAAAACAGAGTGCATTCCAGGCATGAGGGAAAACCTGAAAAAATGCCTGCAGTGACTTTTTCATGGAACAATCAACAGGCCAGAGTCACTAGATCAAAGAACATGTGGTAGAGAGTAAGATCTAAAAAAACTGGAAAGGTAGGAGGAGGCTAGGTTATGAAGGGCCTTGGCAAAAGACTGGATATAGGAAATGAGAGATAATAAGGAGTCAAAGATGACTCCTACATAGTGAGCCTGAAGGACTGTGAGGATGGTGCTGCCCTTTATAATAATGGGGAAGGATTTAGGAGGAAAACATAATTCTGATTTGGACATACTGAGTTTAAGATGTCTAGTGGACATTTAATTCAAGATGTATGAAAGGCAGCTGGAGATGCAAGATTGGAGGCTGGCAGAGAAATTGGGGCAGGACAGGTAAATTTGAGAAACATCAGCATAAAAATGGTAATTACATCCACAGGAGCTGATGAGATCACCAAGTGAAGTAGTATAGAAGAGGAAGAAAAGAGGGCCCAGGACAGAACTCTGAAAGATCTAAATTATAGGAGCATGATCTTCTAAAGTACATTTAATTTATATCTAAGTTAGCACTGTCATTTATCAAGATTCAATCCTTGATACAAAATTCCTAATGCAAACCTTTTTTTCCAGGCATTCTAGCTTCACTGTTTAAGAGTCTTTAAGCAAGAAGCTGTGTGGGACAGCAGAGCAACTGTAGTACTAGCTCTGCTACTTGCTGGCAGCTGTGTGACACTGGGCAAGTCACTTACTCTAACTGAGCTTCAGTTTCTTCAACTATAAATTGAAAATAACAAAACTAGCAATACCAACTGCACAGGGTTGTTGTCAGGATCAAAGGAGAAAAAGGATGTAAAGCACAATGCAACTTTACATTTCATTTCTACAGTTGTAAAAGCCTCTGGTTTGGGAGAAGTGGGTAGAACTCTGGACTTGAAGTCAAGAAGACATGAGTTAAATCTAACTTTATACACTTACTGTGTGACCCATGGCATGTTGCTTATATAGATAATAGCACCGACTTCCCAGCATTGTAGTAAATTAAAATGCAATTCTCCAAAGGCATTATTGCTATGCATGCATTTAAATAAATCTGATTCTTAAAATTCTTTCTCTACTGATGGTAGGATAATCAAATGAGATAATATTTATAAAGTACTTAGCATAGTTTTTGGCCGTGGTGGGTGCTTTATAAAACTTTCCCTCTCTCCCTTCTTCTCTCTTCCCCTCCCTTCCTCCTTCCTTTGCTTCCCTCCCTTCCTCCCTTTTCCTTCTTCCCTTTCTCTACCCTTCCTTCCCTCCCTCCCTCCTTCCTATTTATTTCTTCTCTCCCTCCCTCCCTTCCTCCCTTCATTCCACAAGGAGAATGCAACATTTATTTAATTTATAATTTAACAATTAAACATTGTACTTAAATAGAATTATACTTACAGACTGACATTCTGCTAATCTAAACTTTTTAGTTGTCCATATCATAAATACTATAGAAGCTGAAACAAAGAAAAGTTATCTTTAAAAGAATGATCAATGCTAAAAAAAATCAACATAATAAATATAATTAAATAGCTTACCCAATATAGCAAAAATCAGAGTGTTTGTGAAGTGTCTGTAGAGTGAAAATTTCACTGTGTTCTTTCTTAGTTTTAGGGTCTTCATAGTTTGTGCCAAACTTACAAATATGTACACATACGTACTAAGGAAAGTAATTTTTTTAATAACAGAGAAAAAGAATAAATAAGCCAAAACTCAAATTTCTACTTTCATTCCATTCTAAAATAATTCCAAATTAAAATACCTATGTTAAACTGTTTTTTAAAATAGTAAAACGTAGGAAATGCTATTAAAGCTAGTAATTCTATCTCAATTCCACTTTTCTCATGTTAATGTACAACTCAGTGCTGTCTTTAAATGAACATTCTTAAAGATATGAAATGAATAAAGTTTATGACCACATTTCTGAATGTTTTTGTGCTTTGTCTTAGGAAAATAAAGCACTATGTAAATGCAAGTTTATTTTGTTATCCAGAATTCGGCCCTTTTTGTACAAGTCATTGGGTGCAAGTGCCACACTCCCTGGAAGGAGCTACACTCATATGAGTAGAGCATGTGTTCAGAATCACAGGAGTTAAGAGACAGAAGGGATCTCCTCGACCTTCTAACCCAAGCCACACACAAAAGGAATCTCCACTGGAACAAACACTTGTCCAGATCCTACTTGAAGAACTCCAAAAATGGGGAAAACACCACCCCCAGAGGAAGCCACTTTTGGAAAGCTTGAAAAGTGAAATGTCCTTCCTTCAGGAGATGAGATCCCCCTGCATGTAGGTCTTCCAGTAGAGCCCGGAGGACTATTTGTCAGGTATGTCATGTGTGGGGATTCCTACTATGCTATGTGAAATATGGGTTAAACCAGAATGCCACCGAGGATCCTGTGATTCTGAACACAAGTTGTACTGACAGATATGCAACAGTCTACAGGAAGCATGCCATATGCACTATAGTGTGGTGTCCAAAACAGATCTAATTCTATTTACATGTCACCTAGCATTTAGAAAGGATTTTTTTCAAAGTCTCATTAGTCTAGTTGCACATTACCCACCTGTCCTAAATAGGTCAAATATTATCTCTGCTTATACATAAAAAACTAAGTCCAACAAAATAAAGTGACTCTCCAGATATCAAAAATACAGTTGAGCCTAGATAGGTTCTATCTAGGCTTTTCAACCCATGCCTTTTTATAACAGGTTACATTAGGTAGTTTCATATATGAACTGCTCACTTGCCATATAAAAACAGGATGTCCCAAATTAAGTTGGTGAAGCTTAAAACTGTACTAAGACTTTGAGGATACACTATATTTACCTTTATTAAAATGTTTCCTATAAAGACAGTTTTAGGGGATAAAAGCACAAAGCAGATAATTTACACTCAAAAACAAACAAAAAAACTCATATTCTACTCTACACTTAAAACTAATGTTTAACATTTTAAAGGATCAACATATTTCAAAGGCAAGACTAAAAATCAATTAAGCTTTGCTTCTATGTGTCAACCAACTTATATTAAAGTCACACAACATAACATCCTCCAACATAACTTAGACTTTCTAAACACCTGTAGCAGAAGAGCTGACTAAAAACATCTCAAATTTTTCTATCAGGAATTAAAAGGCCATATGATAGGCCAAAGAATACAAGAAAAGAAGTAATTTAATTCAAATTTGAAACTGGCAGAAAAGGCATTTATCATTAGGCAGTTATAATATTTGGGCAACATTTAAGACACTATTCAAAAGTCAAGTGAAAGGAGGAAAATAAGCTGGTGCAATAAACGGAAACAAAGCAATAACTCCTATTAACATGCTTGCTGTAGTTAGAAAAAGGATATCCACCAGCATAAGCCAGAATCAAGCAAAGCCAAAGGGATGCTGGCCAGAGGAACAAGATCAGATTCTTTTGCCTGCATCAAAAAAGCCAAAAGTCTGAGTCACAAATATATATGTGCTAAAATCATTAACTTGACTTTTTCAGAATTTTTTCTTCCCGCCAAACTACTAGCTAACCTGGATTTGTTAAAATTAACTCAAACTCACATATGCTGTTACAATTTTTTACCCAATAAGCCTTATCTCTTTGTTGCTGTCTTGACGCCACTTGGAGTTTTCTTGGCAAAGGTACTGATGTGTTTTGCCATTTCCTTCTCCAGTTCATTTTACAGATGAGGAACTGAGGTAAACAGGGTTAAGTGACTTGCCCAAGGTCATACAGCTAGTAAATGTCTAAGGCCACATTTGAACTCAGGAAAATGAGTCTTCTTGACTTCAGGCCTGGCACTCTATTCGCTGCACCACCTAGATGCCCTAATCTTAACTCTAGATATAAACTATTCAATATTCACTTTGTAGTTCATAGCCAGGTAGAAAATTCATTAGTTCTCTACAATGATACAATAAAATATTCATTTCCATGAGGTGAAGGTATAACTTTAATATTTGACAATGAAAACAGAATTATCTATCCAATCAGAAAATATGTATTTTCAAAATCCAGGCTCATAATTTGGATTTCTCCACTATTTATTTAATAATTCAAGATAATTTTAACTTCCAGATGTTTCTCATAACTATTTCTTCATTTTTTATAACCATCTGTATGATATAAATCTGCACATTAGGTTTTTTATCTTTGAATTTGAGCCATTAAGTTTAATACCTTGCTTTTCAGAAATGGGGGAATTTCTATGCTTTACATGAAGGCCATATGTAATCCTGTCTAAAACATCAGAATGCAATTATAGTTATCAGAATCTGTGATTCAAGTTTCCTGAAAAATGTATTAAAGTCACTTTCCCTGTTGGTACTACCCTGTGGGTAGTTTTTTTTTTAAATTTCTGTAGTTCAGCCCTATAAAATTCTCCTTAAGAAAAAGCCATGCAGATTTAGGTCTACTGCCTACTGTTCCCCTAAAGACCTAGCTCAACTTTTACAGCCCCTAAATATTTATGTATGTATTACTTTAAGACTAGGCAGATTCCAGAAAAGGATGAGAAGTTTTAGTACAAAATTATGTTGAGGAAAGATGAAAAGCTTCAAGATTTAATGAGAAAAGCCAAAGCAGCAACAAAATTTATCTGCAAAAGATTTTTGTCTTTTAAGACTCTACAAATGTTGACATTTTTTATCTTTTATATGTAAATCTGGCTAGCTTTTCTAATTAATGAAGTTATGCCAGCTTATGATTCCACAGCATCCTGGGATCAAATGACATGTCTGAAATATATTTTTGCTAAAGGGAAATGCCACAAATATCTAGCATTTTTAGATAAAATAAATAGTAAAATTAAAATAGGGTACTGAATCATACCAGCATCTGAAAAGATTCCCTTTAGATATGAAAATAAGATCCACTAACAGTAGGCATTAATAAAAAATAGCAACATATTCACAATCTTTCACTTAGGAAAATTTCACTCCAGCTTCATCTTTATACAAGCAGCTCTGAATGCTACACAAGTAGGCCCATCCACCTCTTTACTTCAATCATTAAATGATGTATAACTCTGCCAATGAAAGTATATCCTTTACCAATAGCTTGCTACCTTTAAGATTTAGCAGACATTGATATGGCTCAAAAAGTCATCATCCTTCAGACAATCTGGTAATGAGTCTCTCTTTACTATGCCTGAGCAATCCTTGGATGATACACACAGGATAGTGGAACCATATTCAAAGTCCTTCTAGTCTGGTAGACCCTGCTAGAAAATGGTATCTGCTGGCATAGATTTTAATAACCTAAGGTCACTTTCATTACATAATGAGGCATCATAGAAAGAATACAGTAATTTAGATAAAAGAAAATAATAGCCCATATCTACCATAAATTTTATAATTTACAAAGCACTAAAAGCTCAGTGAAAAGTCATAAGTCTTATGTTTTTCTGAGATAGGGAAGAGTGGTTTGAGAGACATCTGTGATTTTTCCAACAAAATTTTTAGCTAGAAAAAAATTCTTAATTATCCTAATCCCTTAAAACTCAAGAACCATTTATGAAATCCAGAAATACAACATTAATGATTCACAGATTAGAAATTTTTAAAAAGAGCCAAAAGAGGCAATGATTACTGAAATAAAAAGATAGTAAACATAAGTTTGGGTCCATATCAGGTACTTGGAAACAGAACACGAGTATATGTAAATTTCATATTGACAGAAAACACTAAAGAAAATCAAATGAGAAGAAATAAACATATGTTCAGAAGTGGTTATTTATTCTAGGAATCCTGTTATATCACAGAATTTTTAGAAATAGAAAGACCTTTAGATATGTATTAACCTAACCCTCTAATTTTATAATGAAATTTGAAGCCCAGAGAGGCTCACTAGCTTGTCCAAGGTCACACAACTCTTTGTGGCAGAGGGGGAGACAGAAGCCAACTCTCCTTTCCATGGCTGTTTTCACTGTTCAGTCACTGATTTGAGCTCAAGAAGTAGCTCTCAAAGGATAAACTAGTAATACAACCTTCCATCTCCAAGTAGGTCTATATTAGTTCTTTTTGTTTGATAATTCTACATCTACAATTTTTCAGGTAAGGAATTTAGTTTCTCTTGTTAACCTCTTTGTCAGAAACCTTTTCTTACTTTTAAAACTACATCTTTCTACCCACTGACTCCCTTCTCAGAGTGAAACATTTTCATTCTACCTTCCTCTACATTCAGCTGCTAAAAATGGCTACGCTCTGTTAAAACTCCTTCCAAGTTCTAAAATGGCATTATAGTCTCATTTTCATGACCATTAGATATCACATTATCCTCTCTCTTTGATTTTTACAAAAAGAGAACACACGGTAAAGGATATGAACCACGCAAAAATGGAGTCAATGACTGCTAAAATAATGTCACAAATGAGAACAGCTACATGGCTAGAACCCTAAAAAACAAAATGGAAAAATCACTTGTAACAAGGTTTCATAACAACACAGAATGACATAAATGACGGTTTTTAACTGGGGGGGGGCAGGAGGAGGAGTAAAGGAGTAAAACTAGTTCTACATCTGACCCTAGAAAGCTTGAAAAGTTCAACGTCCTTCCTTCAGAGGGGATAAGACCCCTCTGCTTGTGGGTCATCCAGCAGAGCCCAGATGACCATTTGTCATATATGTTATCATGGGGATTCCTACTATGCTATGTGAAGTATAGGTCAAACCAGAATGCCACCGAGGATCCTGTGATTTGAACATGGATGTCATACTGACAGATATGTAATAGTCTACAGGAAGCATGCCATAAACACTATGGTGTGGTGTCCAAAACAGATCTAACTCCATGTAACAGTGTCACCAAGCGTTTACTTCATGAATAATATCTTTTATGCCATTTCTTCCTTGCAAGTCATCACTGTAAAGCAGTGGGGTCAAACTCAAGAAGAAAATAATCCCTCCCAGGTATACTGACTTAGAAAACCACAAATTAATATTTCCTATGTTGTATTCTATTTTATTTATTTTGTTAAATATTCCCCAATTACATTTAAATTGGGACTTGGGAGTTCTGGGGCCCCACTTAAGAGAGTTTGATAACCCTACTGTAAAGGACCTGAGTTCAAACCTTGCCACAATAATTTACTGCTATATGACTACAGGCCAATCATAACTTTTCTAGGCCTTAGCTTCCTCATCTAAATAATGGGGATATCTGTAAGGCCAACTTTATAGAGCTGCTGTGAGAATCAAAGAAGATACATAGTATGTCTGCAAATCTTAAAACCTCTATGATTTGTTCAGTATTTTTACTCATATCCAATTCTTCGTGATCCCATTTGGGATTTTCTTGGCAAAGATACTGGAATGGTTTGCCATTTTCTTCTCCAGCTCATTTTACAGATGAGTAAAATGAGGCAAACAGAATTAAGTGACCTGCCTAGGGTCACAGCTAAGAAGTGTCTGAGGCCAGATTTGAACTTGGGAAGATATCTTCCTGCCTCCAGGCCTGCACTCTACCCACTGTGCTACCTAGCTGTTCTAAAATCTATATACAAGTTAGCTATTAATATGTGGCACACACACCACACACACACACACACACACCCACACACCACACACACACCCACCCCTGATTTCTCCCTAACTAGAAAAAAATTTAAATGACTACACTGAAAGGTGAAAACACCAACTGGGTTTAATTCAGAATGCTACTTATAACAAGACTAACATGAAGATGAATAATGTCATCAGAACCTTGGGATTCTATTTTCCTATTCTGATTCCTAAAATTCCTATTCCTAAAGAGCTATAAACAAGAACAAAGAACTGAGGAGCTTGTTTCTAAACAGTACAGAGGACAGGGAAAACTCTTTAGTGACCTACACTGAATGTATGATCTATTCTGTGATCTTTCTACCACAGCCCAGTATCTTATCTATGTTCAAGACATAGGTCAACGAGCTCAAAGAACACTTTTACTCTCAGGAAGAATACGATATTTATTTTTAAAAAATGAAAGAAGGGTTTGAAAGTAAAAAGAATCCGAAGAAGCAAATTAGAATACCAATCTGTGGCAGGAAGTCCAAGGGTAGAATAATAAGATACCAAATTGAAAAATACAAGTGTTCTGTGGTCCTTCTTCCCCAAGTAGTCAATTTGAAGCGATACCTGCAGGACCTAAACCCTCTAATGAAAATCCTACTTAGCCTTCATGTCTATCCATCCACCAAAGATCAGAGGAGGCCAGCCACCGGGTGAATGACTGCCTCCTATGGGCTGAAGGGGCAACTATTTGTGCACTTAATCACAGGAAAGAGATCTATCAACTTCCTTGGGTGCAGCAAACCTGATGGCTAATCCCAGCTTCTGGTGTCTCAGAAGGGCACAAGTGACTCTGCTAACAGGAATCCAGAAAGGATCACTTAGAATCAGACTTTAGGCAAGAAAACCTTAGGGACACAGGCGGTATTTTCATCACTGCTACCAACTGAATGCAAAGCTTCAGAGAGAAAATGAAGTTTGGGAAGCAAATACCAACTTAATAAGACGCCATGTGAGAATATAAATTTTGGATTTCTGGATAATGGCTTAAATGACAGGAATGACAGGTTCCTGGCCAAAGATTCTGTCCAGAAAGGCCCAGGGTAAGCACCTAGAGACTCTTGCACAGTTAATTAAAAGTGTTTTAAACAGACAAGGAAGCAGGGATGAGAAAAAATGCCTATGTATATCTACCAAGACAGATATCAGAAAGAATAGGTACAAGACAGGAAGAAGCAATAAAGTTCACAGGACACAAAGTCCAAGAAAAAAGCCACAATAAAACTAATGACTTCATATGGCTATGCATATGAGGCAGGTAGGTGGCACAGTGGGCAGTGTACTGAACCTGGAGTCAGCAAGACCCAAGTCCAGCCTCACACACTTCCTACCTGTGTGATCTTGGACATATTACTTACCCCTGTCTGCTTTAGTTTCCTCATCTGTAAAATGAAGTTAATGGTAAAACCTACCTACCAGGGTTGTTGTGAGGACCAAATGAGATAATATTTGTAAAGCACTTTACAAACCTCAAAGTGATATAAATGCTAGCTATTAATATTTTAATGTATGGGTAGGTAAGGTAAACTAGAGGTAAACAAGGTGAACTAGGGAGCTTAGCACAAAGAAGAAAATTTGACAACACAGGTATCACTGAGTCATGGTAAAAGACATGGGAATATGGCTCAGGAAATATGTACTATATTCAAAGGAAAAAGATAGGAAAAGGGGAAATAGAAGAGGTGCAGAGTAGCACCATCTGTTTAAACTTGTGTTCAATTAAGGAAATCTAAGGGACCAAAAGGGAAGAGAGTATGGTAAGAGAGCATCTGGCTGAAGATGAAAAGCAGAAACAATGCTATCCACAGACATTAGTGAGCACCAAGAGAGAAAAAGGAAGTAGATGAGTTCAAAGAAACAAAAAAGATAACAACTCTAGGGTATGATTTAATGATAACTAGAAACTAGAGCTCCATCTCTGCCAGAACTCTCTCAGTGATAACTTCATCCTTTAAAACAGGAAAGAGGCAATGAAGGAAACATCTATATTTTGCACCAGATTCTCACCAACAAGGAGGAACTCATTTCTGGTTGGGAACTATGGAGAAAATATGGTCACTTCATCTTAATGTTTGTGACAGAAAAGACAGAGAGGCTCTGCTAAGAATTGGTCCAAGAAGGGCAAATCATTAAAGAATTTATTAATAGTAAATACTACAGATACAAATACAAAATCAAAGCAATTCCTATACTCAAGGGGCTCACATTCTACAACGAGGTAAGGAAACTAAAGAATAAAACATTAAAGAAATAAAGGGAGAAAAAGCAAGTCTGATCAAGAGAAAAGAGGGTAAATTATATAGAGGCCAATGCAGATGCAGAAGGAACTAACCACCAACTAACAATTCTTTTTTAAACTATACAGATGATGGAAGTCAGGGCAGGTAATTGAGGATAAACACAAAAAGTATGACAGTCTTGTGAGAATGTCAGGAAAATTGGAATTCAGAATAAACTGAGACTATTAACAAAAAAAAAAGTACAACTAAAATGGATGTTTTTCCCCCACTGGGAAAAGAGAAAAATCAAAGAAAAGGGAGAAGGGGAAGGAAAAAAGTATTTATTAAGCACCTCATATGCACCAGGGACTGGGCTAAGTGCATTACAAATATCTCATTTGATCATCATAACTACCTTAAGAGGTAGTTATGGGTAGACCCATCTTAGGGTCAAGGCAGACAGAGGTGAAATGTCTTGTCCAGGGATCACCCAGCTAGTAAGTGCCTGAGGCTGCATGTGAACTCAGATGTTCCTGGCTCTACACTCAGTGCTCTCTCTACTACACCACCTAGAAGAAGCGATAGCATCACTGCCACTCAACTCTCACTCTGTTTTCTCTGCCAAGAAAATCACAGGAGATCCAGTCCTTCTGCCTATCTTTTCTCTACTAAGCAGAATGTTCTTTGCAGTATAAAGTGCAGAAAAAGAACAGTAAGCATTTCCTGATACTTGCTTTCCTCCCAAAATGATTACATATGTACTTACATATTTATATGTTGTATTCTCAGTAGAGTATAAGTGCCTTCAGGACAGACTGTTTCTCAATTTACTTTTGTAACCCTAATGACTTCCAAATGAATGGATGAATGAACATTGCACAGAGGAGTCACTTATATACTTGCTGTATTGAAAGACTAAGTAAAGGAAGGGTCAAAGGAGCCCTACCTGCATGTGATGCATTCAGTTCACCAGGCCTGGATGAGCTACATCCCCAGGAACTAAATAATTAGCAAATGTGACTGAAGCTTGTCAGTGATCTCTGCAGGAAGGGCAGAGTCACCACAGGACTAATGAAGTGCAAATACTGTCCTGATTTTTTTAAGAGACTTCAATCTTAAAACTACAGACCCCTGAGATGACTTCTATTCCTGGCCAGATTCTAGACCATATGAAAGACATGGCTAGTGAACACATAGAAAATGAAGTGATGGACCCATAAAAAAAAACAAACAAAAAGGCTTCACCAAGAACATGCTATAACATTCCTTTTGCAGAAAGCTTACTACACTGGCATATTGGGAAATTCTAGAGATATATTCACTGATTTTTTTCAAAGTCTATCATGTTATTCTTGCGGATAAATGTAGGCAAGGTGATAACACAGTGAGGTAGTTACAGAAGTAGCTATACTCAAAAGTAGTTATTAACGGTTCCAGTTCAATGTCAACTTGGAAGGAGATGGCTAGTGGAGTGGCTGGTTGTCCCTGTACTATTCAACACTCTGATCAACGATGTGAATAAAGGAATTAATTGCATGCTTATCAGATGTGGAGAGTACACAAAGATCTTGATAGGCTAGAATACTGGGCCGTATCTAAAAAGATGAAATTTAACAAGGATAAATATATAATTCAGCTAAAAATCTAATAGGTAGGGCCACATACTACCAGTTAAAACTACTTTAAAAAGTATATTTTAATGTTCAAAAATGCTCAAATGCATGAAATTAATATTTAGGTTGTCCATCTGATTAATAATTTTCAAGGTTTATATGGGAAAATTAAGAACCCAGACTATACAATGTCAAAGGCAAAATGTTCTCTGAAGTGAATATCATAATTCTTAAATTTTGTTTTGAATAGCAAACATTCAATATTCTTTGTTTTTACATACCACTATATGTGAATCTACAAATACATATCTTTGAAAACAATAAAAATCAGCTGAACACTATTGTACAAGCTTTCAATTCCGATGCAGTTTTTTTTTAAATACAAGTCAGATCAGATTTCCATTGCTTTTGGTCAAAAAACAGTAAAAATTTCAGAGCAAGGAGTAACGTTGTGTAGTCTTTAAAATATCAAATTTGAACAAAAGAATATGGGGTGTTTCAGATACACATCAAATGTGTACAGACAATTTGTACCTACAAAAACTTTCAAACTCAACCATGTTCTACATTAGTAAGTGCTTTATCCTGTTCTTTGTATGCTCAGGAAAAACAGTAGCAATTTTCTAAAATGAAAATATTACATAAGCAGAAATGTCTAATCCAGATGAAACTTTTTGCAAATTTGTACAATTAAAAATACATAAAAGAATATTAAACTATGTAAATTCATTTCTGGAGAAACTCACCAAAAGATATGACAAAGTAAAACATGTCTTAAAAACAATTTTTTAAAAAGTTACCACTTTTTACCCCAATAACTCTCATAATGCCTTCAATAGCCGCAAAAATGAAGTAAAGAGCACCCAGTCCGATCACTCGATGCATAACTGTTCCTAAACGGGGTCTGAATCAATGAAACGAGAAAAACAAAGCATGAGTAAGATAAAATACAACTGAAGAAAATACAGTGGGTACAATTTTTTAGTAACAAGTCATCATCTAACTACACATAAGCAATTCCCAATTTTCTTCTTCCTGCAGTTGCCTTTTTCAGCAATAGACGGCAATCAGGTCTTTGAAATGGAGACCCAAAGAGTTAAGGAAGCAAAAGAAAATAGTTTATGCAGATTAGGTCTACAGATTAAGGAAGAAGATCCTAAAACAGAAGAATAGATAGATTGCAGTGAAATGTCTGTGCTTTTTTTAAAAGCACTGTTCAGAGGAGACTAAATGAAAATTAAAAGAATGCAAAGCAACGGCTATCTGGATATGATGGATTACAATTCTGCTGTTAAGTAGAAGTAGGCCTGGTACTTCTCTGAAGACCATCAGTAGGATTCATGATGTGGCCTGGGCCTGACATAATTTTACAGACAAAAACTTAAGGTTAAGATGAGGCCCATGGTTACACAGGTTAGTAAGTGGGTACAGTCAGAATTCAAATCAAAGTCCTCCAACTTCAAACCCAGCTTTCTTTCCTCTGAACAACCCTCTTTTCTTAACTCAAGGCTAGAAACGATCTTAGAGATCAGCTAAGTCCAATAGCTTCATTTTATAAATGAGGAAATTGAGGCCTATCCCTATGAGAATGCTCCAGGTCCTGGCACACAGAAGGTACTTAATGCTCGTTAACTAACTTGCATAGGTAGTAAAGCAGCAAAGGCAGCATTTGAACCCAGATCCAGCCCTCTTTCCACTGTACCATGCCACCTATTTTTAGGAGAATCAAGGCAAAAGGAAAAGAGGGAAAAACATTTAATCCATTCCTCACATTCACATTTAAGACAACGAGACAACTGGAGAAACAACATACCATCCCAAAGGCCACAGTTTCTACATTCCTATGGCAGACACAATTCCGACTGAGCATAATCTACAAGGCCTCACAATCTAGAGAACCTCACTGCCCTCATCAGGATACAGCACTCAACAAAAAGGAAGGAAGAGGCAGGGGGGAAAAAACAGGAAATGTTGAAGTGCCATATTAAAAATATACACAGAAAGTACCTTGTTATTATATATGGTTACATATAGCTATAGAAACTCTTTCCCCTTAGCAAACTGCAGAGATTATGGACAAGAAAAATGACTGATTTTTATTAGTTATTTCCCAAGATATATGAGTTGGCAACAGAATAAATTTAAAACATTAAGTCCATCACTGGAATAGTGGCATCTTAAAAAAAATTCAAATAAATTGTAAAAACAGAATTAAATTCAATTACCCTGAGCCAACAAATTTAATGGCACTGATATTTTTTCAGGACACTCAACACCCACCCATCAGAGCTATTTTATATGAAATAAAATTATGTTTTGCAAACTACCAAAAAGCATTTTAAGAAAAATAGTGAAAAATGAAATCCAAAATAGCATAATACTCACACTTAGAACTCTGAAGCCATAATTTCAAGTTACTTAATAGAGGTTTTGATATCCTGGATCCAAACTAATGTGGAACCAAAATTCCTCTCCTACTCTGACTTCATATCGCACAATGGATAGAGCCAGACTCAGTCAAGAATCAATCAATAAGCAATGAGTAAGAGCCTACTGTATGCCAGGTACTGTATGAGGCCCTGAGGACACAAAGAAAATAAATGGAACCCTTCTCAACTTGTAAAGAGCTTACATTCTAAAGGAAGACCTGAGTTCAAATACTACCTCTTCACACCTACTAACTGTGTGACCCTGGACAATTCACTTAACCTCTCAGTGCCCCAGTGAATTCCCTAAGACTATAAACTGCTATTACAGAAGGAGATTCCTCACTGAAATCTTCCTACACCGATAAAATCACAGATCCAGCTAAACAACAACCAAAAATACCACCAACTTCAAAACACGTGAATACAAAACTGACAGAAGAAATTTATTCAAAAATGTATCTTTTAGTATATAAGGTATCTAATATCTTTATTAGAATCAATAAAATTCAAATACTTATTTCCCTGGAAGAAGTAGAATCCCTTTCTCCCAAGTGTAACTTGGGGCTGTACTGCCTAGGTTCTGAGGGCAACGCAAACAAAAAAGAAAAACGATCCTTGCCCTAGTATAGGAATTAACATGGAATAAAACATGCAAGCAAATACACAAAAAGGCTAGATGAAATAAAAGCACTAACATAAACGGAAGATTTTGGAACAGGGAGTTACCCTCGCACGGCTGTATCTATGAAGATTACATTAGCAATGTGGAAGCAGGAAGACTGGTTAAGAAACTATTGCAATAGACCAAGCCAGAGGTAAAGAAATCATTAACTAAGGAAGTGGTAATGAGAATGAAAAGGAAAGGCAGATACAAACAAATAGCAGATACAACAGGATTGGGAATGAATTAGAGGATGAGGCAGACTAAGTCAAAAGCGATTCTAAGGATTTAAGTCTGATAGAAAAAGTGTTGGCACTATTAAATGGAAAATTCAGGGGCAGGATGGCTGTAATAACACCTAATACTTACTTCACAATGCCATAGCCCAAGCTCACAATAATAACCAGGAGGCGTGCTAGTGTCCTCTTAATTGCAGAAATCAACTCAGCAAACATTAATAAACCTTGGGCTGAAAAGGAAACAAATCACTTCTGATACAAATAGTGAACGAGAAGAAATTCTCCATATTCAAGATTTTCCATTTCTTCAAATACATTTGGCCAACCCATTCTCAGATTTGTAATCCATGAGCCCTCTTGGGCACAGTAACCTTTACAGAAGTGAAAAAATGGCTGCGTGTCAATAGTATACAGTTGCAATGCTACTAAAATAAAGTAGATTCCTTGTTACATTGAAAAGAGAAAGGGAAAAGTAAGCAAGTAGAAATAGAGGGTCACTAACTCAAGAAATCTCTAAGTTTCACCAACAAAAAATTCTTTTAGCTAATAAGCTACTCTTTGGGAATATAAATACACATAGAAAATTAAGTCAGCTGGGATCCACAACAGTGAATTGGAATTTTATTTAATTAAGGGATGGGAATAATAAAGGAATCATAAGATTCTAGAATTTTAGAATCAGAAGGAACTTAAGTGCCATCTAATCCAGCTCATACTTAAAGTATTTCCACTATGACATACCCAACAAGTCATTAATCAAGCTCTGCATGAAAAGCTACAATGGTGGGGAAAGTATGCCAACACAGATCCAACTCCTACTCAAAGGACCATGTGGTTCCCCTTCAACTCCTTCCCTTCTCATATTTACTATGATGACTAACAGAAATCAAAGTCTCTACAACCCACCCAGCCAAATGCTTCATATATCATTTATATAATAGATCAGCAACTTACAAGACAGTCCTGTGGTACTGACATTTTGATATTCTGCATAAAATACTGCTTTTTCCAGCATTCCCAGGAAAATAACAGCAGCAATCCAGAACTGGATTCTTAATAAATCTTTCCAATAACAGGCAGACCACATTAGCCAGAGCACACCATATAAAATGTAAATAATGCACATCACCATGTAAAACTGTAGAAAGAAAAGGAGTTTTAGATCACAGAAGCCTTAATTCTCTTAAGCCTGGCATTCCTCTGTCCAAATGTCATTCTAAGTTATTTACTATTTTTTGGTACTTTAGAAACAAAGATGGATAAGTACTGACAAAATAAGACACCTGATGAGAGATTCTAGGAAAGCTATTTCAACTCTCAAGGCCTCAACTAACTCATCTGTAAAATGTGAGGGTTAGAGGAGATTATCTCTCTATTGCTAACATTAACATTCCACCATTTGTTGGTTTCCATTTATTCTCCTACTTACAATCATTAAAGGCCATTCTGATGCAGAGATATATCCATGAAGGCCCACCATCGAAAGAGAAACTGGTGGGAAAAAAACAAACAGGTTTTCTATCAATTTCTTTTGTTAAGCTATTTAAAACACACCTATTTTCCTGATGACATAGGTACCTGCTCATCCTCCTCCTGTAGTTCTAGTCTTTTATGTGTACTGCAATCCCCAAGGAGAGGAAGGATTATCTTGCCTTTCTAACCTTATAACCAGTACATCGTTTCCCACATGATAAATACTTAATACTTTTTCATTCATTCAAACGAACAAAAACCTATACTATATTTCATCTAACACAACGGTAGATATAAGAATACAGTATTCAATAACTACTTATTTGACAGATTAATTCAATAATCTGACCCTTGCTAAGTCAAATGATTTGAGCCAAATTTGTTTATTACCAAATAGCTATATCATTTACAACAGGAGGCATAATCTGGGCATTCTGGAGGCCTAAACCTAAGAAAAGTAGACTTTAGAGTTATCTAGTTCATGTCTATGCCTCATCTTCAAATGATGAGACTAAGCTTTCAGTCTTCTCCTTTTGGAACCCTCACAGCAGCTAATATAATGTTGCCAATGCTTTCCTATTCTTAGAATATTCAATAGCTGAGGATAGGTAAGAGAGAATAAATATTTGAAAAACTAGCTGAAGTAGACGAGCTAGGATTAGCAGAAAGCCTCCTAATCTTCAAAAACCTCAATTTTCACCCATTTCTTAATACTCTATTCTTCCTATCCCAGAGTGAGAAGTGGCAATGAGAAGAACCAAGGTTAAACTATTTACTTATTCTCCTTAATTCTTTCAGTCTTTTTATTCATTCATCTCATCTCTCGCCTTCCTTTCACTACAAAAGATTAGTTTATACTTGCTGCTTTTAATTTCTTACTACCTACTGACTCTTCAGACTCATGATCTGGCTTTTATCCATACCAGCTCTGATTGCTTCTTTTATCTCTATTTCTGGTTGCCTTTTCCCCCTTCCATCCCTAAATGTTGGTGTCACTGAAAAAAACTGTCCTCAGTATTCTTCTCTACACCTCAAGAGGTCTGACTTCCAAACCTTCCTGTTCGGTCACAAGTTCTCCCTTGCACTCCAGACCAGAAGCTCTAATTGCCTCCTAGGTATCTTGACTTTGATATCTTGCCTGGACCTAATTCAAACTGAGCATGTCCAAAACCAAATGATCTTTTCCCAAAACCTATCCTTGCTCTGAATTTGAGTAGTACTTCCACTAATGGCACCAGATTCTCAATCATCCAGACTTAAAACTTAATTCTTTTCCCTCTCCATAAGCAGTCAGTCACCAAGTCCTGTTGGTTCTATCTACTAGATTTCTCACATCTGTTCCTTCCTTTCCATTCCCACTGTCATTACATTAACCCATCAACTCTTACCTAGAACACTGCTTTTGGTTCTGAACTAGTTTTCACAGCCCTAGCTTCTTCCTGGGCCAATCTAACTTACCTACTCCTCATAATACTCTTCTTAGGGGATAGCTCTAATCATGTCACAGTAGTGCTTGAAGATTTTCAATAGTGTAACCCTCCCTGCCTACCAAATAAGGTCCCAAATCCTTAACCAAACACAAAAGGCCCTGACATACTTTTTGGCCTTATCTCCACTGTTTTCCTTCTCATGCTGCATGCTAGAACCAAAAGACTTAACCACATTTCCTCTGACCACCTGTCCAACACTTTGCTGCTGTCATGCTTCTACCCTTTGCTCCCACCTACACACCCCAATATTCCCCCACTGAAAGTCTTCTCATGCTTGAAAGTCCAAATCAAATTAAAGTCCATTCATCCATTAAAGTTGTCATTCATTCATTGTTCCTCCAAGTCAAAAGTGATCTCTCCTTCTTTGGCTCTCTCAGAATCATAGGATCAAGAGTTGGAAGAAACCTCAGAGCCCTGTTAGTCTTATCTATTCCTGAAAAAGAATGCAACTAAAACATTCACCCTTGGTTTGAAAGCATCTGCAAGGAAGAACCCACTATTTCCAGGGGTAGCACATTCCACTTTTCAGCAATTCTGTAGCTTCTATTCATTTTTCTTGTTTCATTAAAGCATTCTAAGAAATCATTAGCTACTCTGTTGTAAGGCAGGGAGACCTCCAACAAGTATCTAGATAACTTTAGTTCTGAATCATAAAAATATCATGCCTCCCACACAAGCCTGATTATCTACTCCCAAAATGCTTCAGCTATTTTTCTTTTTTTCTTCTTCAGGTATTCTGCAATTTGGACATTGACAATATTCTTTGTATTTCTGCCTCTTTTCAAATTCATCCAAATGCCCTCCTTGCTTCCCTCTCTCTGGTCACTAAATTTCCCTCACTTTAGTATACCTTCTATACAATTCTACTCTGTGTTCTCTGCCCCCTACCCAATTTCTTTTACACTTCCATATATTCTGAGGTATACACTTCCATAATCATATCCCTTCCATGGGTCTCATCTCACCAAATCTCAGAAATAACCAAGATGTCCTATTTCCCTTCTCATTTTATAATTTCTACCTTTCCTTGTTCCCATACTTCATACAAAATACTTATCTAAAACTATGGCTTTATTTCTGGCTCCTTTCTTGGGTTGTCGTCTATGAAGTTCTGCGTATCTCTACTACTTTTCTTTTTACATTATAGACATGATCAAAGCATAAGACTGTTGGTTATGAAGGTAATTCTCTCTCATCCTACTCCATTTCAGTTTAAAGCCCTTATGATTAGATTTTTAAGACTATAGGAGATCCATTTTTACCAGGCATTACTAGGTACAATCCATCCCTGGCCAGGAATCAGTTATTCCTGTATTTTGAACCAGTGAGCAGAAATCCAATCCTATTCCCAAATCCATATTTTTAACCAGATCTTCACTTCCCAAATCTGCAACTTTCCTAAAGCTTTTGATTAGCAGCACTAACAAAAATCCCATCTACGGTGCTAAGGTCTTCAGTTTCTTGGCAAAGTTTCACAATCCTGAGCAATTCCTTCTACATTCCTAATGGCATTATGGTGTGGTCTACATGCGTCACCAGAAGCAGGAGTAGCTCCTCTCTCTGAACTCAGCTTCTATAACCCCTCTTATAAATTTCTGTTCTAATTTGTGCAACTCTTGTCCATAAACATATTACTGATGTCTCACTGTAACATAGAGGTAACTGTGGGTTGCAGAAGGTTTACGCCAAAGGGATGTAAAAGCTACGGCAAACATTATTAAACTGAACATAAATTTATAAAATGGAATGAAGGATGACTTATGGATAGCCCAATGCTCTACTAGTACTCATAAAGTATTAAGAGGACCAAATGAAGGCCCCTAGACAATCTGGTATATCTGATACGCAATGTTTCTAGAAAGATATGGACAAAAATCACTAAGGATAAAAAGATGAAAGGTATTCTAGCTGTGCTGGAAGTAGTAAGATCCAGTAAAGTTATCTGCAGAACCATTATATCTCCCCAACTAGCTTAGAAATCTCCTGAAGGCAGAGATATTATGTCTCATTCATGTTCACACTTATTAAGCATCTGCCACATGAAAGTAACCACATCTACATGTGTGGGTTTTTAGTAAATGTTTTGTCGTCGTTGCTGCTGTTTCAGTCGTGTCCAACTCTTTGCGACCCTATGTGGGGTTTTCTTGGCAAAGATACTGGAGGGGTTTGCCATTTCCTTCTCCAGTGGATTAAGGCAAAGAGGTTAAGTAAGCAGCCCAGGGTCACACAGCTAGTCAGTGTCTGAGGCCAGATTTGAACTTAGGTCTTCCTGACTCCAGGCCCAGTGCTCTGTCCACTGAGCCACCTAGCTGCCTCCAGTAAATGTTTACTGAAATGAAATAAAATCTCACATAAAAGTCAATATATTTATTTACCAAATAAATTTCTATAAAATCAAAACCATCCAAGGGGCCAATGATGCCCACTAGAAACATTCAACATAATAAAATTCTGAAAATCCTGAAGACCTCATAATATTTGATAATCTTCTCCAAAACACTATTTTAATTATAAATTCTGAAATTTGCAAGTGCAGAGTGAACTTTATCGCTGATTATAAGGTTTTAAATTGTATACAATTTTTTTAACTGAAAAATTAAGTTTCTTAGAGAATTCAAAAAGAAATTAAAAATACTTCTTTAAAATATAATACAAATTTGCTCTTAGGAAAAGCATAAGACTTTCATCTTAGAAATTTAAGGCCACTCCAAAAACAGTAATCACTTCCTAAAGCATAATTAGTAATAATTAACTTTTAAATGGCATGTTACTAACAGCGTAGTTACACTCAGAATAAAAGACAGAGTACTCTGAACACAAAGAAACATGCTTTTAGTTAAATAACTGTACCATTCAAATTCCAGTTTGTGTCTTCCTTTTCTGTTTTAAAAGAAATAATAAAGAGATATGGTCCATCCCTCCATGTTGTGGCTACATCATCATCCTACAAAACAGAAAAAATCCTTTTATGGCAAACAGAAATGACAATTTAAAATTGCAACTATTTGCTCCTTAACTTTTGAAACAAGTATTAGCTGTTGGACTTGCTTTCAATTTGTAGCAAACATAAAGGGTAGGCGCCAGACTGATGATGAAAATATCCAGTATCTGTTGTATTCAAATAAACCTTTGCTCTATCTCTTTACTACCATACTGAGCAAACAAGGGGGCAGATTTCTCTCAAATTTCTCTCCAAAAGCCATCTTTCTATACATCCCTCCTTTTGAGGGTAGCTATTGTCAATGTCTAGTTTTTCTAAAACATAACTTTTTAAAAAATAGTTCAGAGAATTTCTGAAGAACCTATCTAGATTAAAGGCAAAGGACAAAATACATTTCACTCTAAGAAAAAGAATGGGGTAGAAAAGACTTACTTAGCATTTGGAACCACAACAAACTGGGTTCAGATTTCAAGTTTACCACTTGTTATCTTAACAATTTGTTATCTTATGCATTAGGGGAAATGACTTCTCTTCTCTGGGTCTCATTTATAAAATGAAGGATTTGGACTAGATTGATCTCTAAGGTCCTGTTTTTAGCTCTAAATTCCATGATTAGGAGATTCTCCTAAATTTACCCTTCTCTAAATTATCAATCTGCTGTAATTATCCATGAATACCATCTTTCCTTGCCCCCTTATATCTGAACTTTCCACCTCTGTTTCTTTGCTCTCTTTAAAACCCTCCTTGATGCATTCCTATGAGCTTAAATAATCTCCATCAGTTGGTTTATATTTTTTCCTCCTTTCTTCATGGACAAAAGGTAAAAGGCAGAGGAATAACAGTATGGAAAGAAGAGAGAAATGTTATACTGAGATCATTAGATGAAACCTTAATGACAGTTTTAAGACAATATACGGAAGCTAGGTGATGCAGTGGATAGAGCTCCAGCCTTGGAGTCAGGAGGACCTGAGCTGAAACTTGGCCTCAGGAACTTGACACTTACTAGCTGTGTGACCCTGGGCAAGTCACTTAACCCTGATTGCCTCACCAAAACAAAACAAACAAAAAAAACCCAATATACAGAAGAATGTGGGATTGATGTAGATAGAATACAAACAATACATATCACCATTTAAATAAACCCAATTCCAGTAACTCTATTTTCAAGCCACTTATTCTGCTTCCTCTCCCCCAAACACATACCAAGTGCAATGCAGCATGATGAAACTGACTATCCATCAGTATTAGATTTTTCTAAAAGTCCTGTTACACTGTATTTTTGGTTTAAGAACAAATGAAAATTAAAATTTACCATTGACCCTTGCATGTCTGGAAGTTTTTTCATATTTACTACTGTTTGTTCTTTACTCTAAAAAAAAGAGAACAGATGATTGAGATCAACAAGGCCAACTCGAAATAAAAATTTTTCAGTACTTTCTGAAAGAAAAAAAAATCAAAAGTTGTCAAAGATAATACATACCAAATGGGGAATCTCTCTCTCTATAAAATATCTAAGAATCTCAAAGGATAAGTTGAATAAAAGAGGACAAAATAAAGTGCTGCTATTAATTTTTTAAGCCTACGATGAAATGTGTTAACTGACATGTTTTCCCTAACAACAGGTAGCACAACTTTTAGCTGCCTTATAGAAACCTCATAGTTTAATAGGACAAAAGAATAAAATGACATTTAAAATAATTAAGAAGTTTGAACTGGTAGAATTTATGAGGAAATCTTAAAGGAACAGGGATTTAACATTTAAGAGAAGACTAGAGGTTTAGTATGTCACAGACCACCAGACTTGACAATTACTCCCATTACTAAAAAAAAAGAATGGAAAACAATCTCTACTTATAAGACTTTAGAATGAGATGGCAGGGATCATATATATTCTCTTGCAGTTCTTTTGCAATCTTTGTAATTTTGGGATCATTTAGAACAGACAATACACAATAATCGAGAATACAGACTAATAGTTGATTAAAAGTAATAACATACACATATTTTGTGTGAAAAATAAGTATTGAACATAAGGAAATAAATAAGCTCTGAACATAAAGAAAAAAATTACTTATTTTTGCAATAAAAGCTTCAGAGCTCTGTGTGTGTGTGTGTGTGTGTGTGTGTATGTACATGTTTTCCCCCAAAAAACAAGCTAATTTATAAACTGATGATGGATCTCCCTTTTAGGAAGAAAAGGAAAAGACCCAGTTATAATGAAGACAAAGAGATGACCATGGCCTCTCCCTGTCACCCTCTATTTGGTTGCGAGTGCAGGAATTAAAGTGAGATAAAATAAGTGGCATGTAGGGAGCAAAGAATTTTCCCAATGGGTCCTACAAAGCTGCTGATGTAAGTGCCTGGATAGGCATTAGGTTACAACTAACCTTTGGGGCCAACAGCTGTGGCAGAAGAAAAGGTCTGATTGTGTTGAAAACAAATTCCATGATTGGCTATCACAAAGAAGATAGGATTCTACCCATCTTCCCATCTTTCAACTGACCACAGAATTCTATGATTCATGGAATTCACATGATCCATAATGCCATGACCCCCCCAAGAGAGACCCAATCCCTATTTTGCAGACTGACGCCCTGATGCACAAATCTTTTGTGAATACATTTTTGGGAGGGAAAGTACCAAAAAAAAAATTAATAGAGGCTGCTGTCTGAAGCACTGGAATATGAAAAATGTTTCAATTTTTTTTCTTTTTTCTAATAGTTAAAGAGTCTTCTAGTGCAGCTAGGTGGCACAGTAAATAGTGCATGCGGTCTGGAGTCAGGAAGATCTTAAGGAAATGGCAAACCGCTTCAGTATCTTTGTCAAGAAAACCCTAAATAGGGGGCAGTTAGGTGGCACAGTGAATAGAGCACCAGCCCTGAATTCAGTAGGACCTGAGTTCAAATCTGGCCTCAGACACATAACGCTTACTAGCTGTGTGACCCTGGGCAAGTCACTTAACCCCACTGCCTAGCCAAAAAAAAAAAACCCAAATGGATCATGAAAAGTTAGACATGACTGAAATAACTGAACAAAAATAACAACAAGGGTCTTTTAAGATCCCATCCAAGAATTAGCTTAGCTGAAGGGGAAAATTCAGGAGGTAATGGGTAAAGGAGGCTGTGGTAAGCAAGAATGTAGAAATAAAAAAGCACTCAACTGAATAGCCGATGAAAATTAAAACCTTTTCTTATTCAGTGACTAATACAAATTTGTTGACATTTGCATTAACTGGGAAGAAAAAACTGTCAATGTTATAATATTCAGGAAATTCACAACATACTCACACTCAACATAGGAAACATCTGCAAATCAGTGTCACAATTTAAGCGTTCACTTTTTTGCTTGAGACATTGTTTTCCTTGGAAATAATCTTCACAGAAGTCTTCATCACCACTAAGTATGTGTTTGTCTAACAGTTCCTACCAAATAAAGTTTAGGATTGTTTCAAAACATATGTAAATTGAACCAAGTTTTAAAACAGTTTAAAATGATCCTGCACCCAAATTTAACAACAATGAAAAGTAGTTCAATTTTGACTTGGAAATGCAGTATTTATGAAAGTTCACATTAAAAAAAGAAGAAAAACAGATCAAGAACCTTTTTTTAAAATTATTCAATTTTATTTTATTTTCAACTCCAAATTCTCTCCCTCTTCTTCCCAACCCAATAATGTTTTAATTCAATTTTACTTTATTTTCAGTTCCAAATTCTCTCCCTTCCTCCTCAATTTCCCCATCCAACAGCTACCTTTGCAACTACAGGTAGAAGAAGAATTCTTAACCAAACAAGGGGCAAAGAAGATCACAAAAGACAAAGAAATAATTTTGATTACAGGAAATTAAAAAGCTTTTCTAGAAACAAAAATGAATCCAGCAAGAATAACAAAGGAGATTGCTGACCAGGGAAAAAAACAACTGTCAAATAATGGCCTGCTGGCCATGACATATAAGACCAAAAACCATTCCCCAGTAGATACACGTCATACGATACAAACAGTTCTCAAAAGAATTGCCAGATATTAACAACAATATGACAGACTTCTCCAAAACACTAAAAAAACAGATACAAATCAAAACAATGCCAAGGTTTCACCTCACACCCAGAAAACTGGTAAAGATGACCTATGATACAACACTGCAGGAGCTACAGAAATATAGACACTAATGTGCTGTTGGTGGAACTATGAATTAGTCCAACCACTCTGGAAAGCAATTTAGAACTATGTGAAGGTTACAAAAATATTCATATACTTTGACCCAGAGATCTCACTGCTGAGAAAATATCCCATTTAGAAAGACAAGCAGGTACCACATACACCAAAATGTTCAAAGCAGCACATTTTGTAGTAGCAAATAATTAGAAACAAAGTCAATGCCACTGACTTGAGAATGGCTAAACCAATTGTGGTATATGAATGTAATAGGATAAGACTGCAGCATAAGAAACAATAGATATGAAGAATACTGAAAAGCATAAGAAAATTGATAAATTCTTGCAAAGAGAAATATACAGAGAAAACAAAAAACAATGACAACATCAATGAAAAGAACAAAAAAATGAAACTAAATGAAGTATAATCACAATCATCAAACTGGGCCATAAATAAAGGATGAGAAAAGGCACCTCCTTCTCCTGAACTGCATTTGTTTCCTTCTCTTTATTCTCTATTAAAGGGACAACTCTCTGGGAACTAGAGATGGGTAGAAATTTAGAAATTGAGCTGTTAGAAAAATAAAAAATATCAGCAACTTTTTTTTTAAGAAAGGCAAGCTACAGTCATCTGGAAACTTTACTTATGAGGAATGTTTTGCTCTTTGTAAATTCTAAATTAGAGAGATGTTTCTAGGGACATTCACTGGGTAGAAACCACATCCAGCTCTATAATTCTACAAAAAAATTAGCTGACATTTATATAGCAAGCTAAGTTTTGCAAAGTGGTTTACATACATCGTCACATTTAATCTTTCCCTGCTATTATTCTGACTTTTCAGACCTAATTGCTACAATGATGCCTTTTCATCCAGGAATTTCCCTCAACACCTAGGGCTTTCTCATTCAGGAACAATCCTCCACTGCGCCAACCCCCTCCTCCCACTGGGGATTTCCTTCTAGAAATGACCCTATGGTCAAGCTTTACTCCCCTCCCAGATGTGTTTCTGACTCTTTGGACTTTGCCATCATACCCTCATATCTATACCTTCCACTACATACATTTCCCACTTCAGCTCTCTTTTTATGTCTTTCCACATTAGAATATAAATCCCATAAAGGGAAGAACTTTTTAAAAAATTGTATTTGTAACTCTAACATTTAGTACAGTGCTTGGCACATAGCCCCTGATTAATAACTGCTGGTTGTCTTGCCTGGCCTACAAGATAAGTCCTGTAGATATCATCTCCATGCTATAAATAAGGAAACTGAGGCATAAGGAGATTATCTAATTTTCCTAAGGTCACACTGCCAATGTCAGAGGAAGAATTTGAGTCCACATCATTAAGACCATCATTCTTTGCATTATCATGCACATTAAAACATCAGGGTGCATAATGTAAGATAGATAATGCCACATACCATATAAATATAAAACACAGAAATCACTAATAAATATAATACTTAACCACAATTAGTACCTATTGGAAATGTAGAATCCTCAGACTAATGGGTGAATATGCTTTCAGGTTAATTTACTGATTATCTTTCTCTGCACAAAAGCACTTAAAAAATAGTTGAGTGGGGGCAGCTAGGTGGCGCAGTGGATAGAGCACTGGTTCTGGAGTCAGGAGGACCTGAGTTCAAATCCAGCCTCAGACACATAAAAACTCATTAGCTGTGTGACTGTGGGCAAGTCACTTAACCCCAATTGCCTCTCTAAAAAAAAAAAAACAAAAAAAAGGCTGAGTGGAATACAGCTTTTAAAAAAATTTTCCAAAGTCACATGTCTACTAGATCACTTTTCTCTACTCAAAAACCATTTTAGTTGTGAAAATGCAACATGGTTTTAAGTTATTAGTAATACTATCCCCAAAAGCCACAGAATAGGAGAATGCTAAAACAGAAAAGGGATCTTTTTTTCTCTGTAAGACACTATATATACTACAGTGGTCACAATACAATTTAATTCACTATCCTTATGCAAATTTTAAAAATTATTCCATCACACAGTTATTCAATTTTAGAGAAATGGAGCAAAATACATGAATTACTTGGGAAAAAATTAAAAACACTGAACTTAAAAATATCAATACCACAGAGGAAGCTGGAGGAAGAGGGGGCAACATAAATTTGGAAAAGAAAGTAATATTAAAAACAAAATATATCAACAAAAATAATATTTTTTAAAGGAATAGAAGGGGGAAAACTTACTAAGAACTCTAAAGTCAGTAATAAGAAATTATTTAAATATAGCAATAGGTAGAAACTGGTTTAAGAATCAATGTAAGCACCTGAAGACTAGATTCAAAGGATACAATCAAAGATGGAAAAGTTATAGTATTCTTCACCAGGAGTCTGATTTGAGGTCTGATAAGAATTTGAGATTATCTAGGGTCAGGCAGGTTAAGAAATGTTAATCTTTCTTCTTTCTCAACCCTTTTTCATTCTTCCTCTAGCTTTCTCTCTCCCCTTTCTACTAAAACATTTGCTCTCTTCTTTCTTCTGAATTTCTTCTTTCTTAACTGGGTCCTGTTACAGAACTGAAACACTTACTAAAGTCTTAATCATCTTCATTCTTAATTTTTAAAGTCTGTCTGGAGAAAAAATGGCTCTCTTAAACTTGTATTAATTTAACTTACTTATATTTGTGAGGAAGTTAGGGGACTGGCATTCATAAAAGAGAGTTTAATTGACTTACCTGAAATCGCAAATTGAATCAGTGGCAAAATTAAGAAAGTAATATAAATTAGACTCTATGCTAGGTGCCAAAGAAACAAAGACAAAAAAAATCTGTTGTTCTCAAGCAGCTTATACTCTACTGTGGAATTCAACACATACATAGATAAGTATACCTAAGGCAATTTGAGGGGGGAAAGAACATTAACAACTGGGAACCAGAGAAATCAGGGAAACTTCAAAGAAATTACAGCAGGTAAGTTCAGTCTTGAAGGACAATTAAGATTCAGAAAGGCAGCGATGACAAGAAAACATTTGGGTTAGCCTGATTAAATGAAATATGTAAAGGACTTATCTCCTAACCTCATACTCTAATAATCCATCATACTTCAGGTCCCCAACAACCCTAATTAGCAATACAATCCTTAAGACATTTGTGTTTTACTTACTTCCAACTTAGTATATTCGTTGTGACATGCATGATATTTCAAATGCCACTCTATGGTAAAATTCACAGGTTCAGGACAGCTGAATGCCTTAACTGTTCAGAAAGAAAGAATCTCATTTTAAATTAAAAATATAAATTACAAACTCAAACTTAGTATTTTTTCAGAAATTTTGAAGTGTTTAATGTTTTGCCTTAATAAAATCAATTTATTCAGTCAAAAAAAAGTAAATAGCTTCAAGAAAACATTACAAAAACTTACACGCTGCTAACGCATACTGTTAAGTCCAATGTGATAGTCAGGTACCACTTGTTATAAGGATACCTATTTGATCCAACAAGTCTTATATCATCCCATAATAATTTTCTATGTTCTCTTCTATACAGACACAGGTAGTGTGGCAGAAAACACAAAGCTCCTTCATTTATTGCTTCTTTTCCACTGAGGGAAAAAAAATGACTAAGTCTTTATAGATAAATACATAATAGAAGATTACAATCCAAGCATCCTGGCTGAAAGGAACCTTAGAGATTATCTAGTTCTTCATTTTACAGGTGAAAAAACAGAGATAAGTGACCTATCCAACATCCCACAGCTAGCTAATGTCAAGGCTGAGACTAGAATCCAGTTTTCCTTATTCTCAGTCTGGACAAATGTCCAGATTGGGGCTTTGCCTTGCTGCCTCTCCTAACAATAAGTAATTGAAAGGAGAACACAAGTTGAAAAAAAAAAAGTCATCTCTGATTTTTTTCAGATGATGAGATTATGACTGGGGGAACTATGTGATTCTGGGAAAAATTCAGCCATGCAAATAAGATTTCCAACAAAATTAAAACATTATAAAGTTACTGGAAAAAAAACGGTTTTAGTAAAAAGGTCATTCCCCTCACTGTTATACTTACTTTTAAGCTTGATCTCAGTAGAATTAAACATGGTTTTCCTAAATATTAATGGTCTTGATCCCTACATGGAAAAAACAAAAGTTACATCCTAAAGATATTTAAAGAGTTTATTATTTAAACTTTTCCTTCACTACTTAAAATTAAAGCATCTTTATGTTGCTACAGAACATATACAAAGCTGTAATTAGTAAACAGGCAAATAAGTGATCAGGAAATAAATACAGAAAAGATGGCTGCCTTGGTAGCTGTTCAGAGACAAAATTCAATTAATCAACAATCATTAAGAGCCTAGACACTGTGCAAAGATGCTGCAAATTCAATTGTTTACCAGTTAACAGTAAGTCACAGCCCTAAGCACAAATGAGGAGAGACCCATTTGTGAAGAAGCATAGTTTATCAATCCAATTCTCCAACCCTCAGGGCATGTTCTAAAAAACTTTCTAGAGTAAAAGCCCATCTCCTTAACTAATCTGATTCTTAATAAATGTTGATAACAAACTGAATTTTCCTTCTTTTTCAATAGGCAAGGGTGGCACAGTGGAGCCACATGAACCTGTGCAAGTTAATCAATGTGTCAATCCTAGCTTCATCATTTGTGACATGTGACCTGCAGTACCCCCTTCAAAGGATCCTTGTACAAGGCTTTGCATGTAAAAGGCTTTGCAAATTTTAAAGCATCAAATGTTATTTTTTCCATGAAGCCTTAAGAGAAATCATACAGAGTACACTTTAATTGTATACCACCCAATACATATATATATATACACACACACACACACACACACACACACACACATTATCTAATACCCTGACAATGTGCAAATTTTCTGCTCATCATTTTATGTGCTTGCCTTATTGAGCATTAGCATATAAATTGAAAGGAAGGGTATGGGTTATCTTTTTCATCATAAAGCCTAGCACGACAATCTTGGTTTTTTACAAGTCTACGCCAACAAACAACAACCTGTGTGCCAGGTCTTGCAAAGTTGGAAAGGCCTTCAAGTGTGACCTGGTAAAAAGTTAATGTAGCTCAATCTAAAGAAGCCATTCACCTACCAAAATCAGAACTAAAATCTTTTTTGTAAATTGTGAAGCTAAGGATAGGCAAGGAGCTTTACTGCTGCACACTTCCATCCCTCTTCAAGAAGGAGTTACCATATTACAATCCTTTATTTTAGCTTCCATTAGTTTAGCAGCATAAGAATATTTTATTATCCAGTCTGCTCACAAAATTGTGTTTATTTAAAAAGGAAAGGTGGTGAGGATTTGAAAGGGAGCAGCATGTGGGGGACAAAATACTAAGAAAAATCTTTTCTTCAAACACACTCCCCCATTTCAATCTCTAATTTTAACAGGGAATAACGTTTCATCAATCACAATCCTAAAACCACTGGAGATTTGGAGTCAGCGGGTCCAAGTTCTGACTTGGTCCTGTCATGTTCTGACGTTACTTACCCAGTCTGGGCCTCAGTTTCCTAATCCATAAAAGGAGGGGGTTACACTGGATCTCTACTATCACAGCTCTAAATCTTTGATTAGAAGGTTATCTGACAAATGATGAAATATGTGTCCAGAGCAATTCAAGAAGTCATTTATTAAGGGGCAGCTAGGTGGTGCAGTGGATAGAGCACCAGCCCTGCATTCAGGAGGACCTGAATTCAAATGCGGCCCCAGACACATAATACTTACTAGCTGTGTGACCCTGGGCAAGTCACTTAACCCCACTGCCTAAAACCAAAAAACAAACCAAAAAAACCCCTCCTAGATTCCTCAAAATCTGGCAATACGGCAGATCTTTAATAAACCATGTTTTGGCTGAAAGAAGGCTTTGGTCAAATTCTTTCGGGGAGGACCTGAGTGTCCTGATTTCAGGGTCCCAGCACCCCTAAACCTCTAGACCTCATCAGGGGGATGTAAAAATTCACTTAAGAATCTCAAGTGCTACTTCCGCTTCCGGGAACCAAGATGGCAGAGTAAAAAGGTAGTCACTCTCACCCTCCCCTACCAACCTCTGAAAACCCACAAAATATCACCTCAGGAAAAAAAACCCTGAACAGCTGAACTGGAAGAAAGACAGCGAACAGCAGTGCAGCAGCAAACAAGTCTCCCAGTGCCTCAGCAAAAATAAGGGAAGCAGCACTACAAAGGGCCCCAGGCAGATAAGCACCCTGCAGCATTCACCTGAAAGGAGCTGAAGAAAGCAACCTAGAGTCTTCCTGAAGTCCCAGCCTTGCTGATTCCAACCCAACACCAGGTAAGCTGTCAGAACCCTACAGCCTCCAAATGTCAACCAGGAAGAGATCCTGAAGCCCAGGTGGTTGAGCAGGCAAACACCAACACCTGGACCTCCTAGTGCCTCAGTGAGGGCAGGGGAACCAGTGGAAACCAGCTCAGAAAACCACCAGCTGCCTCAGCACTCTACCGCAAAGGAATCTCCCAGTGCATTAGCAAAAATGAGGGAGGCAGCATTGCAAGGGGCCCCAGGCAGATAAACACCCTGCAATACCAATCTAAAAGAAGCTGAAGAAAGCTAAAGGAAAGGAAAAGCAGGCAGCCTAGCATTGCCTCAAAGTTCCAGCCTTGCTGATTCCAGCCCAACAGGAAGTAAGCTGCCAAAACCCTGCAGCCTCCAATTGCCATAAGAGGCCCCAGCACACAAAGCCAGTGACCAAGACCTAGGTTCCCAACACCAAAAGCTTGGGTCAGTGCCCTCTGTTCCCCAGCAGGAGAGCTCAATCTCTTTAAAGGCCAGGGAATAAAGAAACACCATGAGTAAAAAGAAATGTACCATAGATTCATATTATGAGAAGAGTGAAGATCAAGACAGAAATTCTGAAGAGGACAACATTGTCAACAAACCCACATCTGCAACATCAAAAAATATGAACTGGTCTGAAGCCCAAAAAGCCTTCTTAGAAGAGCTCAAGAAGGATTTTAAAAGTCAAATGAGAGAGGTAGAAGAGTCCTTAAAAAATACAATTGGCCAATTGGAAAAAAAGTACACTGAAGAAAACAAATCCCTTAAAAAAATTGGCCAACTGAAGAAGGAAGTACAAAAACTAACAGAAAAAACAATCTGTTAAAAACTAGAATTGGACAAATGGAAACTAATGACTCTATGAGAGAGCAAGAATCAGTCAAACAGAAACAAAAAAAGTGAAAATGTAAAATACCTCACTGGTAAAACAACCGACCTGGAAAATCAATCCAGGAGAGACAATTTAAAAATCACTGGACTACCTGAAAATCATGATGAAAAAAAGAGCCTGGACAGTATCTTTCAGGAAATCATAAAGGAAAACTGCCCTGAAGTCCTAGAACCAGAAGGTAAAATAACCATAGAAAGAATATACAGCTCACCACCTGAAAGAGATCCCAAATTGACAACGCCAAGGAATATAATAGCAAAATTCCAAAATTACCAGATGAAAGAGAAGGTGCTGCAAGCAGCCAGAAAGAAACAATTTAAATATCATGGAACCACAGTCAGGATTACACAGGACCTTGCAGCTTCTACATTAAAAGACCACAGGGCATGGAACATGATATTCCATAAGGCAAAGGAGCTTGGACTGCAGCCAAGGATCAACTACCCTGCAAAAATGAGCATGATTTTTCAAGGGAGATGGATATTCAATGAAATAGGGGACTTCCAAACCTTCCTGATAAAAAGACCAGAGCTCAACAAAAAATTTGATCTTCAAGTACAAGATTCAAGAAAGACATAAAAAGGTAAATGGGACAGAAAGATACAAAATGTTGTTAATAAGGGCAGACTGTTTACATCCCTACAAGGGAAGATGACACTTGCAACTCTTGAGAACTGTATTGTTATTACACCATGTTAAAGGAGTATATATAAAGGGGTGGATATTAGTTGACTTTGATGTAATGATAAAAAAAATCTAATCAAGTGGGTTAAATGGATCCAAGTAAGTGGATTAATCTGATCTTAGAAAATGTACTGAGAAAGGAGGAGGCAGACAAGGGTAAATTACATTACAGGAAAAGACAGAAAATCCTATTACAGCAGAGGGAAAGAAGGGAGGGGGGTGAGCATTGTTTGAACCTTACTCTCATCAGATTTGGCTCAAGAAGGGAATAACATAATCAGTTAGGTATAGAAATCTAACTTGCCCTATAGGCAGTAGGAGGGAAAAGGGGAAAGAAAGAAAAGGGAGGGGGGATAGAAGGGAGGGAAGAATCAGTAAGGGCAAAGGGGAAGAAAACGGAAAAGGATAATAGAAGGGAGGAGAGACTGAAGGAGGCGGTGGTCAAAAGCAAAAGACTAATGAGGGGAGGAAAGGAGAAAGAAAAGCATAAACGGGGGAAAAAGGATGGAGAAAAAGATACAAATAGTAATCATAACTGTGAATGTGAATTTTTTTTTCTCTTCTATTGAGTTTTGTTTCCTCTTTCTGATGGTTCCTCCTACTGGTTTTAATTTTTACTTACAACTTCCCTAATGTGAAAATATGTATTATTAAAGCCCTACATTAGCTATTACTGTTTTGGGCAGAGATACACCTCCAAACAGATGTCTAGACAGTTAAAATCCTCCATCCCTATTTATCTGATGGCTCCATTTGTTGTTTGAATTCCAAACATGCACTTGCCTAAAAGACTATTTTATGGGCAAGGTTTATAGGGCAAGTATTCACATGGTGGTCAGAAGAAGTGATACAAGGTCACTTTCAAGGTCTCTCTGAAGAACTTCGGAATAAGAGAAACACTGGGACAGGACTGTGCAGCATGGTGTGCCTTCATCAGAGAAGGTGCTGTGCTCTATGAGCCAAGCAGAATTGAAGTAGCTCAAAGGAAATGAGAGATGCACAAATTTAGAGAATCCACTCCAAATGTTCACATGGACTATTTGTGCCCAACCTGTGGTAGAGCATTCTGACCTCGTATTGGTCTGATCAGCCACAGTCGGACACACTGTAACTTGACTCTAGCACAGTGATGTCATCTGGTCTTCTTCAAGAATGAAGGACAACCACCAATCTGTTTCCCAAACTAATCTATATTCTCCTGTTCTTGCCTCCACTGATCTTCACCCAAACGTCCTGTACCATACATTACCCTTCTAGCTCCTAGATTTACTTAAATATGTCCTCTTAATATATGTGTTGTACCTACTCTCCCACCCAAATTCCTGCCTATCCTGTTTCAGTTGAATAGGAAATATTGTAATACCTTTTCAAATCCATATTCTAGTCAAAGGTTCTATCCCATACATCAGTGATACCTTTGATATCAAATGTTTCTCCTTATGTTAGGATCTCTAATTTGCCTTTTTTGTTATCACTACTTTGGGCATATGTATATGTACACGTAAGGCATCAGTTTTATAGGGGCTTTCATTTTTTTTTAAGTATTATGCATGAGTTTTATTGCTGCTTCTTTTGCAGATTTTGCTTCTTGTGAGCTTCTGGACATCTCTACGGCTATTATTCTTCCTATAAATGTAGCTTTCATCTGTGGTATAGCTGTTTTAGAGTGAGGAGAGCTGGTAGATAAAAGAACTGGACTAAGGGCCAAGGATTTCTTGATTGCTCTGTAATGGCAGTCTCTGTATCTTCTATCAAGGAGTCATTAATCACTGCTACAAATTGTTTTCTTCCCAGACTGAATGAGCTCACATCTATTTCAATCTTTGAACCCACAGCACCATCCCTTGGAGGCCAAATAGCTGTTTTAACCTTAAAAGAGCCTCCCTATTCAGGAGGCACCTCATATCTAATGTTCAGCCACAAATGATCCTTCAGCTCCTTCAGTGATCCTTCTTCCTTTTTTTTGTGACTGTATACTTCATTAGTATTAAATTACTTCTGACCCTATTTCTAATTTGTTATATAAATGACAAAACTTAGCACAATGAAGAACAGGAATTTATTTTTCCCTCAAAGTTCAATGGCAAATTAATACCCTACTTTAAGAATTCATTACTTAGGTTTATAAGAAGTAATTAACTAGGAAGTAAGTGGTGCTCTATACTTAACAAAGTTTATGATTCTATAGAAACACTGCAGAGGCAGATGAAAAATAGAAATAGAGTACTCATGAGCCATTTTCCTTCCTCCTCTCTAATGCAATGATAACTCTATTTTTCTCTGATAGCTTTAAGCAGTAAGAAAGTCTTCTAACTTCTAGAAGTATATTCAAACTTTAGCTGAGGATATTGCTATCACTTTCAGAGCTTGGTGAGATCAAGTCAAAACATCACATTAATGCATCTCCCACAAAGAGAATACTACTGTCATCAAACCACTAAATCAGTCATTTGATTCAGGAAAATCGAGAGATAACTATCTTTTCTTCCTGCCCTGTCTGCTTCTCTTCTGAAATAATTTCCCATAATTCTACCCCTTCCTTTCTCAACTATTTTATAATCACTACCCTCCTACACATTTCCTATCCCTATGTATTTTTTCATGGTGTTCACTTGCAGAGAACATCTTCACCTACTCATCCTACAATTTAACCCTAACTTTCAAACTCTCCCCAAAACCTTTTCCCATACTTTTGTATATTCTGAAAGAGTGATATGGTCACAATCTATAAGTAAATTGTACATTGATTAAAAGTCAGTCAACAATCACATTTAACTGTGTGCCAGACACTAAACAAAATACACAAGTAAATTAATTCATAGTCCTACCAGTTCAAATCCCTCAGATTTATCATCTGTGTGGCCTGCAGCAAGTCATTTCACTGGACCTCAATGTCCTCATCTGTAAAATGACGAGGTTAGACTGGATGTCTTCCAAGAACCTTTCCAGCTTTAAATCTATGATCCTAAAACTCCCAGAGAACTCCCACCACTAACCTATGATTTAGTAAATAATTCCTAAGGAATCACTTAAAGAGGTCAAGTAAATGGGGCAGCTAAGTGGTGCAATGGATAGAGCACAGGCCCTGGAGTAAGGGGGACCTGAGTTCAAATTCGGCCCCAGACACATAACACTCACTACCTGTGTGACTCTGGGCAAAGTCACAACCCCAATTTCCTTACCAAAAAAAAAAAAAGAAAGAAAAAGAGGTCAAGTAACTTCCTATAGGCACTATAGTACAATGCTAGATTTGCATTGTACTATAGTACAATGAACCTAGGTTCAAATCCCAGTTCCACTACCTGTATGACCTTGGGAAAGTCACTTAAACTCTGTCTCAGTGAATCACCTGTAAGATTAAGGAACTGAATTAGATGGCCTTAGGATCCCTTCCAATTCTAAATCTATGACCCTATCATCTGTTTAGGGTCACAAAGTTATGCATTAGCAGCTTGACATGCCTAGCCTTCTAACTGGAGGTATCCCTGCATCAAGTCTCTCATCATTACAATTCATCTTCAGCTTCAAAAGTCATTTATCTAGAGTCTGCCCAGGTCACACTCTCTCTACTCTCCCATCGCCTGCTCCAGTGGCTCCCTATTACCTCCAGAATCAAATAAAAAATCCTCTGTCATTTAAAGATCTTCCTAACCTGGATCCATCCTACCCTTCCAGTGTTCTTACCCTTTAAAATAAATCACTGTTCAGTCATGTCCAACTCTTCATAACCCCTGTATGAGGTTTTCTTGGCAAAAATACTGTGGTTTGCCATTTCCTTCTCCAGTGGATTAAAGCAAATAAAGGTTAAGTGACTTGCCCAGGATCACAAAGTTAGTATCTGAGGCCAAATTGAACTCAGGTTTTCCTGACTCCAGGCCCACAGCTCTATTCACTGAATCACCTAGCTACCTTTTCCTACACTTTACTCCACTCCCTATACTCTAAAATCCAGCTCCCCTGGCCTAAGTACTGGCAGTGTGTCAAACAAGACATTTCATCCTCTATCTCTGTTCCTCTGTACTGGCTGCTCCCCATGCCTGGAACACTCTGCCCCCTCACCTCCATCTCCTTTGCCTTCCTTCAAGACTCCACCTTCTGCAGAAGGCCTTTCTGGGCTCCCCTAAGCTGCTAAAGCCTTCCCTTTTAAATTACCTTCTATCTAGTTGGTATACTTCTTATATACATATACAGGTACTATAAGGACTTAGTTATTTGCATGTTGTGTCCCCCATTCGAATTCGAGCTCCTTGATGGGCAAGGAGCTAGGGGCTGGGTTTGGTGTTTTGCTTTTCTTGATGTCTCCAGCACTTAGCACACAGTGACTGGGGCAAAGTAAGCTCTCTATAGGTAAATAAATGCTGGTTGGCTGCCAGAAGCTAGGTTTGAATACATCTTCCTGAATCCAAGCCCAGCATTCTGCAAAAAACCAAACAAAACCCCTCCTATTGCCTTGCTGTCCCTGACCGTGGCAGGCAAGGAGGCTTTAAAGCCCAGGCCAGGGGTGTGTCGTCCTCTTCGCCCAGTTTCGTAGCAAAAGCCGCTGCCCCCTCCAGACGCAGCTCAGAGACCCCGAGGTGCAGGTGGGCGATGGGGGAGTCCGGGGCACGTCGGCCCCTCTCACACCACACTCACCCGCCCGGGTCCGAGGGGGAGGGCTCCGGTCTATCCCCGCCCGTCGGTCCAAGGGCGAGCCCCCACTAGGAGGCCTTGGCCTTGACGTTAGAAGAAGGGGAAGGGAGGGACTGGGTTGAGCGCCGGCGGCCCGAAGGGTGCCGCATCCGGCCCCGGGCTTCGCCTCCCGGAGACGCCACTTACGTTGCTGACAGTCACTGCCCAGCTCCCTGGCTCCGGGGCGGCCCCCGCGCTCCCGCACAGCCAGCAGAGGACGAAGGGGAGCAGCGGAGGCGCGCTGCGGTGGCCGGGCGGCGGCCGGTGGGGCGAGCGGCGGCGGCGGCGGAGGGCTCGGGGGCCGCCGCTGGCCGGCTCAGGCTCGGGGAGCCGCTGGCCCCGGTGTCGGCAGGCGGCGGCCATGTTGATGCAGAGACCTCACCTGCTACCCGCGTGACGCCCGCTCCTCCCCCTGACCCCGCCCCCCTCGGGCCCTTACCTGCCACGCGGCGGCCCCGCCCCTTGACCCGCCCGCCCTCTTCTGGCGCCAGACTGGAGAGAAGGCGAAGTGGGCGGAGGGAGACGGAGGGGGCGAGGGGATGCCGGGGCGCGGGGGCGCGGGGGCGCGGGGGCGAAGGGGGCAAGGGGCGGAAGCTGCGGGCCGGAGAGCCAGCTGGGGACGGAGGCCGGGAGGAAAGCGTGGTCCGTGAGGGCCGGACTTGCACTAGGCCCCGGCCCGGCATGCGGACCCTCTAGGTGAGGTTTCTAAACTGGATGACGGACGGGGGTGAGATTCTAAGAAACTATCAAGATGGGAGTGAGTAGACACAGAAGACCCCAGATGGCCTCCCCAGAGTACGAAGAAGGCCCGGCCCGGAGGGACGCGATTTGTGTGGCCGGACAGCGGGAGCGGCGAGCCGAAAAGTCCGAGTGCGGGTTCAGGCGGTCAGAGCTTGGTTGTAAAAGCTCAGTAGTAAACTGTTAAAGCTTAAAACCAAGCTCAGACTTGTGCGACAAGCCGGTGGAGTGTTTATGTCTCTCTGCCTCTAGATTGAAAATGGGACAACAGTGGTGGTAGTAGTAGTATGGCTCAGTGTCTCTAGATAGATAAAATTGGGACGCCAATAGTAGTAGTAAAAGTAATGATAATAATAAAGTGGTTTTCCAGCTAGCACTCAGAATTTGCAAGAAGCAAAGAATTGGAATCAGGTCCGGTGTCTGGGACTCCTGCGTCACCACTTCTGTATTTGCTTAAAGAAAAAAAAAACCTGCTGCTTCCTAAACGGAGAGTCTTACCCCAACATTAAAACTTTGAATTTCAGTATGGATTTTGAGGAAACATGGCCAATGATTGAAAGTGGTACCGGGTGAAGAAGAGCAGACAGTAAAAATGGTGATTGCTGGGGGGCATGAATGACATGAATGGTGACCACAGTGGTACAAGAACTGAAAAGGGAAAGGTTAGAAAGCAGAACTTAAACTCAGCAAGCATTTTAAGTGCCATCTACTATGCCAAGGTACTGGTAGGAGCTGGGGAGAAAAAGATAAAAGGAAAAACCAGTCATTAATACCTCTATAAGATTGATTTTAGATTTTTTGGTAAAATTTGCTTTTTGTTGTTTTTGCAGGACTGAGTATTTGAATAAGTGCAAAAACATCATGTAAATGTGTGTTAGTAAGAAGGGTTAATTGCACCCTTATAAACAAATAGCTGAACTTAACATGTAGGCCCCCCCACCCTTCCTCCACCAGAAAACTGTAGCTTGACTTCCCATCTATCTACCTTTCTTGCTTCCTGTCTACCCTATTTTTCTTTCTTTCTTTAGTATATATTTATTTTTAGTTTTCAACATTTACTTCCATAAGATTTTGAATTCCAAATTTTCACCCCATCTCGCCCCTTCCCCCACCCCAAGATGGCATGCATTCTGAATACCTTTTCCCCTAGTCTGCCCTCCCTTCTATCTCTTCCCCCCCCTTCTCTTATCCCCTTCCCCTTCTATTTTCCCATAGGGCAGGACAGATTTCTGTACCCCATTTCCTGTACTTCTTATTTCCAAGTTGCATGTAAAAACATTTTTTTAAACATGTGTTTTTAAAACTTTGGGTTCAAATTTTCTCCCTTCCTCCCTCCTCACCCATCCTCATTGAAAAGGCAAGCAACTCAATGCAGTCCATATGCAGGAAGTTATGCAAAATACTTCCATAGTAGACATGTTGTGAAAAACTAACTCTATTTCCCTTAATCCTATCCTGCCCCCCCATTTATTGTATTCTTTCTTTTGACCCTGTCCCTCCTCAGAAGTATTTGTTTCTGATTACCCCTTTCCCAATCTGCCCTCCTCTCTATCATTCCCCTGCTCTCTTGTCCCCTTCCCCCCCTGTTTTCCTGTAGGGTAAGACAGATTTCCATACCCAATTGAGTGTGTATGTTATTCCCTCCTTAAGCCAAATCTATGAGAATAAGATTCATTCATTCCCTCTCACCTTCTCCCTTCCCCTCCACTGTAAGAGCCTTTTCTTATTTGTTTTGTGTGAGATAATTTACCCCATTCTACCTCTCCCTTTCTCCTCCTAGTATAATCCTCTCACCCTTTAATTTTATTCTCCAGATATGACCCCTTCATCTTCAACTCACCCTGTGCCCTCTATCTATCTATACACATGTATTTTTTTTCCCTCCAACTACCCTAATACTGACAAAGGTTTCGTGAGTTATAAATGTCATCTTTCCATGCAGGAATATAAACAGTTCAACCTTAATATGTCTCTTATGATTTCTCTTTCCTATTTACCTCTTCGTGTTCCACTTGAGTCTTGTGTTTGAAAGTCAAATTTTCTATTCAGCTCTGGTCTTTTCATCAAGAATACTTGAAAGTCCTCTATTTCACTGAATGACTATTTTTTCCCCTGAAGGATTATACTCAGTTTTTCTGGGTAGGTGATTCTTGATTGTAATTCTATCTCCTTTGCCCTCTGAATATTATATTCCATGCCCTGCGTCCTTTAATGTAGAAGCTGCTAAATCTTGTGTTATCCTGATTGTGTTTCCACAGTACTTGAATTGTTTCTTTCTGGCTGAGCTTGTATTTTCTCCTTGACCTGGGATCTCTGGAATTTGGCTACAATATTCCTAGGAGTTTTCCTTTGGGGATCCCTTTCAGGAGGAGATCAGTGGATTCTTTCAATTTCTCTTTTGCCCTCTGGTTCTAAAATATCGGGGCAGTTTTCCTTGATAATTTCTTGAAAGATGATGTCTAGGCTCTTTTTTTGATCATGGCTTTCAGATAGTCCAATAATTTTTAAATTCTCTCTCCTGGATCTATTTTCCAGGTCAGTTGTTTTTCCAATGAGATATTTCACATTGTTTTCTAATTTTTCATTCTTTTGGATTTGTTTTACAGTGTCTTGATTTCTCATAAAGTCACTAGCTTCCAATTGCTCTATTCTAATTTTTAAGGAAGTATTTTCTTCAGTAATCTTTTGGACTTCCTTTTCCATTTGGCCAATTTTGTTTTTTTGGGCATTCCTTTCTTTTTGGACCTCTTTTGCCATTTGTGTTAGGCTGTTTTTTAAGGTGTTTTTTTTCAGTATTTTTTTGGGTCTCCTTTAGCAAGCTGTTGACTTGTTTTTCATGATTTTCTTGCATCACTCTCATTTCTCTTCCCAGTTTTTCCTCTACTTCTTTGCTTCTCAAAATCCCTTTTGAGCTCTTCCAAGGCCTGGGACTGATTCATATTTTTCTTGGAGGCTTTGGATGTAGGAGCTTTGACTTTGTTGTCTTCTTCTGGTTGTATATTTTGATCTTCTTTGTCACCAAAGATAATATAGTCTGACTCTTTTTGCGCTGCTTGCTCATGATCCCAGCCAATTACTTGAGTTTTAAACTCTTTGTTAAGGTAAGAGTCTGCTTCCAATGTGGAGAATGTACTGTCCCAAGCTTCAGGGGTTTATACAGCTGTTTTCAGAGATACTTGTAGGGACCTGTAAATTTTCAGTTCTTGCGAGGTGGTATGATAAGGGGCAAGGTGTCTACTCTTTTCCTGGCCTGTGCTCTGGTCTGAGTGACCACAGCACTCCTTTCTGTCCTAGAACTGTGAAGAAGGTTTCTTTCCACAGCCACTACAAGCTCTACCACACCAGCGCTCCTCCTAGCCCCAGGACCACCGCCCAGAACTATGACCCCGATCCAAGCACGGGCAAAGCAAGAGATTCCTGCCTCGGCACTGGCAAATAGATCCCTGAAATCCCCCTCTGATCAGCCACTGGATTCCCCCTCAGTCTGTGGGCCAGAAGCTCAGGATGCAGCCACTGTCCAGGGGCCAAGCTCCTCAGGGAATGGGGCTGAGACCCTGAGCTTCTCTCACCGCAAAAACGGCCTTTTCCCACTGATCTTGTAAGTTGCCTTTGGTGTTCGTGGGTTCAGAAGTCTGCAAACTGCCACAACTGCCCGCGATTTCAGTACACCAAGGCCTGCTCCAGGGTTGCTGCAGTCTGCGCACCCATGCTAAACTGCACTCCTCTCCTCCCCCCTGCGTGATATGCCTTTCTGATCAACCATCCAGGTTATCTTGGGCTGGAAATTTGTTTCACTCTGTCTTTTTGTGGGTTCTGCTGCTTTAGAATTTGTTCAGAGCCATTTTTTTACAGGTATAGGAAGGGGTTTGGGGGAGAGCTCAAGCAAGTCACTGCTTTCACCCATTTTTCCCTATGTCTTTCTTCATCCACCCACTGATTTCATTCACTCCTTACTCCATGGCAAGGCTAATCCCTCCATCCCTACTCAAGATCCATCTCCTTCATCAACTATCCCCTCTTCCCTTTCCAAAGGCTACTTCCTCTCAGCCTAAAAGGTCTTTCTTATTTATTCTTTCATTAGTTGGTTTGCTTACTTGCTTGTTTATTTATTTATGTCTGGTTGTCTGATTTCATTGGTATAATGGATCCTAGGTGTAGAAACTCTTTCTACTGGTGTAGCTGGGCAACTCATCTGTAATTTATAGTTTAAGAGAGTTGCCTGAGCAGTTTGTCCATAGAACCAGTTGCTTGTATGTGTCAGAGGCAGGACTTGAACCCAGGTCTTCCTGATTCCAATGCTGGCCCTCTGTCCACTCATTATGCTCTTTCTCTAATATTTAAATAATAAAGACAAAAACCTCTTTTGACCTGGCTACCAGAACTGGTTCTCATTCTTTCTTTCACAGACTGCTTTCCCTTTACCACCAGGCATCCTGAGAGTAGTTAGTATCTCTTAGTTTTGTCCACTAACAAATCATTTTCTGTTTAAACTCTTGTATTCTGACTTCTACCAAAATCATTTTAACAAAACTTCCATCTTAAAATATGATCAATTCAGTTCATCAAATGTTTATTATATCAACAATGAGCAAAGCATATTCTACCAATAGCAGCCTTTTTAATTTTTATATTATTAATTTAATACCAAATGGTCGCTTTCACATACAAAGTAGAACAGAAAAAGAGGATTGTACATGGAAATGTATATTTTTGTTTATAATTTATGTCCCCAATGCTTAGTGCAGTGCCTAGCGCATAGTAAGCTTGCTTTTCCTTTAGGCATATGATACATTCAACACATAACCTTCAAAGTTGTACTGTTTATCTGTGCTTCCTTCTGGCCTTTCTTCTGTTCTCTTGTGTAAATTTTTAAAAATGCTTCAATGACCCTCTTTTCTTTTTCTTTTTTGTTTTAGCATCTGTCTCCCATCATTCCCACCCCCATCCCCTACAACTGAATAAAAACTAAACCCATGTAACAAATATGTATAATCAAGAAAGACATTTTCCCTCCTTGGCTGTGACTGAAAATAAATGCCTCTTTCTCTGTCCTGGGTTCATTTCTTCTTTGTAACACATTCCATTTGTCAAGTGTTTTTAATTTTTTCAGAATTGTTTTCCATTACAATGTTATTCTTAAATAAATTGTTCTTCAGTTCTACTCACTTCATTCTGCCCAAATTCATAAAAAAATTTCCCAGCTTCCTTCAAAAACCATCTTTTTTAACATATAAATCACCAATCACTGCAACACTGTTGCCCCTATGGTAAGAGATATATTCTTTTTTTTAATCTTTATTTTTCATTAAATATTTCCCAATTACATGTAAAAAAATTTTTACATGTAAAAAACAATCTTTTTTAAAATTAAAAAAACAAAATTTTGTATTTTAAATTATCTTCCTCCCTCCCATCTTAAAAAAGCAAACAATTTGATATCTATTATACATGTTAAGAGGACAGCTAAGTAGCACAGTGGACAGAGTGCCAGGCCTGGAATGAGGAAGATATATAATAGCAGTGTGACTCTGGGCAAGTCACTTAGCGCTGTTTGCCTCAGTTCCTCATCTGTACAATGAGCTGGAGAAGGAAATGGCAAATCACTCCAGTAATTCTGCCCCATCCCCTGAAAATGGGGTCACAAAGAGTCAGACATGACTGAAAAATGACATAACAATAACTTCCTGATTCCAGGCCAGCACCACCTACCTGCCCCATATATTTGACGTAGATGTAAAAGATCCCATCATAAATAAGCAGGAGTAATGAATGAATGAAATACTTCCCACAGCTATGGATAAAAGTAGAGTTCATGAGTATTTTTATAAATATAGTTCAAATTCCCTTCTGATGCTTCAATATGGAAGTGAACTTGGTTTCTCAAATGATATGTCTATCAAGTACACTTACAGGTCTTACCCAGCTGCAAAGGCTTTGAGTGAGTTTCCGATAAGACTTTATGTGTCTGTTGACTGAAGAACATCCTAACATAGTTTAGGGGGCATAGCAGGGGTTTGTTTTTTTTGGCCCTAACAACTCATTAAACCATTTGTATTAAGATATGCAGGGCTTACGATTTGAATCAAAGTGAAACTGTGAATACTTGAAGTATTGGAGTATATAACTACATTGTAATATAGTAGGAAAAGCATTGAACTAAAGAAGACTTTAACTCCCAGCCTGGGAACATTTAACAACCAACTTCTTAACCTTGGGCAAATGGCCTTCACCTGTCTCAATTACAGTTTTCTCCTCTATAAAATGGAGATAATAATACTCATACTACCAACTCTACAGGGTCACTATTATACATATCAAATGAAATAATATATAAAGCATTTTTTAAACTCTGAAGCATGTATTATTAAGTATTATGTTATTTAATGAATTGAGAAGTGGAAGAACAAGAAATTTAGATGACTTAACCAGGGTCAGAATTCTTTCCAGAAACTGACCCTTAGGTTCTCAGGCTGGAGTTTTTTAATTTTTTTCCTTGGCAGATTTCTTTTCCGCTAATATGAAGATGAGCCATAAGTCAAGAGTAGCAGTGGATTTTCCTTATCACTGCACCTGGAACAAAGGTATAGTCAAGAACATTGAATGTTATAAAACACTGCAGTTTAATACTGCTAATTGTAGATGTCCTTATAACCTAACTCTCCCAAAGAAGATGGGCACCACTTTCTATGGGAAGTTATATTTTTTCCTTAAAAAAAAAGTTGATTTTTGTTTGGTTTATGATGAGAGTGTTTTTATTTATTGCGTAGAAACCTTGAAAGATTTTCAAGCTTTTGTGGGCTTAGTTATAACTAAGAAGAAATTGATCGTTCACAGTTACCAAATTATATGTGGCTTCTCGTATACTTGAGAAAAAACTTGTGTAAGAATTTTAAAATACTATATACATGAGTTTCAATGTGTTTATATTTGTTATTGATTTTAAAGTACTTAGTTGAATGAAGACGCCTAAAAGTGGTAGATTAAATCAAATGAAGTAGTATGTCAAGTACTATGCAAACCTCAAAAGACTACATAAAGTCTAGCTTTTATTATTAAATTCTGGACCCAGTCAGCACTGCCATTTAAAGACATAATTTCAGCAGTAAGGGAAGCAGTTTAGGCGATTTCAAGTCGAGCACCCTCTAATGAACAGTGGCAGGGATCCTGCAGCTTTAAGGAAAATTATTTTACGTAAATATCAGAGTCACTCTGGTAGGCAGCTCACATATTTAATTTCCTTCCTGAATAATCAATATAATTACAAGTTGTCTTTCTGTAAGCTTGAGGGAGGAAGCACTCAATCCACATTACCTAGGGAAGGGAACATAGAGATTACAGAAGATGCTTTTTTTTTCATTTAGTTAGGATAAAAACTATTAGTCTAACTATAGTTTTATTTAAATTGTCTCTTCAGAACTCATCATCTAATTATAGACGAACAGAAGCTGACAATCTCAAAATTTCTTTCCACTTAGCATTCAGTAAGACTATGACTTCTAACATACATAATACACAAAGATGGTACTTCTTAGACTTGCAGTGATAGCTCAGATTTCATGCAGTTTTAATTATAATAGCATATTTTCAATTATTTTCCTAACCTAAGAAGCAATTATTTAACCTCCATACCAGTAACTTCTCAGATGATGAAAAAAAAATCTATGAAAGCTGACGTGGTAAAATGAAACTATTTCTAAAATATAATAAAATTTCACCACAAGGTGGCACTAGAAGAATGTATTTTATATGCCCTACATAGCCACATAGAATCCTAGAATCTCACAATAGGAAGGGACAATCCCATCTGAATAAGAATCCCTTGACAAGGATGACCTGACAAGTGGTCATCCAACCTTTTTTTCTCTAGTGTTGGAGAACTTGCTCTTGCAAGGACCAACCAACCTCATAATACTTAACAGCTTGTACTGTTAGGAATTTTTTCTTTTTGCTAACTTAAATCTTCTCTACAATTTCAACCAAGCAACAAGCATTTATTACGTGCTTATTTTGTGCCATGCTTTGTGCTAAGCACTGAAGTTACAAAGACAAAAATTAAACAGTCTCTTCCCTCAAGGGGATTACATTCTCTCCAGAGAGACAAATATAGACATGTATATAATATACAAAAATCAAATATGAGGTTACCTTAGAGGGGAAGGCACTAACAGTGGGTAAGGGAGGGGGTGGTGTGTTGTGAGGGAAGGTAATGTCTTTTATCTGAAACTAAAAGGAAATTTTGGAATTCAAAGAGTTGAAAGTGAGGAGTGCATTCCAGGAATGGGAATCAATCAGTGAAAAGATCTGGAGAAAAGATGTGATGATGTGTATGAGAAATAGTCCCATTTTACATGATGGTAGAGTACATGAAAGGAAATAATATGTAGTAAGGCTTGAAAAGTATATTCAAGGCAGGTTGTGAAGGGCTATAAGTACCAGAAGGTATATATTTGATCCTAAGGGTAATAGGGAGCCAGTGGAGTGTATTGAATTGCGTAGTTAGACCTAAGCTTTGGAAATGTCAGTTTGGCAGCTGTGTTGAGGATAGATTGGAAAGGGAAAGGCTTGAATTAAGATTAATTAGGAGCCTATTGCAGTAGTTTAGCCAAGAGGTGATACGAGCCTAAACTAGGGTGGTACCTGTGAGAGAAGAGAACACATAATGAGAGACCAGGGAAACCATAGGTTCAGGCAATTAACAATTGAATATGTAGAGAGTGAGAGTAAGGAGTCAAGGATGACACTGAGATTGTGAACCTGGGTGCCTGGAAGAATGATATAATAGATTTAACAGAAATAGGAAATTTTAGAAAGGAAACATGTTTTGGAAAGGGAAATGGGGGCAAAGATAATGAAACCTGTTTCTGCCATGAATTTGAGATTTCAGATTACCAAGTCAAATTCTCCAGTAGGCACAGGTGATATGGGATTAGAACACAGGAGAAAGACTAAGGATGGATCTAGAGATCTGGGAGTAATCTGAATAGAGATGTTAATTAAACCTATGGCAACTGATGCGGTTGCTAAATGAGAGAATCTAGAGAGAAGAGGCACTGGGGTATGCATATAATTTTGGGGCATTATATGAATGACAACTTTGCAAAGGAGACTGAGAAAAAGCAGTCAGACAGGTAGGAGAACCAAGTGAGAGGGGTGTCATACTACCTAAATAATGCCAATTAGAAGCTTTTGGATTCACTTTCTTTAACATGCACATACCCCTGGGAGGGTAGTGATTCTGTCAGTTCATACATCATAATTAATTTAATAACTCCCAAGTCCATTCCATTTAGCATGCATTTATTAAATGCCAACAAAAAGGAAATGCATTGTATGAGTTGCTGGAGATAAAGATTAAAAAAAAAACCCCAACATTCTTCCTGCCCTCAAGGGGATTACTTTATAGAGAATAAGTATATATATATAAATATAATACAAGGTAGAATTGATGAGGTAGATGCAGAGAAGTAGATATTGTGCTAGATTTAGAATGAGGAAGACCTGAGTTCAAATCCTGCCTCAGATGCTTCCTAGCTGTGTGATCCTGGACAAGTCACTTAAACCTCTCTATGCCCCAATGTCTTCATTTGTAAAATGCGGATGATAATAGCACCTCCCTCACAGGATTGTTGTAAGGATAAAATAAAATAACATATGTAAAGCACTTTATAAACTTTAAAGTGCTATATAAATCCTAACTATTATTGTGATGATATGGCGAAAAGAGTTCCAGAGAAAATACTCTAGAAAAAATCAAAAGGGATATTGAATGAAATTGTTTATTTCCTAACCTTATTTGAAAATAGCCAATTTGGCCTTTGAGGGGAGGAGGTCAGGTAAAGGAAATGGTCAGTTTGAAGCATGAGGAATTGGGGAGGCCAGGCCTGGCTGGGATTACAGAGCAGGAAAAACTGGGTACCTGGACCATATTAAAGAGGGAATGCCCAGGGGAGGTAAAGGATGAAGAAAGGAAGCTCCCAAGGTTGCTAAAGATGAATTCATCTACTTTTCCATTTTACCAAGGCCCTGAGTAGTTTTATGTCCCTAACTAGATTGTAAACTTCCTTAAGAACAGGGAAAAAGAATTTTAGAATCAGAAGGGGTCTCAGTGGCCGTGTAGTCCAGCCCATATCTGAAAGAAATCCCCACTATAATGTACTTGACAAGTAGTCATGGAACTGCTGCTTGAAGACTTCTAGTGATGGAGAATTCATCACTTCCTAAGGTAATCTATTCTACTTTTGGACCTCTCAAAAAAATAAAACACCAAAAAAAAAGACTACGTTTGCTTCTTTGAAACTTTCGTTATTGTTCCTATTTTTTTTTTGTTCTCAGTGTATAAGAGCAAATTTAATCCTTCCTCCAAATGATAGCCCCTTTCAGAAACTTATTGTCACGCCCAGGCTTCTCTTCTCTAGGCTAACTGTCTCCACTTCCTTCAAGTCATCTTTTTAAAATTCTGGACTTATTAAAGACCAAATAAAATAAGCAGCTAGGTGGTAAAGTGGATAGGGTATAAGGCCTGGAGTCAGAAAGACTCACCTTCCCTAATTCAAATCTGACTTCAGACACTTACTAGCTGTGTGACCCTGGGCAAGTCACTTAACCCTGTTTGCCTCAGTTTCCTCATCTGTAAAATGAACTGGAGAAAGAAATGGCAAATTGTTCCAATATCTTTGCCAAGAAAACCCCAAATGGGGTCATGAAGAGTTAGACATTGCTGAAACAACTGAACAATAGCAACAATAAAATAAGCATTCTCATGTAATATAGAGCATAAAAAGAGGGTTGTATGTAAAACTCTTAAATAGCTATTATATACAGCTTGCTTTTCTTTTTAAGTTTATGATAGTTGAACATGTAACTTTCATTGTTGTCCTACTTATGTGTAATGCCTTCTTTCTGTTTTTTATGTTCATTTTAAAAAAATATTTCAATGACCAGCTTTTCTTTTTCTTTGTTCTTTTTTGGTTTTGTTTTTAGTAACTCACTAACAAATAAACAAACAAAAAACTCCTTGTAACAAATAGTCATGCAAGCCATATTTCCACACTGGCTGTGTCCAAATAAGTATGTCTCATTCAGCATATTGTCCCCTCATTCCTCTATCAGGACAGTGGATAGCATATCTATCTTTTGGAATGGTAATTGCATTGACCAGGGTTCTTAAGTCTTTCAAAGTTTTCTACATAATGTTGTTTTTATTATATAAATTGTCCTGGTTCTGCTCTCTTTACTCTGCATCAGTTCATAATGTCTTCCTAGGTTTTTCTGAAAATGTTCCTTTCATCAATTCTAATGGCACATAGTGTTTCATTACATTTGCATACTATAATTTGTTCATCTGTTCCCATACTACAAACCACCCTTAGTTTCTAGTTCTGTGCTATAAGAAAAAGAGCTGCTATAAATAGTTTTGTTAAGATGGTTTCTTTTCCTCTTTCTTGTTTAAAAAAAATTCTTGTTTGGGCTTTTGCCTCAATAATGAAGCAAACTCAGGTAGAGAAAATTAAAGTTTACTGTAGCACTTGCTGCAAAAACAAGTTGAATGCAATCAGGCAACAAACTTCAAGCCCTGTGCTGCTGTTTTATAGAGGTAATAGGGGAATGACAATCCTGATAGGAACATATTTCTAAAGGGGGGATGAGCTAGCATCCAACATACTCTTTTAGGCCTCTCCCAACACACTGGTTAACACCCAGAAGACAAGCAAGACTGGAAACAGTGGGGTCACTACTGACTCAGCACAAACTTTGGTAATTTTCTCCTGTGGTGCTAACCATACTTTTGGTGCAGAGCCACAGTTAGACCTAAATCAGGCCTCTTTCTTCAATGGCAACATCCCAATCTCTGTTGCCTGTAAATATGGGAGTTGGCTTGGGGATCAGTCCTTTGTACCAAGGGAAGCAATATAAACATAAAGAGCACACTGCCTCTATAAGGATACACAAGGAAAAACAACCATAAATAGATACTTTAGCCACTGAAAAGTTCTTTACCCTAAAACATATCTATAGCCCATAGACTTTGGCAGTTCAATATGGTAATTCTGTTGGTGTTTAAATTGTAAGGGAGGGGCAGCTAGATGGCACAGTGGATAGAGCATCAGCCCTGGTGTCAGGAGGACCTGAGTTCAAATCTGGCCTTAGACACATGATATTCACTAGCAGTGTGACCCCAGGCAAGTCACTTAACCCCATCGCCTTGACAAAAAAAAAATTGTAGGGGATCCATTTTCATTCCTCCCCCACTCCTCATTTTTATCACAGTTCCCTTCCACAGGGACTCTTGACAAGAAAAACAGCCAGAGACCACATGAAGGGCCTTTGCATAAACACCATGGGCAAACCATGAACTGCAAACATGCAGTACAAGGGCCTCAGTTCCTACAATGGCATCAGTTCAAGCAGAAATAATAAGAGCTTACAAAATAGGTAACAGATCCATAACATACATAGGACTAACATAATGAGCAAACTTACAATAGGCAAATAAAGAAACCCAATGTAGCAATAGCTTTAGGGATGTCAAGTCCTTTGGCAGAGAGAGATCTTCTCGGGCCTGGCAAGCAGTTCCTATGCATCTCTCAAACTGCTGCCTATGGATCAGGGCAGGCCTATGGAGGCATTTTTCAACTCTCTTCAGGTCCTAGGAGAATTTTGGAGATCCTTTAGATAAAAGTTGCTAAAACCTGCTAGTGATAAGACTTAGTATATTTTAATGAACTGTGACAAAATCTAATCATATTGGTCTTCTAGTAATTAGTTCATGTGGAGAAAACCTGTTGTGGCCTTACAGAACTGGTTCTAACAATTAAAAGGCTATGAGAACACTGAATTAGGAACCTATAATTCACCTGAAACTAGAGGATTTGGGTTTTTACATAGCACTTCACAGGCCTAAGTTATACACACACACACACACACACACACACACACACACACACACACACACACACACACACATATATATATGTGACTATATAACTATCAGCAATGTGACAAGTCTAAGAGCTCAGGATATGGAGCTGACCACAAGTTCAGATCAAAAGTAGTAATATCTTTCATACTTGCATCCTATTATGGTAACTTGGATGTTTTAGTATTAATATGTGAATAAAAGGTTTAATATTGCAACGACAAACTTCCACTATTTACCTGCCCTAATAATAGAAATTTGCTATGAAAGTAAAAGGGAGGGATATGGTTGTAAACTTCAAGGGCACAGACTGATCTGACATAAGGTACAACAGGGGAAAACACCTTTAGTTCTGTTTGATTCCAGTCAAGAGTCATATTTAACAGCTAATTGTGTGGCAGAGTTCCACATTTATTCACAGGGTATCAAAGTCAGGCTCAGAATTTACTAGGTGGGAAGATTGCCTGTTCAGAAAAGAAATAACATAATGGAGAAACTAAGTCAAGAGAGTCCTACCTTTGCCTTTGCTAGATCATCCCCTGAACTTTCCCAGATATGGACATCCACTTCTAGCAGGTCTCAGGCCACACTCCCTTTGTGCAGCATGCAGCTTTCCACGTGAATGGTATACTATTAGCTTAATAGTAATTCAAACAATCAGACCTGAAATCAAAGTCAGAATAATATCAAACTACAATCTCATGAGAATTTGTCTCAAATAGCAAATTTGCAATAATCGTAGCTTAGGGCTAGGTTATTCTAACTTTTTCCGTGTTGCAAAAATAATTAACCATGAGCACATATAAGGACATCTTATTTACCCTTCACTTACGATGTAAGAATAACAACATTCTGGAGTTGCACATGTACAGTAAATACATGATAGTTGACTCCAAATCCAAGAAAAATGCTGACTGCATAAAGCCCCCAATTTTTTACTGCCTCTTAACCCCTGAGGTAAAATAAAGCCTTTAAATCTAAGGTCTATTGTTACTCAGTTGGGTCAAAGATGCAACTCTAATACTATGATAGTACTTATCAACAGGTACAATTTCATAATTTTATAAATGATAGCCAAATAATATGTCAGATAAAACTCACTCTGTACTATAAGCAAACTTGTAGGTCCCACCCTACACTTTGGTGGTGAGTGTGATGGAAGAGTGGATCTCAGTTTTTCAATAAACCAATTCATTATTTTAGAATTTCAAAATATTTAGCAACTTCTTTCACATGGTTCATAAGATTTTATAATCTTTTCCAAGAAGATGATCCTAAAGAACCTGGTAAGTTTACAGATAAGGAGATTTTACAGTGTCTTTTTTTTTTGTACTTTGGCCCACAGTAATTATTATTCTTCCTTTTAAAGGAAAATATATCCAATTAAAAACTTGATAGACTTTAACATTATGACAACAGCCTTTAATAACTTGATAATTTCACAGCATCCGTGTCAAAAAAGGAGTTAATTTTCTAATGATGCAATTGTATCATCCTCTTAATAGCATTTCTTATACAATGCTTTCCCAAATTCACAATATAAGAAAATTTAAAAGCATAACATACACAGCATTATTAATTTAAACATGAAATAAAACATTGCCAGTCAAATGACATCAATTCAGTTGAATGCATCTCTGAATTAATTTCGTTCATCTTATCACTTTTGGCATTCTATACTAATTGCATTCAAGACTGGCACAGAATAATTTTGATCCAGTTATACTTTAAAAAAATATTTTGCAGTTTCTAAACATATTGCCTTAATGGCAGATATTAAGTGTTTTTTCCATTAAGGCTTAATTTACCTATGAAAGGTCAAAGATTACAATTATCTTAACAAGAGAACATATCTCACTTAAAATGAGATGAATAAATCCAATCACATCTAGATCTATATTTATAAGTGGAATCATATAGAATCTCAATTTTGCCAAGGGCCATTTACTGCTAATACTTGAAATTATAAGGCCAGCTACTTTCAATCAGTCTATTGCCAAAGATTCAAAGTAACAGTTTTGTATTTTCACCCCCCTTTTAGGATTCATGGAGATTTTCAGAAACATGGAAATTGCAAACATAACCTGTTATGTAGTAATGAAATTATGAATGTATATCCCTTACATAAGGACTAAGATGTATCCTTCTAGTGGTCCTTCAAGGACAGAATTTTAGTGTCATTCTGGAATAATTCCATTCTGCAAATTTATTACTATAGTTTCCATTTGGTAAATGTTGTAACTTGATAGAATATTGTCAAAATAAGCAGTTCTTCAACTGGTGTTCACAATTTTACAGGCTTATCTCAAAGAGTTTAAAAAAACTCCTCAAATCTCAATTTCCAAACCCTTAACTTTCAAACCCTCCATTCACAGTCAGTACAGACTCCAATTTCCTTGCACTTTCCACCCAGTCTTCTCTTGTCTCTACTTGCTTAAGCCTTCTCTTTCTTTTCTCTTCCAGTGGACTTTATTTAAAGCCCTTCAGACTTCAAAATTGACCCTTTCTTGTTACACTCTGATTTAATTCTTCACTTTACCTTCTCTTCTTTTCTTTATTTCCATCTCATCCTTAGTTCCCAGTCTTATGCTGGTCATATCCACTCCACTGAATCTTTTTGATATGAATTTTCTTTTACATTTCAAGTTACATAGTCTATTTCAATTTCATTTAGGTGACTTTGCCTCTAATTTACCTAAACAATTAAGTTCTGTTGAATAATTTCAAATTGGCTTCTACAAATCAGAAGAAAAGAAATAGAAAAAAAAATTCTATTTTTTTCTTCTCCCTCTTTGTCTCTGCCTTTTCTATACTGGCCAGGGTTGTGCAGTCAGAAAGAATCTCAGTTTTCCTCTTTATCTCCCCATAAGAGTCTGAACAAAGGTCAGTGAGTAAATAGATCTGTTTCTCCCACTGTTCTAAATTCCCTTGTGATGTTGTCTCATGAAGGGCTTTTATGGGTGATGAGATGTTCTACTTCGGCCTTACTGAAGACGCCCCTAATTCCCAGAAACCTCCATCCCCTGTCGTTGTAAAGATTAATTCCCATTAGTCCCAATAAGGTCCGGGCCCAGGTGATGTGGAGATGGGGTTGGTGGTCCTTTCTTACAGGTCCCTCTGGGGTTTTCTAAATCTCCCTTTCCTTTCCTTAATCTCTTCTCATTCTCTTCCCTCAAGGGTATTCTGGTTTTAATTGCATTGATAATAGAGGACAATTTTCTGTTTCAAAGTCACTGAAATCTTTGTTGTTGTTGTTGTTGTTTTTAGCTTTGGCTATAGATCTTTGAGTCTTGTTTAATATGCACATCTGACTGACTATAATCCCCAGGTTCCATCCTTTATCTGGCTGAACTTTCTTTTTTCTTTATTCCACAACTCTCCCAGTGCCAACCAAGCAGTGAAGCTCAGTAGACAAAAGGATTCCCTTTTTTCTGAAGCTTTAGCCACTTGTCTACTTGGGAGTTGGGAGGAAGCTGGCCCCTCTAGATCCCTATTTGAATTTGAATACTTATACTCCCTTGCAAATGAGGGTCACTCCCCAGCAAGCTCCTTTCTTACCTACTTTTCTGTGTGCTCAGCTTCTCTTTATGCACAAATGAGAAAAAAAAAATCCAAATTTGGATTTGGGAGCTATTTCTCCTTACCCTACCTGAGTATGGGGAGTTAAATTCTCTCATGACTGCGTGGTGGTATCAGAGTGGGGAGTCTGTTGCTACCCTCTATGAGACAAAGGCCCAGTTTGCTGTCTGGAAGTTGGAATAGAATTCCCCAGTGAGTATCTCCCCCCTCCTCTGTGAAGTGTCCTCTTGGCTTGCTCACCAAAAATTGTTAAAAGAAAATCATTATTCAGACCTTTCCCCTCAATAATGAAACAAACTCAGGTAGAGAAAATTAAAAGACGTTATTGTAGTGCCCCAGGGAAAAAGCAAGCTGAATGCAGCCAGGTAATGAAATTTAACCCTGTGCTGAGGTTATATAGATGAGTATCATAATAAGGGAAAGACAATCGTAATAGGTGCACATTTCTAAAAAGGGATGGGCTTTGGGCAGCTAGGTGGACACTTACTAGCTGTGTGACCCTGGGCAAGTCACTTAACCCCAATTGCCTAAAAAAACCAAAAAACAAACAAAAATAAATAAATAAATAAAAAGGGATGCACTAGTGGCATAGGTTTTCCTTTATTGCAGCATCATAGGGAAATGAGACTAGAGATAAGGAGGTGGGATACAAAGAATTTTCTCACAATTGCACATCTCAAGCAACACATATGTGTTATTTGAAAACTGGCCCCACATTTATCAATCAGTTGTTGTTTCTCTGTTCCTTTGATGGTTTACAGACACTTGAGGGAAAAGTGGTATACTTTTTTTTTCCTTAATGGTATTTTTTTCCCAATTACATGTAAAGATAGTTTTCAATATTCATTTTTGTAAAATTTTGGGCTCCAAATTTTCCTCTCTCCTTTCCCACTGCTCTCCCCAAGACAGCAAGCAATCTGATATGGGTTAGACATGTACAATCATGTTAAACATATTTCTACATTAGTCATGTTGTGAAAGAAGAAGCAGAACAGAAAGGAAAAGCCTTTTTTGAGGAAGAAAAAACAAAAAAAATTAAAATAGTATGCTTTGATCTGCATTTAAACTTCATAGTTCTTTCTCTGGATGTGGTTAGCATTTTCTATCACAAGTCTTTTGGAATTGTGTTGCTGAGAAGAGCTAAGTCTATCATAATGTTGCTGTTGCTATGTACAGTGTTCTCCTAGTTCTGCTCATTTCACTCAGCATCAGTTCATATAAGTCTTTCTAGGTTTTTCTGAAATCCGCCTACTCATCAATTCTTAAACCACAATCATATTCCATTATATTCTCTCTTCCCCTCAACTTAGAAAGTCCCTAATCTTTCCTCCAATTAGAAATCAAATTACCTAATATTGTATTCTTTCCTTTGAATTGGTCCTATTTAATTGTTTTTATGTATAAAAGTCTGTCTCCCTCTGTATTTGGAGTCTAGCCCAAAGCTGAAGAAGGGGCCTGTCTTGATTTGTTAGGCAATTGGCGTGCATTTGCTTAATAAATTGATATGCCTGGGAGCTCAAATCTTTGTTTCTTCAGTCATTTCCATCTTTCACCACAACATAGCTTTTCTGAGGGAGCTTAGAGCCTGTTTAATGGCAGATTTGCATCTTGTCAATAAATTGATTTTGCTTGTAACCTTGTGCCTCAGTTTGCTTTAGTTTTGGTCATAATATATGATACTGTTAGAAAAACCTGAAACAAAAATCTATTACAGGAATGTGTGAAGGAAAGCCTTTATTACGCTTCTCGAGAGAAGTGGGCACACCACACCCTAGTATAGCATGTGTGTGCCAACACGGAAGCAGAGCCACCATTTAAATGGTTAGTTAAATCCATACTCCTCCCATTTGAGCTGGGATTGGATCAGCTTATTTGGATTACACTCTTCCTGAACCACCCATCCCATGTTGCTCCTTGTCATGTTAATCCCTCCCTGTCATGCGTCCTATGTTCAAAAATGGCAGCTGTCTTCACCCTTGGAGTGTGTCAGTTAATACTCAATAAGCTTATTAAGCAAGTGCAGTGGAGAAAAGCCTTTGCCTGGTCCTTGACCCTGACCTGTTGCAACTGGTTTAGCCTTTAGGGCTCTGTCTTAAGGAAGTAGTGGTTTTGCAGAGTGTTTGGGGCACTTTCAGATTGGTTGAGGGACTATGCACAGGATCTTGGGAGTCCCCCTCAGAATTCCTGTGTTTTGCTGTGGAAGCCTAACTTCTAAATCTTTCCCACAATATCATCTCAGGAAATGAGACAGTAGCACTGAGAGGTGGGTATATGTGTGTTTATTCAGGTAATTGTAGTGTACACATTACCCAGCCTATGCCCCACCTGGCTATACAACAGTAGATAGACTTTAAGATTAGGTATATCGACTGGACCTGTGATTTCATTAAAATAGAGAACTCTGGGGTGAGGTAGCTCCCTCCACCAATACAACTCAACACCTTTTTCGAGGCATGTAGTCTTTGAGAAGTGTCTGTAATAATGATAGCATATTTTCCATGTCCCCTTCTTTTCTCTATCCCTTCAGGGGACTTGAGGAAGTTTTTGTTGTCACTGTTAATCATTTATACATATTGTTCTCCTACTTTCCTTCTTTTGCATCACATCACATAGTTTTGTTGTTGAATACAGTTGTAGTTAATGAATAATATATATTTTTCTTCTGACTGTTTTATTCCCTCTCCATGACTTCATCACTTCCATATGTCTGTGTAGTCTTAATATTTGTAATTTTGAGTATGTAATAATATGTTAATGTACCCCCAACTTATTTAGCCCTTTCCCAATTATTTGACATATAGGGTATTTCCAGGGTTGTTTTATTTTTACCCCCATTAAAAATAAAGCTACTATAAATATATAAATTTTATAATTACATTTTTTTCATGGGAAAAAATCACTCATTACACCACTTCAAAAAAGGTAAGTAGAGACAGTTATTAGGAGTTCTGTTTTCTTCTTTTACAGATACAATTCCACTAGAACAAATACAGAGAACTTAAATGGAATGAACATGCCATCCCTGTATTTCTTTTTTTTTCTTTTTTTAGGCAATTAGGGTTAAGTGACTTGCCCAGGGTCACACAGCTAGTAAGTGTCAAGTGTTTGATCTGAGGCCAGAATTGAACTCAGGTCCTCCTGACTTCAGGGCTGGTGCTCTATCCCCTACGCCACCTAGCTGCCCTTCCTGTATTTCTCCATAGCTTGTTCTGTTACATTAGGTTATAAAGTAGATCATATTTTAGTTCATTAAAAACTAGGTCATTAGAAAGCAGATTATGTTTCCCTTTGGCACCAATCAATAGTTAGGGATCCTGGCTGAGAAATGCAAATAAACCCTCTAACCAATAATAAATCAGAAAAACAAAAATAGGATGACTCTAAGCCCTCTATAATAATCTTAAATAACAAAATAAAATTTAAAAAACCTTTGACATCTTCTAATCAAACCTTCCCAGAGGAAGAAACTGAGTCTCAGAGAGGTTAGCTGCCTTGCCCAAGGTCACAGATAATAAGTAACAGAGTCCATTTCAGCTCTGTAATTCTGGTGTTGGTTGTGAGGATTTTAAAAAGTAGAAGTCTCTTTAAGACATTTTGATTATTCAACATCTTTATAATTATAATAATTTATATTTATTTAGCACTTTAAGCTTTAAAAATCTGTACTGTGTTCTCATATGGCATGCCTTCTTGAAGTTCTGTAAACAGGCAGTGGCTTGCATGTTCTACTGGTAATCATGTAATGTCAGGAGTTTGAGAGGACAGCTCCCAGTGTATTGGGTAGGTACTCTGTGTAGAAGTAATGGGAGGATGTGGACAAGGGTTGCACAGGATTAGAGGGCATGGATTAGTTGCGACTGGCACCTCCGGAGGGCCACATTTTTGAGATCATAGGTCCTTCAAAGTACCCAAGTATAATATATGATAATAACAGTCAATGAGCATTTATTAAGCACTTATGATATCCCAAGTACCAAGGATATGAAGAAATGTAGAAACACTGTCCTGGACCCTAGGAAGCTTATATTTTATTAATAGGGGAAGCAAGATGTAAATAATGATATACATGCAAGATACATACCGTGCAAATGAGTGGAGTGGAGCAAAAGAGACTAGGAAATACTTCCTGAAAAAGGAGGGATTTGACATGAGTCTTGAAAGAAGCCAGGGAAACCAAGAAGAGGAAGAGCATTCCAGGAATGGGAAATACAGGACAAAAGGCACGGTGTTGGGAGAGGTGTCACATGTGAGAAGCAGCAAGGCCAATGTTATGGGGGACATTTTATGCAGGAACTACTGAGTGTTTCAAGTAAATGTATTTTGGTCTTAAAATATGTATTTTTTTAGTTTAGTCTATTTTGTTGAGAGGTGCCAGAAGGGAGAGTCTTACATAATAATAGTATTCCTATTGGAAGCTTTGGGAAGAGAAAAAGGATAAAAGCAAAACTGGAGAAACAGAATTTCAACATAGTTCATTACTGAAACCTCCAACTGAAAAATAAATCTTCTCTTTTCCCATACTTTTCATTTTGGAGCACTTAACAGAAGTTAGTCTGCTGTTTGTATTTATTTTCTTCCTGTTTAAACCATTTCCTCATTGTCTCAGCAAATAGCCATATGCTTTGGCTTGCTTTGTCCTTTAACCAAAAGAGTCACAAAAAGGTCATAAAAGTTTATGAACAAAACGAGGAAAACAGCTTCTCTCACTGCTGGATGACAAAGTTCATAAATAATATGCTGCCTCAGCCTTACAGATACCCTGGATGTCAGCTGAATTTATATAGACTCTTTGAAGACAGCACAGTCTCTAGACAGTGTCATACTGACCCATGATAAGAAAGCATTTTCTTGCTGTGCTTCTTTCATGGAGAACTTTCGTCTGTCTTTGATCTGTGCAGGTAGAGAAGGCAACCTTCTGACTACATTTCTGCCAAGATCTCTTTTCTAGACCCCACTTGGATCTCCATTCCACAGCCTCAAATGCAAATGGGAAAACTACCAGCATTTGATACAGCCCATTGACAGCTATAACACCAAGAGTGTTATTAGAGATAGAATAACCAGGTATGGTAATGGCATGGAGACACTGGCACAGGACTGCTCAGCATGGTGTGCCCACATCAGAAAAGGTGCTGTGCTCTATGGGCAAAGCAGAATTGAAATAGCTCAAGAGAAACACAAGATATGCAAACTTAGAGAATCCACCCCAAAGGTTCACATGGACTATTTGTGCCAGACCTGTGGTAGAAATTTCCAAGCTTGTATTGGTCTGATCAACCACAGTTAGACACACTAAAACTTGACTCTAGTATAATGATGTCATTTTGGTCCTCTTCAAAAATGAAGGACAACAACCTAAGGTTTACTACAAAGCACTTCAAAATATTATCTCAATTGATCCTTATAATAATCCTGGAAGGTAGATGCTATTGTTATCCCCATTATATAAATGAGGACACCTAGGCAGAGGTTAAGTGACTTGGCCATAGTAACACAACTTAATAAGTTTCTGAGGGTGAATTTGAACTTGGGTCTTCCTAACTCAAGGACTAGTACTTTATCCATTACACCATTTACCTATAAACCTAAGTTCCTTGACAATAGGAAATGCTTTTTAATTTTGTTTTTACATTCCCAGCATTTAGCACAGTATCTTACATATAGTAAGTGCTTAAATCAAGTTGATCCTTAGAGATCAGGACTGGCTGCACCTCTACAAATTATTCTTTGAAATGAGGTATACTAGGTGGTGCAGTGGTTAGAGTGCAGGGCCTGGAGTCAGGAAGACTCATCTTCCTGAGTTTAAATCTGGCCTCAGATACTTACTTGCTGTGTGACTCTGGGCAAGTCATTTAGCCCTGTTTGCCTCAGTTTCCTCATCTGCAAAATGAGCTGCAGAAGGAAATGGCAAACCACTCCTGTATCTTTGACAAGAAAACCCCAGATGGGGTCATGGAGAGTCGGATAAGACTGAAGCTACTGAACAACAACAACAATACATAAGAGAAATTCTAGGTGTTGGTACAGAAATCCACATTAGACATTGGATTATAATAACATAACATCAGAACATAAAACAAATATTTATATAGCACTTCAAGGTTTGCAAGATGTCTACTACATACATATACACACGTATACACACACACACACACACACACATATATGTACTTTCATATATGTGTGTGTATATAGAATCTCATTTGATCTTCAAAAAGGCCCTGTGAAATAGGGACTATCATCCTAATTTTAGAAAATGAAGAAACTGAGGCTGAAAGGTTAATTTTTTTCCTTTTTTTTTTTTTTTGGTGAGGCAATTGGGATTAAGTGACTTAACCAGAGTTACACAGCTAGTGAGTGTCATGTGTCTGAGTTCAGACTTGAACTCAGGACTCAGGGCCAGTGCTCTATCCACTGTGCCACCTAGCTGCCCCCAAAGAAGGTTAATTTAAGTAACTTATGGGGAGCTAGTAATTATCTGAGGCAGGATTTTAATTTGAATCTTCCTGATTCCAAATCTAGCACTCTTGCACTCTATCCATTATGCCACCTCACTGCCTCCAAAATTTTGTAGGTTTCAGAGCAGAAAGGGAGGTTAGAGATCATCTAATTTATTAGCCCATTCCTTTACAGATGAGAACATTAAGGGCCCAAAGTCTTCGTTAACATCACACAAGGAATAATCATTAGCAGAGCTACAATTCAAACCCAGGTCCTCTGGCACCAAACTGAGCGCTCTTCTTGCTATGCCACACATTCACTCCCTCACCCCTCCCACCACCCTACTCCTTTTAATAATGCTTTCTTTTACTAAAAGCCAGCTTCCTGAAGTAAGTTGAAGACATAGAAGGAAAAATGGAATATTTTCTTTTTTAGCTCAGAAGATAATAAAATAATTAGACTCTGTTCATCTACATATAAAGTTTATTTTTATAGGAATACTCACTGCAAACACCTTCAAACAAGTCTAAAGAAATGAGAAGTGCTCTGCAGTTTCAGAATTTTGAATGAAATGAAAACGCAAACTTCTTTCTTCTCATGTAAAAAGGAAATGAAAAAATCTCACATGTTGTAGAAACTGAAAGGTAATTACCCATTCTGGTTAGTTTATGTAATCCATGCCACATGGTCAATGCAACGAGTTTCTCTTTTGTATATTTTAATGTCTCAAGAAAAGTCTAGTTACCCTAGTTGACTAACCTTTGCTGCATTCACCTTTCTGTCTGGAGGTTTCAGCTCTGTCCTGTCAGCTGGTTCCTGCCATTTTAAGTCTTATTATATGAGCCACCAAAAACTCTAAGGCATATAGGAACCAGCACTGAAAAAAAAATGAAACTTTTTTCTTAAATGGAATGAAGGCCAGGAAAATCTGCCATGAAGCACTGAGCACTATATTTCTCATTTTTTTATATTTTTCGTTAACACTTTAGGTTATACATCAAATTGCTACCTGAAGGGTAGGGACCTCTTTTCTTCTTCTTTATTGCCCTTACAGCATCCATCAGAAATCTTGCACATAGTAGGCATTCACTAAGTATTTCAGTTAATGAGACCCCTGGGTTTTCAGTGACAAAAAGGCAGCTATTTAAAAGATCTTTTAGAAATATTGTCATACTTCATATATACAATGGATATCTAATTTCTCACATTCTTAATGGGTGAGGGGGGATGGAGGGAGAGAGAGAATTTGGAACTGAAAATAAATATAAAGGATTGTATTGTCATAGAGCTTTAGCATTTCGAATAATAACTCTTCTCTGACTCAGTTAAATAAGCATTCAAAGAATACTCAAGAGATTAACTGACTCCCCAAGGTCTCACAGATAATCATGATTATAATTATGATAATAGCTTGTATTTATATAGGACTTTAAGGTTGGCAAAGCCATTTAGATGCATTATCTCATTGAAATCTCCAAAAAACTCTATGAGATCAATATTATTATTTTTACTCCCATTCTACAGATGATTCACACAGAGCCACACAGCTACTAAGTATCTAAAACTGGATTCAAATCCAGATCTTTCTGACTCCAAATACAGCACTCTGCATACCATACCAAGTAGCAGAGATGGAATTTGAACCTACATATTACAGATTCTAAGTCCAGGGCTCTACTCTCTGCCACACTGCATTTCACCTACCCCATCATTACCCTGCCCCCATTACAAGCATTTTCATTTCTTTCTCTTAGAACAATTCTATTAAAAAGGTTGGTGTTAATTCTGCCTAATTTATAAGGGATTTGCACAGAGGCAAAAATCAAATTAACAGCAGAGCTAGTGAATCCATGGGATAGAAAGCATTTAGTCCTGAACCACTTTAGAAAACTTTCCATCTTAATTTTTAAAACTTTAGGAGAGTTCAAAATCGCCCTCAAAAGTCTATTCCAGTCATTTAGCTTGCCATCTGTTAGTCTGTCTGAATATTTTGTATTCAGACGTCTACCAAAATCTAAACAATACTCATAAGCTCATTTCCTTGTCTGTCTGACTTCCTACTCAGTCTTTTTGCTGGTTCATTGTCTTCCTTGTGAGATTCTTTACAGACTGTATCTTGACTATCTTTGCTCTTTCTACTCATTTCAAATGGATTTAATTATCTCCTCTACAAACACGACTCCTAAATCTATATCTAACCTTGTATCTCCTCTGAACTCCAGTGATATATCTCCAACTTCTTGCTAGACATCTCTATCCAGATTTACCATTGGTACTTCAAACTTAACATATTAAAAATATTCACCCTGAACTGCTCTTCCAATTTCTTCATTTGTTTTTGGCACCATTTTCCTCACAGTCCCAGTTTCAAAACCCTTGAGCCATTTTCAACTCTCTCCCCTCCTTCTCCATTCCCCCCTCCCCACTACCACACATATACCCATTCATTCAGGTTCAAATCTTGTTAAATCTACTTCTTCAACATCTTTTGGATCTGTCCCTCACCTCTCCGCTCTCATGGCCACTTTCCTAATATAAATGCTCATCATCTCTAACCTATTGCAAATACCTTCCATTCTCCTTCTTCTCCAGTATATCTTTTATATAGTTGCCAAAATAATCTTCCTAAAACAGAAGTCTGAACATGTCATTTACTTACTAAAAACACTTTTAGAGCTACCCATCTACCTAAAGAAAAAAATACAAATCTCTTGGTGAGAGAGGCAATGCCTTGGAATAGATAAGACCTGGAGTCAAGAAGATCGTGGTTCAAATCTCACCTGAGATACTTACTAGCTGTGTGACCTTGATCAAATCATTTAACTTCTCTCAACCTCCATTTCCTTATCTGTCAAATTGGGATGATAATAGCTCCCACCTCACAGAGTTGTTAGAAATATATAATGCTTCTAAAATAATGCATGTAAAGTATTTTATAAACTTTAAGCTATATAAATTCAAATTATTATTAGCCACATACCTTTTCAGTCTTCTTCCACCTTACATCCCAACCTCCCTGTCCCCCACATACATACATGTACTCTGCAATACAGTGACACTGGTCTTTTTGCTGTTCCTCATACACAACACTCTCTCTCTCTCTCTCTCTCTCTCTCTCTCTCTCTCTCTCTCTCTTCTCTCTCTCTCTCTCTCTCTCTCTCTCTCTCTCTCTCTCTCTCTCTCTTTCTCTCTTTATCTTTTTCCATCTCTCCCTCTTCCCCACCCCAGAATTTTCTCTGGCTGTTCCCCATGCATGGAATGTGTTCCCTCCTCATCTTTGTCTCCCAGTTTCCTTGGCTTACTTCAAGTCCCAGCTAAAATCTCACCTACTTCAGGAAGCCTTTCCTGATTTAATCAATAAACATTGATTGATTGTTTCCTCTTAACTCTAGTGCCTGTAATTTATACTGTGTATAGCTGTAGTTTACATGTTGTCTCTTCCATTAGACTCTCAACTTCTTGAGAGCAGGGATGATCTTTTTCCATTCTTTTTATTCCCAGCACTTAGTGCTTGGCACATAGTGGACATTTAATAAATGCTTATTGACTGACTGTCATTTAGGGCTCCCAACAAGATGATTCCAATCTACCTTTGCAGTCTATTTCACATCACTTCCTTTCATTTAGTCTGGATAAAATTGTCCAGAAAGATCTAGAGTTTATGGGCCTCTTTGAGATCTATAAGGCTCACTTGCTGGAGGCTCCCCTCTGGTCTAGACCAATACTCTCCATTCTTTTTTGATTACACATCCCTATTAGTAATACGTTTTGAAGAGTGTACCACTAATGTGAATGCAACAGAGAACTGGTTAATAAGCCCAATCCTTATAAGCCAATGTAACATATTCATCAGAGTTCTCAGCTGATGCAATTCTCCATATGGAAGAGACTGGGAAGCCAGCTTCTGGGAAAGTTGTGCTGAAATGAAAGTGCCTTAGACAGACTTCAGAGCATGCATAGATATTCTGTAACTAGAAGGCCATTGCAGTAATCCAGGCAAAAGGCAATGAGAGTCTAAACTAGGATAGTGGCTACATGACCAGAGATGGAGGTCATATATAAGAAATATCGTAGAGATAGAAACCACAGGATTTGGCAACTGATTATATATATTAGGCAGCTGGGTGGTGCAGTGCATAGAGTCCTGGACTTGGAGTCAGGATAAACTTGAGTTTGAATTCTGCCTCAGAACCTTATTAGCTATTTAACCCTAAACAAGTCACTTAACTTTTGCCTCAGTTTGTCCATCTACAAAATGTGGATTATAACAGGCCCTACCTCCCAGGGTTGTGAGGATCAAATAAAATATTATTTGCAAATAGCAAAATAGCTATAATTGTATGTGGAATGAATGAGAGTGAAGAGTTGAAAATGACTCCAAAGTTATGACCCTGTAAGACTGGAGGGATGGTGGTGTCTTGACAGAAATAGAAAACTAGGGAAGATAGGCCTGTGTGGGGAAAGATCATGCAGTCAGATCTAAGATGTAGATCACAGCCCACCCATGCTTGCTCATCCTATGCAACTCACTCTGTCCCACCAAAAATGAAAAGGGGAGGGTGGGCATTCTTCCTTACAGGTGACTGCTTCAGGTCACAGAGCCTGTCCTCCAAATGGTGACCACTCCAGGGGGTGTAAGGGACAGGAGGTAGGTATTCTGGGGTGGGAGGGGTCCTTGGCAGGAGCTGCTGGTGGTGTTCTGGTAGAAGTTAGATTGTCTGCACAGTCAAGGGAGGGTAGAATGGGGGGAGTGCTGACGAATAATGGTAGATATAATCACGTTGGAAACAAGCCCCAGGATTGTCTGTCAGGGAGGGTGGGATGGAGCCCATCTTCCAACCTCTGATTAGTTCATCTTACACTCCCTTGAGGTCAGGCCACCAAGCCCCACTTCTACTTTGTAGGCCACTTCACTAGACACTGGATATGTTTTCTAACTCAACACACCTGCTCTGCCATTTTCTGGTAACTATTATATTCCATGATGGTACTCCATATTTGATTTATCTGGGCCTCTCACATAAGCATTTTCTGCCTGTGAAACATGAAATAGGACATCAACCATACTTGCTCTAGCAAGAACCTGCCAATCTGCTTATAAAACCAGGATTTTCAGTGGCCCCAGGAAACTGTCCTAGTGTAATGGTGGTTACAACTTGGGTATTCTACATGACTGCTAGGAGTTTGAAAAAAGCTTGAACAAGATTGGCATGCAGAGTCCCAGGACCTTACCACCACCACTCCATCATCCCTCCCACCAACATACACTTCTTGTGGACTGTATCATAACTAAGGTACTAGCAACTGACTTGGTTGTATCCTTTCCTCATCGTCCCTCTTCATCTATACTTCTGTCTCTGAGTTTTGTTTTCCTCTCTACAGTCATAATAAAAGCTATATTGCTTTATGCATCTCTGGCCTTTCTGATTCTTTTGTGAAATCCTATCAATCCCACAACTACCTTTGAGGACTAGGACACTAGATTACTATTCTCTGATTGTCTGCCCTTATATATTTGTGCAGCCTGTCCCACAAGCCTAGAATGCACTCCTTTCTGCAGCTCAGAATCTTCTCCCTTGAGAGTTCAGCTCATGTTTATCCCTTCCATGATCTACTTCCTGATGCCTGCTTCCCTGCCCAACAAATGCTGTCTTCCTCCTCAAATCTTTCTTAAAAACTCTGGTTAGTTCTCCTTTGTATCTATCCCCTTTTATTTGGCATTTATACTTATTTGTGAATGTTTCGTATCTATCCTTGCATGCCATAGATTATAAGCTCATTGAGGTCAAGAACTCTTATTTTTAACTTTTACATCCCCTGTAAATAGTGGGTACTCAATACATTTTTGTGGAATTATATTCTTTCATCTTCTTTGGAAATGGAGTATGTTTGTTGGTCATCTACCAATGTTTAAAGTACCTATTCTGGAAATGGCACTGTATCAGATATCCCCCTGACAATAACCCTTCATAACTCCATGTGATCACATAACCATAACTTTCTCCCCTAACTTATTTAAACTTTACTCATGTACTGTATTCATTTTTATTGCTCAGGCTTCTGGATTCTCACTAGTTTATCCAGATCTTTCAAAAGGAAGAAGCCAATATTGGATTTGACCTTCTACTCTGGTTCTATTTAAAGGGTGGAAAAGGGAGACCGCTGAGGAGATCCTACCTGCATTCTTCACTAACTATTCTCAAGAAAGAAGAATAGAAGATATTTAATAAACTCTATCCTCACATCTTATACCATCTGTTTAGGGACAGTATTCTCAGGATCTTCTAGATATTGGCCAGTTCCTGGAAGTTGAACCCCATAAATTAGGCACAATTTTGCCAAAGTGACATTTAGTAAGTCTCATCAGGTACAGGAACTATAGGGGAAATGCTTAGTTAAATAACATGTGAATCCAGTATAAGTTGATAGCTAACAAGTCTATGGACTATAAATGGAAGTTCTGGTGTCAGTACAATTATACTGTACAAATATATTGAAAATGCCTCCTCTATAGCAAGAATAGAATCTTTAACATGAATCCTAAATATGTAAGATATGCAGTTATCCTGCAAATATAAGACACAAATATTCTTTTTTTTTTTTTTAGGCAATTGGGGTTAAGTGACTTGGCCAGGGTCACACAGCTAGTATGTGTCAAGTGTTTGGTCTGAGGCCGGATTTGAACTCAGGTCCTCCTGACTTCAGGGCCAGTGCTCTATCCACTGAGCCACCTAGCTGCCCCAAGACAAATATTCTTGAAAAGAAGTTGGCAATAGATTGCCAATCACTACTTATCTTAAGCCCAGTAGGACTTGCCATGTGGTCACCTGAGAATCGTGGATGAACTGAAAGGTGCTCTTAGGCCGGGAAGAGAAGCAAGACGCAAGGAGAACAAATCACTGTGATATCGTGGATCACAGGAAAGGAAGGGAGGTAAGGCACAGATCAGGGCCACAAAGCTTTTGCTATCTGGGTCCCCTGGTAGAGGATATAGAAAGATAGTCCAAGAGCAGAGCCAAGTCTTTTCTTACTTACTTGATAGGAGGAAAAAATTGTCAGGGTAAAGAGAACAGGAAGTGTAAAGCCAAAGTTTCTTGCTCAACTGAAGAAATAGAGCAAGGTTAAGAGAAAGAGCCTAGAAGACACAGGTCTTGAAGCTCTGACTACTACTTCTGGAGAGATCATGTCGTATTCTAAAACCTAAGACTTGCTCCTCAGAATTGCCTCCCTTTCAGAGTAAAGCAATTTCATATCTAAAACATTTCAGGATCTTCCAGCTTTGAAGATCAGGAGGTGGTTTCCCTTTTCAGTAGCAATAAGTTTTGAATTGATGGGATCCTGCCCTTTCAATAAAGAGAAAGCCACCTCCTCAATCTGGTTTGAATAAAAGGGGTCTAGCTCTATTCATAATAGAAAGCCACCCCACTCAATCCTTAATTTTAGGTTCTTGAAACCTATTTTCCCAGCAGGAACAAAGTAAAGGAGAAGTGATGTAACTCTAGCCCTCCCAAAACCCCATTCCAAAATCTAAGGTCACCTGGGGAAAACTAATAATTGCCAAGGATGACTACACAGGCAAGCTCATAGCAGGCTTGAATGGTGGGAAAATTCGACTTTTAACAAAATTGAAATTTCTAAGAACCACTGTCTTTCCTGAGACTGAAAACTCAAATCAAGATCAGGTGAAGACAGAACTGGAGTCAGAAGACATGGACTTGAATATCTGTGTAACTTGGAACAAGTCACTTCTCTCTGGGCCTATTTCCTCATCTCAAAAATGAGAGGTTGGACTAGATGATTTCTAACACTCCTTCCAGCTCTAAAGAGTATGGAATAATTATAATGCATCCTGCCAGGATTCTGTTTAATAGGAAAAAACATACTGCAAAATTAGTTTGTGTTCAAGAAGCTTCCCTTGATCTATGCCCACACTAGCCAAAAGTAATCTCTCCTTCATCCAATGATGAACAATATAGTCATTTGCTTATACATCTCTGATGCATTTATTGGATCCTAATTTGTATCAAATTTGTTGGTGTAGCACCATCTCTACGAGTAGATTAGAAGCTCTTTGGGGGGCAGGAACTACCTATTTTTATATTCCCAAACCTTGAAAAAGATTAGGAATACTTAAGTTCAAATCCAGCCTCAGACATTTATTAGCTATGTGACTGTTGGCAAGTCACTTAACCCTGTTGGCTCAGTTTCCTCATCTGTAAAATGAACTGGAGAAGAAAATGCCAAATCACTCCAGTATCTTTGCCAGGAAGACCCCCAATGGGGTCATGAAGAGTTGTACACAACTAAAATGACTGAACGACAACCAAAGTATGCCAACAGGAGAGGAGCATCCTGATATCTCATCTAGGTCTAAGGGCAGAGTCATTGAAAGAGTAAACAAGGTAGCCAGGGATACAGAAAGGAGCATTATCCTTCAAAAAGTTGTTTATTGATACCATTTGTCTTTACAGTGGCCATTTCGAGCCTGCCTCTTTCCAGATTGTGCCTTCCTTTGTGACAAAAAAAAATGCTTAAGCTAAAACATCAGATATAGTGAGAATGAGAACATCTAGCAAAGTATAAAATATACTAACTGAGCTGTCCTCCCCCTCTCTGCCATGAGGAAGGAGATATGTTTCCGAGAACGCAGGGAGAGCCAAAGAGACTACAGGGCAAAAGCATCCACAAATTCAGACCAAGAAGGCCAATTCAGGGACTAAGTAGGAACATACTGCCAATTGTATGATTAATATGAAGAAATTGAGCAGAAGAAAACCCAAGATTAAAATTTCACTGTACAAATTTATTCATTATTAAATTACAAAAAAGGAAAAAAAAGGAAAACATTAGCAGCTTCTCTTTAAAACCTTTATACATGATATGAACAGAAAAAACTGTTGGCAAAATGAAACTATTTAAACCTAAATTTTCATATCTACAAGAGATGGTGACATAAAATAGATCATCTTTTAATAAAATATAATCTCTTTGCCTCTCTTTCTATACACATATATTTCTTTATACAAATATATATTACGTATTTTTAATGGCCACTAGTCAACATCCAAATGGCACCCTGGGGCTAGACCACTTACTTGGTGAAAAACAAACATCCCAGAGAATAAATCATACTTATAGACCTTTCTCATCCAGAACCATATCATTCCCCTCGTCTGGCTGCCATTCGTCTTTCACATCAAAACCTCAGAATTTTCTGAGGAATCATCTGCGTACAACAGTTGATCATGTAATGTGCTAACCATGGGCAGAGTGCTAGACTGTGACCATGTTGCCCCATTCCTCAAAACTTTGTCCTCCAATAAAACTGTGTTCATTTGTTCAGGAGTCACTGATGTGGGAGCAGTCAAAGCAAGAGCTTCCCATTCTTCACTTAATCCATTCAGGATGTATCTTTCTTCATTGAGATGATTCTCATGTACTTCTACTGTGACCACACTAGAGTCAGGCTTGGGGGCGCAGGAGGCAATGATATAATTGGGATCAATGTCCATGTCCATCTGAGTGAACACGGGGTCCTCTACCATTCCTTCATAGTCTTCCAATAGTCGTGTATTCATGTAAATTACATCTGCTTTTTCCTGGCCATCAAGCAAACTTTCCAAGAGTTTTTCTAGTCTGAGTTTTAACTCTGAGAAGGTAGGTCGGTCCAAGGGATTAACTCTCCAGCAAGAGCACATTATTTCATACCTGCAGGTTAAAAAAATAATAATAAAGCTTCTTAGTACTAGGCTGGTCACCCATACAAAATAACCCCCAAAATTCTTTTGTGGGTCCCTGGCTTTCCAGTCTGTATTCTTTCTCATGCTATTCCCTCCAGCTAGAATGCTACCCTTTTCCTTCTCCCTTTGTTGAAATTCTATTCATTCTTGCACGTCTTCTTTAAGAAGCTGAATGGTGTAGTGGGTAGAAGACTGGCCTTTAATCCAGAAAGACCTGGGTTCAAATCCCACCTCTTACACATCTTGCCTACATGATCCCAAGCAAGTAACTTAAGCTCTTAATGCTCTAGGAAACCCTCTAAGGCCTCAAAATTGTTGGTAAGATGTCACCCTAAAATCCAGAGAGTTCCCTATATAAGTGAAATCACAGGACCAGTCCCTAATTCTATCTTATCCTTTAAGGTCCATCTCATTCATTAAGTGTTTCTTCAGTTCTCATCACTGGATATGATTTCTCCCCTCTCCTTTGAACCTCCAGAATACTATGGTTTTATCTCTTTTCTAGCACTTACTATTGTCTTGTCTTCTATTGTTATTTTTGCACTCCTTTTACCTCCGCCTCCTACAGTGTAAGTTCTTTCAGAGCACAGATTCTATCTTATTCATCTTTATAATCTCTAACAGTATCCTATAGTGTTTTGCATTTTGTAGGAGTGCAATAAATATATGAGTTGCACTCAAAACATACACCGATTAAAATTAATTCTCTGTGACATTATTGCAACAAATTAGTGAATCTATTTGTGCTTCACATCCTATAAACAGACAAAATGTTTCCCTCCTACATAAATAGGGGACTGGGAGTGGGCAAGAGAAGCAAGATGATACCGTATAGGACTGAGGAAGCAAGAGAACCAGAGTCAAGTGCTGGCCCCAGAATTAGGATGAAATATGCGTGAGTTCCATCTGTTGACTGAAAATTCTGCCTTCTCCATGTTCGTGCAGCACACAAAAAATATTCCAGAAATAAATGATCAGCAAAGCAGGTGAGCTGGCCATATAATGAGTGTAAGGGAAAAAAATGGATCGACAACATGTTGCACTGGTACTTGCATAATGTTAAAAGGCCTAGAGAAAAGCTGTTAGTTTGTTGGATAGACTGCCCCTCTAAGAGGATGTATGAGAGGGCATGAACAAGACTCATACAGGATAAATGGTATGGATGAGCTGTGATCTGCGCCACAGGAAGGGGTACCCACATCACTGAGAACAAATCCATTGACATGTGTTAATTATTTACTAGGTGCTTTAAGCCTTCACTCTAATACATGTCATTTGACTTTTCAAGTGCTCGCTTGAGCATCAAAACAATTACGTGCCTTGGGGATTGGAATTTTCTGGCATTAAACTGAGCATTTATAAAAATGAGAATTTAAAAATGTTCCTCATGGTGTCCCACCCACACCCACCACTAACTCTTGCCACCCTAAGCAGCTAACTACCTCCCTAAGTTCAAATTCTGGTTGACTCTGCTAGTCAATTAATAAGCAAGTACATATGGAGTGTCTACCATGTGCAAAACACTGCATGTCAATGGAAAAAAAAAAGATGACCCAATCCCTGGTCTCAAAGAGCATACAGTATCATCTGTGATACTTTCAAGACAATAGCAGAAACATGAGATGATAAAGAGAAGCAATACTCACAGTTCATCCAAACAGTCATCAGGCTGCTTCAGTCGGTGTCCGTGAATAAGATAGTCATAGATTTCATGGTTCTGCACCCCAGGATATGGAGTCATCCCTCGGGTGGCTATCTCCCACATGGTCACTCCAAAAGCCCACTATGACAAAGCAACAGCAAATTAGAATGCCATTTCAAGAAAGACTGAATGGCTCTTTTCATCAGGAAAGGTCATTTTCCTGTAGTACGTGAGGTTTATGCACAATGTTGATAATTATATCTAGGATGTTATGTTCCCACAACATGGAAATAACATGGTGCTACTTTCATTGCTCACTAATTTTAATAAAGCTATTCTAGGAAACCTCACAAGGAAAGATACAGAAGCAGTTCACCAAGAAATGTTCTGTTTACTGCCCCCTTTCATTGTTATTGTCAACTCCCATCTTGTGATTTTCCCAGAAAACTTAATCACATGGAAATGAAGTTGGAATAGTACTCATCATGTGGACATAGGCATCTTTCTTCTGAAGACTCTAAATAATTTTACTTAGATTAACTCACTCCTTTGTGTAATATTTCTGAGGTAGATTATCAGCATTCAATATCATTACCTTTTTATTTTAAGTGATATACCTAAATTCATAAAGAGTCAGTGATTGGAGTGAAGAAGTTTGGGTCTCATGAATGCCAGGTTATAATACAGGAGGGAGGTAATAAATATTGTGTCTGCTATTTTACATAATTATTTCATTTGATCATCCCAATAACTCTGAGAATTACACAAATTATTCCCATTTTACAGCTGAGGAAACTGAGACAGAGGTTATATGACTTGTCCAGGCTCACACAGCCAATAAGTGTCTAAGGTTGGATTTGAACTCGGGTCTTCCTGACTCCAGGCCCAGCATTCTATCCACTGTGCCATTTATATAATGCTTCTGTTGACAATTTATATAGTGCTTTAAAGTCTGCCACCTGTTTTCCATCTGTTATCTCATTTGATCCTCACAACAGCCCTGAGTCTTAGAGAAGTTAAGTGACTTGCTCAGGGTCAAACAGCTAGTAAGTTTCAGAGGCAGGATCTGAACCCAAGTCTTTCGGACTCTGAGTCCTTTGACTCTATGCCATGTTGCCTTCTTTTCCTATGAACTAAAATATCTAATGGTATCATGATAGAAAGGTCAAATCACATTCTCAAGTCTTTAATTACTTGAAATAGTAAAAAAAAAGTTTGCTTGACATTTCTTTTTTTATTCTTAGCACTTTCATCATTTTGGCTGTTCTTTCAGCATTTTATACATACCACATCACTTTTGCTTGTGTAAACACGATCTGCAAGGCTCTCTATGGCAATCCACTTCACAGGCATCTTGGCTATACGACCTTGGCGGTAATAATCGCCACTGTAAATTTTCTTCGAGAGACCAAAGTCAGCTACACACACAGTCATATCATCCCGCAACCTAAGGGCAGAAAATTTAAGTTCAACAGCAACAGACTCAAAGTACTAACTCATATGTAACTTAAAAAACCCAGATAATAAATCACGAAGAGAGAGGTGTGAAGGACCTAGTTCTAGGACCATTTCGCAAATACTGATTAGGGATCTCTGCAGTTCTTTCTAACTCCTGGATGCTGCAATTCTGTAAAAGCCAGCTCTCATATGAAACTTAACCTGTATTGTTTTCTCTCTGAAACACAAAATATCTATCTTCCCCTGCATACTGATATTTTCCCCTTCCAACAACTTTTAAAGTGGAGTGAATCATTATTTCCCCTCCTATTGTGACAGAGGAATCATAAAGAGATATGACAAGTTTAAAAGATGAAGATGGCACTAGAATGCTTACATGCAATTTCGGGCAGCTAGATCTCGATGAAGAAAATTCCTGTTGCTCAGATACTCCATTCCCAATGCAATATCTACCATGAATTTCAGTAGGGTCTGCAGGGGTACATGCTGAGGGAACAAGAAATAAAGAACTAAGAAATATTTTGGCTTTGTTTATCATTAAAAAAAAGCAAAACCCCCCACCCCAAACTTTCATAGTTCTGCCTAAAGGTTAGCATGTGTTATCTGTTTTTTAAGAGTACAATAACTAAAACGACAGACTTAATTTCTATACTACTGATATCATAAATAAGACTTCCAAAAAACAAAACAAAACAAAAAATTCAAGCTGTCTGTGTTTAAAAAAAATGTTTTCACGTCATCATTAAGACATGATAAATATCCACTTGGTTTTTTCTTCATAAAATAGGAAGGCAAAATAGCATTGTCACTGTGTAACCTAACAGCCAGCAGAAAGAAAATACTGGTAGCATGCACAACGGAATTCATTATTTGTCCAGCTTGAAATTGCCTGGCTTCCCAGGAGTCTTATCTGATGTTCACTAGTCGGAGAGCCCTATCCACATCACTGTTTCCAATTAACTATACGTGTCTGGAAACCACATGGTTTTATTTTACTTTTGCTTTAAAATGTGTTGATAGTCTCTCTCCTACCAGAGAGGAAATGGTAAAATGTTGCTACCAGAAACTAGCATTAGGAATCCAAGGGGGAAAAAAGAAGTTAAAATACCTAGTGTATCCTAATTTTAAGAAATAGATTCATTTCTGTACTGTATCAGACACTCTGAAAACATCTAGAAACTTATTTTCAGTTAGATGACTGTCAGTTGAATAAAAATACTATCTCCAGGTTGTGTGGGTCAAATAAATTAACTTTTTGGTATTTTGATATGAAGACATGCTGCTATATTAAACATCTATAAATATATATATATATATATATACACATTTATAATATATGATTATATATGATGATGTGTGATTATACATTTATAACATATTTATATATTTATAATATATTGCATGCCTACATATTCTATATTTCTGTGTATGTGTGTGTGTAATGTCGAGAAAAGTCCTATTCTGATATCTCATTGTACCCCTGAGGTGATCCTGGCTTCTGTTTCAAAGACTAGGCCAGGAGAACACAAGCTGTGGCAGATTTTTTGCCACTGTGGAAAGACTTCTGAGTACAGTGCCAGGGACAGACTAGGTCTGATTTCCAAGGACTGACCTAACTAAGTAAGAGAAGTTGATTACTAACAGGCTGGCTGGCCACTGGATGATGGTAAACCATTAAACAAAAACATGCTATAACATCAAGTAGTTTCCCCAAACATAGCTACCCACATTTGAATACTTACTTTCGTGCACACAAATAAAAGGGCTGTTTTTCTCTCAATTTCCCTCCCCCTAGGATCCTAATGGTATGTTTTACAATTCCGTATTTTAGCTGTGCTATAGAAATCACATTAATCAGAGGCTTGTGCACACATAGACATCTAAAGTCTCTTCCAGCTCTAAAATGCTGTGATTATATGTTTCCCTAGAGATAACTGGAACCATGATGAATCTACCATGATGTCTTTATAAAACACACATAAAATTTGTGAGATATGGTTCATCAGATGCTGATTTAAATAAAACTTTCAACTTAGAAATAGAGGATTTACTGAATTGCCAAAGGCATAATTTGAAGCCAAAATGAAAGTAATCCATATTCAAAAACATCCAGCCATCCAGGGGTTAATAATGTGTGACCCACATACACTCCCTGGAGACATTAACTTTCCATGACTTTCCTTTCCATGGAACATAGGTTTGCCAGTACTTTCCCCACAAAGCCAGACCCGAGCTGAAAGATTTTACATACCAGCCACATATTGTATCTATTATGAATTGCTTTCAACTCTATTCATGTGAAATAGGGTTGCTAGGAAACTGCAAGCTAATTAGAAATAAATGTCTTTTTCATTTATACTGGGTACTTTTGTCATTTAATTTAGTAAAGGTTAACTTTGAGGATCAGATGTAAACAGTACAAAAATTCATAAGAAATGTAATAGGTATGTGCTTTCTCTTCACTGGCTACTTAATACCTTTTATATCTTACTCTTCACTCATTTAATCTTTTTTCAAAGTAATCATAAATGCAGCCTCAAATAATAATAATACTTGAGAAACTACAAAATAACTGTGTTAACACTAAAACGTCTAGCCTCTAGTAAGAACAAAGGATAACAGAAAGACAGCCTGTGTATAACAATACTCCACTGTGGTGCCCCTAGACTGCTAAAAAACCTAAAGGAATGTTTCCAGCAAGATGGGGGAGGGGGTGGAGGAACAGGGATATCTTAGTGTTGGAGGTAACAGAGTATTCTTGTAAAACCACAGATCAGTGCCCTACAATATGTTTAAAACTGCAAAAGCCAATGTGGTAAATACCAGGGGCTGAAGTTGCAGCAAACCTAGTACAAACCTAGTAAGGACTTTCCAGCCATTTTTCAGTTGTGTTTGACGTTTCATAACACCATTTTGGTTGCGCATTTGTTTTGTTTTGTTTTTTGGCAGTGGTTATATATAGATACTGGAGGTATCTTCTCCAACTCATTTTACAGATGAAGAACTGAGGCAAACAGGGTTAAGTGACTTGCCCAGGGTTACCTAGCTAGGAAGTAAGTGTCCGAGGCCAGATTTGAAGGCAGGAAGATGAGTCTTCCTGATTCCAAGCCTGACACTCTATCCACTGTGCCACCTAGCTGCCCTAGCAAAGAGGGAGGATATTGAAAGAGTCTTGGGGAATGAGAAGGCATGGATGGGTAACAACTATAATGTCAGAGGGATCTTCACATGATGACGTTATAAGTTCGATGAAGTTCTGCAGGTTTGTTGTATTTGGTGCTCGATTCTTTCCACAACCTATGTATCCTATATTACCTCGGGAATTTCTAAGATTTCAGTCAACTATGTCTCTTTGTGTCAAAGGAGAGAAACGAATCTGATCCTGTTGACTTTGTGCCTATAAATTAAGAAGCAAAAGGAAGCTTTAAAGATTGTTGTCATATGACTTTTCCAAACATCTTTCTGTCCTGTGTCAATGAGGTCATTGGTTTGAATTACAGAATGGGGGAGGGGGAAGGAACCAATGGGGACACAAGCTGTCCTTATTTGTCAACAGCCAGGTTTCAGAACTCCCTTCCAAACTTCCCAGCCCTTTTGCTTTCAGTATATGTATGGACAAGAGAAGACAGCCAATTTAATCATAAGTAAAGATGACTTTTCTCATCACAGTTCCTAAGCTAGTCCTATTTTCTGAGTCACAAATATGGGGAGTAGCTAAGACAGTGTTGGAAGTTTTTCATATACATCCTTACAGAATTTATTATGTTCATACACATAATAGATGCTTAATAAATATTTGTTGCTTGACTGATTAGAATGAAGGCTACCAAGTTTACTGATTATCAGAGAATTTTATAGTAATTAATACAACCAGCATCTTTTCTCCCTTAGGACTATCTGATTCAAATCAAATCAAATCAATTCCATCCAATAATAATTTCCTAAGTGCTTATTCCAAATAAGGCCCTATTCTAGGACCTGGGAATATAAAGACAGAAATGAAAAAGTCCTTGCTCTAATGGATCTCACATTATCCTATAGGAAATTGGAAAGCACAGGTTTCAGAGGAGAAGAGTGACATAGGCTCATAGGATTTTAAAGCTGGATGGAACTTCAAAGACTGTCTTTTCTTCATTTTACTGAGATTAAAAACTGAAGTCCAGAAAGCTTATGGTTTAACCAGTCATTCAAGAAATAATTCACATATAATTAACAATTTAGAGTTTACAAAGATCTTTCCTCACAAAAACCCAATGGGTTAGAATTTATAAGTAATATTCCTATTTTACAGCAAAATTAAATGACTTGTAAAAGGCCACAGAACTAGTAACTTTCAGAGCCAAGGTTTGAATTCTATCATGCAATCAACAAACATTTATTAAGCATCTAATATGTGCCAGTACAATGCTAGGAGACAGAGATACAAATACAAAAAATGAAACAATACATAGTCTCAACAACTTGACTCCAAGCCCAAACTCTTTTACATCACTCTTCTTCTTTAGGTGTTTTTTTTTAAACTAATTTAATCAGTATAGGGAATGCCCAGTTACAAACCTCTTTCAACCAATGCCAATCAGTACCTTCTCTGGAACTTACAGTCTTAGAAAACTGCCTGAGAATTTAAGGGACTCCTGCAGGGCAACACAACCAGTATATGTCAGAGGCAGGACTTGAACCCAAGTTATCCTAATTCCAAGGCTGTTTCTCAACTGACTCTGCCATGTTGCCTCTCCAGCTCTGTGTATCAGAAAGAGTATTTTAGCTGTATGAAGGACAGATTACAGAAAGGGGAAAATAGAAACAGGAAGCCATTTAGAAGGCTATTACAGTAATAAAGCTAAGTGACCAGGATGGCCTAATCTACAGCAGTAGCCATGTGAGTGAAGAAGATAGGATAGATGGTATTGACACTGGTAAGACAGAAGCAATAGGGCTTGAAACTGACTATACAAATGAGTAAGGGAGAAGGAAGAAAAGTCAAACACAACCCTGAGGTTTCAAGCCTGGGGAAGTGGGATGCTGATAAACCCATCATTATCAACAGAAATGGAGAAGAGTAGATTTGTGGGGGGAGGATAAGATGATGTGCTCATTTTGAGACATGCTGAGTTTGAGGTACCAGCAGGACACCCAGATGAAGACATCTAGCAGAACAATGGAAATGTCAGGTTTGAACTCGGGAGGAACTGACGCTGGATATATTATTTTATTTACTCTCCATTTCCTGGAAGGAAGTGCTATCTTCACAAAATTCTGAAATCTAGATGGGCCAGAAACCATGGCCATTAATAAGACAACATCACTTAACTCAGAACTTTTCACTTAGTTCCATTATGCATTATTTCCTGGAAGAAATTCATAATAATATATAGTCATAGGCTTTGGGATCTAGTAGTATTTCCTATATTTATCCAAGGTCTGGTGTGGTTTGAGGACATAAAATAATTTTTTGAGGAAATAAAATAATTATCCCATTAGTCCTGAGAAGAAGAGTCAAGAGAAAAAAAGAGGAATGTGACTTTCCTTGGGAAGATAAAGGATAGACAATATTTGGCAGCATTAAGTTTACTTTCACTTGCTACTTGCTACTTGCTACTTGCTACTTGCTTGGAAGTAGCTAGATGGCATAACGGATAGAGCTCTGAATACAGAATCAGGAAATCCTGAGTTCAAATCCTGACTCAGACACTTACTAGCTGTGTCACCCTTGGCAAGTCACTTAGCCTCTATTTACTTCAGTTTCCTCATCTTTAAAATGGGATAAAAATAGCACCTACCCACTCTCCCCCCAGGATTGCTGTGAGGATAAAATGTGATAATATTTGTAAAGTGTCTTGCCAACCTTAGAGTCCTATATAAATTCAGCTATCATAATTATTATAATTATTATTGCCTACCCTGGCACTTTCTACAGTGGATTAATCAAAGTTTTGAATATATAAGACACTGATCTCAGACTTTGCAGAATATTCTCTTAACCTCAACAATTAGAAGCAGAGGATAATAATCTTTTATGACTACTCATAGGAACCTTCATTAAGTTAAGAAGATGGTGTCTAAGAATGATATCTGGATTTCTAGACAATAGCTTAAAATATAGAAACCAGAGACTCCTGGCCAGGAATAGAGAAAGACTGTTTAGGGCCCTGTGGTGGTTAAATAACCACAGAAGTGTCAACTACCTTTGGTCCTGTTTCCAATCGTGAATAAAGCAGATAGGTATGCAAATCACCATATTTCATGAAGGGTAGAATAACCATTGGCTTTGGAATGCGCTGAGAGCTCATTTCTAAACATACGCCTATAAATTAAAAAAAAAAGATGAATTAGTATGATAAAACCCATCTTTGTTATACAGACTCAGAAAAAAAAATACTGGAGGAATAATTGCCCAAGTAAAGCCATGTTTCCCCGCTAACAGTTCCATAAAAGGAGTCACAGAACATAATTCCATTAGCAGAATAGGATCCAGCTCCTTTGTAAAATTTCTAGATTACTGCCCTCTATCTATTTATCTATCTGACTTAATAAATTAAATTTATAAACAATATTGCTATGTAGAGCCCCTGGATATCTTAGAAAGGTACTAATATAATGATAAATGCCATTTATATGATGATAAAAAGTTTTACAATCACTTTATATGCATTATCTCATCTTTGTATTCCCAGCATTTAGAACTTTGCTTGGCACATAGCAAATGCTTAAAACATGTTTGTTGACTTACTGACACTCATTAATCCTGAAAAGTGTCATTATTCCCATCTTACAGATGAAGGAACTGAGGCCCAGAAAGGTTACTTATTCACGGTCACATAAGAAGTAAGTAACCATTGGAAGGATTTGAACTGAGGTCTTCCTGATTCCAAGTCAGCACTCTATCCGCTATGTCACACTTCTCAATACAAATTAGTATGATGGTTGTATTGCATACTGACATGTACTTTTCACTGACATCTTGGTTTCATGTAAACAAAAATTAAGGACTGAATGAAAAGCACACCACAAAAGACATGGCTTGAGAATAAAAGAACATAAATTGTACATTATATTGTATCCCTGAAATTTAAATGTTACCTGAAGGAAAGTCATTTTAAAAATGGTTAGCCTATGCCATGATCTCCTAATAACAGATGTTACTAAAGCTCACTTTGAAATTGCTACGTATGTGGTAATTAGGTTCAGACAAATCATTAACAAGAAGAATTAATTGCTATTTCTTTAGTACTTTACAATTTACGAGTAGCTTCACATGCATTATTTCAACGCATCCTCTCAACAATCCAATGAGTCAAGTATTAGTCTATTTTACAGAGAAGGAAACTGGAGAATGGAGTGACCTGCCCAAGATCACATAGGAAAGAAATGGTAGAACCAAAATTCAAACTCTGATCTTGAGAATCTGAATTCAGTGCCCTTTCAACTACACCAACCATTGTCTTTAGTGGGCCACTATTTATAAATAGCAGTTTTTAAAGCATGAGACATTATTTGGACATATTTTCAAATGTCCAAATGGAATCCCATATTGTTTCAATAGGTGGAACCAGTATTTCCAGTCATGGAAAATGCTTTTTTCCATTACTTCTCAGAGCAATCTAAAGAAGGTGATGAAGGACGACACAGAAAAGCACTCAGAGGGAAGCTCACTGTCAGCTCCCAGGTGCTACCACAGAATCATTTCCTCTTAGAGGAGACATTCTTATACTTTCCCAACCAAATCTGATCTTTGTTCCAGAAAATAAAACCCATGCAAGATAAATTCATTATGTTTTAGTAAAAGAGTAAATTGGATGTTTTGCCTCTTGTGAAGCCCAAGTCCACAGAACAAAGAAGATAAAATTAAATGTTTTCAATGTGCCTTGGTTTTGTTTAAAGGGATGTCTGGAAATTTCCTACTTATATGGCTTTAATAGTCACTTATTTACAGTCTGGATAATAGTAATAGATCCAACTCTCATCGAATTACTTTGTGGATTATTTGTGGCTAAATTTTTAATAGTAGGTCAGCTTCATACAGCTACCTAGCACAGATTGCCTCGATTGGTTTCTCAGGTTATGTGTACTTCAGATGAGAAAATTAGTTTTAATACCCATTTAAGAAGAATGTAATTAGGAAGATAGATCTTACAAGAGGAAGAGACTTTGAAAGATTAATGGAATGCACTACTTTAGTCAGAAACAATCTGAACCCCTGTCCCTTACCCTCAGTAGGTATGACTTAGATTTGACTGTGCTTGGGTAAAGTGGGGAAAACAGCCTAGTGAGGCTCGAAGAACCCAGACTTAAACTCAGAAGACTTGGGTTTGAGCCTCAGTTCTGATAAGCAAGAGCCCTAAAAGTGTTGGCAAGTAAAGTAAGTAAGTCGGTAAAAAGTAAGCTTCCTTGAGCCTCAGCTACTCATCTATAACATGGAGATAATAACATTCCCTCTGCACACCTTGCAGAGTTGTGAGATGAGTGTTCTGTAAACCACAAAGCAATACAGAAACATGAACTGCTGTAACTCTTTCCATCTATTCAATATTTTGGCCCCAAATGCTCTGTGGACAGTATCTAATTTCCTCTCATGCTTTTTCTGTGGTACATAGGGTACATGCTATTTTGGGAGGAGGAAAAAACCCTTAATGCGGAGAAATCATACCCAAGCTGATGATGCAGAACATCGGTGGCAGAATTAGGCATAGAAGTGAAATTCCCAATCCAGAGTACCCACTTGAGCACCCAACTACGCTTATCCCATGCAGGATGTTGACCTGAATGTCCAAATTCCATCACCAGCAAAATATGATAAAAGTCCCCAGTAGTGGAAAACTAACCTCTAGCAGTATTAGATTATCTATTTTCAGTAGGTGATGCTTCTTCAGTGTTTCACGTAAGAAAACAAACCCTCCAAGGAGGTGGAGTTCAAGACCATTATTACTGTCAGAGTAAGATACAGCAGGAGGGTAAGTGTGCCATAAGGAGACCTGGGAGATCTGAGATAAGCAAAAGAACAGAGTGAAACACAGAAATACAAGAGTGATCAAAAGCAAGCAGAGAAAGAGAACTAGCAGAGACCAAAGATATAGATGAATGGAAGATAAAGGTAGTCAGACAGCCTAAAGAAAGAAAAACGAAGTCTGAAGAACTCAGAGAGTGAGTGAGGAATTTATTTAAAACTCATTTGTGTCCTATACTGTGCACAATACTAATCAATCAATAAATTATTAAGCACCTCCTATACGTCAGGCACTGTGTTAAGTGCTAGGAGTGTAAAAAGAGGCAAAAGATCGTCCCTGCCCTCAAGGAGCTCACAATCTAATAGGGGAACACACAAATGATCTGGTCCCTGCCTTCAAATATCCATAAAGTTAAGCTCAAGAGAAAGTTAGAGGGGGAGAAAGCTGTGAGGTTTTGTTAAAATTAAATTCTTCATCTGAGTTTACTTTCAGTGATTCTATTTTGGTACAACTGTCTCTTTTCAGGCCTCATTTCTAACATGTGGTCGGCATACCTAGGAGTCCAATGACATTGGGGTGGTCAAAGTCTTTCATACATGCTGCTTCACTGAGAAATTCTTCTATCTCACTCTGGGAAAAGTTGTCCACTGAAAAAGAGTTGAAAAAAATCAGAGATCAAAGTTATTTTACCTAGTTACAGGGTGGGGGGCAAAGAGGAAGCACTTTTTACCCTCCAAAAATTCACTTTGACTTGTTCCCTATTATTTTTTTGTCTGTGCTAACGACACAATTCAACAAATTTAATCAACATTTGTTCAATGTCTGCTAGATATAGATATAATGGTAGGCAATGAGAGAGCTATAACCTATCTGCAGGAGCTTGCCATTTATTTGGGCAGATGAGAAAAATGTAAAAGTACAGAATTTTTTTTTTTATTTCACAGACTTTTTTCAGGGTTTGAAGGGACCTCAGTGGCCATCTGTTCTAACCTGAGAAAGATCCCCTTTATAACATATCCCATCCCTGCTTGTAAATAAACCCAAAATAACATGTGCCAGATATATAATAAAGGTGAAAAGTTCTCGGAAGTGTCAAGAGGGGAAAGGCCATGTCCTTCTGTCTTGGGAAAGGGGGAAAGGGGGTGGAAATCATAGAAAACTTCATGGAACAGCTAACATTTGAGTAAGGCCTTCAAGGATGCAGAGGATTCCAAAAATGCTGTGTTAAACAAGGGAGTATTTCCCCATTCAGAGGGTCAGAGGCTCAGTTTTTTAAAGCTATCGGTCTTTTTCTTTCCATTTCCAGGAATTAAATCAACTTGGCAGTGGTATAATCTATTACTCCCTTTTATCCACTTTTCCTTCTGATAACCTCAGCCGTGCCAAAAGAATACCCTGCTTTCCTACAGGCAAACACATGGAGAATATACTCACAAATCTAAATTAAAAATCATAAAAAGGAAAGGAGAGATTAATATGTGCTTCAGGCCCAGTCCATGTTTATTTGACTACAATTAGAAACAAGTTTTGCTACTAGTTAATAAAACAGATCACTCCTTTTTTATTGCAATAGATTTCCAGGCAATAGATGTATAGGCATAAAAGGCTCCTCTTACATTTTGGTTTGTCTTCTCATGCCCGATTCATATGGTGTCCTACTCTGAAAGAATCTAATTTGCCTTTCAACTTTGATTAAAAATACCATGGAACATTTGCTGTGAGTTAATAAAGACACAAGAGTGAAGAAGGTATTAATAGTGGGCCCATCCAAAACACTACAATAGCAGGCTTAACAGTTAGTTTTCTTTATGAGCCTTGATGAAATTTTTTAAAATAAAATATATCATCTTATTATATATTACTAATAGCATTGTTAATTTGAAATACAATAACATAATCATGGTATGTGCAAAATATTGAAAGACCCAGAAAAGGCCTTTACTGAAATGTTGGGTAGATCAAAATGGAGGATTTATGGAAAGACATGGGCAAGAATCACACAGGATAAGAAGGCATGGATTGGTTCTAATAAGTAGAAGGAAGCTCATACAAATGTGATCATAGATCCACTGAAGCACTGGAATATTGATCCCAGGCTACTGAAGCCATTGATTGATTGGTTAATCTTAGGGCTGAGCAAGTACCCAAACACTTCTGGCAGGGAGAGGGCCATACCTAGAATCCTTATCATTAGAAATGTCAGGGCTACTCGAAAATTTCTTCCCTCACCTCTCAATCTCTCCCTCAACAGCAGAACTTCCCCCTAGCCCTTCTTCCCTCTTCCAAGCAGACTCTTTACTTGTGTGATCAAACTAGGATCACCTAAAGTGGAAATCCCCGTCACACATATTCCCACAATACATAAGACAAAAACAAACCCTGCCCATAGTATTTATGTTTATCCAATAGGAACTTACACTTCATGGTTTTTACTGCTACTTTTTCAGATGTTCCATCCTGTTTATTAAGATTTCCTTCCACTACAGACCCAAACTCTCCTAGAAAGTAAAACAACAGTTTATATTAACCCTGAGCAAAATTATCCCACAAATACAAGAGACCTAAAAGCATCAAAGTAGTTTTTGCCAATTTGGTTAAAAGCATTAACACACTCAAAACAGGCAGAGGTGAACACATTACTCCATAAATGGTATGTTTCATAGGACCATAGGATTAAGAGCTGGAAAGGACCTTAGAGATCAGTTAGTCAGTAAATATTTATTTAGTGCGTACTATATGCCAGGGACCGTACTAAGCACTGGGGATGCAAAAAGAGACAAAAGATAGTCGCTGCCCTTATGGAACTCACAATCTAATGATCAATTCATTCATTTTACAGATAATGATGATGAAGTTCGGAAATGTAAGTGATTTGCCTTAGTTCATATAGTCAACAAGTGTAAGGTTGGGACTTGACCTAGATCATCATTTCTCTTAAGTGTGGTCTGGGAAACCTGAGGTGCCTGAGGCCTTTCTGGAGGTCTGGGAGGCCAAAACAATTTTCATAATAATATTAAGAGGTTATTTGCCTATTAAAATACTCTTCCCTTTTCCAATTATATATCTTATGTGAGGCTAGATTTTCTTCATATATTTTAATCAAAACAACATATTGCAACATATTGAACATAGAAGCAGATAGGAGAATCTAGCTCTCTTCTAATAAGCCAGACATAAAGAGATATGCAAAAAGAGCTATAACAATGCCATACCCTTTGCTAATTTTTTTTTGTTTTGGAAAATATAGTTATTGTCATTAAAATATATTAATATAAATAGGTTTATTATTATTTTAAAAGTAATTTAAAAACACATTGGTTTTAATTTTTAATATGATAAGTATTGGTAGATATAAACCACAAGAACAAAAGCTCTTTGGGGTCCTCAATAATTTTTAAGAGAGTAAAAGGGTCATGAAACCAAAAGTACGAGAACCATTAACTAAAACCACTGAAATTCAGGTTTAGTGCACCTTCCATTATAATTTCATGCTACTTCTACCCTACTCCCCGTAATTAAAAGCTATGATTTGCTAGATAAGGAGTACTTACCTTTCATAAAAGAATATAGCTAAAATTAATGTAATTAGATAAAATTCAATAATATTTTTCTCCAGCCCATTTATTAAACACCTAGTAAGTTCAAGGCACAGTGAAAAAAGAAATGAAAAAGAATAATGTCTGCCCTCCAGGAACCTACAGTTTAATACCATTATTTCAGTAAAGGAAAATGATCAACATCTGATGAATAACCAAATAAAGCAACAGCAAGTCCTTTAATCCAATCTAATTTGGACTCTTAGCTTATTAAATATGATAACTAATCTAAGAAATTAAAAGGGTATTAAAGTGAAAAAGGATATACCAACTATTTATCACATAGAATCATAGAACCTATAGCTGAAAGGATTTTTGAGGCCATCTAGTCTAGCTCATTGTCTCAAAGGATGAATCTCTTCTACTGCTTTAATACTTCAATACAACATTTCTGAGAAATGGCCTCCTCACTTGACCACATTCCCGAAGCATTCCATCCCATTTCCCAACATTTCTTAATTATTAGGAAGCTCTTTCTCTGAACCAAAATTGGTCTTCTATAACTTACGCTCATTCATTCTAGTGTTCCTCTTGAGTGAAGGGATAATATTTCTAATCCTTCCTTCTTATTGGAAAATCCCTCTTCCCAATATTTAAAGACAGCTGCCATGTTCTCACCCATCTAAGTCTTCCCAAGTCTTCTTCCATCTAAAAATACCTGGTTACTGAAACAGACCCTTTAAAGCCTAGTTTTGAGTCCTCTTATCATGGTAGTCACCTCCTTTGAAAAGGTTTCAGCAAGTCCATATCCTTTCTAATATATGCCAAGTTAGTTCTTACTAGAGTAATTACAAAGGCACCAGGAATAATAACAATGCACATTTTTATAGTACATTAGGGTCTAAAAAAGGTTTTGCCATTTTATAGATGAGGAAACTGAGGGTCTAAGAAATGATTTGCCCAGGGTCATAGAGCTAATAAATGTCCTAAGGCAAACTTTGAACCCAGGTTTCCTAATGAAACAATATATATAAGGACCAGAAAAATCAATCTAAAGCACATGGGTATCTGATTGGTGAGTTTCTGGATATTCACTCTCACAAGGGTAGTTGTGTTTCTCCCTATTGGGGACTAAGACAAATTGTTTTATTAACTACCCCCAAAGAGCAGATCTTTATGACAAGCATTTTTTTTTTCGCTAAGCAATGGGGTTTAGTGACTTGCCCAGGGTCACACAGCTAGTAAGTGTCAAGTGTCTGAGGCCGGATTTGAACTCGGGTCCTCCTGACTCCAGGGCTGGTGCTCTATCCACTGGGCCACCTAGCTGCCCCCATGACAAGCATTTTCATTAATCCTATTATTTCAAGTAAAAATGAGCTAGAAAATACCCTCAGAGACATTTTACATTATTCAAATTCACCAAAATGCTCTTGTGCTAGTTTTTCTGCTTTTTAATAAGGGCTCCAAATTGGTTACCTTCTCCCAGAATTTTTCCAAGAGTCAGGAGGTTCCGGTCAATCACAACATCTTCCAGTTTATCCTGTAATTCCTCACTGACCCCTAGACTTCTCACTGAAAGAGACACACAGAGAGTAATTGTCACCGTCACAAAGTTCTTTTTCAATCAGTCAATTCATTCAACAAGCATTTATTAAGTGCCTATTATGTGCCAAATAATCTGGCAGGGATGAAAAGGGCAAAAGATGGTCTGTACTCTTAAGGAGTTTACAATCTAACGGGGGAGAAAATACCTAGGTACAAATGAGATACATACAGGATAAATTGGAGATAATTAAGAAAGGGAAAGCACTACTTTAAGGAGGACTCGGAAAGACTGATAAGGACAAACAGTTTCCATGACATAGACATTGTTACCCAGAAATAATGACAATGATAATTATCATGGTGGAATCTGTTACAACCCAGATGATTGGAATGAACTCCTTCAGGGCTCAGAAAGGTTATTCTCAATGTTAACAGCCTAATTCGCTGCACTTTGGGCTATAACAATGTAGCAGTGAATAAAGGGAGGGGGTGGACAAAGAGGAATCTTTCTTTTTGGCTTACTTGATTATACTATGATTAGTCAATGTATTTGTTAAGCACTTAATAAGAAATGAAATGGAATCAAGTGTTTTACTTGTGCGAGCACGGTGATAAACCCTAGGAATGCTAACAGAAATGCATGGTACTCCTTGCTCTCAAAGAGCTCAAATTCTAAATGGGTCAGACAATAAAGCTACACAGTGAATGGAAAGGCCTGGTGTCTAGTATAATACTACAGGCATAAACGAAGTATAAGACACAGTCCCTGCCTATGAAGAGCTTACTTCTGGTGACAGTTAAAAAAAAAGACACATAAAACGAGTACTCAATATGTTCTTTTACTTTTTATATAACTTTGCACAAATAACCTCTTCAAGTCCCAGTTTCCTCATCGGTGAAATAAAGGTGGGTCCCTTCTAAAAGTTAAGAAGCAGTTGTGGATAGAACACGGGACCTGGAATCAGGAAGACAAGTGCAATTCTGGCCTCAGACACTAGCCATGTGACCCTGGGCAAATTACTTAACATCTGCTGGCCTCAGTTTTCTCAATTATAAAACAAGGATCATAATAACACCTACCACCCATGAATGTTGTGAAGATCAAATGAGATAATATTTGTAAAGTGCTTAGCACACTGCTTGGCACATAGCACATAATAAATGTTTGTTCCCTTCCTTCTAGTTATAAAGCTATGATTCTATCACTCCTCTACTCTGCCTCCACTATACACAGGGATCTGGTCATCACTCTCACTGCAAAGTGACCCACTTCCATGTTCAAGGACCGTGAAACTCCTTTATTTGATCATAATCTTTTATCTTTTATTCTCCCCCTGTACTCTTCCTAAGCCAGGGGTGGGGAACCTGCCCGGCCTCAGGCCACATGTGGCCCTCTGAGTTCTCAAGTGCGGCCCTTTGACAATCCAAACTTCATACACTGAACAATTGTTTCTGCTCTAAACCTACTTTTCAACTTCACCATGACCTACAATTCCTCTATCTCTCTCTACTATCCTAAGTCATCACCTCTGTTTTGGCTACCCCTTCTTCTCTTCCCAGTCTCACCTCCTTGGTGAATCATTTCAATTCTTCATTACCCTCTCCTCTCAAATCCCATTTCCTTGTCCTATTGTCAATCATGCCTTGACAAAACACAACCTTCCATTACCCTCGCCACCTGCCTCCTTTCTTCCTCTTCATGTACTCTGTCAGAACAGAACTGAAAGAAATCACAAAACCAGGCTAACTAGGTCCTCTACAAATTTATGTTAGCAATTTTCAACGAGCCCCCAATTCAGCAAGGCAATCCTACTACTTACTTGATTCCTATCTCAACACAGTGGTTGTTCCAAGCCTTTTCTTCTCTCCTTAAGCTTCCCATGTCACCCCTTTTTCTCCCCTCATCTTCATTTCACATCCTCCTGACATCATCTCATACTACCTCCATCATTCTAGTCTCTGATGAAGAGGTGATTCTTTTGCTTGCCAAGTACATCCCCCTACATGTACCCTTCATTCTATTCTCTCTCTTTTTCTTTAGAGATTGCCTCCTCAATAATCCCCACTGTTTCTAATCTTCGACCTCTTACATTTAGTGTTTCTATTTAGTATTTCCTTCTCTGCTGCCTACAAACATGACTAGGTCTCACTCATCTTCCAAAAACCCTCACTATATCCTAATGTACCCACTACTCTCCACTCCAATCTATCTTACCAAAATGATTTTCCTAAAATCACCCTCCTACTCAGTAAACTCCAATGCTTCCTGTTACCTCCAAGGTCAAATATAAAGTCCTGTATTTGATACATAAAGCCCTTACCACCTTGAACCCTTCTGACCTTTTCAGTTTCATCACTCTTCACTCCCCTCTGCATATTCTACAATCTAGCAACGCTGGAGTTCTTGCTGTTCCTTGAACATAATACTCCATCTCCTGACTCCATGCCTTTTCACTGGCTGTCCCCCTTGCCTGGAATGCTCTCCCTCCTCACCATTCCCTCTTGACTTCTGGCTTCCTTCAAAACTCAGCTCAAGCCTCACTTTTTGCAAGAGGCTTTTCCCATTCCCATTCCACTGATTCTCCTTCCCTGTACCCTTCTGAGCTGTCAGGTAGTGTCTTTCCTCTGAGATAACCTTCCATTTATTCTCCCTCTCACTCATATATGTGTGTGTGTATGTGTGTACACACACACACACACACACACACATATATACATATACATACACATATACATACATATATATGTTTGTATATATATGTATACACACACATACCACACACACACACACAAACATAAATAGATAGATAGATAGATTTTTTTCATGGTGACTCTCTCACTGGAAAGTGAACTCCTTCAGGGCAAGAACCATGTTTTATCTTTCTTTACATCCCCTGCATAAAGCACAGTGGCTGTCATATAGTAGGTGCTTAATAAATGCTTGTTGACTAAATGATGACTCTCTGTTTACCTATATACCCCATCATTGCATTATGAAAACCTTTTTACTAAAATGAAGAAGTATCATATAACATTTGTGTGATTCCCTTTACATTATTTCAGAAGTAATTCACAACCACTGTGATCACGTCCTCCTCCACTCCAATTCTAATTATATAAGAGCACTTTGAAAGTGCTCTTAGGAAAAAAGAAATCATCATTTTTACAAAAGATTGTAGAGCAGGGCTTCTTAAACTTTTTCTACTCGTAACTCTTTTACACATTTCAGCAGTGTTCACTGATGTTGCATGGGCACAATGGCATGTGCCGTGCAAAGTGTGCATGCTTTGTGTTCAGAACCAAAACTGCAGTGAAGCTGTGCAATGCAACATGGGCAAGCTCTGCCAGGAACAGCTCAGATTCCTTACGTGTTTGATTTTGAATTAATTTTTGGTCACTGCATGTTTTGAAACCTTTCACTGTTGCCAAATTTTTCATGACCCCATATGGGGTCTTGATCCACAGTTTATAAAGCACTGCTCTAGAGAACAAATAACATTCTAGGCTTTGAAAAACGTTACCAAGGAACCAATATTTCAAATAATGCTTGAGATTATGTCTTTTAAGTTATTCCTTTCAGTTGAGCATTTGACATCTGACCAGGTTTTCTAGAGTTGGCCACTCTAATGCTTTAAGTTTTAGGGCTTCATTCTATTGCTCTAGTTTTCTAATTACTACAAGTCTATGTATATTACTCCATTACCTCTGGTGCAAGCCTAATCAACTAGTTAAGAATGTGTAAGACATGGGGCAGCTGGATGGTGCAATGAATTCTCCTCCTGCATTCAGGAGGACCTGAGTTCAAATCCAGCCTCAGACACATAACACTAGCTGTGTGACTCTAGGCAAGTCACTTAACCCACTGCCTAGCCAAAAAACAAAACAAAACAAAAAAATGTGTAAGACAGAGGTGGATGATAAAGCCCTTACTCTGACTAGTTTTTATTTTTAGTGCTTGGAATTCACCGTGTAGTAAACTACCTCTGAGAATAGATTTCAACCATCCACAACTTGGTAGAGAAGTAGCAAGTTCTTCAAAACAGAGTAACTAAGTGTCTCCCCTCGGATCACACAGCCAGCACGTGTCAAAATCAGGTTCTAAACCCATGTCTTCCCACCTCCAAGCTCAGCACTTTACTCCTTTACTACACTACACTATTCACAGCTGTTCTTCCATTTAGTTGGTGTTTCTTAGAACCCCAGCAGATTTGGGCCTTTGCCAGTCAGAAAACAACTTAAACTTCTTCCAAGGGAAAATGAAATATCAGTCAACTTACAGGTAAGTTTAATAGCTTGCCGAGAGAAAGATTTCTTTGGTTTATAATTTACAACCAATTCTGAATCCTCCTCTGCGAAGGCATTCCTAAATTAAAAAAAAATAGATATGATAATCCTTTTTAAAAACTGAATTCGTAAAACAAATGTTAGTGTTAACCACCATGCCACCCATCCACTTGGACTATTTCCTTGGAATACTGGAGCCGAAAAGGGGAGTTTTTGCCTTATTTTGCTCAGAATCAAGCCTTCACTTTCAAACTTCCCTTCCAGTTCCCCTTTATTTGTTGTCTTCTGTCCTTAGAATGATATATGCTCTTTGATGGCAGAGCCTATAGGTGCCTGTTTGTATTTTGTATCCCCAGTTTTGCACAGGGCCTGGTACCTGTTGTTGTTTGAGTCGTTTTTTAGCTGTGTCCAACTCTTCATGACCCCATTTGGGGTTTTCTTGGCAAAGATATCAGAGCAGTTTGTCATTTCCTTCTCCAGCTCATTTTACAGATGAAGAAACTCAGGCAAACAGGGTTAAGTGGCTTGCCCAGGGTCACATAGCTAGTGTCTGAGGCCAAATTTGAACTCATGAAAATGAGTCTTCTTGACTCCAGGCCTGGCACTCTATCCACTGGGTCACCTATTATGGTACATATTAAGTACTTAATCAATGTTTAATCAAATGTGTTACTAATTATGACTGTTGCTCATCAGATTTTTCTTTTAAAAGAGAACAGCTTTCTTTGGTGTCATGGACCTTTTTGCAGTCTGCTGAAGTTTTTGGATCTTGTCTCAGAAAAATGTAATTAAATGAATAAAATAAAGTGCATTGGATTACAAAGGAAACAAATTATACTGAAACAATTATAAAAATTTCAAATCTGGTCTACAGAACCCAAGTTAATAACTCCTATTTTAAAATAACCTTTCCTAGGGGCAGTTAGGTGGCACAGTGGATAGAGCTCCAGCCTTGGAGTCAGGAGGACCTGAGTTCACATCCATCCTCAGACACTTGACACTTACTAGTTGTGTGACTCTGGGCAAGTCACTTAAATCCAACTGCCTTACCAAAAAAGGCAAAACAAATAAACAAACCCGAAAAGAGATCTCAAAGAGTCAAACAAGACTGAAAAAAACCTAAATAAACAAAACAAACAAAAAAGAACCTTTCCTCCCAAAGATAAACTGTATTTTCATTCGATTAAAATTGTCTATTTTCTTTCCACTGACTTTCCAAGTTTACAATGCAATATTCAAACAACTTGAATTCCAAGAGCCAAGAAGGATGGAGAGTCATTGGTCAGGTCAAAAATCTTGGCTAAGCATGAGTAACAGTCCCCCTCCCTCCCCCCCAAAGCTTGTTCCTTCTACACTTAGTATTTTTGGTGATTTGTTCTTACAAACTAAAATATTAACACTATGTTGGTGCTGTATCAAGAAGCTCCTGTGACCCAATAAGATATGAATAGGACTTTATTTCTAAAGTTTTTTAAACATACATCATGATCATTTTAGAACAAGTTTTTAAAACTGGGATCCACAGACTTTTTTCCATCCTCATCTTCTCCATCACTTAGCAGTGTCTGGCACGTAGTAAATGCTTTATAATTTTTTTTGACTGCCTGCCTGTCACAGATAGATTTTAGGGGATAAGTAAACTTGGATGGGAAAAAAGATTACATCTTTATTTTTATTAACCACTAATTGAAATTTAACATTTCTTTCAATTGTGAGTGTAAGCAACAAAACATTATTTCTGAATGGAGGTGCATTGGCTTCACCAGGCGGCCACAGGGTCCATGATCTAAAAAAGGTTTAGAGGAACTTTATGGGACAGACAGACATGACAAATTTCCTTCTGAAAGAAGGAAGGAAATAGAATTGGAAAGGACAGCAAGTGAAGGAAGTAGCGAGGTTATTTGTGAGCTTACTGGAAAGGGAAATCTAGCCTCCAACAGCAATTCAAGCCCTTTACCACAGCCACTGGAGTGCCAAAAGATATTAGACAACTACATTCCCTGCTTTTTGCCATGCATCCAGTCTTTCAACTAGCATTTCTCTGAGTGTCTCCTATGTGCAAGAATTTATTTGTCCTTTATTTCTCTGGTTTTGCATTTGCTGATTATTCATTCTGCGTGACCTCAAAAAAATAAATCTAATTATCACAAAGTGAGAAATATTACTTCTACATATCAGACAGCTGCTATGATGCTAAACTAGGAATTTCTGCCAGTTGGGATAAAATACATTTTGTTCAACTACAAATTCTTAAGGGCTGTAAAACACAAGGGTCCCTACCCCTAAATCAATGAGAGGTCCCTCCAGCAGAATGGCTCTTAAAAACAGGGTCTATTTTTGTTGTTGTTGTTGTTTCGTTTTGTTTCATTTTCTCTTTGTATCCTCAGGTACATAGCACAATATTCTGCAAATGGTAGGTGTCTAACATCCTTTTGGACTGTATTAGAGTTCAAAAGTCTCAACTTAAACTCAATGAGTTTTAGAGTTCAGAGGACCTCACAGATCTTGTAGTTCAACCTTTTCATTTTACAAATGCAGAAACTAAAGCCCAAGTGGTTACAGCCCGCCCAGGGGTCAGACAGTGAGTGGCAGACCTGGGATTAGAAGCTATGTCTCACAACTCCCAATCCAGTGTGTTTTCTGCTATACCACCTTCTCAACTTTTGTGGCTCTTCTGCATGTTATGTGAAGATACAGAAAGAAACCAAAACATACTCAAGGAAGTTAGGACTCAAGAAATGAAAACACTAGGGATGTGCTCCAGTTAAATCATTTGTCCAAGAGACAGGTTTTTTTTTCACTTTGTCAAACTACACACTGACGGTTCACATGTTGAAATATGATAAAAGTAAATCATGGGTTCCCAAGTGGATAACTGATAGCTACTAGTTAGTATCTAAGTCATATTAAATGAGCATGAGCAGGCTGATTGTCACCATCATTTCTCATTCCCCATAGTTTTGGGGAATTCCAGGGGGAGGGAATGCCAGGAGAGAGAAGTATATGGCAGTACAGCTATAGGTGGTGGGGAATGAATTTGGGTCCCCCATAACTCACTGTAATTTGTTGATAACTCAATCTTTTTTCCTCCTTTCTTCCTCTATTAGTGAACATAAGACTTAAGGAAAATACATTTTTTTAAAGTTCTCATCAGGAAAAAGTTTGGGACTTCTACAGGAGATAAACTCTGGCTTTTGTATCAAAATTAATTAAGATTTTTCTGGAAATTAATTATACATAAATCTAGGGCAGCTAAGTGGTGCAATGGATAGAGCATTGGACTTGGAAACAGAAAGACTCATAGTCATGAGTTCAAATCTAGCCTCAGACACTTACTAGCTATGTAATCCTGGTCAAGTCATTTAGCCCTGTTTGCCTCAGTTCCTCATCTATAAAATGAGCTGGAGAAGGAAATGGCAAACCACTCCAGTATCTTTGCCAAAAAAACCCCAAATGGGGTCACCAAGAGTTGGACATGACTGAAACAACCCAACAACAACAACAAAAAAACCCCCATCTATACTAAAGCCATTTTTGTATAATTTCTAATTAAAGAGACATGAATTGGGTTTTTGATCACTAAATAGAATTGGTACTATTGATTCTCTATCTCTGAGAGTGATTTTTAGGGTTGGCTTTCTACCAAAATCAATGGTAGTAAATCACTGACAACAAAGTTAATATCTGAGAATCTGCCTAAATAAAGGCAGTTCAGTATGATTTGATAGACTGGTCAGCCTAAAGATTACTAAACCATGGACTACAGGATGATTTTGGCTCAATTAATTAGACTGGAAGCAGGAGCACATCAAAATGATGAACCAATAAAGTATTAATATGTAATATTATTTTCTTTCTTAATTGGAGTGAAGGAGGAAAAGGGAAATAGAAATGATGGAAAAATTAATTTTAAAAAGATATAATATTATGTGATATCATTTGTTTTAATGTTAATTTTAACTCTGTCACTTACCCAAACTTTGTTTCTTGTAATCTCTTTCTAATAGCTAGAGATATATAAAGAATTAGCCCAATAAGAATAATTCCACAAAAGCATCCAAGGATGATTATGATTGGATCTGTATTCCTCAGGGCTGGAGTTGAAGAAGGAGCAAAGTCTATTAAGCCTACAAAACAAAGTCATTTTCAAATTAAAAGTCCAAAATACCTTCAGTATTTTAACTAAGTAGAAAACAACAGTTAGTACTGCTCTCTCTGCCAGCCCTACAACTTCATCCTTTCAAAGGCTGGTGGTAATTAATACAAGAAGGAATGAACTTGCTCTGTTTGGCCCCAGAGGGCAGAAATAAGACCAACAGAAGTTGCGAAGATACAGATTTAGGCTTGATGTAAGGAAGAACTTTCAAACAATTTCGGCTATCCAAGAATGAAACGGGCTACCTCCAGAGATAGGGGGGTGCTTCTCACTTCTCACTTCACTTGGTCTTTACTTGTCAGATGTATTATAGAAGAAATTCTTGGTCAAGTATGGATTCGACTCAGCAGCCATGGAGATTCCTTCTAATGCTAAAGTTTTGTGGATTTGTATTTTGTTCACAGATTTTTCCCTACCAGGAAAACACTGGACTGCCCATGCTTTTTAGTGTTTATGAAAACTCTGAAGGTTTTCATGTCCTCAATTGACCTGGTTTGTAGTAATCATAGAAGGGGAAAACAAGCATCCAACTGTACTCAGGCTTTAATGAATCAATTCATTTGATCACAAAAGAATGAGCTGAAAGTACTTTAAAACTTTGTAAGCTTCAGAGTCAGGAATTTACCATGTATGGTGAAGAGAAGAGCTCCTATATTCTTGGACTTCATATTAGTTAATCTGTACCTGGTCACCAATGTCTCTTTAGAAATCTGGGCATTAGTTTCTATTTGGTAGGCACACATTTCTTACCTTTCCTATGTGCACAACTTTTCTCAAATGAAATGGATGTTTCCTAAGCATCTGAAACATTATTCCCACCTCATATCCCTCAGATCTAGCAACCTTCTTAACTTCCCTAATTCTACTGGGGCCACCAGTATCCTTTCAATTACCTAGATTCACAAACTTGGAGTCATCCTCAATTCTCCATAGTTCTGCACCTCTCATCTCAGATCAGCTGCCAAGACTGTTAATTAGATCTCTCAAAGCCGTTCCCTTCTTGGTACTCACAAGGCTACCACACCTTACTTTAGACCCTTAACTACCTTTTATATGTGCTACTGGAACAGCCTTTTAATTGGTCTCCAGGCTTCCAGTCTTTCCCACCTCCAATCCATTCCCTTCAGAAAAGTGAAAATGTAAATTCCAAAACATAGGTCTCTGACAAAACTCCCTACTTAAGAAGCTAGAGTGTTTTCCTATTGCCTCTAGGCTAAAATACAAACTCTTCTGTTTGTCCTTTAAAGCCCTTAAACAATCTGGCTGCAACCTCTTTCCATATTTATTGCTGTCCTTCACACACTACTCTCCTGACAAACTAGCCTCTCTCTTTGTCTCTGTCTATCTGTCTGTCTCTGTCTCTGTCTCTCTTCCCTCTCAGAATCCCTAGCTCCCTTCAGGAATCAGTTCAGTACAATCTTCTATGTGAGACCTTTCCTAATACTCTCATTTGTTAATGTTTTTGTTCTCTTCCCTTTCTGTAAATTGCCTGTGTGCAGGTGGTTGCTCCTCTTTAGAATATAAGTTCCTAAAGGGAATTTTTGGATCCCTATAACCTGCCATAGTACCTTACATACAGTAGGTGTTGAATTACTAACTCTCCTCAGGCTCAGGATATGCCCCAGAATCTCGAACCTGCAAAAAGGTTCTATTTTAACCCCCCCCCCCACAATGTTAAAGTGGAAAGGATGGGTAGATCCTCCTCCTTGTCCTTATTTCCCTAGGGAGAGTCCGATAATTCAGGCCTCTGTTCCTAGACTACTCCTGCAATCAGGTACAAAGACCACTAATATAAAAGCGACCATCAGCAGAAAATGACACTTCTCCCTCCACCCCAACCCCCCTCCCCAGGAAAACATAAGCTGCTTGAGGGAAGATTCTGGTCATTTTAATCTTTGTATTCCCAAGAACTAACATAACGCCTGGCATGTGGTAGATGATTAATACATGCTTCATGATTGATTAACATCACCACACATGAACAACACAATAGCAATGGACCTGGAGGCCAAACATTTAAACACATCCAGGACAGGTCAAAGAACAAAAGGAGTTCCACTAAACTGTTAAATCAGAGGCTGTTCACTAGGTCACCTGATGCAATATTAAGATTCCATGCCAGCAGAATTAAAAATAAGACTCCAAAACCACTGTGTGGGACCAGGCTCTTGAAGCAGTAAGCCAGGGGCCCTCTGCTGAGCCCAATAGTGAGAGAGAGATTTTCCCATCTACTTGTTTATACAGAGTATCACATCAAAATAAGCAATCCAAAGGCCAATTGGCCTTTCCAGCAGTAGTACTGGAAGTAGTAATGGATTGAAGTATCAAGCAGCATTTCAAAACCAACCCCAAAGGTAAATATTTGGATAGTTCTTTCCCTTCCCTGCTGAACTAAAAGATCCTGCCAATCCCCTCAATTCTTGTTTAGCAAGTTAAAATTCAGTGATCCCCCGGAGTACTTTTCCCCACCTCAAGGTGTTAGAAAACCCAAGGTTTAGTAAAGTCAAAATTTCTATCCCAAATGCATTTGCCTTCCTAATGAACTCATACACTTCTATAAAGCTTGCAGAACAACAGAGATCGTTTAAAAGTATGCTATCATAGTACTTTATAACTAGGAAAAATAAATGATTTTATAATTGCAAAAAAAGTAATTTGACACTGGCTTTAGTCTTAAATCATTCCATAGGCCTATAACATATTTAATGACAATCTGGTCACCACCTGAAATACCACTTTCTGGCAGCAAATAAGGATACTCAATCTTACCATTAGCAGGAATAAATACATCCACTGGGTCACTGAAAGGCCCGATTCCCCCTTTAGTGATAACTGCAATCTTCACTGTATATGTGGTGTTAGTGGCTAACACAGAAATAAAAGCAATGCTGTCATTCTGGTCAACTTCTTCAGAATGTTCCTGCTGAGAGACAAAAATAAAAAAAAACACTGATGCAGCACAATGGTACCTTTCAAAGACTTCACAGATTTAGACCATCAGACCCAAACCCTTAATTTTCCAGATGAGAAAACTATGACCCAGTGAAGTTATGTGACTTCCCAACATCCCTCAGAACCTAGAATTCCAGTTCCAAATCCGGGACTTTTCCCACTATTTCATGCTATAGGGTTAGCATCTTTTGTAGTTGTTTTTCACTATAAACATTACATAAGCAGGTTTATTTCTTTCTCCTCTGTTTTTACAAATAAAGCTTTTCCATGGCATGTAGTAAGGCCATTTTGATGCAATAATGAATTTCTAAAATATAGGGAATGAGGACTCATAGGATTTAGAGCTTTAATGGGTCTTAGAGATTGCCTAGTGAATAGATTCTAGTACTAATCCTTCATTTTACAGATGTAAGAAAGTGTATTGTGTAGGGAGGAGGGAAGCAAAGGTGAGAGGGTGGAATGACTGGGCTTGTCTTAAGTCACACAAACAGTAAAAATAAGGAAGCATGGGTCTGAACCCAGGGTCTCTGTTACTGAATGTTCCACTCACTCCATTACATGTGGTTGCCTCTCTCCAAGAACTCAGCAAAGATAAAGTGATTACACAAGGTCTCTCTCTCTCTCTCTCTGTATCTCTCTTTTCCCCCCTCTCTTTCTATCACTGTCTCTCTCCTCCCTTCTCTTCCTTTCCCCTCAAGTATTACTTCAGTAGATCTTCCATTTGAACAACCTTTTCTATGGCTGAGGAAGCCTGGGAATCAGAGGCTAACCTTTTCAGGACAATGTCTGGCAGGAGCACAACAGGGAAAACTTTTTTTTTTCATCCAAGTACAAAATTAACCATAATCTGGAGCTGGGTCATGCCAGAAAAGGCATAGGGTAGCAAAAATTTGAACCTTGAAACAGGACTCTCTGTCCCTGGATGTAGGAGGCCGGTTTCATGCCACAAAAGGGAATCCTTTCTTTTTCTAAGAAGAAAGCAGTATTTAGGGCACCCAGCTAACAATATTCTTTTTCTAAGGAGAAAGCAGTATTTAGGGCACCTAGCTAACAATATCAGAGGCTGCTGAAGCCAAATCCAGACTGAATGATTTCCATGGCACTCATATTCTCATGCCCTTCAGTCCTGTGCCAGTCACTTGTCCTGGTAATTTGCAGGCCCTGTCCCCACCCTGTCTATAAGGAAAGGACAACCACGTCATTCATGTCTAGGGGAGAATATGTGTCTGTCAGCCAAAGTGTTTTACTGATTCTAAACTGGTAGCAATTGTCAGGAACCTAAAATATACAAGAGGTTACTAAAAAAAAAAGTGTCACCATAGAGACACTTCATTTTTCTTACTTCAAAGGGCTCTGAGCTTATATTAAGATACTATTAACCTATGTGCTAGGCACCATGCTAAGCATTTTACAAATAATTATCTCATTTGATCTTCACAGCAACCCTTGGAAATAGGTGCTATTATTATCCCCCTTTTGACAGTTGAGGAAACTGAGGTAGATGCAGGTTAAGTGACTTGCCCAGGGTCACAAAGCTAGGAAAATGTCTAAGGCCAGATTTAAATTTAAGTCTTCCTGACTGAAGGCCCAGCACTCTATCCCTGATGCATAGTCAAATTCATAGCAAATAGCTCTAATGTACCCCTGGTAATTAATCAACCAAAAAGCATTTATTAAATAACTACAATTACTCTGCTGGCTGACTCCACAGAAGATCAAGACTGTCCCAGGATAAGCTGAGCACCAGAAGTCTCACTGCCATGCTGCTTGATTCAGTTTTTGATACTCAGCCACCCTCTCCCCTCTGACCAGGGGTCTGGTTTCTGGTTCAGGCATTTTTCAGTCATGTCCTGACTCTTTGTGACCCCATTTGGGGTTTTCTTAGCAAAGATACTGCAGTGGTTTGCCATTTCCTTCTCCGGCTCATTGTATAGATGAGGAAACTGAGGCAAACAGGGTTAAGTGACTTGCCCAGGGTCACACAGCTAGTAGTAAGTGTCTGAAGTCAGATTTGAACTCAGTAGGATGAGTCTTCCTGACTCCAGGCCTGGCGCTCTATTCACTTCGGGATAGCAGAGCAATAAACTTCTAAAACCTTCCTCTCTAGAGGGCTTGAAACCTTCCAGGTAGCTCTCTATTTGACATCGGAGGCTTGTTTTGACTCCTTGGAACATCATCCCCTCCCTAGGTGCTCCCTGGTGGTCTCCCCAGCTTTTCAGCTTTTTTTGTGTGTATGGTCTTCTCCCATGAGATTGTAAGCTCCTCAAGGGAAGGGACTATTTTTTTCTTATTTTGTATCCCCAGTACTTAGCATAGTGCCTGGCACATAGTAGGTGCTTCATAAATGTTTATTGAGGGGCAGCTAGGTGGTGCAGTGGACAGAGCACTGGCCCTGAAGTCAGGAGGACCTGAGTTCAAATCTGGCCTCAGACCAAACACTTGACACTTACTAGCTGTGTGACCCTGGGCAAGTCACTTAACCCCAACTGCCTAAAAAAAAAATTTAAAAATAAATAAAAAATAAGTAAATGTTTATTGAATTGAAGTACTGTGTGCTAGGTGCTGTGTTAACTACTAAGACACAAAGTCAAATGCAAAAACAGTTCCTGCCCTCATTGAACTTCTGGTTTAACAGGAGGACGCAACAAGTACATAGAGAGAGGTCTGTAGAAAATCAATCCAAGGGGATTTGTGGGGTTGACAAATACTGTACCACAGGATCTGGAGCTGGAAGGGATCTTAGCACGTAGTAGTCAAACTCTATCATTTGAGGCATTAGGAAGCTGAGGCACCGCAAAGTTAAGTGACTTGTCTGAAGTCGTAAGAGTGCAGCAGAGCCAAGATTCAAATCCATATCCCCTGGTTCCAAATTCAGGGCTCCATCCACTCTCCCCCTGCGGCCTCTATGATTTGTCTCTCTAAGATCCCCTTCATCTGGGTGCTACACAAGCTTATATGCAACCCTGCCAAGAAGCTTCCTAAACAAAGGCTTAATGTGTTGACTGGTCATCCTGTATTTTTATATTCTCAGGAAAAATATCATTAAGTACAATCATTCTTTTTCTCCCCCACCCAGCACACGCTGTCATTTCTTAAGCCTGAAGTTAGTCAGCCAAGCAGCTGAGAAAATGAGTAGTGCTGTTTTGCAGCTTAGCAGTAGAAAACAACTAATTGTTGAAATATTATACAATAGATACGCTGACGAACGAGGAATACAGTAACCTCCCTTCCATCTGTTCACTAATCTCTGTATATATGATGACAAAACAGTGCATTGTCTATGAGGGAAATCAGCACACAGCAAGAGGAAATCGGGGCACAGCTGCGACAGAACCACCTCAGAACCCACCAGCACCACGAACCTCTTAGCGTGCTCTGGTGTAAATTAGAGCTGAATCTGCTTTCCTCTCCTGCTAGATCGTCAAGTCCTTGAGGACAGAGACTATTGTTGAGTCTTTTCAGTTGTGTCTCACTCTTCATGACCTTATTTGGGGTTTTCTTGGCAAAGATACTGGAGTGGTTTGCCATTTCCTTCTCCAGGTTATTTAACAGATGAGGAAACTGAGGCAAACAGGGTTAAGTGATTTGCTCAGGGTCACATAGCCAGTAAGTATTTGAGGCTGGATTTGAATTCAGGTCTTCCTGTTGCCAGGTCTGGTGCTCCATCCGCTGCACCATCTACCTACCTATTCAGGATGTAGTTGGCTCTTAATAAATGCTAGTGTTTTTTGTTGAAATACCTTTGAATAAAATAACTCACATTCGCATGGCACTTTAGGTACAAGGCACCCTCCTGGCATGATAGATTTAGAGCTGGAAGTGACCTCACAGGCCATCTAATTCAACCTCCTCATTCTACAGATGAGAAAACTGAATCCAAGCAAGAGGTAACTTGCCCAAGGTAGGAAGTAAACATGGTGGGATATGAACCCATGTCCTCTGATTCCACAGTCAGAGAGCTCTATCCAGTGTACCACACCACCTCTCCTCACAATAGCCCCCTGTGGTAAGCTGTACAACTATCATAATCCCTAATTAACATTGAAGGAAACTGAGGGGTCAGAGAGACTAAATGACTTGCTCATAAATCACACAGCTAGTAAGTATCTGAGGCGAGTTTTGAACTCCTGACACTACATGTATTCCTGAGGTATCAAACAGTGTGTACGCCAGAGGTGTCAAATGCATGCAGCCTGCAGCACTCCCAAAGGCAGCCCGAACCAGATCAAAACATAATTGTGAAATATTTAATGAAGTAAATAAAAATACAATAAAACAGAGATAACATTACATTTTAAAACTGAGTCAATATGTGGCCTTTAGGGCTGCATGCGCAGAATAGTGGCTGCCCTTTCTATCTGAATTTGACACCACTGCATATGTTCTCTCTCATTTGACAAAGGAATCAAAAGCCTAATAAAAATTCTAGCTAATTTTTTTGATGCAACAATACATAAGGATTAGAGAGCGGATTTGGAATAAAGAGAAGAATTAAAGTTACCTCAGCTCCTCTGATATCATTAGCTATGAAAACCTAGGCAAGTTATTTTTCCATTTCAGTCTCTTGATCCTAATCTCTAACACAGGACTTTACTACCTTGTAAGGAAATCAATAGTTAGTCAATTGTGCGAGTACCTCTGAAGGGTTTGCAAAGCATTTTGGAAAATATTTCCATTCTCCATTACACTGACAGGGATAGAACCCTCATAACTCCTTGCAGTGTGATGCTAAGAATGGCAAGTGGTACACATTTTAGTAGAAACTGACCACCTTATGGTAGAAATGGCAATATTCACCAGAAAATTCCTTTAGATAAGTACAGATCCCCTTTTACTTTACTTTGAAAATACCACTTATAAAAAAAAGAAATCACACTGATTTACATACAACTTTTTAGAAATGAGGCAATTACACTAACGATACAAACCTATATTCTCAACGCTCTGTATTTAGTACTGTGTTGGGGAAAGAGAACTGGACTTGAGAGGAGGATTAGAATATATACACTACTTACCTCAGAGGGCTGCTGTAAGGAAGGCATTTTTAAAGCATTAAAACACCATAGAAATGGGTAATGTTACCTACAGTGAGAGAAGTATGAGGTACAATCAACACTAAACTGCACAAAAAGACCCCTGCAGGCCACATATTGACTTAGAAAACTACATATTAACATCATCTATGTTTTCTTGTATTTTTATTTATTTTGTGAAATAGTTCCCTATTACATTTTAATCTGTGCAAGCCCCATATTTGACACCTCTGTTCTATACAATGATTACATTCATCTTAGGATAAAATATTACTGGCTTAAAGCAGTAGTAGAGGAATAGTGGATAGAGAGAATTGACCTCATAACCAAGAAGAACTGGGTTCAAGTCTCATCCCTAACAGACTGACCATGTGACCCTGGCTAGTCATAACTTCTTGGTGCTCCAGACAGCTTTCTAAGACTAAAGCTGTGGACCTTCATTAGTAGGAGGAATTTCCTTATTTGTGAGTTCTCAATGCCAAGACGCAGGTAGGTGGTGCACTGGATAGAGCACTGGACTTGGAGTCAGGAAAACATGAGTTCAAATCCAGCCTCAGAAACTTCCTAGCTGGGTGACCTTAGGCAAGTCACTTAACTTCTGTTTGCCACTAGAGAAGGACATGGCAAACCGCTTTAGTACTTTTGCCAAGAAAATCCCATGGACAGAGATCCGTGGGGTCATGAATAGGTGGACACAACTGAAACAACTGAATCACAGCAATAAATGCCAATGAAATAACATCTACAGTCCCTATACCTTTAAGTCATTCAGTCAATAAGCATATAATTAAGGGCCTACTATGTGCCAGGAGCTGCCCTAAGCTCCAGGGAAGATTGGATATAGAATTTAAGAGCACTTAAGCACTGCCATGATTTACTTACCAATTTTTTACTAACACTGTTTACTTTTCTATCACACAGAATCTACAAAAGCTTTCCCAGTCACATGTTTTTGAGGATGTTCTGAGTAAATCCTCCATAATCTGGCTCCCTAGTCTTCTTTCATATCATTCCCTTTTATAAGCTGCTATTATTTCAGTGAGACTAGCCTGCTAGCAATTCCCTCTACATGAAATTCCATTCTCCCACCTCTGTGGCTTTGTACAAGTGGTCTTACATTTCTAATTTACCTCTCAGAATCCTTAGATCAGGTGCTACCTTTTGTAGGATGCTTTTCCCAATTAAAAAAAAAACTTTTATTACTTTGTATTTAAGCATACATGTATGTGTGGTTTCCCCCAAAAGGTCTGAGGATTCTTAGAATCCTTAGGTCAGCTGCTACCTTCTGTAGGATATCTTTTCTGATAATAAATTTATATTATTTTGTATATACCTTGTATTTAGGCATACACATGCCCAAAAGAATATAAACCCCTTGAGGACAAGAATTATTTCATTTTTGTCATGAATTCATATCCCTAGCACAAAGTCTTGTACATAATAAAAGCTTAATGAATGCTGAATTGAGAAAACGAAAACATATGAACTTGATTACACCCATTTCAACATTTTCATGAAGCAATAGAGAAGGACTATTGTAAAGATGCCTAATGTGAAGAAAGGGGCACTGTATCTCTTTTCTATTTTTTTCTGTGTTTTGCTTATTAGCTGCATGAGTCTAATAAAAATAAGATATTCTGTAGCACTCCTGTTTCTTTTATCACCAAGTCAGCTGGGTTGGCCACACCTGCTTCAAAAATGTTTCAGGCCTGAATCGACTCTCCTACACTCTGTGGTTCTCTGAGCTCTATGCCTATATTAATGTGATGTCACCAGAACGTTATAAACTTAGACCATATCATCTTAGCTCCTGAAAGAAACAATGAATTAAGGTAATTACTGATATTGAATTAAGTAATATTATGCCCTTAGTTCTTTCTAGAGGAATGATAAAGTGGGCTACAATAGAAAATCTCTGGAATCAGAGGGTCTGGGTTCATATCCCACCTCTGATTCTTACTATCTGTGTGACCTTGGGCAACACAAATGCCTGCTCTGTGCCTCACTTTCCTCATCTGTAAAATGAGAGGGCTGGATTAGATAGCTGGAAGATACGTTTCCTCCAGCTCTCAATCTAGCACCCTATAAAAACATTATCGCCTGAATCTTTGTGAAACCATAGTTAAATCTATTTTAGGTTCATAGATACAGAGCAAAAAGGGAGCTTAGAGGCCATCTAGTTCAACCCCTTCTTTTAACAAATGGGGAAACTGAGCCTTAGAGGGGCTAAGTTATTTGTCCATTCTCTGAACCTAGGGTATTAGCCAACATGTCATATATAGGAGTCCACATATAGATTCCTCATATAATTCAATCCCAGGAAAGTCTGTCACTTCAAATGAATGTTATAAGATTTACATAACCCAAGACATTTCACTTTTTGCATGCCCTGCAGAGAAGCTCAGCATTCAACTACAGTACGTAACACCCTGGGTCTCTGGAATATCTATTGTCTGCCCTCTTTAATGTGTTTCTATTGTGTACATTTTTGCTTGTCTTGTATATGTGTATGTATTTGTAGGGCAGCTAAGGGGTACAGTGCGTAGAGCACTGGCCTTGGCATCAGGAAGCCTCGTTTTCCTCATTTCAAATCTGGCCTCAGACACTTACTAATTGTGTGACCCTGAGCACGTCACTTAACCTTGTTTGCCCCAATTTATGAGTTAGAGAAGGAAATGGCAAACCACTCCAGTACCTTTGTCAAGAAAACCCCAATTGGGGTCATGAAGAGTTGGGTATGACTGGACAGCAATGTGTTCGTAAGTTGTCACAAATCCTTTCCAGAAAAAGGGAGTATATAAGTCAGTGAAAAAACAACCACACAAACACCAATATTCTGCAGTTGAATGGAATGTAACAAGGAAGAAGCAATGCAATATATTCTAAATTGCTTAAGAGATAAACACCTTAAAATCCCTTCCTACCATGTATAATTTCTCAGCTGACATCACTCAAGTGGGACAGGGCCTCTTTCACCCTATAAGTGGTAATAATGTGACACAAACTTTCCCAGGAACAACCAATCAACCCACCCACCAACATTAGTAATCTATTTCCATCATAATGAACGTCAAGGAACATCTGTGTTCCGCTAGGAGCACTGATTTACAGCTGAAAGGGACCTCAGAGCAGCCCTAGCTCCAGCTGTTTATTTTTCAGGGGAGGAAACAGATCTAGAGATGGTTACTTTCTCAAGGTAACACGAAGAGTGACAGAGCCAGGGTTCAAACCCAGATCCCTTGTCTATAAATCCAGTGCTGTTTCTCTACTGCTTAATGCTTTCTTTGAACTGAAATTATGTTTTATAGAACGCAATTTGTTATTGTTATTTGTAATATATTGTCAGGGACCTTTGCCCCTTCTTCAAATTATCATGTATATACTTATCTATTTATATCTTGTATCCATCTTTGAATGGGGGACTGAATGGCCTTTTGAATCTGACATCTTTGTCTTTTTTAAATAGGAATTTATGTCAGAAGAGACCTGTCCTTAGCTGAGATCTTTTGGGATCTTGATACAAATTTCCATATGAAAACAAACACACAAAGATATTTTACTTCATGAGACATGTAATCAATCACGGCACTGACAAGGTCATCTATTCCTCTTCATTTCATTCACACACACACACACACACACACACACACACACACACACACCCTATATAACACTTTACAATTCACAAAGTTCAAACAGTTCTGTGAGATAGAAGTATTGGCTCCATTTTACAGAAAAGATACTGAAGTTCAGAGAAGTGAACGAAAGTCATGTTGGCTGCTGGCCTGTGGCAAAGCTAGAACTTGTCCTTCCTGGTTCAGTGCTATTTCCACATTGGATGGGACTGGAAATTACTTTGGTTTTAGAGATATTTTCCTTCTTATATTTGAAGTCAACTCACCAAAGAGTTGTGTCATTTACTTTATAGCCAGAACTATAATGATTTATCCCTTGGGTGTAGCCTCTTTCCTTGACTCTCAACTTTGAACTCTTGCTTGGAAGACAAAAGCTATAAAGAGAAATGTTGTATAATATAACTATATATATATACATATATATATACGTATATATATATAAAACATATAATATATGTACGTAGGTATGTACATATGTATGTATAATATCAATATATTATATATTTATATAATGCTAGGTGGATAGAGAGAAGACAGATGTGTGAAATGTGGAGACAGAAACAAGAAGATTGGGCCAAAGACTGGATATATGGAGAGTGAGAAGAAAGAGTCGAGGATGATAGGAAAGAAGTAGGGAAATCTGGAAGAGTAATGGGTTTTGGGTGTATGCCAAAAAACTGCCACTTTCTTTTAGATTGTCTACCCAATGAGACCAGAGGCATTAATCAGCAGGAGTCCCTTAGTCATAGGATCATAAATATAGAGCTGAAAGAAACCTTAAAGACATGAAGTCCAACCTCCTCATTTTGCAGATGAGGAAAATGAGGCCTAGACAACTTAAATGACTTTCCCAAGTTCACAGAGGTAGTTAAGTAGGAAAGGCAGGATTTTCACCCAGGTCCTCTGATGCCAAAGGCAGCACTCTACTGCACCACTCTAAGTTGCATAACAGGATCCGTATTTATTTTTACCATAACTACATGATACAGCCAGGGATCAGTCTCTGAGTAAGTTTCAAAACTACCGAAGTATGAATGAATGCATGAAGCATTTAAGTGCTTACTATGCACAAAACGCTGTGCTAACTGCTGAGATCCAAACAGAAAAGTCTGGTGACCTCTTTGCTGTCTAGGAGCTGACATTTTAACAGGAGATACAATACATATGGAGGGTTCCAGCTGCAAGTCAGGTGGAAAAGTCCCATAGTCCATGGGATGAAGTGGGAAAACATATGGTAATGGCTTTTCTTTAATGTCATTTCCTGATAAAAATCAGAGAACTTTCTGGTGTTAAGCAATTTGGAAGTGCCAAGGAATTTGGGAGGAGAACTTCCTTATCACCCAAATTAGAATATATGAGTAAAAATTATTTTCTAAATGCATACTTCATTGCTACATACACAAGATATACTACTAGTAAAAATTTCTTTAAAAACCATATAAACCAACCTTTCACAATGATTCACAGGGTTTTTTTTTCCATACCTAGATAGAATACATTCTTCCCTTATACCTATTTGTAGAATCCTTAGTTTCTTCCTTCTTAACTACAAACTCAATATGTACAAAACAGGACTCATTATCTTTACCCCAAAGCCCACTCCTCTTCCAAATTTCCCTACTTCTATCAAGTGCCTAATCCTTGACTCTTTATTCTCACTCCACATAGCAAATCTGTTGCCAAATTTTCTTGTTTCTGTCTTCACGTTTCAAATATGTGGCCTCTTCTCTCTATCCACATAGCAACCACCCTGGTTCAGGACCCTAGCATCTCTTACCTGGACTATTGCAACATCTTCATAAATGCTCTTCCTGTCTAAAATCTCTACCCACTTTAATCTGTCCTTTGTAGCTACCAAAGAGATTTTCCTGAAGCACCCATCTGATCACTTCATTCCTATTTTCAAACTCCAGTGGCTCCCTATTACCTCTAGGATCAAATATAAACTCCTCTATTTGACATTTAAAGTCTTCTACAACCTGAACCCAACCTACCTTTCCAGTCTCATTATATGCCATGTACTCACTTTATGGTCCACTCAAACTTTTCAGAATGCTGTGAAATTATAATAACCAAGAAGCCTGGCTTTTTCTGAGTGCTATGAAATTATAACAACCAAGAAGCTTGGCCTTGGAGAAGAGATGAGAAAAAAAATGCACTTCCCTGTTTTCTTTGCAAAGGAGGGGAATTACAGTTAGGACATAATTGCAAATGCTGTCAGACTCAGTTGATTATATTAGTTGTTTTCCTTGTTTTGCTTTTTTCCTCTTTCTTTTTTAATTTTTTGTTAAAAAGGACAGAATAATGAGTAGGGGAGAGAAAAAACTGATATATTAAAATTATTGTTATTTAAAAGTGGAAGATATCAAAATTATTACCTCTTATTCAAACAAATGCTTTCTGAACTGGATGATAAACAAGGGAAGCATGATCTCTTTTCCCACCATAATTTTGTCAGAATTTTAATCCCTCTACTTTGCACATTCTGAAAACCCGAGTTCAGTCATGTCACAGTAGATTCTGTCCAGCACACAATGATCCACTAAACCCTTCTGCCATCACAAGACTGTTATGATATGCAGTACATACAGTTAGTGCAATACAAATGACCTTTTCATTGGGCTGAGCCTGCATCTCTAAGGAGGCACAAGGCCCAAGAGGTCACAGGCAACTGAAACAGTGAGCAAAATGGGACATTCTGAACAAAAGGCAAGGGCCATGAAATCTGCACAACAGAGTTTTAATAGCATTTAACACAAAGACCTCTAGCTGATGTAGCTTATGATGCTCATATCATTCCTTCTCAATAATTGTTTCCTAACTCTCAAGACTTGTTCCACTCCCACTCTTTCAAAAGTAGCTTTTAGCCAGGCCATGGAAATGTCTGTAAAAACTGTAATTTGTATTACTAGTTGGTTTTCTTTTCATAAGATGACTGTCTGTTGGCAAATTTGGGTCCCTCTTATGCAACTGGAGTTGATTGAATATTATTTTCCCTAATTCTAGGACAAACATTTGATTCTTCAAGTGCCAGGGTACCAAATACTGCCAACAAAAAACAGAGGCATGAAACAAAAGCCTCTTCTCATAACCTTCATTATTTTATAAGGGGTGCCAACAATGCCATTGCAGGTAGATTTTAGGGCAGGAGGGAACCTTAGAGATCTAGTCCAAACCCCTCGTTTTACAAATAAGGAACATCAGAAAAGTGAAGAGACTTGATCAAAGTCATATAAATAGCAAACAGTTGAGCAAGGATTCAAATCCAGGCCCTCTAAGATTCCAAATCCAATTTGATATGAGCCAATCAAAAAGTATTATGCACCCATTATGTGCAAGGCACTATCCTGAGTGTTGGGCTACAGAGATGAAATGAAAAACAGTCTCCTACCTTAAGAAGCTTACATTTTATTGAGGGGATGAGGAATTCAAACAGGGAAGTATATATGTGATCATTGAAGAAGTAGAAAAGAGCACTAATTATTAAGGGAATTAGGGAAGGTTTCTTGGAAATCTTGAAGGAAGCTAGAAGATAATCTAAGAAAATCCACACAACATGAATTACTACCACTTAATAGTGATCACCATAATTAAAAATAAGAGGCCAAAAATTAGAAAGAGGTACTGCATCAAGTTTAGCGGAAAGCTGAATATGTATGTTTATATGTATGTATGCATATATATATGATGTTTTCAAATCCAGCACTTTCCCACTGCACCCCATATGTTCTGATATATAAGTAGCCTGGGCGCACAGTGGAGAGATCCTTGGATATAAAAGGTCAGGAAGACTTGAATTCAAATCCAGCCTCAGATACTTCATAGCTGTGTGACCCTAAGCAAGTCACTCAACCTATGTCTGCCTCAGTTTCTCCATAGGTAAAGTGGCAATAACAACACCAACTTCCTAGAGATGTAATGAAGATAAAATGAGATATTTGTAAAATGCTTTGCAAGCCTTAAAGTGCTACATAAATGCTATTTATTATTATTTTTCATAGAAAGATAATCCAAATTGTAGATCACTCAAGTTCCTTTATTTTTCACTCACTTTCTGTTACCAAAATTCACTAACCTGTTAGCACTTCCACCCGTGTATAAGCAGAAAAGGAAAAGAAGAAGACATTTAAAGTCTACTTGGCCTGGTAAGAACTCTGGCTGAAGGTTTAGTTTCATTGAAGGACTAAATTAATGATTAAAATGAATGGACTCAGAGGAGAGACCAAGGGCTGGATATGTAGATCTGGGAGTCATCTGCACAGTTAAATCCATGGAGGCTGATGAAGTTACTAAAAGAGAAGAGTATAGAGCAAGCAAAGGTGTGGAACCTGCAGCCTCGAGGCCACGTGTGGCCTTATAGTCCTTGGGTGTGGCCTTCTAAGTCCAAGTTTTATAGAACAAATGTTTTTATTAAGGGGATTTGTTTTATGAAGTTTGGATTCAGTCAAAGGGCCACACTTGAGGACCTGGAAGATCACATGTGGTCTTGAGGCTGCAGGTTCCCCAGCCCTGGTATAGAGAAAAAAGAGAAGAGGGTCCAGGAGAGAGTCTTGGGGAACACTAACAGTTAAGGAATATGATAGGAATGATGAGTCAGCAAAGGAGATGGAAAAAGCAGTCAGAAAGAAGAAAAACCAAGAGGATAGTGTCATGAAAGCCAGCTAGGTGGCTGAGTAGATACAGCACTGGTCTGGAGCCAGGAAGTTGGTTAGTCATTTCAGTTGTGTCTGACTCCTCTTGACCCCATTTTTGGGGTTTTCTTGGCAAAGACACTGCAGTGGTTTGCTATTTCCTTCTCTGGCTCATTTTACAGATGTGGAACTTAAGCAAACAGGGTTAAGTGGCTTACCCAGGGTCACATAGCTCGTAAGCATCTGAGGCTGGATTTGAACTCATGAAGATGAGTGCTCCTGATTCTAAGCCCAGCGTTCCACTTACCCGAAGTCAGGAAGACCTGAGTTCAAACTCAGCCTCAGACACTTCCTACTTTCTAGCTTTGTGATCCTAGGCAAGTCACCTAATCTCTATTTGTCTTAATCCCTTGGAGAAGGAAATGGCAAACTACTCAAGTATCTTTGCCAAGAAAACCCTATGGACAGCATTAACAAGCTATGGACCATGGGGTCATGAGGAGTTGGACACAACTAAACAACAAGTGTCATGGAAACCCAGAGAGAAGAGAGTATCCAGGAAGAAAGAGTGGTCAAGAGAGTCAAATTTATCAGATAGGTCAAGAAGGACGAGGACTGAGAAAAAAAAATCAGATTTAGCAATCAAGAGATCATTGAGAACTTTGGAGAGAAGAGTTTCAATTGAATAATGAGGCTGGAAGTCACACTGAATGAGAGAAGAAGAAAAGGAAGCAAGTGTGGATAACTTTTTCAAAGGATTTGGCTATAGAAGGGAGGAGAGATATGATAGCTTGAGGGGATGTTAGAGTCTAACGAAAATTCTTTAAAGATGGGAGATGCTTGGGCACATTTGAAGGCAGTAAGAAGGAACTGAAATATTCATAGCAGCACTTTCTGTGGTAGCAAAGCCCTGGAAACAAAGTGGATGCCCATAAATTAAGGAATAACTATACTAACTGTGTTATATGAATGGAATAGAATTTTAGTTTACTATAAGGAATTCAGAGAAATATAGGAATATTTGTATGAACTGATGGAGAGTGAAGTAAGTAGAACCAGAACAATATCTATGAAGTTATTACATATAATGATTGTAATAATGTTAATGAAAAAAATCATTAAAAGGAAGCCAAATGCTGAGTAACTGTACAACCAGTCATGGTTCTAGTGAATAATGAAGGCTATCTCCTATGGCAGAGAGAGGGGGAATTTCTAGGATAGAATATTGTATACATTGTCAGAAGCAATCATCATATTGGGGTTTTTTGCTTAACTGTTTTTCGTTGTTATACAGAAAGGTTCAATTCCAGGGAGAGTATGGTAATTTCTGATTTGAATATGATTTTAAAAACAAAAGGCATTTATAAAAATTATTTTTAAAATTTAATTAATGTGATTCATCTGTAGATATCAGTTTTTATTCTCATCCTCTATCTCAACAGCACAGAATTAACAGCTAACATCTATTGGCTTTATGTGGTAATCAGTAAACAGATAATTGATACTGTATTCAAAATCTGGATTCACTGTCATGGGAAAACATCAGGAAAATGACAATTAAGCAAATAACTGATCATGATCAGAGAATTAATAATCAGACAATCCTCAGAAGAATATAGAACTCACTTTCCTCAGAAAAAATGTTTTGTGATGTACCTTGAGCCAGATATTCCCTGGTGACTGAGTCAAGGAATGGCTAGAAAACTATTAGGATTGTTACCTGGTGTACCTAGAAAATAAGCAAAATAAACTCCTTTTATACCTGACAATTTGAACCTATAAAATAAAGGGACTGGATTAGACTGTCTTTATGGTCTCTAGTATATCTAAATTCTATTATTTCAGAAAACAGATTATTACAGAATTGTGCCAAGAGATAACCTTAGAAACCTGCTTTCTGCCTTATCAGAACATAGGACTTTGGACTGTCCAAATCTAAAAGCCAAGAAAATGTGCACTATGATGATATTCAGGATTCTCAAGTAGTTGATTTATGGCAAACGGTGGAAAACACACACTGCCATTGCCATATTTCCAAGTGTCAATTAAAATATTATCTTTTTAATATCAATTCTATGGAAAGTTCATTTTTTTTCAATAAAAGGATCCTTTGATCCTGGTGGTGCTTACCGCATTCTGCAAAATAAAGGTACCACATTTCGCCATGGCAAGGTAACAGTTACTTTATTATAGAGATTGAAGTTCCTATGCTGGAACTAGGGAGGGAGTTAGCTATCTCTGAAATAGCTATCTAAAAACCACTGCAGGAATGCCACGCATTTTTCTCTTGACCTCTCACTCTGACCCATATTTACATACATGTGTAGTGAATTTAGTTATCTGGCTTCCCAGCCCACACCAAGTCAGAAATGGTGGGAGGTGAGGGGAGTGAGAGTATTAGACAAAAGCACAGAAACTCAAAGAGCAGTGGCAGCCAGTGGCCGACGTTGCAGAATGCAAGTTATTCCCAGTCAGGGACTGTGTTCTGTAGATCTTTGCATCCCTAGCACCTAGGCTAGAGTAAGTACTTGATCCCTGAATATCAAAACTGATAAAGATCTTAAATTATTCCCATAAAGTGATTCAGGTTCTGAGAAAAATATCATTCGTAATCCATTTAACAGTGATTTAGGGTAGGGTTTCAATTTTTGTGTGTGTGTGTTTTTGGCTAGGCAATGGGGTTAAGTGACTTGCCCAGGGTCACACAGCTAGTAAGTGTTATGTGTCTGAGGCCAGATTTGAACTCAGGTGATTTTTTTTTTCTTTTTACTATATGCTTTTTGAGGGTAGTGGAATACAATAATATATAGTAAGTGGTTATTGGAAACATCTTGTCCTAAGCAAAAGATACATGATCTCAACCATGCTATTATTTGTTTTAGTTTTTAAATAAATGCCTTTTGTTTTTCACATAAGTTATTTCCTAATGTAGCTCTCCATATCCCTCTACCTTGTAATAAATCACCAGTACTATCAGGGGAAAAAAGCTTTTGCAGCTATAGGTAGGAGATGTATTCTTAACCAAAGAAGGGACAGAGGCAATTTCAAAAGATAAAATATGAAATTTTATGACACTAAATTGAAAGGTAACTGTACAAACAAAATGAAGGCATATAGGCTAAGAAGGAAAGTAATTAAATGGGAAGAAATCTTTGTACCAGATTTCTTAGGGAAGGGTTTGATACCCAAGATATACAGACAGCTGAAAGACATATATAATCCTAAAAGCCAATAGGGCCAGGGTGAAGAGAAGGGTAGAAAAAAAAAAAGAAATTATATGATACATTTGTTGTATATTTGGAGGGAATAGCAAGTCATACGTGGTAGATTTGCAGTTTCATGTGCAATCTTCTTTTTCTGATTGTACTGTATTATGGAAATGCTTATTTTGTTCCATGAATTGAAAATTTTTTTAAAAACCCAATCAATCAATAGTACTCACATGATAGGAAAAAAACTCTTAAAAAAATTGTAAACTATCAACCACCACATGAAAGAATGCTCAAATCATTAATATTAAGAGAAATGCAAATCAAAACAACCCTGAGGTTTCACCTTGTACCCTAAAAATTGGCAAAGATAATAAAAGATGGGAATAGTCAATGCTGGAGGGATTGTGGGAAAATAGACATAACAGTACCTAGTTAGCACAGTATACTAGTTTTGGAAGGCAACTTGGAATTATGCAAACAAGGCGACTAAAATGTTTATATCTTTCAACCAAAAGATTGCACTGCTAAGTTTATATGCCAAAGAGGTCATTGATTAAAAAAAAAGTCTCCATATATATATCAATATATTTATAATAGCATTTTTTGTGGTAGTAAAGAACTGGAAACAAAGTAGATCCCCAGTGCTTGGGGAATGGCTAAATAAACTGTAGTATGTAAAGGTAACAGAAGATTATTTTTATGCTATTAAGAAAAGACAAATAAAATGAATAGAGAGAAGCATGCAAAGAATTACATAAACTGGTATAGAGTGAAATAAACAGAAGTAAGAAAACAATATACACAACTTCATCAATGTAAATGGGAAGAACAAAAACTTCTAAACGCTGAAAGTAAATTGTTCAAAATTATAATCATCATCATAATAGCTAGTATTACATATTGCTTTAAAATTTGCAAAGCACTCTATAAAATTTATATCATTTTACCTCACAATAACCTTGGGAGATATCCGTCATTATTATCGCCATTTTGCAGATGAGGAAACTGAGGCAAACAGAGGTTAAGTAACTTGTGAATGGTCATACAGCTAATAAGTATCTGAGACTGGATTTGAATTCAGGTATTCCTGATTCCAGGTCTAGTGCCCTTTCCATTGTACCACCAAGCTGCCTAAAAAAAAAATTACAAAGAACATACATGGCTTCAAAGAAAAGAGATGAGAAAACACCTCCTCTAATTCCTTTGCAGACATGGGAGGTACACAGGTATGGAGCATTGCATATATTTTCAGATTTTTTTTTTGATACAATGATTATTGCTAATTTTTTTCTCTTCTTCCTCTTTTTCTTTTAAAAAAATCTTTTTTTGGGGACAGCTAGGTGGCGCAGTGGATAGAGCACCGGCCTGAAGTCAGGAGGACCTGAGTTCAAATCCAGTCTCAGACAAAACACTTGCCATGTACTAGCTGTGTGACCCTGGGCAAGTCACTTAACTTTAATTGCCTTAAAAAAATTTTTTTTAAAGTTTTTAAAATGGGATGCTTCTCTGAGGAGAAATATGGGGAGAAAAACTGGAGGAAATTTAAGGGATAAAAATAAAAAACCAAAAATATCAATTAAAAATCTTTAAAGATAGAAAGTCAAAAGCTATGATAGGCTTCAATTTTCACAGCTACCTTCTCTCTCAAACCTTCTGATACATTTTCTACCTATAGTTAGTGAAAAAGTTTCATGGGCAATATGAACAGCCTGTCAAGTCACCACCAGCAGCAGAGAGGCAAGACCATTTGCATATCCCAGCAAAAATATAAAGCAATTCTCAAGTCAGTTTATAAGAAAGGACTTGGGAAATAATAAGTCATGAATTTCAGACATTACACAATGGCTCAAAGTGCAAAAAAGTCACAAGGCAATAGAAACTTTCCCCAATTTCATTGTATCTGAGCCATGTAGGGTTGAAAAGGGAAATGAAAATGTAATCTTGTGTTTTATGAATCGTTTAATATAGCCAAATATCTTCAAGTGTTTTGCTCTCCACATTGAAAAATAAATATTTTGGAGATAGCACAAATAAATAGGACACACACAAATGTGCTAATGAAATAAACACTTACGAAAGAGACAATTTGCCACCTGTCTTTTTATGGAGAGGGATTGTTGTTTTGGTGTCAGAGTCCAAGCCTTCAGTTCATAGCATTACTCCATAAATTTGAAGCCTTATCCCATATATACTGCCTACTTTCCGAAAGACCTAAGGTCCTGTTTGAGATTACAGTAGTCACTGTATTGACTGTCTCACTGACAAACTAGGAGTACAAAGGGATTTACCACCCCAAATATATAACTGAGATAACAGTTCCAGATATTGTCAAACAACTTATTTTGTTTTTCCCATAAGCTCACAATACTACCTTAGCCATGTACTGTATCCCATTTGATCCTCACTGCAATTCCATAAGGCAGACAGGCTAATATTATTCTCATTTCACAGGGAAGGAAATGAATTTTATAATGATATTAATAACTAACATTTATATAGCCCTACGGTTTGCTGAGTGTTTTACACATATTATCTCATTTTATTCTCACAACAACCATGGGATGTAGGTATTGCTATTATCCTCATTTTACAGAGGATTTTAGAGGAGTTAAATGACTTGTCAAGGGTCACCTAGCTAGTACTTATCAGAGGCAGGATTTGAACTTAGGTCTTCCTGACTCCAAGTCCAGTGCTCTATCCATTGCATCAACTAGCTGCCTAATTATGATAACCTGTGTTTCTATGACACTTTAAAGATTTAAAGCACTTTATAAACATTGTCTCTCTTGAGTCTCACAACAACCCTGAAAGATAAATAATAAAGGTAATATTATCCTCATCTTATAGATAAAGAAACTGAGGCCCAGAGGCTCATCCAATTCAATAATTCATCTCTAACAGTCATGCCAAGGGGAGTTTTGTAGTGGAGTTGGAACAAGTTAATTACCTTCCATGATGTTGTTCTCTAATGTTGAGAATGTAGACATGTATGTGTGCATGTAAAACTGATATACCTTAAAAGTTTGCAAAGTGATTTATATATGTTTGAGTAAAATAAAATGTTAAAAATCACAATGCATAAAAAGTTAAAAGCACCCTCTAAATGTAGGAGACAATGATTGTCCACATCTTAGAAGGCAGCTACAAGAAGTTTATTCATTCCTTATATGTCTCTTATCTGGATGACTGCAGCAGGCTCCTAATGCTTCCCTGCTTCCAGACTCTTCCTCTTCCTTACCCATACTACACACAGCAGCCAAACTCAAACACAGACTGAATCATGTTAAGCCCTAATCTAACCGATCTAATCAAAAAGCTTCAGTGGCTTCTTACTGCCCCTGGGATAAGCTACAGAATCCTCAGCCTGGCATTTATAGATCTATACAGTGTGACTCACACCTATTTTCCCAGCTTTATTTTATGCTATTCCCCTTCACAGAGTAGGCACTTCAGGTTTGCTGAATTGAATTGAGGAGGACAAACCAAGTCTATTCACAGACAGAAAATGGTCAAGAAACCGCTTAACAGTGGCTACCATGAAAAGCTAGAAGAGCAAGTCAAAAAGGGCACACTGGAGTTTATTTTTTCCAGTTTAGACTTACAGATGACTCCACACCCTGCCACACGTACGATATCATATAGCCCATCAGTTCACCATCCTGGCGCGTAAGTGGAGGTTTTTCCCATCTTACTTCTAAATTATTACTGGATGTATTCAGAAATACTGTAACATTCAGAGGTGATGCTGATGGAGCTGTAAAAGAAACAAAGAAACAAAAACTAAAGCATTAAAAAGAAATTTGGTTACTGATTGCCAATCAATAAGCATTTAAGCACTTATCATGTGCCAAACATTATATTAAATCCTCAAGAGGCCTGAGAGGACAACTAGCATAATTCCCTCATTTAACAGATGAGGAAAAAGAGGCCCAGAGAGGTCAATGCAAATAGTAAGTATCAGAGGCAAAACCTGAATGGAAGTTCTCCGACTCCAAAGTCAATGTGCTTCCACTGCACCATAGAAAGAAAAAAGTGACAGTCTCTGATCTTACATCCTATTAAGGGGAACAACATTTACATGTAAACTACAGCTCTGAGAGTTGCTACTAGAGACTGCATATGATTACTGTACTTTTAGGAGGAAATAGATCTTGGAAGAGAGACAGTTTAACTATCCTGTCTACAGAAAGACTTGTTTGATGACCAAAAGGACTAAGAAAACTTCTTTTCTGAAAAACTAAGTTTATTGTAAACCAAAAAAAAGTTTGAAGAGACATTTTGTGAGAAAAGGAGTTTAACTCATTTCATGAAGAAGGCATCCTGAATAGAATCTTCCAAAGACACTGACTGCTATCCTGAGTGAAGTGAATGGTGGTATTATGTTTCCAGAGTTGAAGAGAAATCAACAGTTGTAATTAGTGATTAGAGGTAACTCTGGATATAATCTTTGTCACCATAATATAATGTTGAAATATTTAACTATTTTCTGTATTACTTGTTACATTGTTAACAAATTGTATAGCCAGCAAGGCTGACTTAGCCTATAAGAAAAGGGAGAGAAAGAGGGGGGATAAGGAGAGAGAAGGAGAGAGGAGGCTCACTGCTGATTAATGAGAGATTTTGCATGTCTGTTAATTTATGAGAAAATATTAGAACATATCCTTTGATTATCTTAGAACTCGGGTAGAAAATTAATAAAGTTATTAACAAGTCAAGTAGCAAGCAAGTTGAAGGAAGGGGAGGATGATGTGGTTGTCAACTTGTACAATACACTGCACAGCTCACTTGGTTGGATATGTAGTCTATAAAAGGGGATCATTGTCTCTTAAAACTTGCTACACGTACTATGGGCAAATCACTTAACACCAACTGCCTCACCAAAAATCAAAAACAAAAACTTGCTACATGCACATGTAGATAGATACTATGTACACACAGACGAGTGTGTATGTGTGGGGGGGTTACAAAAACAATATTAAGTTAATTTTTTTTTTTGGTGGAGAGGAGTGAGGAAGTACCAGTAGTTTAGGGACAGTACTCCAGCCTTGAAGGGGACTAAGGATTCTGAGAAGTTAGGGTAAGAAGAGACTACATTCCAGGTATGGGAGAGAGTCTGTACAAAGGCAAAGTGTTGGAGGATTGAATGTCACACACGAACAACAAGGTGGTCAGTTTGGTGGGGCCGTGACATTTAATAAGATCAGAAAAGTAAATTGGAGCCAGATGTTAAAAGGCTTTAAATGCCAAACAGTTTATATTTGACCCTAGGGACAACAGGATCAAATATTGGAGCCTCTTGACTTGAGAAGTAATATAGTCAGGCCTGTGCTTTAGTATGACCTTGGCAGTCATGTGGAGTATGGACTGGAAGGGGAGAAGAGATTCTGGAATAAGGGAGACCAAGCAGGAAATCAGTATCTCAGTTATCAAGATATATGGACTCAAATGACAAAAAAAAATTAATACCAAATATTTCTTTTTAAATTAACCTTTACTAAATTAGCCCATACAAAGTTTTAAATCCTGCTTTATTTCTAATTAAAAGGTCCTTCACAATGGGAGTTACTGAGAGAACAGAAATGTTGAACATAAGCAAAATGTGGCATATTATCAATGATAACTGGAATGTGAGAACTAGCAGAAAAGAAATAATCAAGAACAGGTTTGACTAGAACAGGAAGTCAATGTTCATGTAATAAGGGTTAGGGGTAGCACAGATGGATGGATGGCTCAAGTGGTAGGTTATGGAAAAGCTTCTTGTTTAGGTACAACTTGTACTTTCCAACTCTGAGATGCCTTGACTGTTAATTAAGTCGCAGGCCTAATGGAATGGAAATCTTGCATTGATATCCCCAAAATATTATTTTAAAAAATCCACAAGAAAGTCTTCAGCATATTGGTTGATCCTAAATAGAAAATTTATAGAAAGACATGGATAGACAAGAATAATAATAAATAACATTTATATAATGCTTTAAGATTTGCAGAGCACTTTATATGTTAAATCATTTTTTTCTTCACAACAACCCTGAGAGTTAGATGCTATTATTATCCCCATTTTACAGAGAAGAAAATGGAGGTTGAGAGAGGTTAAGTGATTTGCCCAGGGTCATACAGCTAGTTAATGACCAAGGCAAGATTTGAACTCAGGTCTTTTGAGCATTCTATCCACTGTCACCTACCTGCCTCTATACAATATGAAAAGTCATGGATAGGTTATGATCTGCAGTAGCAGAAGTACCCATCAATGTGAGATCATATCACATTATCAAAGTGGGGCCGCATAAGGAAATCTACCCATGTGCTATTCAGAAACCTAGATCAACCTAAGATGATTATAAGTCCCTACTCCAGGAAAAAATTCAACCTGGACAAAGAATGAATACTTGTGGATGGATTTCTTATGGGGCTATTAATAATGGTTCCTCAATACACATTCATCCAGAGATGCAGATGATAAAATATCGCATTCCTTGTCAGAGGCCTAACGTCTTTTGATGTATTTTGGTAACTGTGAGGAGTCCTTCTAAGGTACCATATTAGGTGGTGCTGCTAGCTTCAACAATGAATAACAAATGGGACTCCACTAGAAAACAAGACTGAGTCAGTTTTAGGGAAATATATCTCTTAAATGTATCCAACACTCCCCTGTCTTACAAATAAGAAAACTGAGGCCCAGGGAAATTAAGTGACCTGACCAAAGGCACATAGGTAATAAGTAGCAAATCCAGGATCCAAAAACAGAATCTTTTGAGTAAAGAGTCCAACACTCTGTCACACCATGCTCTTTCCTAACACACACACACACACACACACACACACACACACACACACACACAGAGAAAGAGAGAGAGAGAGAAAGAGAGAGAGAGAGAGACTGTAACTAAGGCTAATTATAAAGGAGTTTGAAATTATCTCAAGAAGAAAATAATGCAATTTCAGACATAGCAAACACACCCAAGGGCTAGAAGCTCATGGTAACAGAAAAGAAAAGAGAGGATGTCACCTTAAGTTGAAATGAAAACTAGAGTTAGGGATGTCTCACTGAAACCTCGAAGGGTGAGAAGTGAAATCTTGTCAAAAGTATGACAAGTAAATTTCTAGCTAGAGAGTCAGTGATCAAAGATAACTGCTTGGTGGAGACACAATTTAACAAAACATATCTTTAACTGATTTGAAATAGAAGTGAATCTGGTTACTAGATTAATAGCATCATACAGTTTTAATCTAGTAATTATTTGGGGGTGGGTCTGGACCTATGATTTCATTAGTTTGGGGAACTCCCAGTGTGGACATTTCCTCTACAAATAAAGAAAAATAGCTCATCTGTAACTTATAGTCTTTGAGACTTGCCTAGAGTTCTGAGAGGTTAAATGATTTGTCTGTGATCACACAGCTAGTATGTGTAAGAGTAAGGGTTCTTCACCTTTTTTGTGTCATAAAATGCTTTAGCATTCTAGTGTAGCTAAGGACCCTTCTCAGAATAATATATCTACAGGCATAAAATAAAGTACACAGGATTACAAAAGAAATCAATTATATTGAAATACAGTTAGGGGAAGCTAAAAGGTATAGTGGATAAATCACTGGCCCTGGAGTCAGAAGGACCTGAGTTCAAATCTGGCCTCGGATACTTACTAGCTGTGTGACTAGCAAGTCACTTAACCCCAACTACCTTAAAAAAAAATAGTTGTCAAAAAAAATTTTTTTTTTCCAAAACAACTTCACAGACCCCATGTTAAGACCCTCTTGTAGAAGAGAACTTGAACCTAGGTTTTTTGGATACCAAGGGCAGCATTGTATCACTATTCCATCTTTATCACTTAGTAACTCTCTATTCTCTTCTACTTCAGATCTGTTCTTCTAATTAATCAAGATTCTCCCTGAGTCAAAGGTACATGGTGGGGGTAAGCAAGTTTCATCATGTGGCCAATAAAGAATTATTTGGAGCAGAGATATAAAAGTTATCATTAGAGATTTGTCATTAGAGGGGAAAAAAGATGGCTGGTCATAAAGCAAGAGTGAGTGGAAACCAAAGAATAGCCCATCGGTATCTCACAAGAGATCTAGAGGAAGCTCCTATGACAGCGGACAGGATTCCTCTGGCAGATTTCCACGAGTCTCATAGCATGGTCAGGTATGGGATGGGCACGATCTCCACAAGTGGACCTGATGTTATCACACACATCAAAATCTTACAACATTCTTTTTAGTGTAGCTCACATTTTTTATACTAGTTAGGGCTCTTGGTTTAGAAATAGTTTGACCTTTATTTTAAAATTATAAATATTCTCTTTCTAACATATTGTCTATAAGCCTGGTTCATAAGGATTCTTAAATGTCTAACCAGGGGTGGGGAACCTGCAGCCTCGAGGCCACCTGTGGCCCTCTAGGTCCTCAAGTGTGGCCCTTTGACTGAATCCAAACTTCACAGAACAAATCCCCTTAATAAAAGGATTTGTTCTGTAAAATTTGGACTCGGTCAAAAGGTGGCACCCAAAGACCTAGAAGGCCACATGTAGCCTCAAGGCCACAGGTTCCCCGCTCCCGGTCTAAGCTGTTCCCTCATAGATATACTTAAACACTGGGCACCTGTAAGCACCTCATATCAGCAAAACCCTTAAGCTAAAGGTAAACATTTTCAGTTGAAACCTTTAAAGCACTAATGAAGAATTACCTCAGAACATTAGGAGGAAAAATGATTATCAACCATTACAATGTGTTTTATACTTGAAGAAGATTGTTTTGATGTGTGGAGTGAGGATTCCAATCTAACACATTTCTGTACTGGAAATAACCGATTGTTATGTTCTTATATTCAAAATGTACTAAAAAAAATACCAATGAAAAACTCAAGGTTTTCATAAACTGATTCTGGGAAATTGGTTACAGAACATTATAAGGAGAGAGAGAAAGAGATTGAGTTGGAAGAACTTGCTCGTGCAGGACAGCATGGTATAGTGGAGAGGGACTGGCCTAGGAACCAGGATGACCTGGGCTCAAGCCCTGCCTGTGACATATACTGAGTGACCATGGGCCAGACACTGAACCTTTTGGTTCCTTGGGAACTTTTGGAGATTATAGATTATAGATGAATGGTCACTTGGTGAGGAACTGAGAATTCTCCATAGCAATGAAATAACAACAGATCAGGACCTCTTCCCATCAACAAAATAAACCACTTGCTACGTGATTTTGGTACAAATAACAACTTCAGTTTCCTCAGGTATGAAATTCAGGATTTGGATTAGATATTCTCCAAAGGCTCTTCAAGTCCCAACTCCTACTGTCAATCCTCTACCCTAAAACTTTCAATGGCTCTCTAGAGCATCTGGGATAAAAGGCAAACTCTTTATCCTGGCATTTAATACCCTTCATAATTTGGCTCCTATCTAGCTTTCTGACCGTATTTCATGTCCCATTCCGCACTCAGACACTCTTTGTTCCAGCCAAAGCAATTCCATCCAGCCACCTTCCAACTCTATACATTCATGCCAAGAGTCCACGGCAATCTGCCATGTGGGTAGAGGTGGATCTTAGAGACCAGAGCTAAATAGAACATGGCCCACAGATCAGGAATCAGGATAGGACGTATGGCAACTTCTTGAAAAGAATCTCAAATATATATACTCCATTCTTGAAAAGGAGGCATGGACAACGGCCAGTATCTCCTGGTTGCATTGTGTAACCAGATTCCTGACTTATCCTCATTTGGCTTCCTGTTTAGTTGTTATTATTTTGTGTGTTTGTGGTCACTTTCCTACAGTATTTTCCAAAACATAAATAGTTTTAAAAGTTCATGCTTGGATTTGAGAACAATTCCAGGGATGGTTTGCCCAATAACCTACTGCTGAGTTCAAAACAACATTCTTACAAGATTCTTCCATGATTCAGTCAATTCAACAAACATTTGTAAAGAGCCTATTCGATGTAACAATAATTTTTAAGAGTGTGGTATAAGAGCAGATTCTTTACATTGACCCTTAAGGTACCCTAAATCTTTCTTGGACTAATCTGTAGTTGTGAAGCCCCAACGTGACAGACCAATAACATTTCTTTATGAGCTTCTACCAATTCCACTATCTTATGCAATTTATTGAAAAATAGAAGATGGTTTTCACCACCATATCAACATATTCCATAGGCTACAGCAATTGAGGGAAAGGAGGAAATATTACTCCAAAGTGAACAAATTCCCCATCACCAAAAGATGACATTTCTGGATGACACCAAATCCCAATACTATTTAAACTCTCCCTAATTTGTGAGAATAAATTCTAGAAATATGCAACAATGACAAAAGACCCAAATACTATGAGATTAGAAGCCTCCCGACATGTTCTTTTTCAACAACAATTATATAGCCTTTGCATGCTTTCACAAGTTTAAATCATCATTTAAAAAACCTACCAGATTCACAACTAAAATAAACATCTGATGCCACCTTTTATGAGACACCTTTTCTGATTCCCACCAGTTGTTAGTACTTTAAACTGGGCACCCTGGACCTCTATTCTTACTCTGCACTATTCCCAATCTAATGTTCCCAGAAAAGTTCATAATCACTTCTGCTAGAACTCAAACTCTCTCCCAAAGTTTTGGGTTAACTTAGGGATGGAGGGGATGCACTCCTACTACCCACCATTTTATCTTGCCCTCCTACTAATATGCTTCTCATTTACACAGAATCGATAATGATGACATTATTTCCTCTTAAACATAAAACATTTGTTTAATGACATGATAAAATCAAGAATAATCATAATAACTCTTAAAGCAGAAATAATTTAACATCATAGTTACTAAGTGGGAAATAAAAGAAGTAAAAGTGAAAACATTATTGGGTCATGCTCTCCCACCAACACATGTAGTGTCTATGGGGAAGAATGGGCACAAACTTACAGAGACCTAGCAAAGAGGCCCATGCACGGGGAAACCTATATGCCTAGGGCAAGTCATAAGTCTGGACTTTAGACCTTAATGCCATTGGTCATTTTAAAAATAGTTGGCATGACATGAAGCTGATTCTCTGCTAGCTGGTTCTCTTCTGGTCTCACCACTTCTTGTCTTGTACTAATGAAGCAGTGTCAAGCTCCTTTTACTCAAAGCCACTATAAACAAGGCGCTGAGAAAAAGGGTTATGCTCTTTCAGTGACAAAGCAATTCCCTTATGCTGGAGAAATGCTAAATGCATCAGATCTGCAAATAGCAGGCAACTTTAAGGCATAGATCAGTTGGCGCTGCATAACTGAGGAAAGTTTCTTTCAACATAGGGAGTCTCCCACCCTGATGAAATCACAAGATCAGACCAAGAGAAAAAAAAGGTCCACGGCCACACATTACAAACTCTCTTCCCAGCTAGCTGTTTTAAAAATGCATGCTACTCTTCATGATGGGGTTGAAGTGAGATAATGTGGCAGTCAGCATAAATCCATCCCCATTCACAGAAAATCAAATCAAAAGTGCATGCCTGACCCAGGGTGCATCAATAATGAAATCTTTGTACAAGGATTACAACTTACACACAGAAGATACTATTGTGCAAAAAGCCCCAAACCCTAATGCCCTAGTGAATATAGGAGGTAAGTATCCTCCATCCTGTCTCCACACCTCCAAAAGTAAAGACTAAAGCAAAGGTTTACTTTCAGATTTAATTGCTATCAATGCTGTTCTGTATAACTGTCAGGTAGGCTATTTTCTTTGTGTCTATTGTTAATTACCTCCTTCAGTTGTACTGGCCAGAATCCAAGAGCTCACTTGAGACCAGCCTACTTCATTCATGCAGGAAACACCAATGCTATAATTAGCCAAAGCTTGCAGCTGCTGAATTTGATACAGATGAGGTGACGCAGAGGTGTTAAAGATCATGACTGATGCATTAGTCAATGGACTGACTTCCTTGACCTAAATGGAAAACAAAAATTTGAACTAACATTAGCAAGTTATCTGGAATTTTATCTTTGATGAGCTATGTTAATAGAGTTGGCACATATTTCCCTTCCTCTTTTCTGTAATGAGGGACCTGTTTTCCTTTAGGGCACACAGCTTAACTCTACAAATGTGAGTCACTCATATTGGCTGAATTGACCTGACACATAGAAGGGAAATGCTTTCCATGTGCTCTGACAGTGGTTGATTACAGGGAAAGGAAGGCAGCTTAAATGACAGTTGTGATACATGGAAAAATGAGTAGGTTATTTTCCTCCCCCTTCTAATTCATGCTTTTATTATTTTACTACTCTTCTATGTTGACAGACATGATCCTCACATTCAATAGGGCCTGGTGTCGTTTTTCATTTGTTTGTTTTACACAATACCCCTGTACTGAACTTTTGACAGAATACAAACAAGACCTGCACAGGATGGGCAGGCATTGATGGGTTGAAATTTGCATTGATGGAGGGAATCTATGAGAATACAGATCTATGAGTACTTAAGGGAGTATTTTCTGTAAGTAATACAGTCCCATTATGTGCAAAGATGTTGTTACTTGTTGGCAGACCATGAAGGATAATGAACTGGTAAAAGAATGAATGAGAACAAAAAATGAGAGGGAAAGAAAAATGTTGATGAAGAAGAGGCAATACCACCCATTGCGGATAAAAAGTTAGCTGGCCTTCGAGTAAGGAAGATCTGTGTTCAAGTCCTTCCTTTGACACATATTGGTTATGTGACTGGGCAAGTCACTCTATAAGGATTGTAATTTATACAACAGTTGAAGATCTGTATTGGTAGAGGAGATTCTCTAAGGGAGATAGGAAAGGGATTATTGTCCTTGCTTCACAGGTGAGGAAACTGAAGTTAAGAAAGGTCAAACAATATGCTCAAGGTCACTTGCTTAGAAAATGGCTGAGCCCAAGCATTTTAACTCTCAGGCTGGTGCTCTTTCCAAGTCATACTAATTACCAGTAAAATGAGAGCATGGATTTTTTTTTAGATTGGGGCAGCTATGAGTGTCATAGGACTGAAGTCAAAGAGGTATAGGGAGGTTTTATACATATATGTAAATTAATAAAAATATTAATACATAAATTAGTCCATGTATAATTATTATACATAATATATAATTAATCATATATGTAAATTAATAAGATTATATATATATACATAAGCACATTTGACTCAGCAATATTCCTACTAAAGAGATCAATTAAAGAAGAAAAGGGACTTATATGTAAAATATATTATTGGAGCTCTTTTTGTAATAGCTGAAAGTTGGAAACTAAAGGGCTGTCTTATTGGGGAATGGCTAAAGAAATTATGAAATTATATAAATGTAATAGAATAATATACCATAAGAAATGATGAAATGGACAGTTTCAGAGGAAACTGGGAAGACCCATATAAAGTGAAGCAGAAAGAACTAAACAGAATCAGTAAAATAATTTGTGCATTGTGGTTGTTTGATTATTCAGTCATGTCTGACTCTTCGTGACCCCATGGACCATACTGTCCATGGGGTTTTCTTGGCAAAGATACAAGAGTAGTTTCTTCTTCAGTGCAATAAGGCAAGCAGAGGCTAAGTGATGTGTCCAGGGTCACACAGCTAGTAAGCATCTGAGGCCAGATTTGAACTAAAGTCTTCCTGACTCTAGGCCCAGTGCTCTATCCACCGAGCCACTTAGCTGCCTCTTAATTTGTACATTAACAACATTATAAAGAAAAAAATTCTGAAAAACTTAAAAATTCTTATCATTGCAATATGCAACCAGGATTCCAGAGGACTGATGATGATGCATTCTACCTACCTACTGAGAGAGATGATGGGCCCAAAATGCAGAATAAAAGATACATTTTTGGACACAGCCAATGTAGGAATTAGTTTTCTTGACTATGCATATGTTACAAGGGCTTTGTTTTTATTTTTATTTTCCACTGGGGGTGTAGAGGGATCTTGGAAGATGAGGAAAGTCAAGGATAGGGTAGTAAAAAGAAAGAAAGAAGGAAAGAAAACAGGGTCACTGAAGCACCTTTTATTTTTTTAAATGCACCAAAGAGACCTGAAAGGCCAGAAAAATAAAACAAAACAAAACAACAACAACAAAAACCAAAGAGGACAGTTTTGAATGTTACATGTTCAATTTATTATACAGCTAAAAGAAAAAGCAAGTGGCACATCATATAAATATCCCGTTTCAAGATAATCCTCTTCTTCTGTTATACTATTGAAACATCTATTTTATTTGGTGTTTGTTAAGTTTAGAATAAAGTAAAAATGTTAATTAAAAAGAAAACAATAAAACAGCTATATTCAGATTAACTATAATGTATTAGATGTAGGACTTGGAAGTAGGAATATGTGGGTTCAAATCCTGCCCCAGATATCAGCTGTAGGACCCACAAGTCATCTCTCCTCTCTGCACATCAGTTTCCTTCTCTATAAGATAAGGAGTTTGTGCTTAATTGCCTCTTTGGTCCTTAGAGCTTTAAAGCTATGATCCTATGATCCTATGACCATTACTGGTCCAGGAAAAGAGATGATGAAGCACACTTCCCAGCTCTCAGCAAGGGAGGGAGACAATGTGTGAGAAGTGTTGCTAATGCAGTCAGACACAATAAATGTATTGGTTAGATTTTTGCCTCTTTTTCTTTGTTACAAAGGATGGTTCAGTACAAGTGGGAAAAGCTATACTATAATGCAAAATAATGACAGTGCAAAAAAGTCATCAATAAGACATTAATACTTTTAAAAAAATGAATAGTAAAAAATTTAATCCACTAAAGACTAATTTCAATAATCCCAGAACCAACACCAAAAACGGGGCATGAATACTAACTTTTCCCTCCACCTTTCCAAATGACCCAGTTAGTGACCTAAGGTAAGCTGTTTTGTCTTTGATGAACTTCTCTACAATTTGATATAAATGATATTTAATAAAGAGGAATCAGTGGCTCCCTACTGCCTTCTAAGATAAAATACAAACTCATCTATTCAGCATTCTTCAAAAGACTTTGCCTTCATAATTTGGCTCCTTCATGTACTCTACGTGCCAGCCAAACCATCCTACTTCCTATTAACCTGTCTGTGCATCTCGCCCTCATGCCTAGAATGGACTCCTTCCTCATATTCCCCTCTAGGGATGCTGGAGGAGAAAATGAGGCTGGTAACCTTGCATAGGCCTCCTTCACTCAAATCAAAGTCAACTGCAAGTCATGTCATCATCTCCCTGATGTCATTCATGGTCCTCTTCGAGAAGGAAGGACAAACCACACAACACCCACAACACAACACACAACCTGTGAGTTCTCCTCAAGGCTCAGTTCAAGGACTGTCTCCTACAGTGACCTTTTCTGTTTCCCCCAGTTGTTAGTGCCCCCTCCAATTACTTGGCATTTATTTTGTATATCTTTTTCATTTTCTTTCTTGTGCTTATGTTGTAATCTGTTTCCCATGCCCACCTCACATAAATTCTAAGTTCTTTAAGACCAGGGACTGTCTTGTTCAGGGGCAGGGAACCTGTGGCCTCAAGGCCACATGTGGCCCTCTAGGCCTTCTAGGTCCCTCAGTCCTTTGACTGAATCCAAACTTCACAGAACAAATCCCCTTCATAAAAGGATCTGTTCTGTAAAACTTGGACTCAGTCAAAAGGCCGCATCCAATGACCTTGAATGCCACAGGTTCCACACCCCTGGTATTTTTTTGTCTCCAAATCCTCAGCGCCTGGAACAATGCCTAGTGCACAATAAGAACTTAATAAATGCTACCTAATTATTGAAATAAATTGTTTCTTTTTTGACAGTGAAGCAATGTTAACAGGGAAGCAATGTTACTTACTACTTCCCAAATAACAGTGTTGTCATAAATTCATATTTTCTTCTTAATTTATCTGTGGTTAAAAGAAAATGGTACTGGATTCCTGAAAGACACCACAAATGCCTTGCAGAAATGGAAGAACATTTTGAATAACAGACGAAAGGAAATTTAGATGTCATCTAGTTCAATCCCCTCATTTCAGAGACAAAAACGCTGAGGCTCAGAGAAGTAAGTGCCTTGACCAATGTCACATAAGTAGCAAATAACCACAATTGGGCAGCTAGGTGGTGAAGTGGATAGAGTGCTAGGTCTGGAATCAGGAAGAGCTGAGTTCAAATCCTGCCTCAGATACTAGTTGTGTGACCCTGAGCAAATCACTTAACTCTGGCTCAGTTTCCCCATCTGTAAAATGAGGATATTAATAGGTACTATGAATGATTGTATGAGATAATGACATAATGATTCTAAAGTACTTGACACAGTGCCTGGCACAGAGCAAATGCTACATAAATGTTAGTTATCAATCAGGCCCAGGATCCAGGCCCTTGAATTCAAATCCACTATTCCTTTCTCACACCACAATTCTACTTCCCTGTTCCTTTCCAGAGTGATCCCCCTAAATCACAGCTATAGCTAGGAATTTATATGCCAGGAATAGGTTGCATAAAGTAGGACCTCTTGCGAGTATAAGGGGCCACACCACCCTGGTGCAAGGAGACATGTAGCTAGGAAGGCCATCACATGAAAGGGAGCTGGATAAGGAAGGGGTGACACTCATCCCAGTGTACCATATGATGGCTTCCTATTTTGCTTAATTATTCTGGCCAAGGAGGAGCTACATTCTATTGTTTCTATGATCAAAAGACTACAATTGCTGTCAATGCCCTCTAAACTCTATACCCTGGGGCAAAGCCCTAACATCTTGCCCTATGACTCTTCCCTGAACAAAATATTTCACTGGAGTTCATATCTAAATTTGCTACTGATGGACTCATGTGCTCTCAGATGTCAAAGGTTTTTGATGGTACCTACTCCGCAGTATGTCCAACTGTCACAGCTTCTACGTGGTAACAATATGCCATAACAATCCAGGGGGATTTTAAAGTCACGTAACTTATTCCTCTTAGTCATGTCATTGTAATTCCCATATAGAGTGCAAAATATCATTATTCTTACTGTAGAATATCTAAATCTTATTCTTACTTTAGGATATCTAAATCCAGGCCAAACTACTGTGAATACACATTTTTGGAATTCCAAGTGCCTTCTGTATTAATAAGGGAAAAAAACAATCAGAGCTGGGCCTTTCAGGAGAGGAAAGAGTAAAATTACTTCTCATGGCTGGTAGTGTTTATGAGCTTTGGGTTTCACCCCATGACTCACGCTGACATCAGATTATACAAAGTTTGCCAGAACTTCATCAGTTCATACTGACAAGCCTTTGGAAGGAGGCACAAGAAGTCATGTGTGTTTATCCCATGGGGATTCCTGGTGCTTGCCAGGAATTACATTTTGTTTTGGGGCTTTAAAGGCCGTATCTACTTCCTGGTGACCAAGCATCAAAAACCAAATCAAAGGAAACTTCTTTGTCCCTCCACCTCCCACCCTCATTTCCTGAGCTGCTTTTTCAGACACATATTTTTGGGCAAAGGGAGGGATTCTAGAGAACATAATATGGAATTACAAAGATTCTATAAGTCTCCTCCTGATAACATGCCAGGGAAAGAGAAGATAGGAGATTCCAAAAGCTTTGTGGGGCAATTAAAAAACAGAAATGAAAGATGTGGCCCCAGCATCACTATATTTTTCACATGCCGGGCAAAGGGAAACACAAGGGTGTGACGTGCTAGTGCTTTTATTTGAATCTCATCCAAAACATTCATTTGTTAACCAGTCATAATCTAAAAGTGTAGTGAATTGGTCAAACCCCTCAAAACCATCCGTGGTTTCTACAAGAATAAGAACACACTATTATAATACAGCATGAGAGTACGGTAGGTCCAATGAAGCCAACTCAATTTAACCTTTAAGCAGAAAAGAAGGGATATAGAAGAGGTGGTCAGAGTGGATGGTGAGGGCATCATGAGGCTATGTAAGATCTAATTTAGCACTATATAGCCTTAGATGCTAAGGATAATTTTGAGTGGTGTGGTTGGCATCATCCTCATATTGCAAGCAAAACTACAAGGTAAGTGACATTTGTTTTTGGAGATCTCTCTGCTTCCCCCTCTCAGGGCCAGTGCCCTCTAATTATTAAAATCCTCTTTCCTCTCCTACCAAGTACTATTCTCCCATGATAATAATAAGCACAACCATAACTGACATTTATGTACCACTTCATAATTTGAAAAGTACTTTACAGGGGCAGCTAGGTGGCACAGTGGATAGAGCTCCGGCCTTGGAGTCAGGAAGACCTGAGTTCAAATTTGGCCTCAGACACATAACACTCACTAGCTGTGTGACCTTGGGCAAGTCACTTAACCCCGACTGCCTCACCAAAAAAAAAAAAAGGTACTTTACATACATATCATCTGACCCTCATGTGAGGTAGGTACTATAGGTATGACTATCTTTATTTTACAGATGAGAAAACTGAGATTCAGAGAAGTTAAATGACTTACAACTTGATCACACAAGCTATTGTCAGAGGCAGAATTTGCACCAAGATCTTCCTAATTCCAAATCCAGCCTTCTATTTTTTTTTACGAGGCGATCAGGGTTAAGTGACTTGCCCAAGGTCACACAGCTAGTAAGTGTTACTGAATTTGAACGCAGGTCCTCCTGACTCCAAGGCCAGAGCTCTATCCACTGCACCACCTAGCTGCCCCAAAATCCAGCCTTCTACAACAACACAGCTACACACAAAGTTCCCACTTTGCAAATTACCTCCCTCACAATAGAACTTTAATTCTTTTAGTGCATTCCAATCCTTTCCTTTTATCGCTGTACCCACTTATCCACTCACCTTAGCCAGGTTAGAATAATAGGGATCAGGAACCTAGTCCTTCATTTGTGAAAAATACTCAGTCCTTATTAACAAAGAGACTTAGATTCTTATTATGAGGCATGCTAGCGAATTCCAAATAATTGGTGGAGTTTATTTTTTAAGAAGAAATGTATTCATTTATAAAGTATGGAAGTGAACTTTCCCCCACTTCACTAATATATACGACGATATCACTTTATTAAAGCATAAATATTACTTTCTGATCCTTGGAGAAAGGTCCAACATAGACATAAGGTGAAGTTAGGAAGAAATGTGCAATGTAGGAAGTCTGTGTAATGTAAGTTCCTACCATTTGACAATGTTTAATAAGTTTAAAAATTAAATGTGCCAAGAGTAGTAAAAGTTAAATGGCTCCAGCCTACCTTTCCAGGCTTATTTCATATTACTCCCTTTCATGCAATCTATATTTCGGTCAAAATGTCCTATTTGCTGTTACCAAAACTTTGTACTCCAACTCCCAACTCTTTGTATGCGCTATCTCCCAAGCCTAGAATGCCCTCCCTCTTTACCTTTGAGAATGCTAGCTTTCTTCAAAGCTAAAGTCTTTGCCACGTTTATGGAAACCCCTTCTAGATCCTCTTGTTGTTAGGATCCAAGTGTTCTCCCAAAACTATTGCATAAATATATAGATATACTCAGATTCCCACATTAACATATACATATATGTATATATATTAATATATATTCCTGTCCAGTAGATATATAGGCTTCTCAAGGGCAAGGGGCGTTTTATATTTTGTCTTTGTACTCCTAGCACCTAGACACAATATTTTGCACATAGTGAGTACTTAAATGCTTGTTAGATTGGACTAGATTAGAAGTTGACCTATCTTAACAAATGCTACTATTTTGTCACCCTGCCAAACAAAAACAATTTGAAACAGCTGCTGGAAAAAAATTAGAAGAAATTACGTAGAGAAAAAAATTCCATTTGGCATCAGGAATGCAACACCAGGACATTGACATCCATGGAACTCAAAGGAAACCATGGTACTAATGTCAGCTTACATGATTAGTCTTGTTCAGGAAACTGAAGGAAGAAATTTCAATTTGTTTTCATCAATTTATGGATCATTATGTAAATAAGATCTTTATACCACCTAGTTGAAAATAGAGAAAGACTCCCTTCAAGTGGAAGGCATGTCTATAGGGAGACCACTGAATCAGCTGAATGAGTAATGTCAGTTTATATTAGAAGACAGATGTTTTCTCAGGGTGAAGAGCCAGGAGGTAACGTGGAATAATAGATAAAGTTCTAGAACTGTCATCAGGAAGACCGGGGTTCAAATACTGCTTCATATACTTACTAATAATACTATCCTAGGCAAGTCATTTAACCTCTTTGAGCCTTAATTTCCTCATCTGTAAGATGCAGCTAATAATGGTTGTTGTGAGATCAAATGAGATAATGTATATGAAGTGATCTACAAACTTTAAGGGGAAGATAGACGGCACAGTGGATAAAGTGCTGGGCCTGGAGTCAGGAATACCTAAATCCAAATCCGGCTTCAGATACTTACTAGCTGTGTGACCCTGGGCAAATCACTTAACTCTGTTTACCCTGATTTTCCTCATCTTTCACATGAGCTGGAGAAGAAAATGGCAAACCACTCCACTATCTTTGCCAAGAAGACCCCAAATGGGGGTAACAGAGAGTCGGGAACAACTGTAAAAATGACTGAACAATAAGAATACAAACTTAAGGAGCTGTATTAATTGATACTTAATGAGATACTATTTATAAGAATGGTAATAAATCACAGATGGCCTTTTTTGTTGTTGTTGCTAGGCAATGGGGTTAAGTGACTTGCCCAGGGTCACACAGCTAGTAAGTGTTATGTGTCTGAGGCTGGATTTGAACTCAGGTCCTCCTGAATCCAGGGCTGGTGCTCTATTCACTGTGCCACCTAGCTGCCCCTCAGATGGCCTTTCTAAGAGAAAAAAAAAGTCTAGACTTCCAAAGTATGCATGGTTGATGCTTACATGAATACTGCAGTTGATGAAGGGAGAATAACCATCAAAGCCTGGAACCCATGAGATCAGGAGGGTATGTGCAGTCTTATTCTTGATGCTGATTTCACTTGGTGCAGATGGAATGGCTAAAGGAAAAGATAAAAATCAGAGAAAATACCTCAATAACCACAATTAAATACCAATTCCTTCAAAAGCATGTGAGTCTTCAGAGAGGTAGGGAATTACTACTGTATACACAGTCAGATAAAGATAGCTCTAACATATATTTTTGCACACTTTTCTGTCTTATAAGAGGGTATAATCTGGCTGATCAAAAGGCAAATCACATCAATAAAATGCATTTTTGAGAAATATGTGTCAAACAGTGGTTTGACATGGTCATTGTCAAGTCTCCTGGTGCTTCTTATGGGGAGAAAAATAATAATTCACACTTTGGAAAAGGCATGTTTAATTCAAAATATTCATTAATTACCTACTTTCTATGCGCAGGCACCATATTGGTCACATGAGATGCAAAACTATATCTGATAAGCCTCTCACTCTCCAAAAGTTAACAACCTCATTGATAGACCAAAAAGGGCCAGGGACTCCCATTGCATCCTGGATCATCTCCAGGCATTCTGATGAATATCTGGCCACTGGAGCCAGATGGCTCTGGAGGAGGAAGTAAGGCTGGTGACCTTGCACAGCCCTCCCTCATTCAAATCAAAGCCAATTGCAAGTCATGTCATCATCTCCATGATGTCATGGTCCTCTTCAAGTATGAAGAACAAACACAACTACCATAAACCCAATAAAAATTTCCAGCTACAAAGAAATAGTGCCTAGAGGCAGAGGAATAGGCATGCATAGCATTCTTAATAAAAATTTAAGGTGGATCTGAAAGCTGGTAATTTGCTCTCAGGTAGACCTGAAACACAAATGACAGACTAATGAATCCCAGCCCCTTTCAACAGTATAAGAATTTTACCTGATGTAGAAATAAGTTTAAACATGTAGCTCTATATGTAGATAGGCACATATGAATAGTTGTCAACCTTATCTGAACTGTATGTACTTCTATTCTCTAAATGCAAATAAAGTTTCAAGATCTGGAATTTTTTTTTTCTCAAAGCTGAATGAAGATTCTGGCATCAATGGAAAAAGTGAAAGAGAGAGAGAGAGTCAGAGAGAGAGAGAGAGTCAGAGAGAGAGAGAGAGAGAGAGAGAGAGAGAGAGAGAGAGAGAGAGAGAGAGAGAGAAAGCTAGTCATTATTATGATTAAAGATTTAGAACTCAAAGGGACTTTAGAATTCACCTTCTTCAATTGCATCATTTTGCAGACAAGGAATCTGAGACCCAGAAGTTTGTGTCACAAAAGTAGTAAATGACCAGGATTCAAATGTAGTTCCTCTGACTATATCTACCAATTTTTCCATCACACCACTTAAATAGAGCCAAGGTTCCCTAGAAAAATTTCATCCCTTTTCGGCTCTTCTATAATCATAACTCTTAAAGTCTTCCAGGTATGCCTAGTAAGAAGACAAAACTGTTTTTAGAACTTTTATTGCTGGACTAAGCGAATAATAAAAACTCAAATTTATATAGTGCCTTAATGTTTACAAAGCATTTTCCTCACAAATCTGTGAGGCATATTACACATAAGGAAACAGATCTAAGGAGGCTACAACACTTGCCCATGATTATACAGTTAAGTAAGTGTCAGAGCCGGGCCTCAAACCCACATCTGACTTCAAATTGCAAAGGTTACTCGAAGGGCTCTACTTAGAGCCTTATAAACAACCACCCACAAAAATGAATCAGTCCTTAAGCCCCTGCATTTGAAAAGCACAGAGTTTGGTATATAGGTAAAATCAGCATTACGTTAAACTAACACAACATGAAGTAGAATTCACCCTAAATAACAGATTATTTGCAAAGCTACCCTAAATCATTCAGCTTTGGAGTACTTGAACAGTTATTGGCCTTCATAGCTGAAGATGCACCAAATATATAATACTATATTTGGCTCTGAATGAAGGGGCTACCTGAGGAAAGATTTTAAAAGATATTAATGGAAAAATATTTTTCAAATCATCTAAGTAGGGTAGAATTTATATAAATTCGAAGCTGCAGGGTCTGCCCCAAGCACCAACTAAAGAATGTCCATGATTTCCTTACAAATGCTACTTACTGCAGATTTTTTAAAAATCTAGAACATCTGAATATTGTTTTATATCTTTATATCTTTCCCCTCCCCCACCCCACCCCGCCATGGAGTCACTCTCACTCATGGATTCTTGGAATTCCCAGCATTTCTCATGGAAGTTATAATAATGGGATATGGAATGAAGGAAGGAAGTCATACAGTCCCTCTGCCATGAACTTTCAGTTTGATCCTTTTACATCAAATGAATCTTCCGAAAGAGCCCTTTAGAAACCTACATTTCACTGGTTTGTTGAAACTAAAAGTATTAGAGTATCCTTACCAGGATCTTTAGTTACCAGTAGAATGATAAATTATTCCTGATTTTCCTTAAACATCATCTAAAGATAGATTATATTAACTTAAAGGATAATAAACATTTGTTTTTAATATAGTAAACAAAATAATAAAAGATAATAGTCTAATTAAGTTATAAGGTACCTAGGTATCTTACCTTGGATAAAATGTTTCACTTTTCCAGAACTCCAGTTTTCTTGGGACAATCTATCTTTTCTGGTTTATTTATTATCATAAACTCCCCTTCATGTATTGTAAGATCCTGCCAAATTTTCCTGCTGCATCTCATACCTAATACTCAGTCAGGTGTGCAGTGGATAGAGCTCTGGATCTAGAGTCAGGAAGACCTGAATTCAAATCCAGTCTCAGATACTTACTAGCTATGTGACCCTGGGCAAGTCACTTAACCCTGTTTGCCTTAGTTTCCTCATCTGTAAAAATGAGCTGGAGAAGGAATGGCAAACAAGTCACTCCAATATCTTGGCCAAGAAAACCCCAAATGGGGTCACAAAAAGTTAGATATGATTGAAACAACTGAACAACAACAAATAGCACTCCTAGTATTTTTGAGGATAAATTGTAAGCACTTTGTAAACCTTAAGAAGCTATAGTCATACTAGCTGCTATTATTATCATTACTGTTATACTTCATCTCCTCTGTGACTTTGCACATGTTGTCTAGCATGCCTGGAACGCACTCCTCCTCACTTCTACCTCTTAAAATCCCTAGTTTCCTTCAAAGCTTAGCTTAAGTACCTTCTTCTACATGAATCTTCTTCTGATCCCTCTGCTACTAATGTCTCCCCTTCAAAAAAATTAACTTGCATTTATTTTGCATAACCTTCCTTAGGGTATATGTGAGTAACCACGAACAGAGTAGTGCTTCACATCAGTTTAGACACCTACTTATTCTCTAGGCTCACTTGCCTGTACCAACATATCCTCACCCTGACAAAGCACAAGTGCCCAGAGAAGAACCACAGCCATACGACTACACCCACATTTTCTCAGGGTCCTAAGAAGTGACCTTATTTTGAGGGATACATTCCCCCTCCTCACCTCTATAGTTCTTGAATTCTCACCAGCATGTTTCATTTACACTTACAATGATGACACATTAGATCTTACACCTAACCATTTATTTAAAAATAAGGTAAAAACAACAATAACAACCATAACAGGCACTCAAGGCAAATGCAGTAGTAATAAATATATCACAGTCCACACATGAAGTTGTGTTACACTCTCCCCACCAATTTAGTATCTGTGGAGGAGAATGGATATACACTTACAGAAACCTAGAAAAGGATTACATGAGGAACCTATGTGCTCAAGGTAACTAAAAACAGAACTTCAGGCCTTGATGTCATTGAAACATTCAAGAAAATCTATACCACAGGAAGTTGCTAAATGCTTCCCCCCTTCTATTCCTTACTACTCTCCAACTAGGCAAACTGCTCTAAAACTGAACAAAGCATTTAAAAGCTTTTGCAATTCACAATAACTCTTTAAAGAGAGCTGAGAAAGCTTTTACATTCTTACTTTAGATAGCAATTTCCTTTAAGATAGAAAATAGCAATGTTCATTAGTCTGGCTCTCCCTGAGCAATGAAGATAACCCCAGACAACTATTCACTCATTGATTCTGCATCATCCAATTGGCTAGTAGCAAACACAACTCACAGTAAAGATAAAGGATTGAAGCTCTCAGCAAAACAGAAAAGATCAGCTAATTCTTCATATACCAGAATGCTATTACAACCAATCAGCTTGGAGCAAACAGAACTATCAGCAAAATAGTTACAAAACTCTTACCTATTCTACTTTTCCCTCTCAAACCAAAGGTGGTAGCAGAGAACAAAACAATATGCATTTCTGAGATATTTCACCGCTCACACTTCCATAGGGCTGAGGCTGAAGCTTTTGTCTAATGAGCTGGAAACTATCCCAGCAATATGAAAGCTCATTGCTAACACCTTTCAGCTGACTATTCCACTTTCTTCACATAGCTGCCCTGCCTTTTTTATAACTTCTTGAAGTGTATTCAATATTTACTCATCAGAGTTTTTAATCTTTATCCACTACTTTGAGCAACTTAGATTAGAGCTTCCGGGTACTCATAGATTCACTTTTCACTTATGAGGTAAAAATTCACAAACTCTTCCCTAAGAAATTAATGGTTTATATTTAATTATCTCATTGACTCCAACCAGTTATTTGATTTTTCATTTTGTGAGCTTTACTTTCTTAGTCCTTAAAAACAGTTATATGCAAATGAGCTGAGTGACCACACTATCCTATAGCTCCAACTAAAAAGGTCCAATTTAATAGTCTGTGCCCTTAATTGCATTTCTTTATACTTGAATTTTAGCAATTTTAAATAAAAGTTCTTTCTCTATCCCCTTTTGTTTTGTTTTGTTTTTTTTTGCTAGGCAATGGGGTTAAGTGACTTGCCCAGGGTCACACAGCTAGTAAGTGTTATGTGTCTGAGGCCGGATTTGAACTCAGGTCCTCCTGAATCCAGGGTCGGTGCTCTATCCACTACGCCACCTAGCTGCCCCTCTACTCCCTTTTAAACCATCAAACTGTTCGCCTTCAAAAGAAGCATAACTCTACACCAGTAGTATCAAACTTAAAATCCAAGTGGATCCCCATGGGCTATATATTGACTTAGAAAACCACCATTTAACATTATCTAGGTTTTATTGCTTTTTAATTTATCTTGTTAAATATTTATCAATTACATTTTAATCTGGTTTAGGTTGCACTTTGGAGTGTTGGGGGAAGGGGTGCTACATCTTTGACATCTCTGCTCTACATCTTTTATAAAGTAATTTAAGCCTATATGTTTAGGACATAGTTCATTTTCTGTCCCAAACTACTCACAGCCTACTTGAAACCTATATTTCTTTACACAAAAGTTTTCTATAGCAATTTTATCACACCAAAAATTTTTTTTCCTACTCCTTTTATGCGCCAAACTGTTGACTCCTGAAAGAAGCAAGAGACAACATCTTTTGTGATGAAGCCACCCTGATGCCCTGCAATATGACTTTGGAGGAAGTTCACATAGATTAAGCCACAGTTTGAACCAAATTGAAAACTTGACAGCCTGTTGATGCTACAGAGAAACCTGCTTAAGTTAATGGAGCTTATGAGACTTGGGTTCTGACACACAGCACACTTAGTGACTAGATGGCTCTACTTCTTCCTTCTGTCTCCTAAGTGGAGGCATTCCCCAAGGGGGGATTTCCTTTCCTGTCTTTTCTTTACAGCCTCTCTCATGGCTATCTCATCTACTCCCACAGTCTCAATGATTATCTCTAGAAGGATGATTCCTAAATCTATATTCATCCTTGATCACTCTCCTGAGCTGCAGACCCACATTTCTACCCCCAGATATATCTACCTCAATACACTAACAGCACCTTAAACTCAACATGTCCAAAACTAAACTCTTTATCTTCCTCTAAAATCTTCTCCTCCTAACTTCCCTTTTTTCTGTTAATGCATCACCATTCTCCCAGTCACTCAGACACAAAATCTTAGTCAGCTTCCTCACTGTCATCTACTTCTGTCATCACTCTTTCTATTCTCACTGCGACTAACTTCTTCCTTGCTAAGGCCTGATATCCCTGTCTATAGGAATTCTTCCTACCCACAGGCGCCAAATTAATCTCCCTAATTCATAGCTCTGTTAACCTCACTGCTCTGTTGAAAACTCTCAATAGTTTTCCACTGCCTGCCAAATAAAATCCAAATTTCTTAGCCTGGCATTTAAGGCCCTCAGCCTGATACCAACTTACTTTCCATTCTCATCTCCTACTACTTCCCTGCACCCTCAGCTCTATTCCAAGACTTCCTGCCCTTTTCCCAAGAATAGCCTTCATTTTTATACATTTCCAAACCAAGGAATTTGTATTTGATCCTGGAGATAACAGGGTTCCCACATCTGGAACATCCCTCCCTCCCTCCCTCATTCTCCAGTGAAATCCTATATCTCCTTCAAGTTCAAATACCAATTACTTGATAATTCTTACCCCATCCACCAGTCCAAAATAACCTCTTACCCTTCTTAGCTTTTATAGGATTTAGAACTTCTCCAAATTTGTTTTAGGGTATTTGTGTGCCCTAGATAAGATTTGAAAAATACATCCCCCACGGTTTCCTGTCTGCTGAAATTTTGAGCCTTAACTAATATACGCAACTAATCATCATAAAAAAACCTTTGTGCCAAAGTGAGAGGAATTTAAGGGTACTAAAAATATCTTCACATAAAAAATGCCAGAAAGAATAATTTGTTGTATCCTTCCTCTTTATCCCCTTTTCCCACTATTCTATTTCATGCCACACTCTAGCATGGCTACCTGGCCTACCTGCCTACCCCTAGTACTAACTCTGACTTATGTCAATCTCTTTCTGTCCCTCCTAGACTGTAAGCTGCTTGAGGGCAAGGACCAGGGGTTTCCGTCAGAGACCAGCATAAAATGAAGAATAAGCTCTCAATAAATACTTTCTGAATTATCATGGAATCACAGAACAACAGAACTAGGAAATTATGGGATACTGAGGGCTTAAATGACTTGGTTCAAATATCAATTATTTTATGATTCTCCCTCCATCCTCTAGCCCAAAATGGTCTCTTCCTTCTCTGAGCTTTTATACCATTTTGTATCTCTCCACATTGTGTTAAATTTGTGTTAGTATATTTGTGTGGTTAAATAGTTAGCTAGATAGTTCATTAGTGGTTGTGATTAGAATCTAGGTTTTTTCTATGTTTATTGCAAAAAAAACTCTATAACATTCTGCCTCCAACTGAAAATGCCCAAGTTAAACTGCATCAGTCAAAATTATGAAGTTGTCAAGGGAAAGGTTCAATAGACTACGAATGATTTTTACAAACTTCCTCTTAATCGTACAAAGCACCACAAAGGAAAAAAACTGTTAATGGGTATTACAACTGATATATGTATGACAGTGTGCATTTGTGAGAGTGACAGATGATTTGTAAAGAGATTCACTGAAAAGTAATTACTGACATTTAGATCTTCTTTTCCTTTCAAGTTTAGGGTTTATGCAGCTTTGGTCCAGGGTTATATCCCTGCCCTATCTCCCTACAAATCTATAGATGGACCGGAACCTGAGACTAGTGTTACTGTGCTCAGATCACTTCTAGTCATTTTTAGCTATCATGCAACCCTAGCCCAGGGAAGATGGTTGGGGGGGAGGGGTAGAGAAGGGAAGGAGTTTGGAGGATTAAGAAGGGAGTAACTGACTCATTTTCTCCAACCCCTCCCCCCAACCTCAAGGCAAAACATTGGCTGCTCCCTTACTCAAGGCTTTGGTTTGCCCTGGCAAACAACACAAAGACCACTCTGCAGAGTCCTCAAAGAACCCGTTCTACGAATAAAGGTTGTTTTTTTCCAATGCTGCTAGGGAGGAGAGTGTTCTCCCTATGGAGCAGAAGGCAATATGCAAAGTAAGGAAAACAAATATGTAATAGCATCTCTCCCACTTACCTTTTATATTAACCTGTCCTTCCTTGGACACAGTCAACCCTTTATCATTGTGAGCTTCACAACTAAATGTTGCTGGTTCAGCAAGACCTATGGGAGAAAGAAGGTCAAAGAGAATGAGCATCACAGCATTATCAATGTAGAATGGGAAAAGATCTTGGAGGCTCTCTAGTCCAACTCTCTCAACAACAGCAAAGAAATAAATTATAGTTTATTATCCAGAATCTAAAATTCTGGCTCTTTTTCTATTTCTATTTTTAAGGGGGTTCATTCTCTCAAACCCTAGCTGGTTTTGAAATGCTTCTGGCTTTTAAAAGAAACTAACCTCAAATGAAACATTGCCCTTAAGAAAAGGGGCACTATCGGTCAAGTTCTGTTCTGAAGAACTTCTGCCAAAAATGGGAAGAAAGTCTTGTATGGTCAGACCACTTGTGTTTCCCTGACGCTGGACTTTTGAACAGATACAATGAATAACAAAAATGCTTCATTCTAGTTTCCAAACACAGAACGGAAGGGTGGGAGGTGCAGGCTCCAGTGTCATGAACAACTGTAGCCAGCAAGAGCTCCCAGGCCGAGATAATAGCACCATGAAATAATGTTACATTAGGAAAAACTCACAGAGGACATATTTTCTGTTTTACAGGGGTACGGTGAGTGGAATGAGGTTTAAACAACAACAACAACAACGGCAGAAAATACGTTAGATTCTTAAGCAATGAGACGTTACCGCATAAACTCAAGGCTCGGCTCTGTGAAGAGGGTTTCACAGAAAGAATTCCATACAAGGGGAATTTCCCAGCAGTTCAAAGTGCCACCATTTAAAAATATCTCTCTGTTTGTTTCTTCTATGCACCTGAGTTCAGTGTATTTAGTTAAGAGGAAAATAAAATGGGGACACCAATGATATGTGACCCTCACTTTAGGAAGGACATTGATAAACTGGAACATGTCTCAAGGGTGGTAACCAGAACGGTGAAGAGCCGGGCATGTTATAGTGGGGATTCCTTTATGGGATAGGTTGAAGTAGCTGACCTCCTAAATCCACCTCAACTCTGAGATTTCATGAGTCTTCTTTCTGACTTTAGCTATCTTTAAGGAAGGGCCAGCTTTCAGAACATGAGTAGGAGGCACAAAGTTGCAGTTGGGTTCCAAGAGATCAGTGGGTGGTTTGCTGGACAATAGTGAGACAAAAAGGCTGCAATGGAAAGAAACTTGGCCAAATGAGCATGGAGGAAGGGCTATGCCAGTTTAGGAGATAAGAAAACTGATTGTAGGCACCCAGGTCAGTGTTACTGTGTCACCTGCCCAAAGAGATCAAAATATATTTGAGGCAACTAGCAAGGGGGGGGGGAATAGAGATCTGAAGGATACTGACTTCTCATAGTCCACCCAAGGAGTAGGAAAGGTTGCTACAAAATGTATGTATGTTTATTTTTATGCTTCCTTGTAAGAGCTGGCTTAGGTGTTGTATTAATGGAATTATCTATGAAGGGAAAGCATTGGCAGAAAATTCCATCCTCTTCAGAGAAGTACCTTCCAACAAAAGGTAACTTGGTGGGTATGCTTTGAGGGGATTCTTTTTCACTTATAGATTAAACTAGAATACTAGATGGTCACTGAATCTCTTGCAGCCCTGAAATTCTGTGATTCTATAATATGAAAAAGTAGGGCTGATAAATATGAGAAAATACTTTAGATTTGGCAGAAAATAATTTTGTCTTCCCCTTTATTTTTACAAAATGTGCAGAAGATGAGAGAAATTTAAAGTTAAATAACATTGGCATGGGGCATGGGCAAAAATTCAGAGTTGTCTAGTAACAGGTTTCAGAATTAAAAGGGATCTCAAGGGTTCTCTGGTCCAGAGAGTTCTAAGTGTCTCAAGAACCCAAGAGGAAGCATGCCTATTCCACAGTAATGATCTCTAGAGTTTCACTGAGTATCCTATTCATTCCTGCATTTGATGCCATGATACGGTTAAGAAATGTTTATTTTTTATCTAAAATAAATCTTCTTTTCTTATAACACAAGCCCCTGTCCTCTTGTCTGGCTCCTTTTGGAAAACGCCTTCACAAGCAATAATAACTAGGGCGCTTTATGCAAAGAATACCTCTGAAACAGTTTTAAGGAACATTCAGTAACAGGATGTCCCCTTGACAATGAGAATTGCTGAGGGAAATCAAACAATGTTTTGGGCTTGTTTTTTGTTTTTCTTTTTTAATCAGAGTTAGACCAATGCCATAGGTTATAGATTAAGTAATCTTGTTAATGAATCAGATAAACAATTCTCACTTTTGTGCTAACATTAACTTTCTTATTGAAACAACCAATAATGAAGAATTAATTTCTGTTTGCTGTGACCTAGGACCTAAAAAAGACAAAATATGGAGCTGGAGGTCACAAGAAGCTGAATGCTTACTAAAAATATAGTTTTAGATGTTTAAATGTGGATTATTTTGCTTTATGAGTTTTAAATTACATCATTAGAGGGAGAATCTCACTCTGTATCTGAAGGTCAAAACCAAGGGTCTTTGGGGAGGGGACTAGAACGAGCATTTATTAAGTGCCTCCTCTGTGCCAGGCACTGTGCTAAGAATTTTTTTAAAATATCATTTGATCTTCTATCAGCTCTGTGAGGTAGGTGCTGTTATGATCCCCATTCTCATCCTCAGCTGAGGAGACTGAGACAGACAGAGGTTAAGGTAACTTGCCACAGCTAGGAAGAATTTAAGGGTGGGATCTGAACTGAGGTCTTCTTGACTCCAAATCCAGCCCTCTTTCCATTGCACCCCTAGCTGCCTCCTTTAGTTCATTTGACATTGCAAAGAAGCATGCTGGACTTCAAAATCTTCTCACAATAAAATTAATATGTTTTAGATGTCAAAGAGTTACAAAGCACCTTGGATCACAATCATAATATATGGGGACATTGGTGAATGAGCCATCAAAATTTAAAGGGTATTGAAACACTTGAACCTCCTTCAGAAGTAGATAGAAACAAGGAAGCTCATTTGAGCCTCACAACAACCCTGACAGGAAGGTGCTATTATTACTCTCACTTTACAGAAAAGGAAACTGAGGCTGTGAAAGGGTAAGTAATTTGCCCAGGGTCACACTACTAATAAGTATCTGGGACAGAATTAGAACTCAGCTCTTCCTGATTCCAAGTCCACTGTACCATTGTATATCCAATCCATTGTATCTCCTAGCTGCCTGGGTAAATTATACATGACAATCAGCATCACTGGTAAAAGACATGGTCCAAACGAGACCAAGATCAGATAATAAATTTAGAGCTGGCAGAGGCCTTAGAGATAATGCAGTCTGACATCTCATTTTACAAAAAAACAAAATCAAGCCCAAGAGTGGTAAAGTGATTTGTCCAATGCAAAGCCAACATAGAAAGTCAAATTCTCAGGCTACAGATTCAGGGCTCTCTCCCCTCTAACACACTGCTACACTCATGGCTGTGATCTCCACAAAGATCAGTTAATTTTACTCTGTTCCCTGACCAAAGAATAATACCCTAAATCTAGTAACCTTTATGAAAATACATGTATTAACTCTCTCCATAAGAGGAATAACTCCTCAAAGTCTATGTCCTATTGTGGAGGTCAGAAGCATCATCAACACAAAGGACAATATGTTGAATACTATACAACTGAAGCTCACTAGGCACAGCTTTTTATTTTGGGGCTTGGAGTAGAACAATGACAAAGCAATTATTAGCTATGGTTCCTTAAATATAACTCTGATATCAGAGGAAAAATATTAGTGGGAGGAAAAATTCATTACCTTCCTGTTCATAAATTTGTGTGCTTGTCCAAATCTGTCCAAATGACCAGAGCTACTGAAGGATTTTTGCTTTTCTATTCAGAGTTCTTTATTCTAGCAGATTAGAAAAGCACAATTCTGGGCCAATGAGATGCAAATTACTAGAACTTTAAACTGTCTGATATATAACTGAATTTTTCACAAGTAAAGGTTGATCTAATATCAAAGAGGTTTAGCTCCTCATATGTCAAAAAGACTTTCACCTATAAGGCAGTGCAAGGTACTCATAGTACCAGAGTTGTTCTGATTACTTTCTCAACAAAGTGTGAGTATTGAGGGCTCTAGGGTTTCAATGTAAGATGAAGGGTTTTTTAAAAAAATCCATTGATAGACTAAGAGCCTTTATTTTATATCTAGCCATGGGCTGCCCACAATATTTTATATATTATTCTCTAAGGAAGGAAATATAAGAATCCCTCTTAACACTGATGGAGTCCAAATATCTTGACAGGCTAGAATGCTGGGCTGAATTTAATGGGATGAAATTTAATTGGGATAAAAACTTAGGTTCAAAAAATAAGCTTTACAAGTACAAGATGAGGGAAGTTGCTGCTTGTCTGAAAAATATCAGGGCATTTTGGCAGATTTCAATCTCAGTAAGTCAACAATACAATATAACAGCCAAAAAAAGCTTACGTAATCTTAGACTGCATTAAGGTAGAAATGGCATCAAGGACTTGGAAAGTAATAGTACTGTAATGCAGAACATTATTTTACCATTTAGGTAGTAGAACCCTTTAGGCCATGGAAAACTCCAAATTCCTTAGCAAGACCCTCATCTGGCTGCTCAGGCCACAGCCCTCAGATCATATCTCTGGAAGCCTCCATTGTGAGAAAGTTTGCAGAGCATTATCATATCTAGATAGAGGGAGAGGGGTGTCCTTGAAAAAAAAAAAACTCTTCCTCTTGCCAGACTTCAAAGATCCATCCCCCTCCCTGTCCTGTATACTCCCTATATAAACCCTGGCTCGACCCCTGATGAGAGCTGCTTGATTTGGATGTGAATATCCCTGGCAGCCGCATGCTAATATAATAAAGTCCACAATTTAAAATTAGTCTGGGTGGTCAACTCGCTAATTTCTTGGTATAACATTTTGGAGGCCCCAGCGAGATAGCAGCGTACCGTGTCGCTGCAGAGACCCACCTAGAGAGGACATCGGCCTCGGGAGGGGGGAATTGTTCTGTTCTGACTTCTGGGGGAGCCGGCCCCTGACGATGTTCCAGTGCCCCAGGACTCAGGACTAGGAGAAGCCTCCCTCCCCGACTCCGACTGTACCTCAGTTCGGACTTCGTGGACCTGGTAACCCTCTGGAGGTAAATGTTTGCAAACCTGTTTTCTGGTGGGGAACGAGTGCCAGACGTGGCAGAGCACCTAATTAGTGCCTCAATCCCCCAGGCACCCCGAGACGTCGGGACTATACCTGTATCTGGTTCCTGGTACCCGGTTTCTGGTTCCTGGTTTCTGTCTTAGTTCTGTTGGGCCCGTGTCTCGTTCCTGGTTTCTGTCTCAGTGTTGGTCTTATTAGCTTATATGTGTAGAGATTGTGTTTTTAAGAGATTCTGTTTTGCAATCATCTGCCTGAAGCCACCTCTGTTTCATACTGAAAGACAGGTGTCAGACTGGATTGCAGACAGTTTTCTCCAGGGCAGTTCCTTTGACTTCCATTGGGAGGATGTGTTTGTGTTCAGGCTCTTATTGTTTGTCTGTGTCTGTGTTCTGCAATAATGGGGGGATACGGCCAGTACATCATTTCCCTCCCTTTTGGGTTGTTTGCAGCCAGACAGCCAAAGGCTGCAGCAGGACTCTGAAAAGTTGCCTTCATTCTCCCCCTCTCCCTCCCCGGGTAACAGCAGATTCAAAGCAGTGCGTGGATGGGAGAGGGAAAGAGAGAAGAATACTTCATTATTTAGGTTATACGGTTGGTAGAGGGCAAGTTGGGAAGGATTTTTGAAGTGTCAGGTCGGAATTAGAAAGGAATGAGATATGTACAGGTTTTAAGGGGATTTTAAATCATTAGAAAGAAAGGCAAGGAAGTTTAAGCATGTAGGAGAGAGGAGTGTGTGTAGAAAATTTGAAGGGAATATGATTTAGTTGCATGGTGTGACTGGAGGTTTTGAAAGAGAGAAGGTTTTGGGACTTTTGCATGAGTAGTAGTTTCTCTCTCTCTGCATTCTAACTCTGGCCAAGTTTGAGTGTGGAGACAAAGAGAAAAGTTCTTGTGTACCAGAACACAGACAAATGGTTTATGTTACTTGAGGACATTTTACATCAACTTAGTTTTAATGAATTCCATTTTTAAAGGTTTATTTTTACTTTAAGGTAGAAAGGAAAGATATCTATCACCTTAAAAATTTCTAACAAATGTTCTTCATCAAAGTTAGTGATTATTCCTTCTAACATCAGGATAAACTGTAAGCTTTTTAGAAAGGGAAATACTTTTTACAAAGTAATGTTTTGCAAAATCTTTTTGTATGATTTTTAGAAGGCCTACTAAATTTCCATTTGCAAGCTAATTTGTTGCAATAATTTAATACTGATAACAATTATGTCTTAATCCACTGTGAATTTTCTAAGTTTCATTCCTATGTAAAGTGTGTCCTTGAATTGGCCTTAAATGGGTGCTTTCAGAGAAACAGAGTCAATGGTTCCTGCTTCAGGTAGCATAAGAAAGGGCACTGGTCTCAAGAATGTAGGTTTGAAAGTTCAATGCCCCACTCTAAGTTTTTAAGGGGTGGACGTAGAAGTGAAAAAGATAGGACAGCTAAAACATCTTAGCAGATTCTGGAAGTTTTTGAGATTGATCATTAAGGAGTTTTTAAACACCTCCTTACAATCTTGTCACTCCTTTCCCCCACTTCCTCTGAGGGTATCTCTGTGTGGGGATCCCAAACAGCGCTGGGTTTCTCTATTAACCCCTTTCAGCCCAGATCAGATTAGGAAGAGAGTGTTTTACCCCTCTCTCCCCTGCCCGCAAATTCACCTTCCCCCACCTGGCTATAGGAAGGAAGGGGAGGGGCAGCAGCTACAGCCTGGAAGTATCTTCCAGCACACAGCCATGGGGAGTAAAAGGGGATGGGTCAAGGTAAAGAAGCCAGTCTATAGGGATGGGAGTGGCCCCAGGAGACTGTTGGACCTGGTGAAAGGGTCTAGAAAGAAGAAAGATTTTTTTTATTGGGTCAATTGTATTAGTTATGTTGCTGGAAGGGCAATTTCTTTTATAATCTAGAATGTTAAATTAATTGTGCCTTCAAAAAAAAAAAGGAGTCAATTTGGCTGTTGGGGCATTTTATATGATCCTGTTTTGTAACATTTCCTTTTAAATATTGTAATTCAAGGAAGTTAAGATTTTCAAATTTTGTCTCTATTGAAAGGGAATTTTCAGTTGAAATTGTTTTGTTATAATTTATAAAATTTGTGAGATTGTTAACTAAGTTTTGGGGTTATTGTTTTAATAAAACCTAAGATTGTTAATTGATTACTTGTGTGTGAAAAGGAGGGGCACATGGCAATTCCCCTTATTTTAAACTTGCCAGGATCCCTGGAAACTTGGGGGGGGAAAGGTCATCTGCCCTGAAAAAAAAAAGTGCAGCTTCCATATGTTTGTTTGACATGTGGCATGGGAAGGGAATTTTCTTAATTGAATGGGTTGTAAATTCAATAGAGCGGGAGGGTGTCAAAGTGTCCGTTGAAATTATAGACCAAGATATCTGTGTTTCTTTTACCATTAACATGACATAGCATAGTCTATGCCCATAAGATACCAAGATAAGAAAAGTCCCATTGTTCTGGAGAGTGTTTGGTCCCAGACATCTTGGGCTCCGTAATAACACACAGAAAGAATGTTGGTCAGTTCTATCTGGTCCTGGAAAGGGGTGTTTTTGGTTCACTTGAAAAAAAAGGTTAACTTATAAGCTAAAAAAAAAAACGCCCAAGCCTTGCTTTTAAAAAATACTTTAAAAAATACACTTGTTCAAAATGAGTGTGGAATACTGCAAGATATTGACTAGTCAAATCAATACATCTACTAAGTACTTACTGTATTCTCAGCTGTCCTAGAAGTCATAAGATTTGGGTTATAGTACTTTTTAATTAATTAGAGAAGAAAAAACTTAAGGTGTGCAATTATTTGAAGGCTTACACGTAGAAGATGGAAAAACATTTTTTTCCCATTTGATTCCAAAAGGCAAGACGAGAAATGGAGTGATGGGTGGAAATTATAGAGAGGTCAATTTACATTATATGTAAAGGAAAAACTCCCTAATAATTGTTTTTCTGTCGTGTCTGACTCTGTGACCCCATTTGGAGTTTTCTTGGTAGAAATACTGGAGTGGTTTGCCATTTCCTTCTCCAGCTCATTTTACAGATGAAGAAACTGAGGCAAAAAAGGTTACGTGACTTACCCAGGGTCACAACAGCTAATAAGTATCTGAGGCTAGATTTGAACTCAGGTCTTTTTGACTCCAGACCTAGCACTGTATCTACTGAGCTATCTAGCTATCCTTCAAAACAATTAAAGCTGTCCAAAAGGGCTGCCTTTAGAGGTAATGAATTCTCCATCACTAGAGGTCTTCAGACAAAGCCTGCTTGACCAACTAACTGTCAGATCAACTAATTATACATATTGTAATGACTGCTATATTGACTGCTGGTATTTATATAGTACTTTATTTACATTCTTGCAATTACCCCATAAGGTAGGTACTACAGGTACTATTACCCCATTTTGCAGATGAGGAAACTAAGCCTCAGAAAGGAAACACAGCTAATAAGCATCAATGGCAGCCTTCAAACTCAGGTGTCTCCTGGCTGAGTCCAGCACTCCTTCCTCTGACTCTTAGTAAATGTCTCCGTCTAAGCAAAGAGCTTGCCAAACTATCCTCTAGCAGTAAAATTCCAGACACTAGCCCTTTTCTCACAGTTAACTTATAAGCTAAAAAAAAAAAACGCCCAAGCCTTGCTTTTAAAAAATACTTTAAAAAATACACTTGTTCAAAATGAGTGTGGAATACTGCAAGATACTGACTAGTCAAATCAATACATCTACTAAGTACTTACTGTATTCTCAGCTGTCCTAGAAGTCATAAGATTTGGGTTATAGTACTTTTTAATTAACTATGGTCAGAGAATGAGAATGGCTTACTCTATTCTAGTCTTTGTGGTAAAGTGAAAGACCCAGGATACAACACTAATGTTTATAAAAGGCAAGGTGGAAATTAATTAAAATGCATTGGTCTGTATAATAGGTATAATAATACCTACTTCAGGGTTTCCTTAGGGTTAAGATAAGAGAGCAGAAAAAAAAGAAGCCTCAAGAAGTTAAAAACAACTATATAAATCCAAATGACTACATTTTTCTCATACCTAGTCTGCTCTGGCTAAGATTATAAGCTCCCTAGGGATAGGCACTGGGTCAATCTAACTCACCTGAGCCCCTTCAATAGGTAATTGATCACCACCACAGGTGAGCTGGTAAATGCTTAACAAAGGGGAGGAGAGCAGAATGTACACAAGACATACTTTTAAGTTTAATCCGCATATAACACTTTCTTAGGTCTAGACAATCAACAACAACAACAACAAAAAAAACCCCAACAACAAATCAAGGCCTGAATTTTAGTGTTTGCAAATTTCTGAGGTGTAAATGTAAATTTAACAATCTTGGAACCCACTCTGGTACTTCCCTGGATCACTAAAGTCTTTAGCATCAGCCTGACCTGCCTTTCAAAACCTTAAAAAATGAGAAAATAGCCTGAACTTCTCTGGAATACTTTATAATTGTTTAGAAACCAGGCTTCAATTTAGACCTAGCAGACTAAATTTAAGTCAGAGTTTTTCACTTAAAGCTAAATCAGGAATCATTATATAAATAAGAATAAAGACTGTGAGCCCCACTTTGCCATTCTCAAGTGACTTATAAGGATATTTACTATTTACTTGGCAAATATCAAATAAATAGCTCTCCATTTGATTACTGCAGTCATCCAATGAAGTGATGAACTCATCACTTAAAACCACACATTAAAAACTGTTTAGACTAAAACATGACTAATATCATAATTACACTTTGGCAGAACTCCATCATAACACTGTGGTCAGAGGATGAGAATGGTATCTCTGTTACAGGTTTCTGTAGTAAAATGAAAGAGACACAGAATGCAACAGTGAATATAAAGGACAAGATTTGACCCATAGTTCTATTTCTAGCTTTTCCCAAATTGGCTATATGACCCTGGGCAAGTAACAGTCTCTCTAAACTTCAATCTAATCCTCTGTTGAATGGCATGATCTCTAAGGTCCCCTCCAGCTTTATGAAACTCTGAATTTATGGTGTAAATAATTTGAAAACATTGTTCCTTGTATACTATATTAGTTAGAAATTTAATGTATTTCCCACCCCAAACCAGCATATCTGGAGAGTGTGGTATAGTGGATACAGGCACAGCCTTAGAATCAGGAAAACCTGAGTTCAAGGTCCACCGCTGACACACTTTCAGCATGAAGTGCTACCCATTAGAAAATAAAAGATATAGTAAAATGAGTGGCCCATTGTTTGATATAAAAATGAAATTCTAAGAGAGACCAAGTAATATTTCATAAATGCCTACTGTGTACAAAGCACTCTGCCAGAAGCTGGAGGAGATACAAAATTTTCAAAGATGCCAGCATAAGCTGGTCTCTATGATCTCTCAATAGTTACAACCAATGGCCTTTCCCGAGGTCTCATCATTTTGGACCTCTCTGTAGCCTTTGAGACTGCTATCACCTCCCCATCTTCCTTTATACTGTCTCCTCTAAATGCTAGCTTTAATTATTATTACTGCCTTCTTAATGCAGGGAGGTAACTTTTACCGGTTACATATCACTGAGACAGTAGGATGTGAACCATGCGGGAGTATGACAATGGAGGACTACAGCCTCTTTCAAAACAAGAGAATGTATGGAATGTGCAGCTCATAACATTACAAACCTCAATCCTCTGTTCCTCCCACTACTAGTCTCTTCTGCTGCTACTGAACAGGGATGACTGGATACAAGGCAAAGTTATCAAATAATAACTAAGCCCTTCAAGCAACAAGATCACCTTTTTATTATTCCCTAGCTGATCCTCTACTATACTCTTCAGAACAGTTACTTCAAAGCTTTTCTTCTATCTTCAGGACTCTCACACCAAATCATTATCATAGCTAGCATCTATATAGGATATAAAGGTTTGCAAAGTGCTTTACATTCTCTCATTTTATCCTGGGAGGTTGGTGCTGTAATCATTTCCATTTTATAGATAAGGGAAGGGGAAGGGAATAAGCATTTAGATAGCACCAACTACGGGCCAGGCACTGTGTTAAGAACTTTAAAAATGTTTCGTTTAATCTTCACAACAGCCCTGAGAGGTAAGTGCTGTTATTATTCCCATTTTACAGTTGAGGAAACTGTGGCAGACAGAGGTTAAATGTCTGAGGCTGAATTTAAAAATAAGTGTTCCTGACTCAGGATCCTGTGCTCTATCCACTCGCTTCCCCATCCTCTCAGCAGGGTACTTAAACTCATACTTTACTGAGAAAATAGAGGCTATGTACTATGATGCAGTCACATTTCTTTCTAACTCTACATCTCAAAATTCTTTAATGCTATCTTCAGTTCTCTTATCTTCTACTCCTGTATCTGATGAAGGGACATCCATTTACTAACTAAATGGGCCCACCCTTCTACATGAATCTTTGATCCCATCCCCTCAAGAAGATTCCATACCCAATCATTCTCTCTCTCTCTCTCTCTCTCTCTCTCTCTCCTCTCTCTCTCTCTCTCTCTCTCTCTCTCTCTTTCTTTCTCTCTCTCTCTCCCGCTCCCTATCAAGTGAAGTAGATCATTCCTTGCTGCTTAGAAACATACCCAGGTCTTCTCCTTTTTCTTTCTTTTCTTTCTTTTTTTTCCCTTCTTTTTCTGAAAAAACTCTCACTTGACCCTATGATCCCCTCAACTGATTCATTCTATATCTCTCTTCCCTTTCACAGCCAAACTCCTAGAAAAACAAAAAATAAGCTATCTCCACACATTGTCTCCTCTTCCTCTCCTTTCACTCACTTCCCAACCCCCTTAAAGTCTGGTTTCTGACTCCATTACTGAAATGAAATGATTTTCTCCAAAATTGCCTCCTAATAATATCTTAACTGCCAAATCTGATGGTCTTTCTCAGAGATAAGACAAAGGACAGTTTCCCATCAAAAGCTTTAATTTAAATTCTTGCCACAGATTATAATTCTTACAGAAGAATGCACAATGTGACTTACCAGAGACGGTTAGAACAGAAGGAGATTTTTCTGGCTTGTTGGTAACACTATTGCTATTTCGAACCCAAAAAATTTTGACAGGTTCAGGAGGTCCCACTGCCTGACAGGTGAGATTGAAGGCTGTGTTTCTGCTAACATTCATGCTCTCTGGGTGTTTAGTGAAATAAGGAAGTCCTTAAAAAGAGAATAAAAAATAACATTAAGAAAAAACAGAAAGAAAAAGGTCCTGAGGAAAATATCAATTCTACCAAAAAAGTAGTTTATTTCTTTACAACCTTCTCAAGGCCTGGAAAAAACTCAATGAACCTGATAAAAGCCTATTAAAAAGAATACAATGGCTAATTCCTACCAATCAACCTACACCACAATTTTATTTTCTATACAAGTTCTCCGAAGGTTTCGTAATTGTATTAAAATGTTAAAAAAAAGTAAAAAAGTAGTGTGAAACAGTGATAATAAGAAGCCATTAAAATATTTGTAGCTCACTGCTATAATGCAAACTCATGGGTTTTTGTTTTACTACAATAAACATAAAGTCAAAGAAAAAGTATATTCATTTTTATGTTCAGTTTTAGTCTTTTCACTTTATATATGTGACTTATAATAAGCACCATCATCATCATCAACATTATTGAACTGGAAAGTTTTCAGAGAGGGGTAATCATGATGGTAGAAGCCCTCAAATTCATAATATATGAGAACTGGTAGAAAGAAGTAGGGGTGAGGCAAGGTGGCACATGCCTATAATTCCTGTTCTTTTGGAGGCTGAGGCTGGTAGATCACTTGAGTTTAGGAGTCCTGAGCTACAGAGGACTAAACTGATTAGATGTTCAAGCTAAGTCTGGCACCAGTATGGCGAAATCTCCCAGAAGTGGGGAAAGGAACCACCAGGCTATCTGAAGAGGGACAAATTAGCTCATGTCAGAAACAGAGCAGGTCAAAGTTCTTATGTTGATCAGCAGTGGAATCAAGATAGGGAAGTGAAGAAGAAAGAAGGAAGACAAAAGAGGAAAGAGGAAGAAAGAGAAAGAGGAGGAGAAGGCAAAACTAGGAACAAAAGACAGAAATTCTATAATGTCACCATGAACCGGTATAGCATTTTTACAGTTTTCAAAGCACTTTTACATACATTATCTCATTTGGACAGCTAAAAAGTTTAAATCCTAACTGGCAAGATCTACTAGAAACCCAAATATGGGGCCATTTAAAACAGAAGCTTAGCAGTACCTCCAAGCATTCCAGTAGATATATATTTGGTACATGTGCTAAAAATTGAACAGATCCAACAGCTTCTAAGGTTTTTTTTTTTTATCTTGAGATCAGAATAACTCACTGGTTCTAGTTTGGATATCCTAGGAATGTTGGAAAATTGGTGTTTGGAGACTCAAGAATGTATGCAAAGTTATTTGGATATAATGACTAATTCCTACCCTGGGTATTTTCCTGGCATCCTGACAAATGAAAGCTCCCCTAATTTTTCCAGATGAGTGGCAAACTATGGAGAATCTCTCTTGATGAAGCTATTCCAAACCTTCAAAGGTGATCTGTCCTCTTTTGGGTCAGTCTTGGGCAATACTCTGGGTTATGCATCTTTTCCCCTTTTCCTTTGCTAACCCTTCTTCTATCCAACAACAAAAAAGCATGTTCCATAAAGATATTTAACTCTTTAAGCAATTTCTCAGAAGAATGGGTAGCAAGGAAAAGTTTCCATGGGAAAAATGCTTCTTGCTTTAATCACAAAACAAAATGAATATCTTGGGGGGGGGAGAAGAACATGACTTCAGATCTTAGGGAAAGGGCAGGAGGCAATGGCTAAACATCAATCCGAACCCAAGAAAGATAGTCACCCATTTTGTGTTTCATTTCCTTTAAGAGTAAGTTGAGACTAATAAATGGTAAACCAACAATAGTGGAAGATGCCAAGTAACCAAATATCCATTTGCACCAAAGAGGCAACAAATGTTATCAGCAGACAAGTAAATATGAAAGCGATTTCAGAGAGGCTTCATTTTGCAGTGGAAACAGCACTAAATTTAGACATGGGAGAAATCTTGGTTAAGATCTCAGCTCTGATTAGTTATGTGACCACAGGCAAATCCCTTAACCTATGCCTCAGTTTCCTTATCTGTTCAAACCACGCTGTCTGTTCTCCAGCCATTATCCCCATCTCCCTCCCCAGAAAAAACTTGGATTCTGCCTATGGAACCATCTTGGGCAAGAGATTTCAGTTAATCTTGTCCAAATCCAGTCCTCCACCTCACTTCCCAGCCACTTCCCAGTGTATTCCCTCCCTCTCCATGTCTTTTGTTTATAGAGTTTTTTCAATAGACTGCCTTGCTTACTTGTATCTTTATCCCCAGAGCTAAGAACAGCATCTGACCCATATTAGTCAAGTCAACAAGTTTTTATTAGGTACCTACTATGTGCGAGACACTGTGCTAAGTGCTCAGGATATAAAGAAAAGCAAAAGACAATTCCTACTTTTAAGGTGCTCAAAGTCTAATGGAAGAAAACATTAATAAGTGTTTAATAAATGTTTTCTCTGTCTATCAAAATGGGGGCATTAATACCCACAGTCTTTACTTCAAAGGATCCTAACAAAGCCTTCGGTGAGCAGCCCAATTCTCTCAATCATTTGTCTTTTGACTTACCTTGTACTTCAATGTAGATGGGCTCAGACACAATTTCATCACTGTTTATTCTTAATTTGCAAAAGTAGGACCCATTATCAGAGCGCTGCACATTGTTTATGCTTAAAAGAAAAAAAAAAGATTTTTACTTCCTAGACTAATGACTATCCTGAATAATCCCCACAACAGAAACGAGACATTAATTGAAAGACTTAATTGACAAGGTGGGTATGGCTTTGAAACTTTCAGTTCCTTGTCTCTTCTTCCCTCTTCTAAACCCCACCACAGACCCCACAGAGTTTTCCATGCTGTAAATACCAATGATTTACAAATAGGAAGAAGTACTGTCATGCACACACAATTTATTTCTATTTCTCAAGTTTCCAACCCCTTTAAAGTTGTCTTTGGAAATTATTTCTAAGGAAGAGAAGCAGGGGACCACAAGAGCATGGTGTTGCACCACTTTTAGACTGGTCACTACTTGTTGATTTTTGCTTAACTGTTTTCTTTGTTTCAAGGGCAGGTTCAGTTCAACTTCTTCTTGGCCTTATTGAGGCTAAGATCAAGTGAAAATAACTGTGATGGAAAAACAAAATCCATCAATAAAACTTTTTTTAAGGAAGAAGTGATAAGTGTCAGCATAACCAGACAGATGCAGAGAAATTTACATTCATCAACCATTGTCATCTAGGTGATATAGCTGATACAGTGTAGACCTTGGAGTCAAAAAGAGCTCAGTTCAAATCCTGCTGTAGACACTGACTAGCTTTGTGACTTTGGACCAGTCACTTAACCTCTCTCTGTTTCAATTTCTTCTTCTGTAAAATGGGGATAATAGCAGCACCTACTTCACAGGATTATTGTAAGGATCAAATGAGAAAACATACATACAATTCAAAGCAAAGCTTAAAGTGCTATAGAAATGCCAGCTCTTAGCTATTATTATTTTTATTCCTTTGACTGCCAAAATTGGCCACCCAGCTTCAAAAATTTTGTGGCAACAATTCTCATTTTCTGAACAACACTGGAGATTTGTACATATGGATTCCCTAACCCTAGGGAGCTAAAGGAATGACCATTGAATCCAATTCAATGGGGTTTTTTTTGCGTTTTAAAAAATTCAATGTTTATTAATATTTACTGGGTGCAAGATATTGTGCTAAGCTCTGCAAATACAAATATAAAAATAAAATAGTTCCTGCCCCCAGGGAATTTATATTCAATGAGGGGGAGGGTGGAGAGTAATATAACATACCTTCAGGTAAGTAAATGCAGAATAATATGAAGAGGGAGTGAGCACAGACAACTTGGCATATGAGTTTGGGCCTAAAAGAAAAGTAGTATCTGAGCTGAATCTTGCAGGACACTAGAGATTGATTGTAAGAGGAAAAAAGGAGTAAGGATAGCATCTCAGTGTCCTCCACCTGTGCTTAACTCTATCTTTCTCCAGCTAATAGCTGTTCATGAAATATATACTTGCTCCCCAGATGGTGCCTCACCTACTAACTTCACATAATTCTGTTACGAGCCAGTAACAAGAACTACCTAAGACAGGAGTTTTCACTGTACTATACCAAGTTATTTATTATTTTATTAGTTATTATTGTTGCTAGTGCTCAAAACATTCAGTTGCTTGATCTAATGGATGTGGGCATTCCCTCCATCATTTGAGATCCTAACTCATCCCCCACCTTAGTATCTTGTAGTTCTCATCTTTCTCAGTGGAGTTCAGAAAGAAATGTTCTGAGATAAGTCATTCTCCTGCTATTATTATTTTATACTTAATGTTCTACAGACTATAGCAGAGGTGGATAAAATACTTTTTGTAGCTGAATAAAAATATTAGTATGTTAGCTCATCCACTGCAGGGCCACTGAAAAGATCCTTGGTACAACTCTTGTAGCAGAGAGGGCAATTGGGATGATATGCACTCCATCCTCTTCCCACATGGTTTTGATCCTTGCTTCCACCCCCCATTCCCCCCGCAGGCATACTGCCACTGGTGGTGGAGCTCCACTGCTGCCTCGTTTCCACAGGTGCAAAATTCCTAAATAAGGATCAGCACTTTCTATTCCCTGTGAAGATCGTATACTCCATGAGTCCAGAAATCATTTCATTTTTACGTTTGTGTCCCAATGTGTGTCTAGCAAAGTGCCAAGCAAATAGCAGACACTTTACCATATGTCAAGTTAATGTTTAGGAGTGGCTTTTTCCCTTTCTAAGGAATATAACTTGACTTCCTAAACTGAACATGTCTAATTTCCCTGTTAGCAAATACAAAAGAATGAATTTTCCACCAACTGTCTCAAAATATTACCTTGGTAAGATTCGAACTCACAGAAGTTCAGAATTAGAAACTTGCAAAGTAAGGTAGTCCAATAAGGGATCATTATCAATAGAAATGGAAATTCTTTATTTTGGGAATCAAACTGAATCAGTCCTTCCTATGGAAAGTGCTAAGGCATGAAGATCTCAAAAGCAGCTGCTTTCCTATTTTCTAATTTTTTGTTTCTTTCTTGTGGTTTTTCCCCCCTTTTGTTCTGATTCTTCTTTTACAACATGACTAATGTGGAAATATGTTTAATATGATTGTACATGTATAGCCTATATCAGATTGCATGTCATTTTGGAGAGAGGGGAGGGGAAGGACAGGGGAAAATTTTATAAAACTTTATCAAAATCTTATAAAAGCGAATGTTGAATCATGAAATAAATAAATAGATGATAAAAAAAAACAGATGCTTTTCTTCTTTGAACACTTGGGTCCTTCCTAAATTGCACTTCATTGAAAGCTAATTTGCTGACTTTCCTAACTAGTTACAATATTTAAGAGCTTTTAATCTAGTCTTTATTAATCTATTATTGCCATTGAATTATCTTTCATTTTTTAACTCACAGGCTATGGCTACACAATGCTAAAAGAGATCTGGTCAATGTATTCAATTAAGTAAACCTATTAGTTCAATGAAAAAAAAATTTAGTCAAGACCAATTGTTTGGTTGACATAACCAGTCAAAATGCTCAAAGTGGTGAAACATTACAAAGATGAAGGTAAATCATATGGATTCATTTTCCCATTGGTAAGTTCTTCCCAGAGCCTCTATTCTGGGGAAAGTCCCCCAAAGAGCCATCTCTCATTCTCTGGACTCAGAACTCACACTCCTACTTTATCCTTCCATCTTCCCCTGACTCCTGCTTTTCAGCTCTCCTTTTATGTGTTTTCATCCCCAGTTAAAAAGTAAGCTCCTTCAGGGTAGGGACTGTCTTTCTTTTTGCCTGCATTTGTATCCCCAGCATTTGGCACATTGCCTGGCACATAGTAAACCCTTAATAAACGTTTGTTGACTGACTGAAGGCTGTGTCATTTTCATAGGAGCTAAAAGACCCTACTGCCTATTAAAAAAAAAAAACTCAAGAAACCTATGGAAATGCCAATAGAGTGTATACCACAGGATTGCTAGGATGGTGGTAATTCTGAGTTTACTTCCTGCAAAAGAACCAAAGAACGTTTTTAAAAATCTTTTTATATCTTTCTTCCTTTTCAGTCCTGCTTTTTCTCTGAGAGAGTCATAATACTGTACCAAGGACCAAGTCCAAGAACAACAAGCAGAAAGTTTTGTTTTGTAGAAAATTATATTTTGATTACTTGGTGGAATAATTATGGGGAAACTACTATGGCTTCTACTTTACAGGGCTCTTTCCTCTCTGTAGTTTTTTAGTTAGTAGGTACAAAAGGAAACTAATATCCATCTACCTTAGGAGGTTCTGACCAATAAGTCACGCCAAAAAATTGCTGGCCAAAAAGACCTAAAAGGTAGAGTGAGATGACAGAAAGTGCTGCAATGAAAAAAGTCGTTTTCTTGCAGTCTTTATTTAGTACAGCTTCAAACATGAGGATTTAGTTTAATCTTACTATTTTCCTTCTCTCCCAAACTTGAACTCCAGTCCCACATTACCATTAGTTGCCTCCTCTTCACTTTTATACATCCAAAAACGTAACTCCTTGTTTTCCCCCAAAACTCAACTATGGTGGGAATGATATCCTAAACTCCCCACTCCTTCTTATTCAAGTTAGCCTAGTTTTTTTTTCTTAAAAGGTACTGAAACTGTTTTTTGAAATTTAATTGGCTCAGAGAACTAAAGGTTCAGGCTCTTGACACCACTTTCTGATTGCCAGAGTTAAAAAAAAAAACCACCAGGGGAGCTCCAAAGGTACTTGGCTGGCAGACCATAATGAACAATTCAGAGGCAGGGGAGCTTCAGTTGAATTAACTTGCAGTGGTTCAGGATCAGGATGGTCTGAGTTCAAATCTGGATCAGACACTAGCTGTTGTGATTCTGAGCAAGTCAACCTCTGTCTGCCTCAGTTTCCTCAACAGGAATATATATAATAGGGATCATAATGTAATAGTGATATAATAGGGATCACAACAGCACCTATCTCATTGTGAGGATCAAATGAGATAATTTTGTAGAGTGCTCAGCATATTTATAAAGTTCCTACTATGTGCCTAGCACATAGCAGGTGCTTAATAAATGCTAGGCATATAGCAGGCGCTTAATAAATGCTTCTTCCCTTCCTTGATGTATATCCTTGCTGAACAGCCTTCCCCTACTATGGCTCAGTAAATCTCTTTTTGTTCATTGTTGAATGACCTACAATTTGTTAATTGTTTAATGAAATGGCTTCATTTCATTCTAGTATGGAACCTAAACTAGCAAAGGAGTCAGGCCTAGCCCAGAATACAACAGCTCCTCTGAACATCTCTATTTTAATTGAGGAAATTATCGTCCTCCCAGTTCTCTACATTCACAATCACAGGACCATCCTTGACTCTTCTTTCTCCCTCAGTCCCTATGGTCAATCAGTTGCCAAGCCTCGTCTATTCTTTCACAAGCGCTCTCCAATCTCTCCCTTTTTTTCACTCTCAAAACTTCTGTACTAATTTAGGTCCTCCTTATCTCTCACCTGGACCAGTACCATAATCTCTTATTCAGCTTCCTTGCTTCCTATTTCTCCTCTCACAAATTCATCCTCCAAATGAATATTCTTAACACGGGTCTGGCTAGATTGTTCCTTCATTCACAATCTTAGTGGATCCCCACTGCTTCTAGAATAATTTATTCTAAAACCAGCATATAAAGCAACATGGCTCCCACCCACCTTTCCTGGCTTATGTCTGTATCTTCAAGTACTCTCTCTGTTAGTTAAACTGATCTATCTCCTCACACACCATAGTCAACCTCCTAACTCCATGCCTTTTCACAAGTAGGTCCCCACGCTTTCTCACTGCCACACAGACATCCCTAGCTCAGATGCCACCTCCTACAGGAGGCGATGGCCTTATCCCAGGTATTGGTGCTCTATCATACTTACAATTACCTTGTAAATGCTTTTTGTTTTTACTTCTCTATGTACATGCTACATCCCCTCTCCCAATAGAATTAAGCTCCTTAAAAACAGGGGTAGTTTAGTTTTTTAGTTTGTATCCCCAACACCAATGTGCCTTACACATAGTAGGTGAAATAATCAAAATTGATTCTGTATCATTTTTTATTGATACTATTTACAATTAATTGATTTTGTCCTATAACTGCTTAAGTCATGGTTCTCTGTCTCTGAACTTAGTTTAGAAATCAGCTGGCCTGTAAACGGTTAAGTTTAGAAATCCAGTTCTTTTGCTAATTAACCAATGTTCTATTCTTGCCTGAAAGAATTCTGCTATTGGGGGATGGAGCTGTCCACAAAGGAGTTGGGATCTAGTATCTTTATACCACCAAGCTATCTTTCAAGAATGTTCGGTTTGCTATCCAAAGAAGTCTGGGCCACTGTCTTGCAGGTGGACTCGAACAATGAACACTTCTTAAGTCACAGGAGGAAAAGGGGGATTTATTGCTAGCCCCTCAGTTCTCTACTTCCAACCAATCCTATTGTTCCCAGTACCTCAGCTATGTAACCAGTCATGTTGTCCTCAACACCATGATGTCACCCACCATGCTCTATTCTTTGTTCTGTACTCCCCAAAACATATAAAAGAAAATTGTCCCCCTCATTTGGGATCTTAACTTTCTGGGGAAGTTGAGATCCTATTTATTGGTAAATTCATGCTTTACTAATAAATTGGTTGTGCTCAGAACTTTGTGCCTCAGTTTATCTTATTTTAGCTGTTACACAGGCACCTAACAAATAGTTGCTCAACTGAATGAAACTGATATGGAGAACAAAGAAACATTCCAAATTCATCATGGCCCTTAATATTCAACCTGGATCAACTGGCTTTTTGATATCAAAGTTGAGTAGTACAAAGATAGAAAATCAAATAACTGGGATTTGGAGTCATTTAACATTACCAGTAGAGATCTGAAAACCAAGGTGTTAGATAAATTGATTAAGAGATGGCATTACTTCATACTATCTGTCAGCAATAACCCTAGTGCAGGCTTGTAGCAATTTGTAGTGTATAAAGATTGGTGATTTTACTTTTTATAACCTATAGTGTAGAAGATATGCAGGAACATTAGGCTAATACAAAAGAAAGAAAAAAGTTAGCCATGATTTATTTAAAAGCTGATGCAGTTACTTTTACTAAGCACTATGCCAAGGACTTGTTACAAATATTATCTCATTTGATCCTCACAACAGCTCTGCAAGGTTTTACAGTTGAAGAAACGGAAACATACAGGGCTAAGTGACTTCCCCAGGGTCAAACAGCTTGTAAGTGTCTGAGACCAGATTTGAATTCAGATCTTCCTGACTCCAGGCCCAGAGCTCTTACCCCTGTGCTACCAACTGTCTCTAATTTCTATGTTAATTTGTTAATTTTCTTTCTCTAACAGGAAAATGCTTTTAAATCAGAAATGATTTAACATTTTAAAATGCCATTAAGAGGCAGTGTGACATAACGGAAAGAGGTCTGAATTTGGACATCCTGGCTTGGAATCTCAGCTCTGTGACTGACAACTTGGGTGAGCCTGGACAAGTGCCTTTACTCAACTTCTCATATGTAAAGTAAAGAAGTGGAACTAGATGACATCTAAGGTCATATGTAAAGTAAAGGAGTGGAACTAGACGACATCTAAGGTTACTTTCAGCTAGAAATCTATTACCCTATGATTAATTTTTTAAATGACATTCCTAATACATATTTATGTCCTTTAGCCATTGTTCCATTGAGGAGAGTATACTTTTAGATAATTAAGGAAATACAAACTGTCAATAGCCATATGAAAAGATATTCAAATTTCTTAATAAGCAAATAAATGCTGAAATAAAGACTACCTTAATAAGATATTTCTTTGCACTTATTATAAGAGCAAAAATGCCCCCCCCCAAAAGATAAAAATTCAGTATTGGTGGAGTGATAGGGAAACCAGAATACTAAACACTGTGGCTAGGACTGCAGGTTGGTATAAATGTTTTGGAGATCAATAAGCAAATACTGATCAATCACAAAATCAATCATACTCAGAGTAACCATTGCTAGGACTTTGTCCCAGAAACATCAAAAAAAGGAACAAAGTACTTGTCCATAGACACATAGTTAGAGATGTTCTAGTTCTCAAGAGTGACAAATATATAACTGATGAAACTAACATTTATTTCAAACAACTGGAGAATAAACAAATCTGAGTATATTAACATAATGGAATATTGTTGTTGAGTCATTTCAGTCATATACAACTCTTCATGACCCATTTGGGTTTTCTTGGCAGACATACTGGAGTGGTTTGCTATTTCCTTCTCCAGCTCATTTTACAGATGAGAAACTGAGGCAAACAGGGTTAACTAACTTCTCCAGGGTCACAGAGCTAATAAGTGTCTGAAGCCAGATTTGAAATCAGGAAGATGAGTTTTCCTGACTCCAGGACCAGTTCTCTACCCACTGGAATATTATGGTGCCATAAAAATCATAACTCTCAAGCATACAAGGAAACACCTACACAAAGTAATGCAGAGCAATATCAGCAAAACTTCTTTTGTAGGTACAACTATTAAAAAAAAAGAACACAAAAGCAAGAATGAAAATGGAGCCAAAGATGGCAGAACTTTATGCAGCCCTAGAAGGGGACTCTAAAAAATATTTTTTGTTTATGGAGGGTTATTAAGAAAGAAAGAGGAAGGATGGAGGGAGAGAAGGAAGGAAATGAAAAAGAAGGGAAAAAAGTGGGGCAAGAGAGGAAGGGAAGGAAGGGAGGAAGAAAGAAGCACTTACCTGAAAGTTGCAATAATTGCTGTAAATTCATCATCTGGGTAAAAGTGTGTGATCACATGATGTGCCCCCAGGAGCTCCTTCCCATCTTTCCACCAAGAGATAACTGCATTGTCTAGGTACATATTAGGCACACTGATTGAGCAATTGAATTTGATATCTTTGTGTTCAGAAAGTATTACATGTCCTACTGTGTGCTTAAAGGCAAGAGATAAGAGGCTCTTTGCATTTTCAGGCATTACCCCAGGTGTCTTTGCATGTCTTGTGCTTGGATTCCTCGACAACGCTGGAGTAAACTGCAGGCCAGTAATGTCCATGCTGGTTGGAAGGGCATCAGATGCTTTGTAATTATCTGGCAAAATCCCTGAAGAAGGAGGCCCTGTGGGTGTCAGGTATGGTTTTCTTTCTTGTTCTACTTCTGTGTAATCTGGAAAAAAAATGTATTTTCAGTCTTTCTTAACAACAGTAAAGAAGTTATCTTTCTTGCATGTGGTGGTGCTACCCAGAGGTACTTAACAAATCTGGGTTTTAATTCTGTTCTGTAAAATAAGACCCATATCTGACCTGCCTGAAGCCAGAGGGCTCTCCTGAACCAGATGCTTTCCTTAGATCTCTTTGAGATCTAAGATGTCTGCCTTGATGATTCTAAACAACATAAAATCTAAGGTTCCTTCCAATGATGAAATAAAATTAACCTACAAGAAGGCATCGGAAGACATGACTGCTGTCTTGAAGTATGTGAAAAGCTGTCATGTGGAACAGGAATTTTTAGACCTGTTTTGTGTAGTTCCAATGGATGTCTACAGAGAAACAGATTTCAGTTCAAAATAATAATGACCTAATTAACCACAACTATTGATAAATACACTGAGTGCAACAGACTGATTTGTTAGATACTGAGGCTCTCACCGTTGGACCATCTGTCACAGTATTACAGAAGGTTCCATATTGGGTAAGAGGTTGGATTAGGTGACCACAACTTCCAACTGACACTCTAAGATTCTAATTTCCTAGACACTATTACCAGAAGTTTGATCCTCATATGAGCAAGTGAGCTTCTGAGGGAGAAAATTTTTGTCACATGGGCACAGCTCTAATCATAGATTGAGTAAATGTAGGCCACTGCTTACAAAGGGAAGAGGTTATTTGTCTTGATGGTTCAGCATAATCTATCCCTGCCAAGGGAAAAAAACCTCACGGCTCAATGTCACTGGCAGTGTGGTAAAGCCTATGGATGACCCCTTCTCAGAACAGTGTTTTTAAATTCATAAAATAAAATACATATAATTACAAAGGAGACCAAAAGTTACTGAACATAAGCAAATTTTTCCCATCCAAGTTTAAAGACCTTACTCTGAAATCTATCTATTGAGTCCTTGGGGTCTGTGGACCCCAGGTTAAGAATATACTGTTTACATTCTGGAGAACAATTTGGAACTATGCCCAAAGGGCTATAAAATTGTGCATACCCTTTGATCCAGCAATACAATTTCTAGGTCTTTACCCCAAAGAGATCATAAAAATAGGAAAAGGACCCCCATCTACAAAAATATTAATAGCAGCTCTTTATGTGGTGGCAAAGTATTAGAAACTGAGAGGATGCCCATGCATTGGGGAATGGCTGAACAAGTTGAGGTATAGGAATGTAATGGAATACTATTGTGCTATAAGAAATGATAAGCAGGAAGATTTCAGAAAAACCCAGGAAGACTTATATGAACTGATGCTGAGTGAAGTGAGCAGAACCAGGAGAACATTGTACACAGTAACAGCCACACTGTGCGATGACTGACTTTGATAGACTTAGCTCTTCTCAGCAATGCAATGATCTAAGACAATTCCAAAAGACTCATGATGGAAAATGCTATCCACATCCAGAGAAAGAACTATGGAGTTTGAATGGAGATCGAAGATTTTCTCTCTCTTTTTTCTTTCTCATGGTTTTTTTCCTTTTGTTCTGATTCTTCTTTACAACATGACAAATGTAGAAATATGTTTAATATGATTGTACATGTATAGACTATATCATATTACATGATATCGTGGGGAGAAAAGGGAGGGGGGAAATTTAGAACTCTAAAACTTGTAAAAGTGAATGCTGAAAACACTAAATAAATAACTTTTTTAAAAAAAGAAAAAAGAAAAAATAGGTTACTGCAATGAAAAAAAAAATGAATCCACAGTTTAGAGGAAAAAGAGATAAGAGGAGAGTCAGAGAGGATCACCCTAACCAGGTGGCATGTGATGTAGGACTGGGCATTTATTTAGGCAGGTTAGCCCAGTGTCCCCACCCTCCCTGGTGGAAAATGTGACTGTAACAGAGAAGCAGTTTTACCAAATGACTTCACTTTCCTTCCAGTTGTTTAAGTGCCCTTTCATTGGCACTGATGACCTTGTCTCTTGGCAGCACCACAGCTGGGGGACAGTCATTAAAATTCTTTTGTCCTTTCTCATTCCACAGTAGTCCTCTGTAGGTTACTCACCTTCCTCTTCCTTAACGCCACAGAACCTCTATCCTTTCCCCAGAGACCTGGTGACCCCTGCATAGTTTCACTTTTCACCACCTTATGAACTGTAGTGGGAAAAGTAGCTATGTTATACTACTTGTAGGAAGGCAGTTCTATTCCTTGTGGACTAAGACTGAGTCTGTCTTTTGTTCTCTGAGGGCTCATCACACTGTGGGATATGGAAGGAAGGAGACTTTTACTGGCTATTCCCCATGTCTAGAATTCTCTCCCTTCACATCTTTACCTCCTTGGTTGTCTCAGCCAAAATTCTTCTTTCCACAAGAATCCTTTCCTGGTTCTCCCATATTTTCTCCTAATATCCTTCCCCTCTCCCTTCCCCACAGCCATCCCATATGACAAACAGTATTTTTAAAGAGAAAAAAAAGTGTAAATGATAAATAAAGTCTAAAAGTACATATACCTCCCTCCTCTGTAAAGGAGTGGGTGGAGGTTATCTTTTCACATCTCTTCTTTTCAGCCATGATTGTTCTTCATAATTTCACATTTGCTTTTGCTATTTTTTGTGTTTTTTTCTATTTACATCATTGTAGTCATTGTGTATATTGTTTTCTTGGCTCTGCTTACTTTACTCTATATCACCTCAGATAGATCTTTTCATCTATCAACATACTGGGTGTTTTTAATACCACACTAATTTTTCATTACGTACATGTATCACAACTCGAGTCCTCAACTCGAGGGGCATCTGTTGTTGTTCATCCTTCATTCTCAAAGAGGACCAATGACATCACAAGGGTGATGTCTTGTCTACAAATTGGATTTAAGTGAGGCAGAGCTTCAAAAAGTCATCAGCCTCACTTTCTCCTCCGTAGTCACTGAAGTCCAGCGGCAAGACAAAAGTCAAGACAACTGATGCTGGCTCAAGATGCAATGGATGACACTGGTTAATGGGCATCTACACTGGTTGATGGGCATCTATTTTGTTTCCCAGTTTCCTTGCTTTGTTGCCCTCCAAATCATCCTGAATATATCTCAGTGGTATATAGTTGATTTCATGTTGTTTCCCTCATTACACTAGGAGCTCCTTGAAATAAGGGACTAGGTTTTTTATTTGTTTGTTTTACCCTTCCTTGTATCTCCAGTGTTTGGTTCAGTGCCTGGCACATAGTAGACATCTAATTAACGCTACCTGACTGACCACTTAGTTTTTTAGAGAAACCTTAAAAGTTACCAGTTGCTCCCAGCCAGAAGTGCTATATGGAGATTTTAAGGGTCTGAAATTGCTTTCCTTTCATCCATCAACTCTAGAGTCATAAGTGGTAAGGGCTTCCCCACCCCCACGACATCTCAGAATCCACTGATCAAAGAGCAGTGGTTCTTATTAATGAATTATCTTCTCCATGTCAGATTATTTAGGAATGAAAACAATGCTCCTGGGGAATATGATTGTTTCTGCTTGTTCCAAGCTTAGTCTCACAACAAAATGGGGATGGAAAGGAAAGAGGGACTCAGTACTCATCATATTTGATAGGAGTCCCCAAGAGGGATTATCTGAAATAAATTAAAATGGCATGATTACTTCATCCTCATTCTCAGATCCCCACAAAAGAAAAGCTTGCTAGAGAAATGAACTATAGTATTTATATTCATTTAATTCTGAACTGAGGGATCCTCTCAAGGTTCCCATCTCACCTGGCAGGGCTCACTCCGTGTATGTGTGTTGCTGCTCCCCTCAGGTGGGAGACAGAGTTCCCCTACTGCCCCAAGGACAACAAACACATCCCCACATGTGTCTCTTTTTCTTTAGTTCAAAACTAAAGCCTCCTGTGACTGATACCTTATCTAATAGGGAGGGAGAGAGATGGAGAAAATGGGATGTGGAGAGAGAGAGACTGAGGGGGAGATTATTTTCCAGACTGGTATCTAATCAGTTTCAAGTGTTGTTTTTTTTTTTAATAATTTATTTATTTATTTTTAGTTTTCAGCATTCACTTCCATAAGATTTTGAGTTTTAGATTTTCTTCCCCTCTCTCTTCCACCCTCCCAAAGATGGCATGCAATCGATATAGGTTCTACTTATACATTCATATTAAGTATATTTTCACATTAGTCATGATGTAAAACAGAATTAGAACTAATGGGAAGAACCACAAGAAAGAAGAAACAAAACAAAAGAAAAGGAGAGCAAATAGTATGCTTCTATCTGCATTCAGACTCTATAGTTCTTTCTCTGGATGTGGATAGCATTTTCCATCATGAGTTTTTTGGAGTTGTCTTAGATCCTTGCATTGCTGAGAACAGCCAAGACTATCAAAGTCAGTCATCACACAGTGTGGCTGTTACTATGTACAATGTTCTCCTGATTCTATTAATCTCACTCAGCATCAGTTCATGTAAGTCTTTCCAAGTTTTTCTGAAGTCTACCTCATCATTTCTTATAGCACAATAGTATTCTATTACATTTATATACAACAATTTATTTAGCCATTCCTCAATGGAGGGCATCCCTTTAATTTCCAATTCTTTGCTACCACAAGAAGAGCTGCTGTAAATATTTTTGTACATGTGGATCCTCTCTTTGGGATACAGTCCTAGAAGTGCTATTGCTGGGTCAAAGGGTATGCACAATTTTATAGCCCTTTGGGCATAGTTCCAAATTGCTTTCCAAAATGGTTGGATCATTTCACAACTCCACCAACAATGCATTAGTGTTCCAATTTTCCCACATCTTCTCCAGTCATTTTCCTGATTTGTCATGTTAGCCAATCTGATAGGTGTGATGTGGTACCTCAGAGTCATTTTGATTTGCATTTCTCTAATCAATAGTAATTTAGAACATTTTTTCATATAACTTTAATTTCTTCCTCTGAAAACTGCCTGTTCATATCCTTTGACCATTTATCAACTGGGGGATGACTTGTATTCTTATAAATTCAACTCAGTTCTCTATATATTTCAGAAACGAGGCCTTTATCAGAGACACTGGCTGTAAGTCTCAAGTGCTTAATAGTCAATCATGAAGGTCCATATGATTTCATCTCCAAACTGGTTGCCATTGCCAACATCATTGCCATATTCCTCCCCTTGATCCTAGCTTCACATTCTAAGAAGCACCCCAAGTCATTGTCCTGTGCTAGATGAAATCTAAATGAATCTAGCTTCAACCTAGCAAACAGATTGCTGAAAGCTGCAGGTCATTTTATTGGCAGAGATAGTAAAGGAAGCACCCTTTCCCTTCCCCAGCTAGAAAGCTGCCCTAGGAATCAGAAAATCCTGAGTTCAAGTTCCACCCCTGATACGTATGGGCCATGTGACCCTGGGCAAGTCACTCCCCACAAGGAGTTTCTCATACCTATGAAATCACAGCTCTGCTTCTTTCCCCAGTCACCTCCCAAAGGAAAGGAAAAAACAAAACAAAACATCAAAATGAACACTTAATCATGGAAAAAGTTGAAGACCATTATTCTAAAAAAAAAAGAATCCTTTAGAATATGCTGCTGAATGTTCTATTTAGCAGAGATCCTCCTCCAAAAATCACAACTGCTTAAAGATGGAGACTACTAGATCATCACAAAGCCCACAGTGTTCCCCCCTCCCCCTCACTGGATCAGAAAAGAATAAAACTTCTATTCTTTACTCTTAAATATTTCCTGAGTCTGGACATATGTATCCAATACTATAACTGGCTGAAATGAACTCAATGGTTTTGGTTGATCCACTGATTGGTGGATAAGAGGGACACAGAGATTGCAAGATAAGGCACATGTCCTTAAGAATCTTAGAAGGTAGGTGAGAGGACAAGACTAACACACACAAACTAATTAAAGCCTGCAAGACAGTATACGATCAAGTGCTTAATGGTGGCTTTGGACAAGCATACGTGCTGTTAAAGCTCCAGAAGGCCATTTAGGCCAACCTTGTGGCTAACCAAGAATTCCTTCTGCAAGATATTCAGCAAGCGGTCATGCAGCCCAGGTTTGAAAGCCTAGAGTAAGGGGGCAATCCACGACCTTCAGGGGCAAGCCTATTCCACTTCTAGAAAGCTCCAGTTCCTAGCACAGTTATTTCTTTGTATCAAGGGAAAAATCAGTCTCTTTGTAACTTCTACCACAGATTCTGCCCTCTGGGCCCAAGCAAAACACATCTAATCCCTTTTCCACATGAAAACCCTTTAAGATAGCTATCAAGTCTTTCCCCAAATCCCAACTTCTTTATTCTAGGCTGTTGTTGAGTTGTTTTTCAGTCATGTTCCACTCTTTGTGACCCCATTTGGGGTTTTCTTGGCAAAGATACTGGAGTGGTTTTCCATTTGCCTTCTCCAGCTCATTATACAGATGAGGAACTGAGGCAAACAGGGTGAAGTGACTTGCCCAGGGTCACATAGATAATGTGTCTGAGGCCACATTTGAATTCATGAAAAGGAATCTTCCTGATTCTAGCACTCTGTCCACTGTGCCACCTAACTGCCCCCTATTCTAGACTAGACATCCCTAGTTCTTTTAACTGATTCTTATTTACCAAAGTCCTTCTTAAAATGAAGCTCCCAGAACTAAACACAATGCTAAATATAGAGAAAACATGTAAAGCACTTTTAAATGTTAATTATGATGATGATGATAATATACAGTTTGACCACGACGAAGTCGAGCAGAAGAGGGGGCAGAACCATCCCTTCCCAAATACAGAACCCTATGCTTCTTTTAATACAACCTGAGTACGTTAGTTTTTTTTTTTAATGCAAGATCAGATTGTGTACATATATGTTGAAATTATGATCCACTAAAACCTCTACATCTTTTTCAGAAAAACTATAATATTGGGGGCGGCTGGGTGGTGCAGTGGATGGAGCACTACCTTAAAGTCAGGAGGACCTGAGTTCAAATCCATCCTCAGACACTTGATACTTCCCAGCTGTGTGACCCTGGGCAAGTCACTTAATACTGACTGCCTCACCAAAAGAAAAAAGAAAAGAAAAGAAAAGAAAAGAAAAGAAAGGAAAAGAAAAGAAAGGAAAAGAAAAAAGAAAACCTTTAAGGGCAGCTAGGTGGCTCAGTGGATAGAGCACCTGCCCTGGAGTCAGGAGGACCTGAGTTCAAATTTGACCTTAGACACATAACACTCACTAGCTGTGTGATTCTGGCAAGTCATTTAACCTCAATTGCCTCACAAAAAAAACCCCTAATATGGACACATATGTGCCATCTGTAAAAAAAATTATGAAACAATGCAGAGCCAAAAAGTGATCCTTGAAATGTTCCAATAATAACTCAAAGATAGTGTTATGATAGCAAGGGCCCAGCACTGTGATAACTCTAACAACTTAAAAAATAATTTTTAAGGCAAATGTCTTACACTTACTGTCCATTAAAACGTAAAACAAACAAGAACATTTTCTTTAAAAAAGGTTTACAATTTGGCCCCAGTGGGTTAAATTTACTGGCATTTTATAAAGGCAAAATGGCTTTGAGGAAGGTACCTCTATAAAGTTCCACTTCTGACACAACAGCTACATCTTTCTGCATGAGGTACTGCCATGTAGAGAGAAGGAAGAAGAAAGGTAAAGGTTTCATGTGCATCTTTCTCATATCATATCCAGCTGCAGCTCATATTTCTGTATAGACAGAGTTCTTATAAAGTTCCATATCATGGGGTTTCAATAAATCTTTCCAACTCACCAGACTTTCTTTGAAAGCTAATTCTAATATGATCAACTAGACATACTATTAACTTTCAGTTTTCAATGATAGTACACACTGGGTCAATTTATAAGCCTATTCTGGTCAAAAGATTTAGCCATACTAAAAGGGCCTTCTGTTTTATTTCTTTGCTTAAGGAATTGTCATTTTTCAGAATATTTTCTGACTGAAAAATACAAAGTGTTTCTACTTCTACAGTTTTTTTTAAGGCATTAAGATATATAACTGAGGTACTACGTGGTTCCTTATTGGGGTAAGTGTTCAGAAAAAAAATTGCATTCAGAAAGAGTCCATGCCTATATGAATATAGGTATACTTCGCTTTAATTAAAATTGATATGCAAAAAGCATAGATCATAGACTTAGCACTAGAATGAACCTTAAAAATTATAGACTCTAACCAACTCCTCATTTTACAGATGAGGAAACTGAGACCCAGATAGGTGAGGAGACTTGCCCGAAGTTACATAGGTAGCTTTGTAAAATAAGATTTTAAACCAGATTCTCTGACTTAAAATCCAGTATGCGTGTGTGTGTGTGTGTGTGTGTGTGTGTGTGTGTGTGTGTTCACTATTTCTTTGTTGTCTCCAAAGCAAAGGATCACAGATTTAGGGCTAAAAGGCACTTTATTGACCAACTAGTCCACTCCCATTCCCCATTTTACAAATGAGAAAATCAAGCTCTGGAGAAGTTAAGGGACTTTGCCCATGGTCAGTAAGTGTAAGCAGTAGGAACTGCATCCAAATCTTCTTGTCTACAGGTCTAGCACCCTTTAACCACTACATAATACTGCATCAATTTATATTATTACATTAAAAATGTCACTTCTTGGAGTATAGGTAGACAGAGGGCACAGATGTGAGTTGAATATGAAAGGATGATATAAAAAAATGAAATTAAGGGTGAGAAAGAAATGTATTGGAAGAAAGAGAAAGTGAGAGGTAGAGTGGGGTAAATTATCTCACATAAAAGAAGCAAGAAAAAGCTTTGACAGTGGAGGGAGTGAGTGAACCTTACCCTCATCAGAACTGGCTCAAAGAGGGAACGGCATACACCCTCAATTGGGTATAGAAATTTATCTTACCCTACAGGAAAGTAGGAGGGGAAGGGGATAAGAGAAGGGGGGAGGTGATAGAAGAGAGGGCAGATTGGGGGAGGAGATAGTCACAAGCAAAACCCATTTGAGGAGAGACAGGGTGAAAGGAGAGAGAGAACAGAATAAACAGGGGGGAATAGGATGAAGGGAAATACAGTTAGCAATAGTAACTGTGAAAAAAATTTTGAAGCAAGTTTCTCTGATAAAGGCCTCATTTCTCAAACATATAGAGAACTGAGTCAAATTTATAAAAATGAGAGCTATTCCCCAATTGATAAATGATCAAAAGATCTGATCCGTTTTCTGATGAAGTAATCAAAGCTATCTATAGCCATATTTTAAAAAAAAAAACCTCTAACTCACTATAGATTAGAGAAATGCAAATTAAAACAATTCTGTGGTACTACCTCATACCTATTAGATTGCCTAATAGGACAGCAAAAGTAAATGACAACTTTTGGAGGGGAGGTGGGAAAAATGAGACACTGATGCACTGTTGGTGGAGTTGTGAGCTGAATCAACCATTATGTAGAGCCATTTGGAACTATGCCCAAAAGGCTATAAAACCATGTATACCTTTTGAGCTAGCAATACCATTACCAGGTCTGTATCTCAAAAGAGATAAAAAACTAAAAATAAAAAGGACCTATATATGCAAATGTATTTGTAGCAGCTCTTTTCTGGGGAAAGAATTAGAAATTGAAAGAAATTAGAAATTAGAAATCATCAATTGCAGAATGGCTGAACAAATTGTGGTATGTGATTATGATGGAATACTATTGTACTATAGGAAATGATAAGCAGGATGCTCTCAGAGAAACCTGGAAAGACTTATATGAGATAATGCAAAGTGAAATGTACTGTGTACAAAATAACAGCATTATTATAGGATGATAAGCTGCGAATGACTTAGTTATTCTCAGCAATACAATGACCCAAGACAACTCTGAAAGACTTGTGATGAAAAATGCTATCCCTCCCCAGACAAAGAACTGATGGTGTATGAAAGTAGATTGAAATATTTTTTTACTTTCTTTATTTTCTTGAGATGTTTCTTAGTCTGTTTTCTTTTTACAATGTGACTATTATGGAAGTGTTTTGCTTGACTACACATGTATAACCTATATCCAATCGTTTGCCTTCTCAGTGAGGGAAGGGAGGGAGGAAGGTAGAGAATTTGGAACTCTTAAGTTCTAAAACTGAATGCTAAAAATTGTTTTTACATGTAACTGGGAAAAATAAAATACTAAATAAAATTTTTTAAAAGTCACTTCTCACGATGAAAAATGCTATCCACCACCAGAGAAAGAACTGATGGGAGTCTGAATGCAGAAAGAAGCATACTATTTTTCACTTTCTGTATTTTTGTGTGTTTTTTCCCCCTTTGGGTCTATATCTTCTTTCACACCATGACCATTATGGTAATATGTTCTGAATGATTGAACATATATAACCTATAACAAATTGCTTACTATAACAAATTACTCCCTCAGGGAGGAGGGAGGTAAGGGAGGGAGCGAGAATATTTGGAACTCAAAATTTCAAAAAATGAATGTTAAAAATTGTCTTCACAGGTACCTGTGGAAGAATATAAAATATTATTTTTTTAAAGTGTCACTAAACTGTATATGCTCTTTGACCCAGTGATACCATTACTACGCATGTACCCAAAGGATATCAAGGACAAAGAGAAAGTTTCCAAATATAAAAAAATATTTGTAGCAGCATTTTTTGTAATACCAATGAAATGGAAGGAAAATAGGAAAGGAAAATCAATCAATGAATGGATGAAAAACTTTGGTATATCCATGTAACAGAACATTATAGCATTAGAAGAAATGACAGATAAGATTTCAAAGAAACTTGGGAAAATATCCAAGAACTGATGCAAAGCAAAGGAAGTAGAACCAGGAAAAGAATTTACACAATGACCATAGTAATAAAAAAGAAAACAAATTCAGAGTTCTGACCAATGAAGGGACCTACCACAAATGAACCAAATCTAAATCAGTAGTGATTTTCCTGGGGTTCTAGGATGGGAGGTGAGAGAGGGTAGTAAGATGCTAGAGACAAGAACAAAAAAGATCCTGACCCCTCTGTTGAACCAGGCTCCCTAGAGCTGAATAAGCTCCAGAGATGGGGTCCTTTGGTGGGAAAGAGCATCCCTAATAGTTTGTTGTTATATATGAAAGTGAGAATGATAAAGACCATAAAAGTGGTAGAAACAAAATGTTATGAAGATGCAGAAAAAAAAAGATCACTTCTTCGTGCCATGTTATCTGTACTCCAGCTGCCACCTTCTGCTCAAGTTCACACTTAGGACCCTGGGGGGGTCTGATGGCTGAGCATTCATTTCCTCTTCCTAGCTCTCAGCCCCATACCATGCCACCTAGTATGTGTGGTCTTTCCTCCTTCACCTCCTCCCTACAACTTTTTCCAAATCTAGCTCTGAGAGGAGTAATCAAACCAATGCTAGCAAATCAATGCCTAGAAAGGACACACCAATTATTTGCCCTCTGACTCCAATCATCATTGCACTGCTTCTCTTTTCTCTGTCCAAAACACTCCTTCCTGGCTTACATTCCCCTATATATCTTCTCTTTCTAGAATATAAGCTCCAAGAGGGCAGAGACTATCTTGATTGTTTATATTTGTGTCTCCAGTGCTTAGTACAGTGCCTAGCAGATGGTTGATAATAACTGCTTTTTCATTCATTCACTTTCTCTGGGAGAGAAAAGGAAAAAAGGCATCCAGGAAAAGGGTTATGATTCATCTAGACAAGATGGCGCAGCAGAAAGAGCACTGGATCTGGAGTCAGGAAGGTTCTTGCTCAAATCGAGCCTGAGACATTTATTAGTTCTGTGATCTTGGGCAAGTCACTTAACTGCTTTTTGCCTCAGTTCCTCATTTATAAAAAGGGGATAAAAACACTTACCTGCCAGGGTAGCTGCAAGAAGCAACTGAAATAATATTTCAACAAGTATTTGTTTTACAAATATTTTACAAAGTTTTAAACTTAAGCAGTGTTATATAAATACTAGCTGTTATTTAAGCTCAATGTGGAAGTTGTGCCTTGAAGATGGAAAAGGGTAGAGAGGATGAAGGAACATAAAAACAAGCCTAATGAGCATGAAGAGCTACCCTCGGGGAAACTTTATCTCCTTTCCGTTGACCTTAATTCAATTCAATAAGCATTTATTAGGTGCCTACTATACACAAGGCACCACACTAGGGATTGAAAATACAAAGACCAAAAAAACCCAAACCAAAAGTAATAATTCCTGTTCACCAAGACCTTACAGTCTACATTCACCATAAGGTACACACTTGAGGAAAGAGAATCTTATCACAATCTGACATAAACGTAACAGTCAACTAGAAATTATTCTTATTAATGAGATGGAGAGTACTCAGTTGAATAAACAAAACTTGCAGATGAGAGAGTTCACCCAGTTGGCTCTTAGCCAGCCAAGGCCTTGATTCCTATCACAAGGAAATGTCCACAGAAATGTATTCAGAATCCAGAAATAATACTGGAGGCTCCTGAATAATCTTCAACATGTATTATTCTCCTAGTAATAATTAGGGGATTGATGGCTATGCCTTAAATGCAGGCCAGGACAAAGCAGCTATTCATCAAGACCTAAAGCTTCAGCACTGAAAACAGTCATTTCCTATGGCTGTTATTCTCAGACAACTAGAACCAGATACTCTGTATTAGCTGTTCTATTCCAGCTATTTCTAGGGAAGCGTTAATGCTTATTTAACCCGAGGATTTCCTTCTTTTCTTTTTTACCCCAAAAGCCACAGTTCCTTTGGCATTGATTCTGGTTTCAAGAGCAGCCCTTGAGGTAAGGAGCAACTGCCTCCTGGTATAAAATAAGGCCTTGACAGGTTGAAGGGGCTTTCAGGGAAGACCTGAAATCTCTTCCTCATCCCCAAAGCTTCTGCCAGCAATGATGCCTGTAGTATCACAATTCAAAATCCATCTTTCACAGTAAAACTAATAATTTTCCATAAAAATGCAAATGAAGTAAAACATTTGTATGAATTAATATATTAGGTTCTTTCAAAGAACAAAAATGTCCAGAATGCACAAGGCAAGTTTTGATAATGAGGGTAGGAAACAGATACACTGCCAAGAAAGGCAAATCTGGGTATGACACCATGAAGACACTGGATACTTGAAGTCAAAGAGCATAAGAATGGTAGGAGGAAGTTACCTGCCTTATAATAATGCCTGGGTCAGCTCTATCTAGCATTGTAAGAATCTTCCCAATTTGCTTTGTGATGAAGATAGCCACAGTTCTGTTTCCTGTCTGGTTTAGAATTTGAATAATTTCCATATAGAGAAAAGGAGAGTGGGATGGTCTTTGAACTTGCTCTTACAAAAGCAGCTAAAGTTCTCTCTAAGAATCCTAACTTTGTAAGGCCCCTGAACTTGAATCATCTACTTTGCCCCTTTGACACCAGGAAGAACTACCTGCAGAGGTAAGCCACCTTTGCTCAGAAACTAGCAGGTCACTAGCAGGTCACAATTTGATTCAGGAAAGAATCATTCATTTCTCCCTTTCCAAAATGTAGAAAGACCATTAACATACTCAGTAATCACAGCACACAGGGTACAGTTGGTTGGTATCTACATGTGAAGATAAATTTACTACTGTTTTGTTTCATCATGGACTTGGGCAAATTCCTGAGAACTTGAGAGGAGAGATGAGGGGGGATAAGGAGCAAGGCTCTCAGGGCAGGAAGAATATTGGCAGAACAGGGCTGGTACTAGAAACAGAACCTCTCAGTGAGTACATCCTGATATTTAGGACCAATAACTAGTCTTAGCCCTTTCCTCTAAGTCAATTTATCTAGTCCACACTGAGTCAGGTCCACGTACCTTAAGTCAAACTTGGGCTACAAGATGTTTACTCTGTGCCTGTGATTCACATTTTCAGATAGTTTTGATGTGTTTTGCTTCAGATCAATATGAAAGAATCATAAGATCATGGATCTAGGTCTAGAAAAGGGACTTTGGAGGCCATTTATTCCAACTTTCTCATTTTTCACACATAAGGAAATTGAGCTCCACAGAAGTTAAGTGACTTGACCAAGGTCACACTGGCAGTAGATAGAAAGTAGAGATTTGAATTCAGATTCTATGATTCTAAGTTAGCATACTTTCCACTAAACCATGCTCCCTCTCAAAGAAGCAATAGTTTAGTTTTAGTACAAATGGTATGCTAATCAATAACTAAGAGTAAAAACATTTTCAAATAAAATCAAATAAATTCAAAAATTATTTATATCAAGATGTCAAATGTTTGAAAAACCAAGACCTTTCTGTATATTTGACCTTTTTGTCTATTTTTTCTACTTATTTAAAACCTCCTTTAAATACTTAAATACTAAGGCTTAATGGGGCAAAGGTAATTTGCCAAAGGACACTTGTCAATTTGTTAATGGCAGAGCTGAGATTAGACTTCTGACTTCCAAATTGGTGGGTCTTTCCACTACTACTTTAGCAAAATTAGCTTACCTTTTTGCTGTTCTCTGAATAATTTCAAATGATTTTTTGTCAACAATGTCTCAAATAACTAAATAATGCAAAAGAACAAATTATTACTCTTTACCTTTCCAAGGTAGAGAAGCCTCTATATCATGAACCCTTTCTTAAATAAAAGAATTGGTAAGTGTAGGACATAATTATAGCTCTCCAAAAGCAGAATGAGTTGCCTCAGGTGGTGATGGTTCTCCTTCACCAGAGGTTTCAAAATAATAACTATTTACATAGTACTTTAAAGACTGCAAAACATTTTACATACATTATCTCATTTGAGGAAGATGCTACAGCTATTATTAATCCCAGTGAGCACCCAATAATTCCACAGAGAATGAAATAAGTTATATCTTAATAGGAAAATATATTGTTATAAGAGTTATCCCCACATTAGCTGTCTGGGCACAGTTATCACCTTCTCAGAACTCAAAATTAGTAAATTAGAGATGAAAATTAGTAAAAACAAACAAAAAACCCTCAAAAAATAATAATAATGATAAAAATGTCATGAAATTGAAATGATCATTTTGAATCACTTAAACCAGTTATTAGAAATAAAAAATAAGGGGGCAGCTAGATGGCGCAGTGGATAGACCACCGGCCCTGGATTCAGGAGGACCTGAGTTCAAATCCGGCCTCAGACACATAACACTTACTAGCTGTGTGACCCTGGGCAAGTCACTTAACCCCACTGCCTAGCCAAAACAAACAAACAAACAAACAAAAATAAAGAAATAAAAAATGAGAAATGGACAATGGAAATGACATCAACACTATGATTTCATCCAGATATTTAACCAATGTATATTAAATGCCACAACAAAGAGACCAAAAGAGCCCTGACAGTAACTAAATCAACATCCATTTTATTCACAGGGAGATGGCTGCCAAAGGCAACAGTGGGTTAGAATCATAAACTCACACGTAAAATTGTATAAGGAAGGATCATATGTGATTATTGGCAGCATGGTCTCATAAATCAGAGAAGCAACGGACAGTCAAACCAGTTTTAAGAAAGCTTGGCAAGACAAACCAACTAAGCAAAGTCATTCCAAGGGCCTTTGAGTATGAAAATGGAAGGCTTACAAAGAGAAGACAAATGGAAAAGATTTCCAGAAATCATCCTAAGAAAGTATCTTCTGTATCAAGCACAGTAGATGCATTACACCTGGACCTTAACATTACAGTTTCAGATGTGCTTATTGGAGGTACAAATGGTTCTACAGAACCCCAATACAGGAAAAGCAGTCTACATATACATGTACATGTATAAGTACATATATATATATACATATATATACACACACACACGCATATATGTATAAACAGAACCATACTGGAGACAATAGAATGGTGAAGATACCAAAGGAGGTAATAATATTCAAGATATATGAAGAAGGAAAACATATCAAAGGCATGGGAAAAAAACCTCAAACCCAATTAATAGCAAAAAAAAAGTGACAGAGAATAGCCATAAACTACTGTCTAATATGCCTATTCACACTCATATAAAATCCTGATGACAGTCACTTTTGTACAAATCACAGGCATCTCTTTAAAGTCATTAGCAAATAAACAGGCTCCAACAAATGATATTCATCAATGGACTACCTCTTTGCCATTTCACAGTTGACTGAAAGACATAAAGAATATGATTTCATTGTACTTATTATTTACTGAGTTTAAAAAAAAAGCACCGAAGTAGAAGAAAACACTTTACAGGCTCTTTTAGAAGGAGGAGTATCTCATCTGTACTTCAAGATCATTGAAGATTCTTTGAAAAATGTTGAGAGTTGAAATGACTCTCTTCAATGATCCTCTGATGATAAATATCAAATGGTACATATTTGCTTGCTAAAAGTATTTGCCACCATGACAGAAGAGATCCAGGGCACAGTTCAGGTTGAGGAGAAATTTCCTGTGGATGTCAGCATACTTCAGATGCAAGATGACACTGTGTTGACTACATTCAACCCCAAATCATTGACAAGCCTCTTGAAAGAGATCTCTAAGTTCTCCAAGGAGTTTGGCTTGTCCATATCCACACAGGAAAGACCAAGTGGATAAAACATATCTACTGCCCAGACAACAATATACATTTAGACAGACCTTCTATACAGTCTGTTAAACAGTGTGCATATCTGGAACAGACAGCAAAGACTGACAATGAGTGGGCTGTGACCTTATTAACAATAGGAGAAAGAGTGGATTGCATTTGGGAAATTAAAAAGTTATTTCACTGACCCCAAGTTTCCCATAAAAGCAGAGGCCCATCTTTCAGTATTTAAAATTTTGCCAGTGTTATTATATGGCCCCAGATAGCAAAGTGGCAGAGTGGATAGCGCGCCAGGCCTGGAGTCAGGAAGACCTGAGTTCAAATTTGTCTTCAGACACTTACTAGCTATTTGACCCTGGACAAGTCATTTAACTCTGTTTGCCCCAGTTTCCCCATCTATAAAATGAGCTGGAAAAGGAAATGGCAAACCACTCTAGTATCTTTGTCAAGAAAATCCCAAATGGAGTCACAAAGAATCGGACATGGCTAAAATGACTGAACAACAAAAATTGTATGGCAGTGATACATGGAATAGCATTGCCTCTGAAAAACTAAAAATTAGTTATCACACGGAGACAACAGGAAGGCTCATGGTTGGTGTGAGCAGCCTGCCACATATAACCAAAAAAGAACTGAAGAAAAGCAGGACTAAACAGAAATATTGAGAAACTGCATGATAGCAAGAGAAGATGAAGCGTTCACATAGTAAGAATGAGAGACAACAGAGAGAAGATCACAGTGCTCCACCAGGACCCTCCGGATGTAGGAGAAAGCAAGGAAGGCCTCTAGCACACTGAGTGGACTCCCAGTGGAGAATTTTGGAGAGAGTTACAGTAAGGTCAGTCAGGATGGACCAATATGAATAGGCTATAACCTGCATCACTGGAGTGAAATCCCAAATTGTTGAAAAATCCACCTGAACATTCTTTGTATCCCCAGTGCTTAGCACAGTGCATGGCACATAAGTGCTTAATAATTTTTTGTTGCCTAGAAAATTTTTGAACAAGGCGACCTAAATTTGACTCATTCTTTCTTTCATTTCTTTCCAGTGTTTCTTTAGACAAGTCACTGGGGACCTCAGTTTCTATCAATGAAGGAGTTATAGTAGATGACATCAAAGGTTCCTTCTAGCTCTAAAATCTTGTGATTCTTTGATACTCTGAATTCAGGAACCTCAAAAAAATCTAAAAGTTGGACATCTCTAATCTCAGTTGTGGCAGCAGCCCTGCAACTGTCCTATGGAATGCCTTGGGGACTATGATGAGGACCACAGTAAACACACCAAGATAAACAGCATTCAAAAGGTTTAATTGGTAGTTAATATTTTCGAGTTCTCTGTTAAGACATCCTCTTCTTTGTGAAAATGATCATTCTGGACAGAGCCTTAGAAACTATAATGAGATTAGACTACTATTAGAAGTTTAAGTGGAAGGCCCCCAAGGCTTAATATAGCAAAACAACAACCTCCCTCAAAATAAATATGATTCTCCTTTATATGTTGTAATGGAAGACAGTATCACAGACCTGGAAAACTCTTTATTGAGGCCATATACATTTACATTCTGAAATGCCAGAGTAGCTAACTATAGCTGTCAGTCAGTCAATAAACATTTATTCTTCAAGGAACAGCAAGGAGTTCAATGTCACTGGATTGAAGACTAGGTAGTGGGGAGGGGGTGTAAGGCATAAGAAGACTGGAAAAGGGGAGTCAAGTTATATAGCTTTGAATGCAAAACAGAGGATTTTTATTTGCTCCTAGAGGAGTCATTGGAATTTATTGAGCAGGGGGCGGGTGGAGTGTGGTGACATGGTCAGATCTGCATTTCAGGAAGATCACTTTGATAGCTGAGTGGAAGATGGATTGGAATAGAAAGAGACTTGTGCCAGGGACAGCAACCAGCAGGATACTGTAGTAGTCCAAGTACAAGGTAGCAAGCCCTGTACCATAGTTATGGCATTGTCAGAGGAGAGAAGGAGGCATGTGTGAGAGATATTATAAAGGTAGTAACCCTAGGATTTGGTAACTGACTGGATATGAGAAAGTGAAGAGTCAAAAATGATACCTAGATTATGAGTCTGAGTGGTGGTGCCCTCAACAATAATAGTGATATTGGGAAGAAGGAAGGGCTTGAAGGAAAAATAACGATTTTAGTCTCAGACATGTTGAGTTTAAGATGCCTAGTAGGCAGCTAAAGATGAAAGACTGCAAGTCAGGAGAAAGGTTAGGGCTGGATAAATAAACATGAGAATTATCTGCATAGAGAAGATAATTAAAACCATGGGAGCTGATATGACATCAATAAGCAAACTAGTATAGAGGAAAATGAGAAGAGAATCCAGGAGAGAACCTTGTCAACAGAACTGGATGAAAAGGAAGAAATATTTATACAGTGCTTTATAGTCCACAAAGCACTTTTCATTTGTCTCACAATGATCCTATGAAGTAGATATCACAGGTATAAGTTCAAGTTTTAGAAATGAGGAAATCGAGGCTTTAGAGATTAAAGTACCTTGCCAAAGGCAACACAGATAGTAATTGTCAGAAGTAAAATTCAAATCCAAACTCCAAGTCCAGCACATTGTCCACTACAACAAGGTGTTTTTCAGTCATGTCCCATTCTTCATGACCCCATTTGGGGTTTTCTTGGCAAAGATACTAGAGTGGTTTGCCATTTTCATCTCCAGATGAGGAACTGAGGCAAACAGGGTTAAGTGACTTACCCAGGGCCGCACTGCTAGTAAATGTCTGAGGCTAGATTTGAACTCAAGAAGATGAATCTTCCCAACTGCAGGCCCAGTAAGCCACTGTGCCACCTCTCATAGTAACAGCCAGATTCCAACCAAAGTCTTCTGGCTACAAATTGGGTGTTCTTTCCAATTTACCATGATGCCTCTTGGCCAAGCCCCATGAATGAAATGAATGAAATAATAATGAATGAACGGTTCAGAAAATGAATGAAAGAATAAATATTTATTAAGTGCTTATCATAGACCAGACTCTGTGCTAAGCACTGATGATTCAATAATAAGCCAGTTAAGTCAATCTCCACCTTCAAGAAGCTTACATTCTAATAGAAGATAAAACATAAAGGGATATATGAGAGTTGGAAAGGAATTGAGGGGGAGAATTCATAGGGTGGTATGGTTTATAAATGGCTGAGAAATTTGCAGAGTCCTCCTTCTTGGCAAAACAAGGTAAGGTCTAAGGGGCAGCTTCCACGTGCTAGTGAGAGGAAGAAGACGGCCAAAGTGCAACTGTGATGGTTTGGAAAGACCCAAGAATAGAAAAGCAATCAACCAAAGCACTATCGTCAGTTAGTCACAAGGCATTCGTTTAGGATTTATTATGAGCTGGGGCTAAAAAGTAGATCAGCCAGCGATAACTATGTAACTAATCAGCAAATTATTTTACTCTATTGTTTTCCCTTCATTGTTAATAAAGTCTATTTTAAAAGGCCATCCTCCATTCATATGATGAGGTATGGGGAATAAGGGTTTGTGCCCAAGGCTGGAGGACATCAGAGCAGCCAAGATCAGACGAGAAGGAGCACAATAATGGAAGGTACACAATAAGGGAATAATTAAATAACATGCTACATTAATATAATGGGAGACAGTGATGCAGATAAGACAGATAAGTATGAGGAATACAAAGAAATCTGAAAACACCTTTATGAAATAATGCAAAGGGAAAAAAAAGAATCAGAATGACAGAGCCCACACTGATCGCAACCATACGAAGGAAAATCCATGAAATGAACACGTATTGACCCAGAAATGCCACTACAAGGCATTTCAATGAAATAAAAAGGAAAAGGACCCTATGTATAAAAATATTGTTTTTGTGATAACAAAGGACTGGAAAACAAATGGTGCTCATCACCTGAGGAATGGCTGAACCAGTCATGGTATATGAATGCAATGGAATGCTACTATTCCTTAAAAATGATGAAAGGGACGGATTGGACAAACCTGAGGAGACTTATATGAACTGATAGAAAGTGAAGTGAGAACCAGGAGAAAAATTTATACTATAACAACACTGTAAAGAAAAAAAAACTTTAAAAGACTTAAGAATTCTGACCAATGCAATGACCCATTGCTATTCCAGAGGACTGATGATAACATGTTACCCACCTTCTGAGAGCCGATAGAATAAGACATACTATATTTTCCAACATATTTAATCTGTTTTGCCTCATTATGCATATTTATTAAAAGGGTTTTGTTTCTCTTTTTTTAAGTAGGTGGAAAGCAAGAGGGGATGGGGATAATTTAGTTTCACAACCCCCCCCAAAAGAGGAACTTTGCAGCATTTTTAAATGCACAGAAAGGAAAAACAGCGTGAAAGAATTACAGACAAGCAGAACAGCTTTGGTAGTTATATGCTGAATTTATTATATACTTTTTAAAAAACAAGCTGTTAGAGATTTGTAGTTTCATGTTCAATCCTATTTTTTCTGCTTTATTATGTACATGGAAATGCCCATTTGATTTGGTGTTTGAGCTCAGAATTTAAGAAAATCAAATTATTTTTAAAAAGGACAAAGAATACTGAGTTATGCTACTTAGTGTGCTGAAATTAACTAAATTTATATAGTTACTTAGCAAATATAGTTGGTTGTAATGTTAAATGTTTATTAAGTTTTTAATAAACAATTTGATTTTATTAAAAAAAAAAAGGCAAGCTGCTACCCCAACAGCATTGGGATGCAGTCATATTATGAGAGGCATAAAGAAAATCCAGACAGGCCTGGATCTTAGCTTCAGCTGCCAGGACTTGCCCTCATAACTCCTTGTGTGTTCTTTTATTTGCAGACACAATAAAAGATTTTTTAAAGATAACTTTCCTTACTGCTACACCTACACCTGCAACATTCCAGCCAAGGAGATTTGGCAACAACACTTACCCTCCATGATAATTAAATCACAAAAGTGCCCTGGCCCAAATAATATCACAATGTGAATGTTTTCTTCTTAACAATGCTATGATATAGGTAGTACAGGTATTATCATCCCCACCTTATGGATAAAGCACCTGAAGCTCAGAGAACTTATATGACCTTCCCAGGGTCACATCACTAGTAGGTCTTAGAGAGTAATCTCCAACCTAAACCTTCTGACTTCCCAGTCTAATGGGAAAGCTGTTAGTGAAAAAATGTAAAGATCATTGGGAGGCACCACGTACATGGATTTGAATGCCACCTCTGATACTACCTCTGTGATCCTAGGCAGTTCATTTAAGCAGCCTGGGCTTCAATTTCACCCGTAAAATAAGAGAGTTAGACTAGATGACCTCTGAAGTCCCATCCAGCTCCAGATCTGTGATCCAATGTACTCCAAAAGATACAGAAGACATTACTCAGAAAGTCTCTTTAAATAGCTGAGTGTGAAGGGGAAAATGTGCCTAAGAGGACATAAATATGCCAGTCTATAATTTACTGCAGCAAGATTCCACCTAGTAAGATACAGAATGTTTTTCATTATAGCTCTCCATGCGGTCACAACTTTCTCAAACATTCTTTTCCTTTGGTGTAAAACTTTCCATGGATAATCTTAGTCCAAAGGTAGCTTTTTTTTTTAATACTTACAGAAAATCTATTTTGCCACTGAGTCAAGAAAAGACTGGCAGTAGAAGAAATTGAGGGAGACAATGAAATGGAATGCTTTAGAAGTGGGAAGTCAATGTTTTTTTTTTCCCCAAAGGGAGAAAAAGCATAAATGAGCTTCCTCCCTCTGCTTATCAGTTTAAAATTTGATCTTCAAATCTTAAGAGCTAAGTCTTCCCTCCTACATACGACACTAAAAGAGGGATTTGGAGACCACTAGCTAGATTTTTAAAATCTATACCTTATATAATTTTCTGTACTCTTTATAATACCTACCTAACACAGTGCCTTGCACATAAGATTTAGAACTAGAAGAGACCTTGAGAGATCATTGAGTCTAACACTTTCATTATACAGATGAAGAACTTAACTCTAGAGATGGTTAACTTGCCCAGGGTCATACAAGGAGTAAATAGTAGAATGGGGATTCAAATCCAGTTCTTTAGACTCCAAATCCTGTGTTCTTTCGAATTAAACCTGATGCTGTCATTCCCTAAGGATAAAAGAAAATGGAAAGCAGATACCATATGAATATACCATAGTACAATGGATGAAGGCTTGACTTGGAGGCAGGAAAATATTGGTTCAAATTCTAACTCTGATACTTTGCTATTTAACCATGTGCAAATCATCTAACCTTTCTGAGCTTCGGTTTTCTCATCTGTAAAAATGGCATAGTGATGCATATAGTAACTACCTCACATAGTTGTAAAGATTAAATTAGCTATATGTAAAACACTTTGCAAACCTTTAAAGCACTATATAAATAGCTATTATCATTAATGCAGAAACAAAATTACCTAGAATGTTTTTCACAAACTTTGTCTTAGTGAAAAAATTCAATTCTAATCATATAACCAGAAAAATATCAATTATAATGAGAGAGCAAAAAGCCAAATTAAAATAGGGAAGAAAATGAATGGATTTAAATCGAATGGAAAAAGCTTAAATTATAGCAAAAGAAAGTCTTGTTCAATATTCAAAATTTCTCTAGACTGAATGATTAATTAATTCAACAAATATTTATTGATGGCCTATGTTGAAGACACTAAGCTAGTTGTTCTTTCTCTCTAGTAGAAGGGTCTGCAGGAATATTGTCCTTTCAAGTCGGTACTGTCTCCCTCAAAGTGAGGCACTTATTCCTTTTACTTTGAATTTTATTTTATTTGTTTACTTTTAACTCTCCATCCTTTGATTCAGCAGTCAGCCCACACCTGGGCAAAATATACCTCCAGAAGATTGAAGATACAACCAAAGCTCCTAGCAGACGTTTTCGTAGTAGCAAAGAAGTAGAAACATAGTCAACAGTCATTGACTGGGGAATGGCTTAAAAAGTTATGGTATATGAATATAAGAAATGATTAATATGAAAACTTCAGAGATACATGAGAAAATTTATATGAATGGATACAGAGTGAAATAAGTAGAACCAAGAGGACCATATGCACAATGACTACAACAAGATAAATGAAAAAAAAAATCACCAAAAGGAAGCTGAATTCTGAGTAATGGAAAAACTAATGAAGATACTAAAGAAGAGACAACGTAACATATCTCCATCATTATAGCTGAAAGATGGGAGATTCCTAGACCAGAATATTCTTTAAATATTATTAGAAAAAGCTCTGTATTTTATGTTTTTGCTTAATTGTTTTTTGTTGTCACAACGGTAGTGGTAAAAAAAGGGATAAGAAGTAGGATGGGAAATGACTATGATGTAGAAATAAGACATCAGGGTGGAGCCAAGATGGTGGAGTAAAAGCAGTGACTTGCTTGAGCTCTCCCCCAAACCTCTCCAAATACCTGTAAAAATGACTCTAAACAAATTCTAGAGCAGCAGAATCCACAAAAAGACAAAGTGAAACAAATTTCCAGCCCAAGACAACCTGGATGATTGATGGGAAATGTCTGTTGCACTGGGCTGAGAGAGGAACACAGTTCAGAATGAACCTTGTAGGCAAAGAGGGGACCCCAGTGAACCTGGAGCAGGCATCAGGGGACTAAATCACAGCAGCTGTGGTGGTTCTCGAACTTCTTAACACATAAATGCCAAAGACAATTTAGAAGGTCAGTAGGAAAGGTCAATGGACCTGGGTGAGAGAGGAGGGTGGTCTGGCCCTGGCCCTGGTGCACCCCCGGGGGTGGTGGTGGCAACTGCTGCTTCTTGAGCTCTTGGCCCACAGATGGTGAGGGGAACAAGAGGCTGATGAGAGGGGGATTGCAGGGATCTCTTTGCTGATGCTGAGGCAGGATTCTCTTGCTTTGCCCATGGTTGAATCTGGGTCACAGTCCTGGATGGTGGTCCTGGGGCAAGGAGGAGTGCTGGTGTGGTGGAGCTTGTAGTGGTTGTGGAGAGAAAATCCTCCTCACAGTTCCAAGGCAGAAAAGGGTACTTGTGATCACTCATAGACCAGAGCACAGGCCAGGAAAGGAGTAAACACCTTTCCTTTGATCGTAGTACCTTGGAAGAACTGAAAATTTACAGGTCCCTAGAAGTATCTCTGAAAACAACTGCACAAAACCCCTGAAGCTTGGGACAGTACACCTTCCACACTGGAAGCAGAGCCCTACCTTAACAAAGAGTTAAAAACTCAAGTAATTGGCTGGGACCATGAGCAAACAACACAAAAAAGACTCAGACTATAGAATCTTACTTTGGTGACAAAGAAGATCAAAACATACAACCAGAGGAAGACAACAAAGTCAAAGCTCTTACATCTAAAGCCTCCAAGAAAAATATGAATTGGTCTCTGTCCAGGGAAGAGCTCAAAAAGGATTTTGAAAAACAAGTAAGAGAAGTAGAGGAAAAATTTGGAAGAGAAATGAGAGGGATGCAAGAAAATCATGAAAAACTAGTCAACAGCTTGCTAAAGGAGACCCCAAAAAAATACTAAAGAAAATAACACCCTAAAACTAGACTAACCCAAGTGGCAAAAGAGGTCCAAAAAGGCAATGAGGAGAAGAATGCCTTAAAAAGAAAAATTGGCCAAATGGAAAAGCAAGTCCAAAAGCTCACTAAGTAAATAATTCCTTAAAAATTCGAAAGGAGCAAATGGAAGCTAATGACTATGAGAAATCAAGAAATTATAAAACAAAACCAAAATAATGAAAAAAATAGAAGCTCATTGGAAAAACAACTGACCTGGAAAATAGACACAGGAGAGATAATTTCAAAATTATTGGACTACCTGAAAGCCATGATCACAAAAAGGGCCTAGTCATCATCATTCAAGAAATTATCAAGGAAAACTACCTTGATATTCTAGAACCAGAGGGTAAAATAGAAATGAAAAGAATCCACTGATCACCTCCTGAAAGAGATTCCTCCAAAAAAACTCATAGGAATGTTATAGCCAAATTCCAGAGTTCCCAGGTCAAGGAGAAAATATTGCAAGTAGTCAGAAAGAAACAATTCAAGTATTGTGCAAACACAATAAGGATAACACAAGATTTAGCAACTTCTACATTAAGCGATCAGAGGGCTTGGAATATGATATTCTGGAGCTAGGATTAAAAGCAAGAATCAGTGGGGCAGCTAGGTGGCATAGTGGATAGAGCACCAGTCCTAGAGTCAGGAGGACCTGAGTTCAAATTTGTCCTCAGACACATAACACTTACTAGCTGTGTGACCCTGGGCAAGTCACTTAACCCCATTGCCTAGTCAAAAAAAAAAAAAAAGCAAGAATCACCCACCCAGCAAAACTGAGTATAATGCTTTAGGGGAAAAATGGATATTCAATGAAATAGAGGACTTTCATGCATTCTTAATGAGAAGGCCAGAGCTGAATAGACAATTTGACTTTCAAAAATAAGACTCAAGAGAATCATAAAAAGGTAAACAGGAAAGAAAAATCATAAGGGACTTATTAAAGTTGAACTGTTTACATTCCTACATGGAAAGATGATATTTGTAATTCATGAGACCTTTATCAGTATTAGGGTAGTTGGAGGGAATATATATAGACAGGGAGCACAGGGTGAGTTGAATATGAAGGGATGATGTCTTCCAAAAAAATAAAATTAAGGGTTAGAGAGGATTGTACTGGGAGGAGAAAGGGAGAGGTAAAGTGGGGTAAATTAAGTCACATAAAAGAGGCAGGAAAGAGCTTTTACAGTGGAGGGGAAGAAAGGGGAGGTGAGAGGGAATAAGTGAAATCTTACTCTCACTGGATTCGATTTAAAGAAGGAGTAACATACACAATTAGGCATGGAAATCTATCTTACTGTACAGGAAAATGGGGGAAAGGGATAAGAAAGGGGAAGATGGTAGAAGGGAGGGAAGACTGGGGGAGAGTATAATCGGAAGCAAACACTTTTGAGGAGGGACAGAGTCAAAGGAGAGAATAGATGGAGAGGGTGAGATAGGAAGGAGGGAAATATAGTTAGTCTTTCACAACATGACTATTATGGAAGTGTTTTGCATTACTACACATGTATAACCTACATCGAATTGTTTGCCTTCTCAATGAGGGTGGGTGGGGAGGGAGGAAAGGAGAGAATTTGGAACTCAAAGTTTTAAAAACAAATGTTAAAAATTGTTTTTACATGCAACTGGGAAATAAGACATACAAGCAATGGGGTATAGAAATCTATCCTGCCCTACAGGAAAATACAAGGGGAAGGGGTTACGAGAAGAGGGGGTAATATAAGGGAGGGCAGATTGGAGGAAGGGGTATTCAAAATGCATGCCATCTTGGGTTAGGGGACGGGCAAGATGGGCAGAAAATTTGGAACTCAAAATCTTGTGGAAGTGAATGTTGAAAACTAAAAATAAATTAATTAACAAAAAAAAAAGAAAAAAGACATCAACAAAATATATTTTTAAAAAGAAAAAATTTTTAAATCTAATTTTTAAAAAGGCGCCTGCCTAAAGAGGAACACACTCCATTCTTTCTCCTCCCTTGGGAGATCAAAGATCAGAGAACCTCAAAGTTGGAAGGGACTTTAAAGGCCATCCAGTCTAACCTATACTTAACTAAGAATCCTTCCTACAACATATTAAACAAGTAGTCCATCCGGTCTTGACTTGAAGACCTCTCAGGAAAAAGACTCTATACCTTCCTAAGGAAGCTCATTTATTTTTGTACAACTCTCATCATTTGAAATACTAAAGTAAATGTAAGTATCAAGCAGACACAAATATTTCAAATATGCTAAGAAAAAAATTTTTAAGTGCAAATTAGCTTATAAGATAATAACAAAATCATTTCTTTCAAAATTACCATTAGAACCTTTTTTTAAAAAAAATTAATCTCATTTATGGAATCTTTTCCAGATCATATACTTGATTGTTTACATAATTGTAGCAAGTATGATGATTTGGTTTTACTTTCTTCAATCTGCATAATATAAGCCTACTGTAATAAAATAATAATAACGTTTTAAGGTTTACAATGCTCTTTACATATATTATCTCAGTGGAGCCGCATAACAGTCCTGGGAAGCAGGTTAACTAACCTATCCAGGGTCACACAGCTGATAAATACCTGAAGCAGGATTTTAATTCAGGCCTTCCTGAGTCCAAGTCCACTGCATTCTCCTCTACACCACCTAGTTTCCTGGGTTGTTTTTTTCATGTGTAGCATTTCTTACAACACAATAATATTCCATTACATTCATATACCATAATTAGCCCTGCCATTCCCTGAACACATGAGCTGTTGCCAACTCTTTGCTATTAGAAATGATGTTCCTATGAATACTTTTTTTCAGAGAGGCTCACATAAACCCCATGATGATTTCATAACTGGGACCACTCTCCTTACAAAAGAAATGGGAAGTAGAAAGGGCAAAGGAAAAAGGCATATGAATGCCATTTTGAATCCTCTCAAAACACTCTCTGGAAGCCGATGACCAAGTCTGACAAACATTTTTCCCAGGTGCTGAGAGAGAGAAAAAATTGGGATGGTTTGCTTAGAATAGAAAATAAAGATGACAGAATAAAGCAAGAAAAGGTCACCAAAGTCCCTAAGGAGACCCTTTGTGTAGAAGGACCGAAGGGATTGTGGGATCTGGGTCAAAGAACAGAAAGTCTTAAATGGCCTGGAGGCATTCCAACCACAGGACTGCCAGAAAGAACAAGAAAGTTTCATGCTGGCCCTGGGTAATCCATTCTAAAAGAGCCATAACTCAATTCTGAGGGAGATGTATTCTTCTAGGACTCTTGGTTAACATTACTCATTTGACCTTTGTATACTGCCTTGTTTTGGACTTTTTTTATACACATGACTTGTCTTATCTTATGTAGTTCCTATGCTGGGGCTTTCTTGATGGGACAAAGGTCACACTTTTGTGAGGAATGGGGGTGGGGCTCTTTTTTTCCTGACTCATTTGTCTCCATTCAAGTGAGACTTAGGCATTCTTCAGAAGTCCTATGAATTAACCTGACTTAAATGCTTTCCCTCAGGTGGCATCTAGGAATATAAGTTTATGCAACTTTCCTAGAGGAGAGTCAAAAGTTCCTCTTACAAGTACTTAGGCTTACAAGGCTTCAAACAGAACTTAAATGCAAACTCACAGATAGCCAAAAAAAAATCTTTCCCCTTTACCTTTCCCTGTATTAAAGTAAGGAAGAGAAAGAGGAAGAAAGGAAGGGAGGGAGGAAGGAAGGAAGAAAGGAGCAAGTATCTGTGTCCAGCACTGTGCTAAGCAGGGGGGAAACAATTCACACAGAAACTGCAGAGGCAATTTGGTTTGGAAAGTTAACATTGTGGTGAGTGGCACCCTACATTCCTTGCAAAAACAGCATCAAGAACTGGAATTCAAGAACTGAAGGGGCAGGATGGTAAGACAGCCACAATGGCAAGGCGTCTGGAGAAGCCAGTGAATAGGGCAATTTATACAGCACTTCAAAGTTTACAAAGCTTTTTCCATATATTATCTTACCTAAGTTTCACAATAACACTATGAGGAAGGTAACTACAGTATTATCAATTCCATTTTTGTAGATGAAGAAATAGGCACAGAGAGGTTACATGGCTTGCCAAGTTATGTATCTAATAAATGTTAAAAGTAGGTCTTGAACCCAGGTCTTCTGGACTCTAAATCCACAACATGACATCACAATACCTCCCTAGAGGTTCATGTAAAGCACATGAACATTGGTAGGGATATCCTTGCCTCTTCTCTTTATCTTGATGATACATCTTATTGATTGACTGGCTGTCCTTCTTTCTTGAAGAGGATCAAAATGACAATGCTATTTTGGGGTCAAGGTACAGTGTGTCTGACTGTGGCTGATCAGACCAACACAAGCTCAAATGGCTCTACAACAGGTGAGGCATAAAGAGTTTGTATGAACATTTGGAGTGAAGATGTCTCTAAATGTGTGCATCTCGTGTTTCTTTTGAGTTCCTACAATTCTGCTTTATCATAGAGCACAGTGCCTTCTTTGATGCAGGCACGCCATGCTGGGAGGTCCTGTGCCAGCGTCTGCCATGTCTCACAGTCAATTCCAAAGCTATTCAGAAAGACCTTGAGAGGATCCTTGCATCACCTCCTTGTGAGTGCTTACCTTGTGTGAGTTCTCCATAGAAGGTAAACTATCTAGGTAAACATTTATTTGGCATTTGAACAACATGGCCAGCCCATTGGAGTTGTAGTCTCTGCAGCAGAATCTGAATGCTTGGCAGTCGAGCTCAAGAAAGGATCTTGCCAGGTAATCTTCAGAATCTTCCTGAGATAATTCAAGTGGAAGCAATTCAGTTTTCTGGCATGGTGCTGGTATACTGTCCAGATTTCACAGGCATACAATAGTGAGTTCAACACGATGGCTCTGTAGACTTTCAGCTTAGTAGGCAGCTTAATACCTCTTCTCTCCTACATTTTCCTTTGGAGCCTTCCAAACACTGACCTAGCTCTGGCAATGTGTGCATCAACCTCATCATCTATACGTACATCCAGCCAACAGGTTTAATAAAGGAGGACTCTGGCAAGAATCTTGCCAGCAATGCTTAAGAACGAGAATCCCCTGTGGTTGTCATAGAACAACCTATTTCCTTTTCCTTTATAGAGACGGACAATGGAAGCATCCTTTAACTCCTGGGGGATAATCTCCTCTTGCCATATAACCTAGAAGATTTTACTCAGCTTTTGTACAAACAGTGGACCCCCTGACTTGTAAATCTCAGCTGGAACAGAATCAGAACCAGGCACATTGCCCCATTAGAGGAGCCTATAAGTATTCAAAACCTCTTCTTCAGTTAGAAGTTTGGCTAGAGAGGGATTGACTTCAACTGGAGGTACATAATCAATGGCTTCAGCATTGGTTCCTCATGGTCCATTGAGAACACTACAGAAATGTTCAGTCCATTTTTCCAGGATCGTGTCCTTATCATTAAACAATGTGGCTCCATTAGTATTGAGTAGTTGAGAGGCACCATAGGTCTTTGGCCCATAAATAGCCTTCAAAGCATCATAGAAGTGCTTTGGATTGTTAGTATTAGGGTAAAACTGAATCTCATCTGCCGTCTTACTGTGCCAAGAATCCTGCATCTCTCTATGTGTAGCTTGTACTTTACTTTTGAAGGAGTTAAATACTATCTTCTTAGAGATGGACCAACTATCCTGGTAGTAAACCTGTGGAGTTCTCTTTTTTCATTTAGCAGCTTCTGAATTTCCCCATCATTTTCATCAACCAGTCTGGATGTTTGCAAATATTCTGGCCCAGATGAGTAAATGTGGTGCAGTACAGCAAATCTCTGAAAGCTGCCCACTCCTTTTCTGCTCTACTGTTGTCAATAGTGTGTTGGCTCAGCTTTCCCTCCAAGTCAGCAACAAACTGTTCATGCCTGGAGAAGCACTCTAATTTGTTGACATCAAGTCTTCTAGTAGTCATCCTACCTTAGGGCCACAATTTTTGTTGAAGTTGAATGTTTAGTTTGGAGAGGATGTCTCTAATTTGTCCAGTACTCTGTACCATACATCACTTTCATCACTCTCACATCCCGTCTGTCTCTTCTCCTTAAATGACATAGACTATTAAATGCCAATGTCTGCTGTGAGGGTGCATCTATGAAGTTTTATTGCTTTTAGGTAAACAGAAAACAGTGTCGGTGATGAGAAGGTCATGAGATGCTTAAGTTTTCAGTTTGTAACTCCATTCCTCCCAAGGAAGTTAAACAGCTTGCCCGTATCACATAGCTAATGAATGTGAGAAAAAACAGTTGAACTTAGGTCTTCCTGCCTCTAAAACTACCACATGACATCACAATATTTCTCTCTACCACAATTGTAAAGCATATGAACATTAGTAGGGATACTCTTGCCTCTTCTCTTTATCTTGATGCTATATGTTACTAGATCTTTTTAAACACACATACCCTTATAATATAAAGATTTTGAAGGCAAAGACTCAAAACAGTAAAACTATAATAGACATGACTGAAAAAAATGGAAACCAATTTTGACCCTATCAACCCAGCGCAAAGCTAGACACCAAAATTAGAGGAATGATAGAGTAAAAAGTTCATGTGACAAAATTCAGAACTGATGCTGAAGCTAAGGACATGAGTATTTTAAAAACAAATGTCTCAACCTATTTGCTGAATTCCTAGAGTTGTTCAAATACACATGGACCAAAGAAGCTTAGAACTTAAAGGATCCATGGGTCCATGAAGTAGCTACTTTTTTTTTTAATTTTGATACCTACTTCAACTTGATTGGTTTCCTTTATAATCCAATATGTTATATTTTACATTTTTAAAAATACTATCCTGAGAAGGGACCATAGGCATCACCATACTAAAGGTGGGTCCATGACACCCAAAAGGTTAAGAATCCCTGAATTAATCTGACCCCCTTCCTTTATAGATGCTGAACAATGAAATAACTTTTCTAAAGAGGGAAGGGCAAGACACTATGGAATTTGCTTTTCCTATTACGCATTTTTGGGTTCGGCAAACAGGAGAAATAGTGAAGAAAGAAGGAAGGCTCTAGAGAAAATTGTCATCAATGGTAGGTCTAAACAATGCTGACATTGATTGCTCTAAGACAAAAGTTAAAAGTCTACGCACTGGAGGAGAAGTTTAAGCCAACAGGCAGCATGACACTATCTGTCTATAACCCAAAGTCTTACCATCACCATTATCTCAGCTCCAACCTTCTCCAAATTTAACATGCTGAGATTCTGGTTTTCTATCTTAGCTCATAGCTCATTACTGAATATCCTCCTTTGGAAAATGTAGTTTGGGTTAGGAAAGTGGAGAAGGCCAGTAATTATATGGAGATAATTTAGGGGGGAAATTACTTTGGACCAAAATCAGCTTTACTTTTATAAGTTCATTTAAAAGCACATGAAAAGCCACTAGGGTAGTACTGCATGGTGCTAATTTTGAATAATTCAGTTCAATGCTTTGAGGGCCTTTGATTGAGCTGGAGAATTTCCCAGTTCCATCCTGAATTTTGCTAACAGGCATATGTCAGGCTGAAAATGTTTCAAGAATGTTGGTCTGTAAATTCAAGATAGTTCAAAGAGAGGGTTTCAACAGAACAAGAACAAGTAAAGACTTTTCTAAAATAGTTCTAGAAATGAAGCTTTCACATCATCATTCTCTGATTAATAATCGTCTCAATTTTTTGTTCTTTGCTGTCTCTCTTCTCAGTGGTTAATGCTACCATCATAGCTTAAAACATCCAACAAAGTGGCTAAGAAATTTGAATGTTAAAAAAATACAACAAAACAAAACTGGCGGCAATTCAGACACTGTTACTGCTTTAGGGAACTTTATCACAAATGATTATTTTGAAACTCTCACCCACTGATGTTAACTTGACATTCCTCTGTTATTTGAATTTTGGAATGACCTATTTTTCCTGAAATCATCAAATTCAAAGCTCTAATTTCTAAATCATTTCTTTGTTGACTTGTGACATTATAAGTTAACGAGCAAAATATTTTTCAGAATAAAGAAAATGATTATAGGTTCCACAATCTTAGAGTTAGAAGGCTTCCATTTGAATGATCATCTAAACACTTAATACATAAACATTTATTAAGCACCTATTCTGTTTCAGGAACTGCTTTAGACCCAGGGGACACAAAAATAAAATTGCCAAATAGTCTCTGCTGTCAAAGAGCTTACCTCTTCATTTCACAGATAAAGAAACTAGGGCCCACAGAGGTTAAGTTATTCTTCTAAGGGCACAAAGCTAAAGTCTTGGACCCAGAATTAGTCTTCAAAAAAAAAAGTGACCCAACTGTTTGTAGGCTTAGGTACAAATCTTTTGCATTTTCTGCCAGGTGTTCTCAAACAAACCTGTTCTCAAAAAAAAAAAGGTGAGCTAAGCAAGAAGAGACTTTCCTATTTAAGTTTTGGTCCTTAATTACTGCTTTGTTGTTTATCATATCAAGAATGCCTCCTTATTTCATGTTTAGATACCAACTACATTCTGGTGGATGAAGAAATGGCTTTAACACATTTTGTCTAAGAAAAAGTTTTTCCAGAGAAACATTAGTAGTTAATAAATTCTCTGCAATTTAAAGAAAAGTTCTTTATGATTAATTACAACCCTTTAGTTTTCACAATGAACAGCTACCTTCTGAGTTCTTATGTTCAAAGCTGGAAGCTTTAGAAAGCTTTTGGTCTCTGAGGAAACTGACACTAAGACCAAGAGAGATTAAGGGATTTATCCAAGGTCACACAAGATAGGAACAGGAATTGAATCTAGAGTCTCTGACTAACAAGGTAGCAAGCACTCTTTCCATACTAACAGACTATTCATAATGTATCCTGATACATTCTGCATTTGGGAAAGACTAATTCTCTGACTGTAAGACTTCCAAAACCAGAAGAACTACAGTGTAGACAATGAAAATAAAAGCTAGAGAAAGGGGAAACTCATTTTACCTATGGACTCACCTTTTCTCTTAGCTACTCTACTAGTTGGCACCAATTAGTAAGAACCTTAGAGTCAAACTAGTGGTCACCATCCTTGGTTTTGCAACACTTCAAATTGCTCCTGTTTTCTCAAGTGTAGGGACATGTTCCCAAATCTCAAATCAATAAGTGTATTCTCTGTAGTGCTTTAGGTGGGGATCAAAGTATTCTATGTACCCAGTCTTTGGATACAATCTAGTTTTGGAGAGAAATTCATTCAAGATACTCTAGATTGATTTTAAAGTTAGAGCTTAGTGATACAAACAGATAAGACTCCCACTTTTCAGGAACTATCTAGTTTGTGATTAAGCTTTGTTTCTATCCTGTATCTCTGCCTATTGGCAGTCCCCCTACAAGTCACTGGGAAGGGAAGGGAAGGAAAGGGAAGGAAAGAGAAGGGAAGGGAAGGGAAGGGAAGGGAAAGCAAACCAATGAATCTCTTTTCTGTTTAGAAGATCCCATTAAAAGTCTGGTGGTGGGAGGTGAATCGAACGGTTAAAATAATATTTTTGAATGCTCCATGGATCTCATTCATTCAGTTTTCTCCTGTGGGCTCCACCTTTCCCCCCCTCCTCTTTTTTCACCTCTCTACCAAATAAAATTAGCAATATGTACATCTTAGAACTAGGGAAAGCCTAACTTCAGTATGACCCAATTTCTACCTTTAAATATATTTCCTAATATGATTTTTTTTCCTCTTAGGTTTTGGTAGTGAGAATGCCCTTCTCTTCTTTAGAAATGAAACAATACTTTAGAATTTCAAAAGATCAAAATTGCTGTTGCTTTAACACAGGACTTCTTAACCTTTTTTTGTGTGCCATGGACTCCTGAGGGCAGTGTGGTGAAGCTATGGACCCTTCTCTGATTTAAATGCATAAAACAAAATACATAGGATAACAAAGGAAGTCAATTACATTGAAATACAGTTAAAATATTTTTAAAAAACAAGTTCATGGATCTCAGGTTGAGAATAACTTGCTTTAACAAACTGACAAGTCACAAGAAAAAAACAATTTTAAAAATTCAATTTATAAGAATTTCCCTTCATCTTTTAGATCTAGGCAAAGCCTTTTATGGTTATCAAACCAAAGCCTGTTACCATGTGCAGGAGGTTTTACTGCCGATTAAAAACAAAAAAGAGTCCCCTCCCCCTTTTATAATCATCTTATTGCCCTCCTTAAAACAATGTTCACATAGTTAGGACTAATTTATTTTCAGTTCTTGCATTTTACTCCAAGGTTGTCTGGGACCAATCTCAGTAACAGCCCAATGCAGCTGATGTTTAAGGCAGATTTTATCTGAAAGTTCAGGCTAAAGTTCAGGAGATTTCTTTAAGCTCGCTTTTTTTTTTGTTTGGATTTTTTTTAAAGTCTTTTTTATTGCCTTTATTGCCTAAATTGGCTTTAATTGCCATGGACGGCTAAGTTTCCTGAATTCTTAAACTGCCACATTCCTCAGACTAAAGCATCTAGTCTCAGGTAATCCATATGCAAAAAGGGACACTATTCAGAATTGTTTCAAAATACAGGATTTATATCACAAATTAAGGCTTCCATGGATTCCTAAAAACTTCTTCAACATCATCAGGGAGCATAAAAGCTAATATCTGTAGCTATACCCCGAATCTATCAGCTAACCACATTCATCATGAAAAGAGATGGAAACCACATGTGGCCCAGAAGAGAAACCACTTAGCTAAGGAAAAATGTCTGGTATATGTTTAGTTAGCAAAAAAGCTAAGGGTTTTTTTGTTGATGTTTTGTAGGTTGCAAGTAACTCTTTTCAAAGTCCTAGAGATGGAGAGAGAGGCTATCATATTTAGAAAAGCTGTTGAATTCTGCCCTTGCAACAATAAAGCTCAAGACATAATGGATTCCATTACGTTTCAGTGTTCAATACAGGGAAAAGTCTACCATGAATCTCAATATAGAGTATCATTTAAAAATGAGGAAATTGAGGCCCCAAAGGTGATTTAAGGTTAAATTCAAGGTGATTCAAGGTTAAATATGGGACCCATATCTTCTGACACTAGGGTCCAGACCTCATTCTACTGTAGGTAGGTCTAAACGGTATTAAGCATTTTTCATAGAGAGGCAGCTAAGGCATAGTGGAAAGTACACTCAATTTGAAATCAGAGGACCTGGCTTCAGGTAAAGAAAAAATCTCTAATAATTATAGTTATACCAAAGTGGAAGAAGTTGCCTCTGGTGTGAATGGGTTCTTCTTCACTAGAGGCTTCAAAAATAACTATTTATACAGCATTTTAAAGTTTGCAAAAACACTTTACGTACATTATCTCATTTGAAGTAGATGCTTCAGGTATTATTAATCCAGTTTACAGGTGAGAAAGCTGAGTCTGAGGGAAGTTAAGTGAATTGTTTAGCACTGTGCCTGGCACATAGTAAGTGTTTAATAAATGTTTGACTGAACTAGCAACTGTCAGAGGAATGATCTGAACCAAGGTCTTGTTTAACATTAAATCTAACATATTGAAAAGATCTTTAAAAGCAAAGGCTGGATGGCTACTTAGATATAATGTAGAAGGAATTCATTTAGGTATAGGTTGGACTTCTACTTCTCTGAGTCTGTTATTCTGTAAATATTATGTATGCTTCAGCTCTGCTACTTACCACTATAAGTTTGCTAAAATCATGAAACTTCTTTGGGCCTCAGTGTCTTCATATGAAAACTGAGGGGACTGGACTAAGATGATCTCTAAAGTCCAGATAGGAAGAACTGTTATATCTATCTATATATCTATATATACATGTATGTATATGTATGTGTGTATGTATGTATGTATATATGCACTCCTATGCAGTTGTTACTGTAACAGCTAACGTATAGGTTAACTACATTCTATTATTCCTATCTGAAGCATTACTCAACCTGAAGTAAGTTGTTACTGATCTCCAAACTCCCTTCGACAGCTTGGGGCTTAAAGACAGGTAGTTTTTGTGTCTGCTGGTAGAGTCTAACGGTCATTGCAAAGACTTTGGCTTTTAAGGTGGATTCTACAGATTTGTCTTTCGGAGTTCTTCACCCTCAGTAATAAAAGGGAGGGGACGGAGATTGATAGAAGGAGAGAAAAGGAATATTTCTCACCTTTTCCTTACCTCACAAGAATGCAGCTAATAATACAGCTAGCTCTCTGTGCACTAGTGTGACCTTGAGCAAATGGCTTAACAGTTCTGAACTTCAGTTTCCTTACTGTAGAACGAGAGAGACTACAACTTTGAACATCTCTCCTTACTTTATATCTATGCTCCTAAGGATAATGTTCATCCGTGGGAAATTCTGGGCGCTCCCAGGAAGATGCTATCAGGTAAGACAATTTTCAAAGCAAAGAAGCAACTGAACAGTAAGCGCTCCTCTGCATCTGGCCCTTGGAGCCCCAAGCTCCCACAGTGAGAGTGGGAGCAGGGGCGGGGGACGAGACATGGAGGTATGTGTGTGTGTGTGTGTGTGTGTGTGTGTGTGTGTGTGTGTGTGTGTGTGTGTAAGGGGAGCAATCAATCAACCAATAAGCATTTTATGAAACGTCTACTGTGTTCCAGGCACTCTGTTGGATCACAAGTACCAAAGTAAGAGGAAAGGAAGGAAGGAAGCAAAACTCCAGGAGTAGCCTGGAGTCGTTTGCAAACAAAAGCACGCCTGCGTTCGTGCGCGCGCGCGCGCACACACACACGCACACACACAGAAGCTGGCAAAGCGCGCTCCTTCCCAATCCCTACACCTGGACCTGCAGCCGAAGCTTGACCGCCACTCGGGGCTCCCTGCACTCACCTCCTCCGAAGACTGGTGCGAGGACCAGTTGGATGAGAACAAGCAGTTCCCGGTGCCTCCAGCCCAGCTCCATAGCTGCGCAGCTTCGCTCCAGGCCAACCAAAAAGTGAGATCCGCCTGCCACGAAGGACTGCAGGGACCGTGCTGGGGTTCTCACAGCTGGACAGGCCCCTAGCCGTGCACTGGACGAAGAAACGGGTATCAGAGAAGATCCCGGCCAGTCATCTCCAATAACTATTAAGCCCCTATGTTCACTCCCTCCTGAAGCCACTCAGTCCCACTCTGCTCCACTGGAGTAGGGAACACCGAGCGCCTGCGGCAAGCAGCCCGACTGGAACCACAGGTTTAGGCACCAAAATTTGCCGCTGGCATGCGAAACCTGCCCTGGCTGTCACTGAGCATGCTCAGTTCTGAGGCTGTAACTCCCACTCTGCAGCCACCTAAGAGTTTGAAATTCCGGGGGGGGGGCCTGTGTGGGGTGGAGGGGTGGAGGGGTGGCGGAGCAGAGGAAAGGGGCGGGGAAGAGGGTTGAGCATCAGCTCAGGGGCTGGCACTCAGTTTCAGCTGGGTGGGAGCTGAGGAAGTAGAGGACCAGACATTTCACCCGGGTAAATCTGATTTAGCCCCATCGGGGGTGTGTGTGTGTGTGTGTGTGTGTGTGTGTGTGTGTGTGTGTGTGTGTGTGTGTGTGTGTGTGTGTGTGTTGCCCGAGGATAAAATACTGTAGGCGGACTCTGACCTCCCTTAACCTCTCAGTTGGGACAGTGTCCAGATCTATTTTAAGCGAAGAAAAAGAAAAGCAGTTTTTTTAACCTTCAAAAAAGAATATATATATAAAAAAATCAATCGACAAATACTCATTCACTTCTTATTGATTGCGAATTCTTTGAGAGTAAGAATAATCTGTTGCCTTTTTCTGTATACACTGTGCTTAGCATACTGCCTGGCACATAGTAGGAGATTAATACGTGCTCGTTCGTTTGACAGGGCATACTCTAATAGGTACAGGGGCAAAGAGAATTCAAAGACGCATGATCAAAGAGTTGGGTGTAATGGGAAGAGCATGCCTTGATTTTGGAGTTAGGATTCTTCCTTTGCTACTTGCTCCTTCCCATGTAAAGGCATGGCCCTTATCCTCTGAACCTCAGTTTCCTCCTCAAAAAATGAGAGGTTTGGATTAGCTGGCTCCTTCCACCTCTAAAACCCATCCTCCTACAACCCACATAGTTGGGGAGTTAAGACACATGAAAAGATAACAGTGAATAATCAATAAATACAAAAAGAGCTATACAAACAGTGCTCAAGTAAATAGAAATTACATGTAGTGGTGCCATGGATGAAGTGCTAGATCTGGAGTCAGGAAGACCTGAGTTCAAATTCTGCCTCAGAGACTTGCTAGCTGTGTGACTCTGAGTGAGTCACTTCACCTTTGTCTACTTCAGTTTCCTTCTCAAGCAAATGGAGATAACAATAGTATCTAAGTCACAGGGTCATGGTGAGGATCAAATGATATATTTTAAAATTAAAATTTTTTTAAATGGATAGATATTCACCTCTCCCACACACCTTCCCCTCCCCTTTAAAAAAAGAAAAAAGCAAAACGCATGTTTAAAAAAAAGGAGAAAGCTATAAGAAAGAAAGAGAAAAAGAAATTCCCACATTGGCCATGTAGAGAAAATGTCTCAATCTGTACCGAATCCATCACTTCTCTGCCAGGAGATGGGTAGCATGTTACATCCTGAGTCCTATGGTAGTCATTGTGATGATCAGAGTTCCTAAGTCTTTTAAAGTTGGCTGTCTACAATATTGTCATTGTATAAATCACTCTTCTGGTTCTGTTCTCTTTATTTTGCACCGATTCAAAGAAATTTTCCTGGGTTTCTCTGAAGCCATCCCTTTCATTATTTCTTATGGCATAATACTATTCCATCACATTCATATATGGTATTGTTCAGCCACTCCATAGTTTATTGGCAGCCCTTTAGTTTCCAGTTATTTGATAACACAAAAAGAACTGCTATAACTATTTTTGAATATATGAATCTTTTTCCTCTTTCTCTGATTTCTTTGGGAGTTTAGACCTAGCAATGGCATTGCTGGATCAATGGATAAGAAAAGTTCAATAACCTTTTGCCTGTAGTTTCCAATTGCTTTCCAGAATGGTTGGAACAGTTCATAGCTCCACCAACAGTGCACTAGTGTGGCTGTTTTCCCTACAACCCTTCCAATATTTTTAATTTTCCTCTTGTGTCATCTTTGCCAATCTGATGGGTATGAGATGAAACCTCTGAGTTGCTTTAATTTTCATTCCTCTAATTACTAGTTATTTGGAGCATTTTTTTTCATATGCCTGTTAATATTTTTAATTTCTTTCTTTAAAAACTACCTGTTCACATCCTTTAACTATTTATCAGTTGGGATAACATGACATATATAAGGCTTTCTTTGCAAACCTTAAGGTGATTTATAAATGCTGGCTATTATTATGGATACATATATGAAATGATATTTGCTTGAGTTTATACAGTACCTTACTTAAAGAAAGCATAACCACATAATTTAGCCCATATTTACTTACATAGGAATTTAGTTTTACAAAATGCTTTATATGATCTAATTTGATTGTCATAATGGTTTTGTGAAGTACATAGAATAAAAATCTTTAGTTATACATAAGGAAACTGAATTTCGGGAGGTTGGGTGGTTACCAAGCTCATAGAGTTGGGCAAAGGCTTAGGATCACAGATTTTAGACTGAAAAGAACCTTCCCCATCTTCTTTTACTTCATTCCCCTCCACTCTATAATTTATCTACACTGCCCTACTTACTGTTACTTGAACGCAACATTCCTCAATCTGCATCTTTGCACTGTCTGCCCTATAAGCCTAAAATGTTCTCCCTGACACACCACTCTTTAGTTCTCCTGGATTTCTTCAAAATTCAGATCCAATGCTTCTTCCTGCAGGAGACTTTCAACAGTCTCTCCAGCTACTAGTGCCTTCCCCTCTAAAATTACCTTCCATTTATTCTGCATATATCTAATTATTTATGTGTGGTCTGCCCCATTAAAAAGGGCCCTTCTCAAGGGCAAGAGCTGATTTCCCCTGCTTCCTTTGTATCCCCAGCACTTAGCACAGTACCTCATATAGTAAATATTTAATAAATATTTGTCAAGTGACTGGCCATGGAAGGAAACAAAGACCCAGAAAGCCTAAGTGACTTGGTCAGATCCTCATACTCCAAATCTAGCACAAGGTCCGGAGCTTTACTCCACCATACTACTCTGCTTCCCTATGTACCATGTTTTATTTTCAAAACTATTACTTTAGAGGCAGCTAGGTGGCGCAGTGAATAGAGCTCTGGCCTTGGAGTCAGGAGGAACTGAGTTCAAATGTGATGTCAGACATTTAACACTTACTAGCTGTGTGACCCTGGGCAAGTCACTTAATTAAGCCTCACCAAAAAGCAACAAATAAAACTATTGCTTTAAAAATTTTGTGATAATCAAACAACAAAATTGGGAGATTGTATACTATAAATAAAAGAGCACTTTACTACAGACCTACCGTCAAATTCAGGCTGGACCACTTACTAGCTATGATATGACCTTGGGCAAGGTACTTTACCTCTCTATGCCTCAGTCTCCTTATCTGTAAACTGATTAAAAGAAATGTGGACTAGATGATCTCAAAGTCCCTTCCCCTGCAACTTTCTATGATTCTAAGTACTATTTAAACCTTCCATACTATATGTAGTACTTTCCATTTAGCATGCATTCCTTTCAAAGAATGAATTCAATTCTTTAAAATTCTCACATTTCCAAGAAAAGGAACTTCAATGCATTATAGTAAGACAGAGACAGCCTTTTGCTTAAAAATGCAATTAAGCTTCTTGAGGGCAGGGACTCTTTCACTTTTGGTTCTATATCTATCGTACTAGATAAAAAAAAAAAAGGTCAAGGTCTCCCACTGCATCAGGGCCATCTCTAGTCATTCTGGTCTGTATCTTGACGCTGGACCCAGATGGCTTTGGGGGAAAGAGTGAGGATGGTGACTTTGTGCAGCCCTGCCTCACTTAAATCCAATTCACTTACAAGTTATGACATCACCTTCCTGATGTCATTGGTCCTCTTTGAGAAGAAAGGACAAACAACATCAGTAATACTGGACACATACTAAGTACTTAATGCTTTTTAATTTATTGATAGGAAAGATAAAAGGATATGTAGACGCCAAGTTGGCTTGACCCAAAATCACAGAATACTAATAAGTAAATAAAAAGTAGTTCAAAATTTGAAATTCAAGACAGATCATGTCACTCAGTTGTACAAACCAATACCATAGAATCAAGAATAGTTCTAGAGTCACTGTATAGGAACTGGATCAGGAAAGGAGATAATAGGTTTTTAGAGATGCAAAGGTAAACAAAGTCAATGGAAAAAAATCTCCAATTACAGAAAGCCAAAAGGGAACTTCAAAGTTAATAAAGAAACAGATGACAAGTGAATTTTTAAGTGATAAATGCTTTTTACAACCTTTGTCTTTATGGAAAAATTCAGATGCAGTTATTTGTCAAGGAAAGTGACACTTACAATGAGAAAGTTGCCAAAATAGGGAAAGAAAGAAACAAAATAGATTTAAATTTAAAAAAAAAAAACTCAAATTACAGCAGTTATAATGGGATGGTAAAGACTCTCCTTTCCTGGAGATTAAAAAACAACAACAACCACCACCACAGAATACAGCAATATTCAGAATGTTATAGTGGAAAGAAAAAAATACAAGACTAGGAATTAGACTTGGCTTCTGGTCCTAGTTCTGCCCATAACTATCTGCCTGTATGTTACACAATAGTCAAAGACTATAAATTACAGAATTGTTGCATTGGTGGAGGGAGCTTCCTTACTGGGAACTCCCTACAGCAATGATATCACTGGTCCAGACCCTCCCCCCTAAAAATCTGACCTTGGACACACTTCTTTTTTCCTGTAAAATGAGAGGAATTGGTCTAGATGTCATGGGAGTTCCCTTCCAACTGGAATAGCCTATGGTCCCATAGTTCACCTTATTCTTCTCTAAGCTAAACATTCTTTTAAGTCTTCATCACATGTATTGTTTACAGATGCTCCCCATCTTTATCAAAAAAATGCTTTGACACTGGCCTGTCATAGACAACAGGAGATTTGGGTAGAAATATCTCTGTATAATCATGAAAATGGTTAGCCATTGAAAAACAATTTGAAATGAAAATCCTGCTTGTAGCACTGATCAGATGTTTTTGTTGGGAGGATAGGGAGGTGACAGGAAGCATTGTTTCCATTGTGGATTAGACTCCCTCCTTGTACAAGGCTCCCAAGAACAAGCTTTATTTGCAAATCAACCAACAAATAATCCAGAAATGCTTTCAGGGAGGGCTTATTTTCCAGTCTTGTACAAATGTGCAAAAGACTAGACACATATTTAGTTCTTTAATGTATAAGCAGTCTGAGCTAAGAATCTCCTTCATCCCACTCCTCACTCTCAGGATTTTTTAGGACACTTGTAGTCAGGTCACTAAGACATGCATATTTTAGAAATTTAGAATTACTCCCTTGGAATGGGAATTATCGTGACTGGTACTCATCAGAGTTCAGCAACTAAAGAGCATAAATTTTGGTACTAGAGAAGAGTTGAAGTGCATTACCAGGCCCCTGATAAACAAGGAATAAAACAAGATATATGTATTTTCATATGTAATCCTCTTTTTCTATTTTTTTTGTAAAAATGTTGGTGTTTGTTGGTGTTTCCAAAGTTCAGAGTGTATATATGTGTGTGTGTGTGTGTGTAGAAAGAGTATAAAAGCCAATGTTTTAAGAACATCTCCTCAGATTGATCACAGAAGGCTGTAGATGACTTTGGGAACTATCACAAAATGTGAGAGTTAGAAGGGAACTGATCAACTATCAGTTCCAACCCATAAATGAAGATATCCTCACTATAGGTCTCCAAGTACTCATCTAACCTCTTCTTGAAGACCTTTAAGGAGAGGGAACTCACTGCCTCTCAAGGCAAGCTACCCATTCTCCTTTTAGATAGCTCAAACTAACATGTTAAGAGAAGCTTGTCCTGACATCAAACATCTTTGCACCTTCCACCCATTGCTTCTGGTTCTACTCTATAAGGCCAAATAGAATGGATCTAATTCCTCTTCCACATATTGCTGTTGTTGTTCATGTCCAACTCTTTGTGATCCTTTTTGGAGTTTTCTTGGCAAAGATACTTGAAGATACTTCATCTCATTTTCTAGATGAGGAAACCAAGGCAAATAACATTAAGTGGCTTGCCCAAGGTCAAACAGCTAGTAAGTGTCCGAGGCTGGATTTGAATTCAGGTCTTTTTAACTTCAAGCCTGGTACTCTATCCACTGCACCACCTAGCTGCCCTATGTCTTTCACATGACAGCCTTTCAAATATTTGAACATGGTTATTGTGTCCCCAGTAAGTCTTCTTTTCTCTAGGCTAAGCATGCCTAGTTCCCTCAACTAATCCTCACATGTAATGAACTCAAAGCCTTTCACCATCTTGGTTGTACTATTCTGGCCCTTCTCCAGCTTATAAATTATTCTTAAACTGTGGCAGCCAAACCTGAGCAAAATGTTCCGAATGAGATCTGATGAAGGTAGAGTACAGTGAAACTACTTATTTCTGGAAGCTACATTCCCTTTAATGCAGCCCAAGAATCACACTAGCATTTTTTTTCTCTAACCGCATTACACTGTGATTTAGATTGAATTTGCAGTCCACTAAAACCCCCAGATCCTTTTCAGATTGCCTGTCCATCCCTCCCCCATATACTTGTGAAATGGATTTTTTTTTGTGCCTAATAATAGCTAGCATTTATATATAGCTTTAAAATTTGCAATATAGTTTACAAACATTATCTCATTTCATCCTTATCACAACCCTAGGAGGTAGCTGCTATTATTATTCTTATTTTACAGATGAAAAGTGTTAAATGACTTGCCTAGGGTCACACAGCTAGTAGGGCCAAATTTGAACTCAAGACTTTCTGATTCTAGATCCAAAGCTTTATTCATTGTGCCAACTAGTTGACTCTTTGTCAGACTTCAAATATATGCCTGTTGATTTTCATCTTATTAGATCCAGTGCAATACTCCAAGAAGTAAAGATCCTTTTGGATCTTGACTGTAAGCCAGTGTGCTATCTGTCCTTCCCAGCTTTATGTCATTTGCTAATTTTATCAACAAACCATCTAGGCCTGGCCTAGATAAAGTCTTTATCTTATCTTAGATAAAGTCTGTATCTAAGACATTAACAATAATTTTAAACTGCTCAGGAACAAGCTCAGATCCCTTGGGCACTCCATTGGAGACTTCCAACCACATTGACATTGAACCATTAACAACTACTCTTTGAGTCTGACCATCCAGCCCGTTGTGGATGAATCCATCTGATTGATTTATTATCTAATTCTACTCCTAATCTCCCCATTCTCTCTGCAAGAATAGTATGAGATAATTTATCAAAAGTTTTGCTAAAATCTAGGTAACTATATTCATTGCCTTTCCTTAATCTATTAGTTTGATTATCCTATACAAAAAGGAAATGAGGTTAGTCTGTCATGACTTGTTCTTGATGAAACAATCACACACAACTTCCCTTTTTAAAGATTTGCCAACCCTTCTTGCATGAAGCTTTTTGGGAAGTTTCTCAGGAATCAAAGTCAAGCTTGCTGACCAAAGTCCCTCTATTCTCTTTCCTTTAGTGAAAATCAGAACGGCATTTGTCTTCCAATTTCATGGTACCTTTCTGTTTGCCATGATCTTTCAAATATCAAGGACAGTGACTCAACAATCACATCTACTAGTTATTTCAGGAACTAAGGAATGATGAACCAAGGTTCATCTGGACCGGGTGATGAATTCATTAAGGGCAATTAAGGGATGTCTTTACTTACCTTGATTGTCAACTTCTTGTTAATCATATTTGTTCTATCATTTCCAGGGTAAAGGCCATTCTCCTTTGCAGAGAAAACAAAATGGTATTGAATAGCTTTGCATTCTCTTTGTCAGATATCATCCTTCCATCCACCCCAAGCAAGAATACTACCCATTCTTTGATCCTCTTTCTTCATCAAATGTAACTTAAAAAACCACTTCTTTCCTTACTTTAGCATCCCTTGTCTTCCCTGGCTCATTGGAGACATCGTGGGACTTAAAGTTACTGTGATTTGTCTTGTATAATAATGTCTGTGGCTTTTTCTTTTTATTTTAGTAAAACTTCTCTCTGATACATTGTGGCCTACATACTTCCAAGTTAAGGGCTTGATGCCAGCTTACTGTGCTACTCAGTGCAGAGATTTTCCCACATTTTTTGAGTTGGGCTTCAAGCCAAAAGAGATGTGACGCCTACATAAAGCAGGCCAGAATTTTTGACACAAGATTGACACTTAATTAAAAGAGATAACATTGCACGTAATTTGCGCTGGAGATGACAACGAACATGCCTACTGCGGTTTTCATTTTAACTGCAAAATAAACCATAAATAACATTACCATCACTCTGCCTCAAGTGTGTTTCTCACTTTAACTGCAATACCACGTAACTGTGGTTGTGCCATTGTTATCTCTGTTTTCCCACCAGTAAGTGATTCCCTTTATCACAGCATGTTCTGGTCTGGAATGTCTGCTGCCCCTTCCAAAAAATATCCTCTCTCAATTCTCAGGTGGTTTGTCAATGGTCTTAACAATCAAATCTGTCTCTAATGGCTCAGTGCCTTGAATTCATTTTATAAACTATCCGTATGAATTTGCAACACTCCACAAATCCCTACAATGAGAATTGATCTGTCCTTTGCCCATGCCCCTGTGGAAACGTTAGCGAACAAAGTTGTGAGTCAGCAAACAGGCACCCAACCTTTGATTATCTTTCCCAGACTTCCCAAATTGCCCACTAACCTCTACAGAGGCATAGGCTGAACTCCTTTAGCTATTGTCCTCTTGTTCCCTTCAAGTGTACTTGCCCTAAGCTTCCAAACTCCTAGTTAAAGCTCTGAAGTTAATGTTAACTTTTAGATATGGGAACCTCACCATTCATTTGTTTGCTACGTGTTTGTTCTTCATGATATATTTACCATGTATCATTTTGTATTATAATGATTTCTATATTTGTCATATCTGCTTATTTGACTGTAAGCTATATGAGGGCATGTACTGTGTGTCTCATGTAGGATCTAGCTCAGAGCTCAAAAAAAACATAGCTACTAAATAAATTTGTAGTAAACAAATATTTCTGATTTCTGATATTTATTGTCTCCACATGGAGACCTGATGACAGTCTCCTGTCTAATTCTCTTCTAAATGAAGAAATTTCCTCAAGATAAGGATTCAAGCCATCATATATCTCATTCCCCATCTGATATTAACTTAATTATCAATTACTATTAATTTAATTCAATATATAATTGCAGCATGCATTTAATTAATTTAACATTATTATATAGGTATCATAAATTAGGTATCTATATAGTAGCATAATCTGATACCCAGGATCTCTTAACTAAAAGTGATTCACTGGGTTTTAGATTGAATCTCCACCCAAAAACCTTGGAAAAGTCTCTCCACTGAAAGGACCAGTAAATTGGCATAGAACTTGAAACATTTTGCATATACGAACCTCTCTCTCCTCTTTTTGGGTGCATTTGGGCGATGGGGGAAATTTAGGTTCAGGTTCCACCCCTCTTTTCTACACTTTGGTTTAAATTTCCTTTCTTTATCCTTTCATGTCTGCCCTCTGGTTTCTACATATTAGTTAACCGTGAGCAAGAGGAAGGAAATTGAATAATATATTTCTAGATTTATACCATATGCTAATTGGTGTGACACATTGTTCCTGATTTAACTGAGGGATTTGACAATTTAAAATCACTTTCAAAGACAAATAGATGGTCCTAGACAGGCATGTCCTGGAGTCAGCTCTAGGATTTTGGAGATGACTGTTAAATTTTTGGTGTGAATATTTATACCTCAGAAATTGCTAAAATCAGGGCTTGATTTATTGTTTTACTGAATTCTAGACTTAAGAAAGTGTTAATAATACAGAATAAACTTAAATATACGTGCATACATTTTTCCCCTCCAGAAAGCCTAGGCATTAAATATTTACCAGAATATCTCTGTATTGCTCTTGTTAGAAGCACACCTCTGTACCGCTCTACAAACATTCCTTGAGCTCAGCAGGAGTCTAGTAGATGGCTCAGGGAATGAAATCATCACCAGACGGCAGTCTGATAATGATGATGATAACTGACATTAAGGTTTGAGAAGTGTTTTATATCCATTATCACATTTGAGCCTCACAATACACCTGAGTGTATACTAGGGCTAAAGAAAGTTCTACAGAGCTTATTAAAAGTATTATCAATTCCTTTTTTTTTTTAATAATGGGTTCCTTTCAACATACAGGAGGCATTTCTAGGATCTTAGTATGTACCATGTTAGACTCACTCAAATAAACATAAGAAGCCTTCATACACAGGATAATTAACTCAGTGAATGAGACTCATGATCCAAAAAGATCTTAACAACCACTCCCCTAGTTCAAGTCCTTTCAACCTCTCACCTACTACATTTGTCTTATCACCCATAGTCACTTCCCTCTTCAATCTATCACCCACATAGCTGATATTCCTAAAACGTACACAATACGGGATTGATCAGAACAACCTCTGATTAATATGAATGCCTAACCCAAAAGACTCCACTTGATGAAATTACAGAGTGTGGACCTTTTGCCGCCAGAGGAGGGCACCTCCTATGCAGATAGGTGGCTGACTCCCTTAGAAGTAGAAGTAGGTAAGAAGAGACAGCATGAGAGAAGACTAAAGAGCACCTGTGTGACCAACAACTAAGGGCTTCATGTATTTTGTGTCTTTACTTGCTTTTGTACATCATGTATCCACACACCAGAATGTAAGTTTCTTGAGGGTAGGAACTGTATCATTTTTGTCTTTGCATATTTATCACCTAGTACAATGCAGGATCACTTCAGGCCCTCCTCACTTTATACCTCATCAACATCCGTTGTTCCTGGGCCCCTTCTGAATTGAGGATGGGGAGTGGGGAGCTCCCCAGAATCTCCAATTTAGGAAAGTGCACAAACCAGCCATCTTTTCATTTCTCATCAGCTACATTCTTCTGGACTTCTCCATTGTGCCTCGTTGCTGAGTAACTTCCTTCCTCCCCTCCCCGACCTTTCATTTTCCTTTTCCCCGACCTTTCATTTTCCTTTTGTGTTTTATTCCCTTATTTGATTGTAAGCTTCTTCTTAAGGGCGTGGATTGTCTTTTGCCTTTCTTTGTATCCCCAGGGCTTGGCATATGGAAGGCACTAAATGAGTAATGACTATCTGACATGTGAAGGTCAGTTGAAGAAATTGAAGATGTTTAGTCTGGAGAAAAAACAAAAGATTTAAGATGTCATGGTAGTTTCCATCGAGTGTTTGAAGGCCTATCACCTGGAAAAGAGATTAGACTTGTTCTCCTTGGCCTGGATAACAGAACTAGCTGGGATTAGTGGTTGGAAGTTGCAAAAAAAAAGACAAACTTAGGCTTGACAAAGGAAAAAACTTTACAACAATTAGAAATCACTAAATAGGAAATAAGTTTACTCAGAAGATAGTTGGTTTCTTTTCAATAAAGATCTTTAAGCACAGGCTAGATGGTCATTTGTCTAGTCCACCGTAAAGATTTTTGCTAAACATGAGTTGGACAAGATATCCGTCAAGATCCCTCCTAACAGCTTCTGTTGATTTAGAAATGAATATATAAAGGGTTAATGAAGAGAATTTCTTGATTAACTTGCTTGATTTTATCTTTTAAAGGAGAGTATGGACATACTTCCTTAGTACCTCCTGGAGGATAGTTTTCACTGATCTTGGCTAAATTGGTTGTCTTCCACTTTAGAGGAATAGTCTTTTGTAGGAAGAACCACTCCTTTGTGCTGGGAAGCATTATTCTTTTTAAGGAAAAAAAAAATCTGTGCGGCACAATTTGGAATCTAGTCTATTTCTCCCTCTCCCTACAGGAGATTTAAACTCTCTATGTAGAACACTCCACCCTCCAGTCCCAGCCCAACAAAGCTTTCTCTATTTCTGAGCTAAGAAGAAAGAAATACAACTTCCAGGAAGGCTACACTTAGCATAATAGGATAATAGGATTTTAGAAATGGGAAGGATTCTTAGAGCAGAGGTATGCTGGAGCCAGATCCTACAAAGCCAATTGTTAAAATTCCAGTGTGAGCATTTATACCTCAGAAACAGGCAAACACTACAAATAGGGGCTTGACTTACTGTTTTGTTAATAGCTGGAACCTATGAAAGTGATAGAGAAATGTTAATGCAGATTAAACTTAAAAGTGTATCAGCCCCAATTCTCTCCCCCCCAGTGATCTGATTATTAAATATTTACCTTTATACTCCTGCCTTAGAGGCTATCTAATTTAACCTATCTAAAGCTATGTATTACAAGTGATCTTGATCCAATATGTCACTTGTTTATACATTTCTCCTCAAGTCTGGAATGTTCTTGCCCCATTGGTCTATTGCCATTCAAGCTTGGGTCACTTGTACCACTTGCTCCTACTCATATCAACAAATACCAAAGTTGTCACATGCGTGCTAAATGACTTACGCTATGAACTCATGTTATCCAGTCTTAACAAGGCTTTCACGACCGCGTGGCAATCGATGTATTCTTCCCTGATTGATGCTGTATTACACGCCTGTCTTGATCCATCTCCCATTTATTAATCATGGGTATCCCCCAACACTTTGTTTTGGGACTCCTTTCTTTGCATTTTCTCTCAGTGATCTAATCAGAATGCAAAAGGTTCAGCAGTCATTTCTATGCAGATGAATCCAAAATTCATCCTTAATCTTTCTCCTGAACTCTGGTTCCTAGCTGCCTGGAAGACATTTTCACCTGTATGTTTCACTGGTGTCTCAAACAAAACAGAGTTAAAATAGGACGTATCATCTTTCCCTGAAACCAGGCCTACACAACCTGTATAGGTGCTGCTTCTGGCACTCAGGCTGCTTGCAGCATGCCAAAGGATTTTGTGTGGCCTGAGAAAAATGTAGATGCCTGCCTTAAACCCATATTTCCTCTAAGCTTTCTTATTTATGTTGAAAATTATGCCATGCTCACAAATCACTCAAGTTTCTAACCTCAAAGACGTTCGTGACTCTTTCTTCTCCCTCCTCTCTATCCACATATGCAATCAGTTGTCTACTCTTGTCAAATGTATCTCCATAGCATTTCTCTTTTCTGTGTCCTTATGTCCACTCACATGGACAGCGCCTGGAGTTCAAGCTCTCATTATCTCTCATCTGAGCACTGTAATAGCATCTCAAGTTGTCTCCCTTTTTCCAGTTTCTCCCACATCCACATATCTGCAGAAGTAATCTTTTTGAAGTCATAGGTCAGACCACATCACTCCCTCTACTAAAAACAAACAAACAAAAAACCAAACCAAAACAAAACAAAAAACCTTCAATGCTGGCCTCTAGGACAAAATATATAAACTCCTCATCCTTGTTTTTAAGGTTCTTCATACTTTTATTTCGACCTACTTTTCAGCCATAGTTCATCAGTCCTCTAGACATACTCAATGTTCCTTCCAAGTGGACTAAAGATTGTTCTCAAAACTCAGCATATCTCCTACTTTTTATGCCTTTGTACAAATTATCCTTGCCAAAATGTTCTCCTTCCTTATTTCAGTATCTCAGAATATTTCTCTTCCTCAGTTTAGGAGTATCAAAGAAAACCTATTAATACTGTACTCTGTGTTATAGGGACAGATCTTGCAGAAACAATTATATTGATTTATCATTTTTCTAAATCTAAGCATTTTTAGTTCAGAGAGAGAACTGTCCAAACTGACAGTCACCTCATGCCTTCAGATATATCAGAGATTTTGAAATAACATTTCTAGGGATTTTGAACAATGAAAATCTCACAGTAGTTACACAGTTTATAATCAACATTCTACTTCATCTAAGAGAATTATCCCCCTAAATCCACTCTATCCCTCTTGACCACTCTCCTCAATGGCTTTACTCCTAGCTGGTCAAAGGTGATCAGAAGTGACTGAGACCTCATTCTGATGAATACCCTATTCCTTTCAGGGCTTTTAGGTAGATCATTACTCTAACACCTTAAGGTGATTCAATCAAAGACCTCTGGTTCATATCTTTGTCAGGCCATGACCCTAATTATTTTAAGGGAGGAGTCTTCCGTAACTGATTTGAGCAAGGGGAAAGGACTTTGTTTAGGAATTAAGAGTGAAAGAAAGGCTGATCAGTTTCTCTTTCAGATGAGTCTCAATGCTTCAGACTGGGATAATTTTTAAATGCCTTTTTTAATATTTCTAAAAGACAGAGTAAGGGACGTTGTTTCCCCATCATTTTCCTTAACAGTAGGTACTCTGCCTTTTCCATCCTTCTATCCCTATCCCCGAGCCCAGTGACCTGTTCATTGACCTATTTGTTGACTAGAATTATATCAGCTTCTGCTTGAATATCCCCAAGTAATAATGAATTTATTACCTCCTGAGCCAGCTCATTCCATTTTTAGACTTTCTAACCCTTGTCAGAATTACAACACCAGAAACAAAATGAGCATAATGTGAGTTTTTATTGTCCTGGATTGCCAAAAGACCCAAACAAATTTAAAGGTAGACTGAGCAGATTTTTTGTCATTATTTTCTCTGGGGCATGAATCTTTGTTTAATGTTTCACTTATTTGCCTACAAGGGCAGTTATATAAATCAAGTCATCTGGGTCTAGATCAAGACATGATTTTGAAAAAAGACAGCCAACATATCCAGCTAGTCAAGTACAGAGTAAATGATAAAGCTATTTGCTAGCCTACCTGAGCTCTTCCTGCTGACTTTTGGTAGGTGACCTATTTTTTTTCCAACACAACAGATTTATTGGGAAATATTTAAGATCTTTTTGGCAAGGCTGCAAAATTCCTGGCTAGAATGTGCTAGGCCTGGTTGTTAGAAAGAATCTTTTTAGAGATTAAGAGAAAACCTACATTTATTAGCCTGCTGAAGTTCAAGCATTCCAATTAAAAATGTCTTCTGAAGTAAGCAACATAGTTTAAAGGTCACATAAAGAAAAAATACTGTACCTTGGCATCTCAGAGACAGTGGTCATCATCAAATATATCTGAGTCATTACAGTCATATTACCAAGGGACATGCCAAAGTTAGTTTGAAATAAGAAATGGTTCCTATACCCTAGAAGCTTGTATTCTAAAACCCACATAGGAATCTGTAGATTCCTATCTGTATTACTCTCAAGGGCTATCCTTCAACATCTCTTTGACTGGCTTTTCTATCTCTCTTACCTTTTATATATAGCCTATGGAAAAATTCCTTCTTCCTCATTCCCTTAGTTTTAATTCTAGATTTCACAAGTAACTTTTAAATATGCTAATGTTGTACACCTGGAAAGCTGTATATCTGACATTGAGGGGGGGATGGGAGGGATGAGAAATTTTAAGAAGTTTTGACAGAAACTGAGATATATAGCAAAAAAAAAAATCTGGCCAATTAATCAACAAACATTTATTACGCAGTTTTTGTGAGCTAGCCACTGTGCTAAATGCTGGAGATAAAAATCTAAGGGTCAGTATTGGTTGAGTAAATCAATGAAATTACCCTATCCCACCCAAAGTAAAAGATGAATGTTATGTCCTGGCTCCATACCAGGTAGAAATTCATCCTGATTGAATCAAATCAATCAAAAAGCCAAAGTGTAAAAAGACCTTCATCACTTTAAATGTTCCTGAAAAGCCAGCAATGATGTTGCACCAAAAGAGTATTTGGATTGGCTGAGGAAACTTAGTTATATCCTCGAAATTGCCTATAAATATAGAGTCAATTCAGGATTGAAAGAGATTCTGAGTCAAGCTAGTGGCTGGTAGTGGAGAGGAGAGAGAACCTCCTCTAAGAAGAAATTACTTAGGAAGAGGGGCTAGGGGAAAATATTTCTATTTGGAATGTGTGGAGTTTGAGAATCAAAGTAAACTAAGTAGGACAGGAAAGAATCATTAAATGGGGCAGCAAGGTGGTGCAGTAGATACAGCCCAGCTTGAGGTCAAGAAGACTTCCGCCTCAGACACTTAGTAGCTGTGTAACCTGGGCAAGTTACTTAACCTCTCTGTTCCTCAGTTTCCTCATCTGTAAAATGGGATAATAATAGCTCCTCCACTTACAGCTGTTAAAAGGTGAGAGAGAGCATGGCAGAGGGGATAGAAAGCCTGCCCCAAAGCCATAAAGACCTAACTTGGTTCAAGTTTCACCTCTGACACATACTGGTTATGCCTGATTAAGTCACTTAATATTTCAGTCCTCTAGGCAATTTGTACGGCTATAAATTGTAGCAAAAGTTGGAAGAGGGAGTTTCCTCGCCTAGCCATTCTCTATATTAATGAAATCATGAGTTTAGTCTCAAGCCCTATTTAATCTTTTTCTAATAAAAAAATTAAATGTTGTATGTTTCATTTATATCATTATTAGCATAATATATATATATATATATAATTTATATGTATATTGGGCACATGCTCAACTCTTTTTGATAAGAGCTTGTGATAAAAAAAAAACTGAACAACCACTGGTCTATATACTAGAAAGTACAACACAATGAGAATACAAGTTGAGTCAAATGAGGAGTAGAAAGCTTGAGCATTGTTAATATAATGAATAACTAAACAGTTATGTGAAAGGAGGTGACTGAAATTTGAGCTTCTCTGCAAAGTCGAAAAGTGGTGGGGCCATATGAGGTCTATAATTATTTACTAAAACACTTCATGGTGTGTATGAATTATTAGAAAGACATTTTGCCAGCTTTCTCTCACATGTTAGCCTAATCTCACCTTTCTTAACAGAAAGCATCACATATAAATTGCCCACAGATGAAATTACCTGTGACGTCTCCAAATATAGGTCAGTCTTTTTTTTTTGGTTAGGCAATGGGGTTAAGTGACTTGCCCAGGGTGACACAGCTAGTAAGTGTTATGTGTCTGAGGCCACATTTGAACTCAAGTCCTCCTGAATCCAGGGCCGGTGCTCTATCCACTGTGCCACCTAGCTGCCCCCAATAGTTTATTTTTTTTTTATATGAGACAATTGGGGTTAAGTGACTTGCCCAGAGTCACACAGGTAGTGAATGCTATGTGTCTGAGGGCATATTTGAACTCTGGCCAGAGCTTTATCCATTGCACCACCTAGCCGCCCATTAAATATAGGTCAGTTATGAGGAGAAGGGGGAGGGGAAAGAAGGAGGAGAGAGAAAAGGAGGGGGAGGAGGAGGAAGAGAAGAAGAGAGGGGAAAGAAGAAGAGATGAGGAGGGAGAAGAGATGATGATGACAGACATTATAGAGACCCTTTCAGAGTTGTTCACTCAAACTGCTCCCACATTGATGGGGGCTTGCCTGGTGAGAGGATAGAGTACAGTCTGATAAGTCCAGTGAGAAGTCAGGGCTTGACAACCAAAGGCTGTGTCTGTAGGAAATGGCAGCTTAGAGCTAGCTGACTATCTAGAGAACTGGCTTTGGAGGAGCTGGCACAGGTGAGAGGGCAGTAGATACTATCTTCAAAGGTGAGAGGCAGAGAGAAAATACTATCACCTTAGGATGCCATCCCTATGCTAGTTCCAGCTGTGTCAACTAGAGAGCAACATGTATGGGAAGGGCCTTGAGTTCATACCATATGAGAATTAGTTGGAGGAATTGGGTTGGTTAGACTGGATAAAAGAAGATGTAGGGATCACATGATAGCTATTTTCAAGTATCTGAAGGACAATACTGTAGAAGAAGGATTAGATTTGTTCTTCTAGTCTTCAGAAGACAGAATTAAGAACAATTGGTTTAAGTTGAAAAAAAAACAAAAGGAAATTTAGGCTTAACATAAGGAAGAACTTCATAACAATTAGAGAAATGCAAAACTGGAATTGGCTGCCTCTGGAGGCTGTCAGAATGACTACTTGTTTGGAATATTTAGAGGAGATTCTTGCTTAGGTATGAGTTATACCAGATGGCCTCTAAGGTCAATTTCAATTCTGACATTCTGTGATTCTATGGAACAAACCGATTAGGAAACTGACAAGCAACTATTCCCTACCTCTGTGGCAGTTCAGTATACTACAGTAACAAAAAATGGTACCGGAATAGAGAGACAGTGACACCAAGTGGACACATGTGAGACCGAAAAAGATAAACTTGATTTTTGGAAAAGATAGGAAGAGTTGGTGAAAGATTTAGAAAGAGAGAAACAAAGGAATAAAGGATAAAAGGAAGGAAGAAAGAAGAAGCACAGGATAAGAGAGACAAAGAGAAAAAATCTGGACAGAAGAAAGAGAAGCAGTCATGTAAATCTTCAGGGTTTCAAGACAATCAGCTAGATATGCGAAATGCTGACCACTCCATTCCAAATGTAGGACAATGAATGGAATTAGTTCAGGTATATCAATAGATTAACCACATCCAGGAATACAAGGTGCTACTGACAGGACTACAGATCCTTCCAACAAAGCGATCACTTATTCTGCTACTTTGAAAAAGAGCAGCCTGAAGCAGAAAGGGGCTCAGGGTCACACCATCTAAGAAAATACCAGCTCTGGAAGGGGAAAATAATATTGCTAAAGAATTAAGACAAAATACATTCTACAAATAAGTTGAAAATTTTAATCTTCCTATTGAAAGAACTGAGCATGCTTTTAATCATTCCAGTTTTTCTAAATTCCACTATGATCATGCCTATGGTAAAGGCAAAAGAAAAATGACTGTTGAACTGCTGGGGTTTTAAATTTTTAATTAGCCTGTAATTTGGCAGTATGAAGTTGTGGACAGAATGTGTAGAATCTTGGAGTAAGGAAGAAATGGGTTCAAATCCTGCTCTTGATATATACTTTCTCTGTAACTATATGTCATTGAATTAAAAAGTTGCTTATCTTCATTTGTATCAACAACAACAATTTCTATACTGGTTACAGATCTAAAGTAAAATAAAAAATGGCATCATATTATTAAATTGCCCTCAGTGTAAAGGGTTATAATGCACTGCTTAATTATACAGATGATTACTTTTCAACTTCAATGGATCTGTGATTTCATCTGTGTGGATGCTACCTATAATGGTGCAGATTACGTCTTATCCATGCTCTCTCATCCTGGCTACTTTGGTCCATGTACTCTAATAAATATTCCACAGGAGGTCCATAAAATGTAAGTGATCACTGTAATAAAAAGTAAAACATTCTTCTCTAATAGGGTTAGGCTAAAAGCCTCAGAGGTTTTATCTTAAAAAATGTATTAATAAAGGCTGGAGCCCTATAGCAAGAGAAAGGCCTTAGGTAGAGCCCAATGTAGGAGGTCCTAGAGACCTAGAGCTTCATGGCAAAAACCAAGAGTTAAAAAATCAATACTGTGCTCTGTTTTAAGGCACAAGTCTAGAAATAACTTTATTTAACATTCTATACCCAAGTATTTCTAGTTTAGACAGAGCAATGTCCAAACTGGAATAGTATAATCCCTCTCCATGCTCTTGGAAAGTCTCTGTACTCAAAGATGATTTGAGGTAACATTATTAAGAATCTGGAACAAGGAAAATATCACAATATATTATTAACATTCCATAATGATAGTCACTACTGAGTTACTGCCTTGACCTTTCCCCTTGCAGATTGCAAGATTTTCCTCCCAATGTCCCAATATCTCAAAAAATTTTTCCTGAATGGAGAATGATGGTCAAAGCCCTATCTCTTCAGGGGATGGAAAAGCCATGGATTATGAGATAGAGATGCTGTTGTTCAGTTGTTCAGTCATGTCCAACTATTAGTAACCCCATGGACTATAGCACACTAATCCCTTCCATCCCCCACCATCTCCCAAAGACTGTCCAAGCTCATGTTCATTGTTTCCATACTATCTATCCATCTCATCCTCTGCCATCCCATTTTTCCTTTTGCCTTCAATCTTTTCCAACATTAGGGTCTTTTCCAATGAGTCCTGCCTTCTCATTATGTGGCCAAAGTATTTCAGCTTTAGTATTTGACCTTCAGGTGAACAGTCTGAATTAATTTCTTTTAAGTATTGACTAATTTGATCTCCTTGCTGTCCAAGGGACTCTCAAAAAATCTTCTCCAGGACCACAATTTGAAAGAGTTGATTCTGTGGTGCTCAGTCTTATAGTCTAATTCTCACAGCCATACATTACTACTGGAATGATTTTTGTATCTGCCTCCTTTACAATGCTGCAAACCTCTGTCCATAGTTCTTTCGCCACTCTACCAGATCTAATCCCTTAAATCTATTTATCACTTCCACTTTATATTCATAAAGCCTGTTATTTAGGTCATACCTATAGTCTGATGGTTTTCACTACTTTCTTCAATTTAAATCTGAATTTTGCGATAAGAAGCTCATGATCTGAGCCACAGTCAACTCCAGGTCTTGTTTTAACTGACTGAGAAGAGCTTTTCAACCTTTGGCTGCAAAGTATACATTCAGTCTGATTTCAGCATTGACTATCTAATGATGTCCATGTGTAAAGTTGCCTTTTGGTTTGTTGAAAAAGAATGTTTTTTATGACCAGTGAGTTATCTTGACAAATCTCTATTAGTCTCTATCCTGCTTCATTTTGTACTCCAAGGTCAAACTTGCCTATTGTGTCAATTATCTTTTGATTTCCTACTTCAGCATTCTAATGTGACAAATGTGATGAATGTGACCTTTTTTTGATGTCGTTTCTACAAAATGCTATAGGTTTTCATAGAAGTGATCAACTTTGGTCTCTTTGGCATCAGTGATTGGAGTATGGAATTGCATTACTTTGATGTTGAATAGTTTGTCTTAGACTCAAACAGATATCATTCAGTCATTTTTGAGATTATACCCCAGTACTGCATTTCACACCCTTTTACTGACTATGAGGGCCACATCGTTTCTTCTAAGGGATTCTTGCCCACAGTAGTGTATGTAGTGATCACCTGAATTAAATTAACCGATTGCCATCCATTTAAGTTCACTGATGCCAAGGATGTTAATGTTTAATCTTTCAATCTCCTGTTTGACCACATCAAGCTTCCCTTGGTTCATAGATCTCACATTTCCAGGTTCCTATGCAATATCGATCTTCATGGCATAGGATGGGGTGGGGAATCTGCAGCCTCGAAGCCACATGTGACTCCCTAGGTCCTCAAGTGTGGCCCTTTGACTGAATCCAAATTTAACAGAACAAATCCTCTTAATAAAAGGATTTGTTCTGTAAAACTTGGATTTAGTCCAAAGGCCACACCCAAAACCTACTAGGCCACATGTAGCCTCCAGGCCACAGGTTCTCCACCCCTGGCACAGGACTTTCCTTTCATCCCCAGATGTATCAGCAGCTGAGCTTCCTTTAGATTTTGGCTCATGTGCTTCATTAGTTCTGGAGCTACTTGCGGTTGTTCTCCATTCTTCCCCAATAGTATATTGGACACCTTCTAGCCTGAGGGGCTCACGTTCCAGTGTCATCTCTTTTATCATTTTAATACTTGTCCATGGGGTTTTCTTGACAAAGAAACTGGAGTGGTTTGCCACTTTCTTCTTCAGTCATCATCATTAGTCAGAACTCTCTACTACTGTCTTGAGTGACCCTGCATGGCATAGTTCATAGTTTCATTTAGCTACACAATCCTCTCTTCCACGACGTGGCAGTGATTGAGGAGAAGGAGATAAAGATGAGGTACTCTTTATTATAATTTTAGCTTCCACCCTTAATCTATTAACTTGAGATTCATGGCAAAAATCTTGAAAAAGACAACCTCTCTGAGGAGACAACTCTGGAAATACTTTTAGACCATAGAAATATTTATTTCTTAATATTTCTAGAGAAACAGGAAAGTTGTTAATATGCTTCTATGATTCCCCCTTTTGTCTTGCAACACAATTACTTAAAGCATTATATATTTTTATTAATTCTAGGATCAATTTTATACCTGCTAATTAGCAGCAAGATGCATTATTCCAGTTGGTTCAAAATTTGGATTTCTATGTTTTTTTTCTTTAATACAACAAGTATAGCAAAACAACAAGGTGACAAGAAGTATTCTAGATGTTATATAACAGTATACCAAATATATAACAAGGTTAAAGGCATTGCCTTGAATTGTGATGCAAAAAGTAATGAAATGGGTAGAAATAAAATCTACTGTTCAGACATACTCTAGTCTCCAGCTTTTAAACCTGAATGGTAGCTAGAAGTTTCTGTAGAATAACAAAGCTCTCCAAGATCAAAGTGGCCAAGTTTAAAGGCAATTTAAAGGCAATTAGAACTTTATCCTCCTGGACAACTGGTAAATAGATAGTCTGATCCCTTTAATTATAGTTATTACAGAATAGGTAGTCTGAATCTCTATAGTTATTCTTCCAATATAGTTATAATTCTCATCAAGGGATTATACTTTCCATTCTTTGTTCAGTCCAACAAATCTTGTCAAATCAAATCTTAAAAAGCATTCATTAAGCACCTACTTTGTGCCAGGCACAGTGCTAAATACTGGTCTTGTACTGCAACTACATATTTATCTCAAATTTGGTACACACTGAAATTTGAGGGTTGTATAATGAGACAACATACCAAAATTTATAGGATGCAGCCAAAGTAGTATGTAAGGGAAATTTATCTCTCTAAATGCTTACATCAATAAATAGAGAAAGTGCTCATCAACGAATTGGGCATACAACTGAAAAACCTAGAAAAAGAACAAATTAAAAATCCCCAATTAGACACCAAATTGGAAATCCTGAAAATCAAAGGAGAGGTCTATGAAATTGAAAGTAATAAAACCACTGAACTAGTAAATAAAATTAGGAACTGGTTTCATGGGGAAAAAATAAAATAGATAAACCCTTGGTTAATTTGATTTAAGAAAAAAAAAGAAGAAAATGAAATTACCAGTATAAAAAATGAAAGGGATAAATTCACCACAAATGAAGATGAAATTAAGCAATTATAAGAGCCATTTTGCCCAATTATATTCCAATAAATCCAACAATCTAAGTGAAATGGATGAATATTTGCAAAAATATAAATTGCCCAGCTTAGCAGAGAGGAAATAGAGTGCTTAAATAACCACACCTTAGGAAAAGAAATTGAACAAGCCATCAATGAGTTCCCTAAGAAAAAATCCCATCCCTAGGACCAGATGAATTCACAAGTAAATTCTACCAAATATTTAAAGATAATTAATCCCAATACTAAATAAATCATTTAGAGAAATAGGCAGAGGAGTCCTATCAGATTTCTTTTATGACACAAACACAGTGCTGATACCTAAACCAGAAAGAGCAAAAACAGAGACTGAAAACTATAGACCAATTTCCCTAATGAATACTGATGCAAAAATTTTAAATAAAACACTAGCAAGGAGATTATAGCAATATATCACAAAGATCATATACTATGACCAGGTGGGTTTTATAGCAGAAATGCAGAGCTGATTTAGGAAAACTATTAGCATAGATGACCACATCAATAACAAAAACAATGAAAATCATATGTTTATTTCAATAGATGCAGAAAAAGCTTCTGACAAAATACAACACTCATTCCTATTGAAAATACTAGGAAACATTTGAATAAATGGAGCTTTCCTTAAAATGATAAGTAGCATTTATCTAAGACTATCATAAGCAAGCATTATCTGTAATGGGGATAAGGTAGAAGCTTTCCCAACAAAATCAGGGGTGAAGCAAGGATGTCCATCATTGACACTATCATTCAATATTGTTTTAGAAATGCTAGCTATAGCAATAAAAGAAGAAAAAGAAATTGAAGGAATTAGACTAGGCAATGAGGAAACAAAACTATCACTCTTTGTAGATGATATAATGTTATACTTAGAGAATCCTAGAGAATCAACTAAAAAAACTACTTGAAATTATTAACAACTTTAGCAAAGTTTCAGAATATAAAACAAACCCACATAAATCATCAGCATTTCTTTATAATACCAACAAAGTCCAGGAGGAAGAGATAAATCAATTCTATTGAAATAATTGAAGACAATATAAAATACTTGGGAGTCTATTTGCGAAGACAAACCCAGAAACGATATGAACAGAATAACATAACAATTTTCACACAAATAAAATCAGATCTAAACAATTGGGGAAATATTAATTGCTCATGGGTAGGCTGAGTATATATAATAAAAATGATAATTCTACCTAAGTTAATTTGCTTATTCAGGGCCATGTCAATCAAATCACCAAGAAAAATTTATAGAGCTAGAAAAAATCATAACAAAATTCATCCAGAAGAGCGAAAGGTCAAGAATATCAAGGGAATCAATGAAAAAAAATGTGAAGGAAGATGGCTTAGTAGTACTGGATCTCAAACCATATTACAAAGCAGTGATCATCAAAACAACCTAGTACTGGCTTCAAGGGAAATGAAGGAACTGAGGAGATTAAAACAGCAAATGGTGGCGAGAATTGACTGAACCACGCTGACTCCACTTTGTGACTCAATTTGGAGCTAGCTTACTTCCCTTTCTATTAAATTAAGGGTCTAGTACAATTTCTGTTATGTGAGAAAACTTTATTCAATGGTGGGAACTGTGAGAAAACTGTATTGTTTTGTTTGAACCTAGCCCTGCATGGCTGGAAGGTGGACCACCTCTCCCTGATGCTTAGAGACCCTTAACTAAGGACTTAGGTAATACTAACTAGAAACCTGGTCAGATCTGAAGATTGATGCAAGGAGTTTTCTCACAATTACACATCTCAAGCAACCCATATGTCTTATCTGAAAACTAGTCCCATACTGGTCAAACATTTATTGTTTCCATGTTCCTTTGACTGAATACAGATGCTTGGGGGAAGTGGGACATCTCTTTTTCTGATTTCAGGGAACTTCACCTGTTCACTCTCTTCTTTTCAATTTGGAAAATCCCTAATATTTCCTCCAACTGGAAAACACTTTACCTAATTTTGTATCCTGGTTAATTGTTTTCTTTTAATTAATTGGCTTTACTCAATTAACTGTTTTTAATGTATAAAAATCTATCTTCCCCTGTCTTCAGGATCCAGTGCCAAGGCTGAGGGGCCTGGTCCTGGTTTGTTGAGCAATTGGCATACATTGCTTAATAAATTATATGCTCAGAAGGTCAAACCTTTGTTTCCTCAGTCAGTTCATATTTCACCTGCCATAGCTAAGAAATGAAATCTTGGATAGGTGGAATAAAGTAGGCACACAATACACAGTAGTAAATGATCATAGTAACCTAGTGTTCGGCAAACCCAAAGATCCAACATTTTGGGACAAATATTCATTATTTGACAAAAATTGCTGGAAAAACTGGAAAAACAGCTTGGCAGTAATTAGGTATAGACCAATATCTCATACTGTACACTGCAATAAAGCCAAAATGAGTACATGGTTTAGCAAAAAGGGTGATATCATAAGCAAATTAGGGGAGCATGTAATATTTTACCTGTCAGATTTGTGGATAAGGAAAGAATTTATGACCAAACATGAGACAGAGAACATTACAGGATGTGAAATGGATAATTTTGATTACATCACACTAAAAAGTTTTTGTACAAACAAGACCAATGCAGCCAAGATGAGAAGAGAAACACGAAATTGGAGGAAAATTTTTATAGCAAGTTTGTCTCATTAAGGCTTCATTTCTCAAATATACAGAGAACTGAGTCAGATTTATAAAAAATGTGAATCATTCCCCAATTGATAAATGGTTACAGGTTATGAACAGGCAATTTTCAGAAGAAGAAATCAAAGCTATCTATAGTCATATGAAAAATGCTCTGACTCACTATTGTTTAGAGAAATGCAAATTAAAACAATTCTGAGGTACCACCTCTCACCTATCAGATTGGTTAATATGACACAAAAGGAAAATGACAAATGTAGGAGGGGAAAAATAGGGCCACTGCTGAAGTTGTGAATTAATCCAACCATTCTGGAGAAATTTGGAACTATGCCCAAAGGGGTATAAAACTGTGCATAACCCTTGACTGAGCAATACCATTATTAGGTCTGTATTTCAAAGAGATCAAAGAGAAGGGAAAAGGACCTATATGTACAAAAATATTTACTGTTGTTCAGTCATTTCAGTCATGTCTGACTCTTTGTGACCCTAGAGACCTCTGTATGTGGGGTTTCCTGGACAAACATATGCTCTTTTTATGGTGGTAAAGAACTGGAAATTATCTGGTCTCAGACACTTAACACTTACTAGCTGTGTGATTCTGGGCAAGTCACTTAACCCCGATTGCCTCACTAAAAAAAAAAAAAAGAACTGGAAATTGAGGGGATACCCATCGATTGGGGAATGGCTGAACAAGTTGTGTTATATAATTGTGATGGAATACTATTGTGCTATAAGAAATGACAAGCAGGATGCTTTCAGCTGGGAAGACTTATATGAACTGATACATGCCAAGTGAAATGAGCAGAACCAGGACAACACTGTACACAGTAACAACAATATTGTACAATAATTAACTATGAATAACTTAGCTATTCTCAGCAATAAAATGATCCAAAATAATTCTGAAGGACTGATGATGAAAAATGCTATCTACTCCCAGAGAAAGAAGTGATGATGTCCAATTACAAATTGAAGAATACTTTAAAAATTTTTATTATTCTTGGTTTTTTTGGTCTGTATTTTCTTTTGCAGCATGTCTCAAGGAGGGGGAGGAGAGTGAAGGAGGGAGAGAATTTGGAGCTCAAAATTTAAAAAAGAAAAGTTGAAAATTTTTGTTTACATGTAATTGAGAAAAAATAAAATTAAAAGTAAAAACAATTGAGGATTTTAAAGGTCAGGAAGTCCATTAATTACTTGTTTTATAAGAACTATCTAGTGTTATTACAGTAACACCTATTATGAATTAACTAAGCTCTCATAATGTTTAAACTACCACACATCACAATGCACTGACTATTCAGTCCCAAAGGCAAACTTCCCAGGATCCTTGAGTCAGGGCCTAGATTTCCTTAATGGGACCATAGGCATGGAAGGTACATTACGATTGGTTGTATCTTCAGTCTGAAAACCTCCAAACATAACTTTATGGCTAGGTCAGAAGTGATTCTTGATCCCTTGAGCTGCCTGGCCAGTTCATAAATGAGGTCAAACTCACATCTGTTTATTCAAGAAATTCTGGACCTCACCAAACTGTTCTGTCCCATTGGAGTATCTCAGACTGTGAAATAACCTCACTCATCAATGAGAAGAGGAATTTTTCTGCATTGCCTAGTTGTTATGGTGTGGAATATTCCCAACTGTCTGAGGTTGATTTAGTTATGTTCCTTTCATAAGAATTACAGCTTTTCTAACTGCACCAATTAGTGGAATTTTTCTAGGCCTTTGTATATATTTTGGACTGAAACTAGTGTTAGTTTTATAAAAAAAAAAGTAAGTAAATCTCACTTACCCCTCCTATATAGTAGTCAGGTCTCTAAATTGTATCAATTACACAATGTCTTAAAGCAGTAACAAGAGTATTGGCAAAGTTGCCAAAGAAAGGATCATTTTAACAAATACTAGCATAACATTTACAATAATCTTCTTTCTCAATTTCAGATTATGTAATAAAAAAGCAATATGGTGTCATTTCAGATTGACAGTACCAGGAACCATATCTGGTCTCTTAAAAAATGCAGTGACATGATTATAAAGAACATTAGGTTCATCAATGGTAACAATTTGTAAATCAATCATTACAGAGACTTTTATGCACCAATATGGACACTTAATAAATACCTTTTTAGAGAATATATTTATGGCCACTGACAGAAGAAGTGACAGATATAAGTATATAACAGTCAATACAGATGGCTCATAGTACATTTCATAGTCCTTTCACATTTCATAGATCTTTTGCAGTTCCTTCAAGTAAATTTATGCCAAGCACTAGAGCAAACTGAGGATCACGTTAGGGGGGAAAACCTCTTAGAAAAGCTAGTCTTCTAATGATCTCAAAGCCCATTTTCAAAAGAAAGGCCCCAGGCAGAGCCCAGTGTGGGAGGGGCCCTAGAGATTCAAGGAAAAACCTCAGCACAGGGTCAGCTCCACAGCCTCATGACAAAGGGAAAAAGACCCTGGACAGAGACCAGCATGTCTCTGACATGCTGACCCATGGCCTGGGTTCTCTTTAGCAGCAGAAGGAAAAAAAGTACTACACAGGATCCAGGTCACAGCAGAATTAAGGTGCTAAGCAGCATTCAGGCAGCCCCAGCCTATCCCAGCATCTAGGAAGCATGGGTCTGAACCCACAATAGGCAATAAGGCCAAATCATTCTTGCAGAGCTTAGTCTTAGCCATAACACTCAAGGCCTAAGAAGAGTCTGCCCATACCATCTGTGGATACAGGAGTATAGTTTGACCAAAGCTCAGGTCCCCCAACTCAGAATCTAAGGTTGCAAATATGAGTAAACCAAAGAAAACATTGAATATTATGAATACGTTGGATTGAGAGATGCTCAATGGGTGAACCCTGAGGAAGAATAGTAGTCTCACAAAAGTCCAAGTAGAGCCTCAGAGGAAAAAAAAAAAGACAAAACATCCTGACCTCAAGGATTACAAGAGTTCCTGGAAGAAATGAAACAAGATATGCAAAATGAAATAGCTAGGGAGGAAATAATGGCAAAGACTTGATTGAAAAAAAAAAAGATGGTAGGAAACCTTAAACAAGAACTGAAAGCCCTGCAAATTAGAATGAGCCAAATAGAAAATAAAGACTTAATGAGACATTAAAAAAATTCAAATGAAATGAAAAGATTTAAAAATTTTTTAAAATGAAAAGATTGAAAAAAATTTAAAAAATTTTAAGAAATATAATAAACAAGTGGCTTTGAAAACAGGTCAAGAAGAGATAATCTAAGAATTATCTGACCCTCTGAACATCATGATAAAAAATAAAAGTGTGGATCCCATATTTGAATAAATCATAAGTGAAAATTCTTAGAACCCAGAGAAAAAGTGAGAATAGAAAAAAATCCACTGTATGCTTCCTGAAAGAAACCACCAAATGAACACTCCAAGAAATAACATAACTAAAATCCAGAGATTCTAGGTTTAAAAAAATACTAAAAGCAATGAAAAATTAAAAAAAATCAAATATCAAGGAGCCAGAGTCAAGATTATACAAGACTTAACAGCTGCCATTATAAAGGAGAAGACAAGAATATGATGTCCCAAAAGGCTAGATTTATCATAAAATAGAGGATTTCCATGTATTCTTGATTCAAAGGCCTAAAATGTGTAGAAATTTAAAAAAAATTATTTTTTATTTTTAGGCAATTGGGGTTAAGTGACTTGTCCAGGATCACACAGCTGGTAAGTGTCAAGTGTTTGGTCTGAGGTAGGATTCGAACTCAGGTCCTCCTGAGTCCAGGGCCAGTGCTGTATCCACTGCGCCACCTAGCTGCTCTAAATGAGTAGAAATTTTTGAAATGGAAATGCAAAAGCCAAGAGAAACATAAAAATGTATATGTACTTCTACAATTGGAAAGGACTGTTGGATGAACTGTTAATACTCTAATAAAAGGATAAAAACAACTGTCTCCTCAGAATTCTAATATGTATAATAGTCATAGATAGGAGATAGACATGGGAGGGACTGGCATTTATTCTGTTAAAGAAGAGTATTGCCAAAATATATTATTAATCATAAACACATATGGTTGGTCTAGTTCTGATGTTTCCTGGATTTCCCCCCTCCCCCAATGTTTTTGTTTTGTTTTTTTTTCTCAGCATGAGGATGCTGTGGGAACCACCCAGGAGAGAGGGGTTTTTCCTAGTGCAAGGCTGGGAGCTCAAGCCCACTCCACACCCTGCAACCTGTTGTTTCGGAGTTTTGCTTTCTAACTGGAGGCATAAGCAAAAGACATTTTCTAACTACCTTTTAAGGGCAGAATTACCAACAATGGAGGCTATAGATGTGAGTCAAGATAATCTCTCTCTCTTTCACTCTCTCTCTCTCTCTCTCTCTCTCTCTCTCTCTCTCTCTCTCACACACACATACATACACACACTCTCTCTCTCTCCTGATATTTTCTTTTCTCTCAGAGTGTTTATAAGATTTTAGATTATAATTTATCCTAGACTGAAAAATAAGTGTGGAGGAGGGGAGAGAAGCTGGTTTCCACTCAGAGAACTTCTCACAGACAGTGAGATTTCCCAAGATCCTTTATACTTTTCCTAATAGCAGGTTAACTTAACACACAGTCAGGTATACAAATTTAAACAAAAAAAATCATTAGGGGTTTGGGTGCAATTGCATTTTTAAATTTTAATGCATTTTGCATTTTAAATTTATTTTTTACGAGCAAATATCTCTTCCGCTTCCTCATCCATTGAGCTGTTTTAATAAAACCTTAATATTTTCCAAGTAAACCATCATATTTGTAAAAAGCTATAATTTTACTTCTTCCTCAACTATGCTAATTTCCTTAGTTTATCTTTATCAGCTTATTGTTATAGCAGTTTTTTCTAACACTTTGTTAAATAGTAATGGTGCTATTGAACATCCTTGTTTTACCCCTTATCTTATTAGAAAGTCCTTTAACTTTTCTCCATTATGTATAGTATTTCTCTTGGTTTTAAATAAATGTTATTTACTATATTCAGCATAGATTCATTTATATGCATGCTTTCTAGTGTGTTTCTTTTTTCAAGAATGGGAGTTGGATTTTTTTATAAATCTCATCAGCATCTATTGGTAAAAATTACGTTTTTTCAATTTTTTTGTGATATTAATGATTTATTAATGCTATAGTGTTCCTTATATTGAAAAATCCTGCATTCCTGACATAAGTTGAACTTGGTCATAGTACATAACATTTCTAATGTGTTGTTTTAGTCCGTTTGCTAATATTTTATTTAAAAATTTTGCATCAGTATTCATGTGGGATAGTAGTCAATAGCTTTCTATCACTGATTTGTCCCTCTCTGGTTTAAGAATTGAAATAACATGTTTTTAATCACAGAGAAGGATTAAAAGGATCCCTTCTCTTACTATTTTTGCAAACAATTTATAATATTTTGGATTAATTGGTCTATGAATGTTTAGTAGGATCCCCTTGTATATCCATGTGATCCTGGAGTTTTTTGTCTTTAGGAGTTCATTTGTACCTAAATCAATTCTTTTTTTTCTCATATTGGGTTATTTAGGTAATCTATTCCATTAATCTGTATATTTTATATTTTGATAAATATAAATACATAATTTTAAGAAGAGAGAAAAAGAAAGTTTTTTTGTTTGTTTTGGGGGATTAGGCAATGGGGTTAAGTGACTTGCCCAGGGTCACACAGCTAGTAAGTGTTATGCGTCTGAGGTCAAATTTGACCGCAGGTCCTCCTGAATCCAGGACCGGTCCTCTCTCCACTGTGCCACCTAGCTGCCCCAACAGAATAAATTTTAGAAACATATTGAAGTGGAAGTAAGGCCAGGGTGGGGTAGGCCCCATCCTTTCATTTCTCTTAGCTGGCTTATTTCTCTCAGGGCTCCTGCTACCTGAGCAAGTGCCTGTGATAACACATAGTCACACAACTCTCAGGTTCACTTAGATGTCATCTCTCATATTAGGGTAGCTAAACACCACTCCCCATTCTATAGCCCATTGTTCCATCTAAAGAATGTAACGAATGTCCAGACATCTGCCGATGCAGCTGATCCCATAGTTTGGTTGTTGCCACGGAATGGCTTCTGGCTCTTTTTTCTCCTCATTCTCCTAGTGCTCCTTGCCCCAAAACTCTTGTTGTCAACTTGTGGGAAAACCTTCTTCCCTGCACCAGAGGGCTGATCTCACATAGTTTCCTCTCTTCTTAAATTGGGAAGAACTACACATCCTATAAGTTTTTGTAGCCAGTCAACCCTTTGCTAGGGATTGTTAGCTCTACAGGTATACCTCAGAGACATTGCGGGGTCGGTTCCAGACTCCCACAACTTAAAGCAAATATCACAACAAAGAGAGTCACACAAATTATTTGGTTTTCCAGTGCAGATAAAAGTTATGTTTATACTATACCTTAGTCTATTAAGCATGCAATAATATTATGTCTAAAAAATGTACATGCCTTAATTTTAAAATTACTTTATATTGCTAAGAAATGCTAACCACATCTGAGTCTTCAGTGAGTCTTAATCTTTTTGCTGGTGAAGGGTCTTGCCTTGATGTTGATGGCTCCTGACAGATCAGGTTGGTGGTTGCTGAAGATTGGAGTGGCTGTGGAAATTTCTTAAAATAAAATAATGACTTTTGCCACATTGACTGAACTCTTTCTTTCACAAAAGATTTCTCTACAGCATGTGATGCTGTCTGATAACACTTTTCTCACAGTAGAACTTCTTTCAAAATTGGAGTCAATTCTCTCAACTGCTGCTTTATCAACTAAGTTTATGTAACATTCTTCAACATTGTTGTGTCTTAGGGAATGGGGCAGCCAGATAGGGAGAAGGGAGAAAAATCATTGGAGATGTCAAAGTACACACAACATCCATCAATTAAGTTCAAGACATATATGGATATGGCTTTTGGCTCCCCAGAACAATTACAATGGCAGCACTGAAGATCACTAATCACCTATTACCACAACAGATAAAACAACAGTGAAAAAGTTTGAAATAGTGTGATTATTAATAACACGTGACATAGAGACCCAATGTAAGCAGATGTTGTTGGAAAAATGATACAAATAGACTTGCTGGCTGCACGGTTGCCACAAACCTTCAATTTGTAAAAATAAAACAAACAAAACAACCCAAAACAAAAAAACCCGCAAAATTTATACAACACAGATATAAGTAGTAGGGTTGTACTAGTTCTTTGAAAAAAATACTCATGTAACACTTTAAAATTTACGTTATTAAAATTTTCTATAGTGTAGAGAATAACAAAACAACAAATCAAGCCCTGACTTTCAGTTGGCCGATTTCCACTTCTTTGCTCTCTGGAACTAATTGTATCACACTGCAGCCTTGAGGCAGAAGATAGTCCTAGAACTGGGTCTTGAAAGAAGCCAGGCACTGGTGATACAAAGAAATAAATACAACAGTCCTTATCCTCCAGAACCTTACATTCTACAAGAAGAGAGAATTGGTCCACATAAAAGCATATACAAATTAAGTATATATGGGTAAGTGTAAGGTAATGGGAGGATGGGGGGGAGACATTTCATGGGGGGAAGGGAATCAGGAAAGGAAAGATGCTGTTCTACCTGAACTCTGAGGGGGGAAAAGGGATTTTAAGAGGCAGAGGTGAGGGAGGGAGGGCATTCCCTGAAAGGGGGGCACACAGCTTGTGCCAGGGTGACAGGACATGGGTTATTGGGGTGAGGCCAGCTGGTCGGACCGAAGAGGGCTTGAAAAAGGGTAACATACAGTAAAACCATAAAGGCTAAATTGGAGCCAGTTTATGAAGGATTTAAGACCTTCAAAAGAAGCAAAAAGATCCAAGGGCTTGCTTCCCAGCGTGGGGTGGTGTATCGCTTTCGCAATTTTCTTTTTCTTTCTGAGTGGGGGTGTGAGGACCAGGACTCCAGCAGTCCGCCAGGAGCCTCAGCCTGCGTGGCCCAGGTGTGACAGCTTTGCCCCGCCCTCCTCCTCTCTCATTCGCTCGCTGGCTCCCTCTCTGCTTAGCAGGACCTAGGGGGCTCAAGACTTCAGGCTGAGGGCAAAGAGAGGGGCGGAGCCTCCTCCTCGGGCCCCGCCCCCCCGGGCGCGGGGCATGACGGGACATCCAAGATGGCCGCGCCCATTTGAACCTCTCGCCCGAGCTGCTCGCGCGCCCTCCCGCTCGGTCCTCAGCCCTCTCGGATACGAGAGGCACCGCGTCGCCCTCCCGCCTTCCCCGCCACTGCCGCCGCTTCCTCCGCAGCCCGGGAGGAAGAGGGGGGAGGGCATGAGAAGTTGCAGCGGCCGAGGAGTCACCGCCACGCATCGCTCCGCTTGCCCGATCCCGTCTTCGCCCCGGTCCCCGCGTCTCCGGGGAGCATCAGGGGCAGCGCCCGACGTTTCCTGGGTCACTCAGGTGGGCGCGCCCCCCAGAAGGTGCCGAGGCCACCCCTCCTCCGGGTCCGGCCTGGGTGCTCCCCCGGCGCCTTCCCTTTCCTCCGGGTGCCTCGGGCTCGCCTCGGCGCTCCCGCCAGCCTCCTTTCACCCCGACGGCCGCGGCCCCGCCGTTTTCTTGGCTTCGGGGGTGGGGAGCACCGGGTCTCACGGAGCAGGGGCTGCCCGGACTGCCGGTGGGCGGGCTGGCCCCGCTTCGTCCTTTGAGACAGCGAAGGCGCGTGTCGCCTCGTGGAGGGAGTCCGGGCCTTGCCCTAAATTGTTCTAAGTTTTGTTTGGGGGGAGGTGGTGTGTACAGGCAGGTGCCTCCCCAGTCAGTGCGTGTAGGGGTTCCAGTGGAGAAACTTGCAGCGACTCCGCTTTCATGCTGTCCCTTCTTCAGGAGTGCCCTGCGAAGTACCCTCTCCCCAGCAGTTCCGCCCCCTCTCCCCATAGCTCTTGGCTCAGTCACAGGATCACAGAAATTCCATATATAGATAAAGATATGATATACATACTTACGTGCACATAACCTATTTGGCATGAGTATTTTTTTCAAGCACTATTTAGTCAAACCTAACTGGCCTCAGCCAGGCACCCCTTCTCTTGCCTTCATGGCACAAGTTGGTGTCTTCCCACCTCCTTTCCCTCCATGCAGGGAATGAATTCTCATTCTTTCTCTCTCATTCTCTCTCTCTCTCTCTCTCTCTAGTGAGAGAGGAAAACAATCTGCAGATAGGTGTGTGTAAATGTGTTCAAAGAGATATAAAGACAGAGATGTAACTCTGTATCTCTATTTCTTTATATCCCTTTACAGGTTATCTTTCTCTGTCCTCACAACAACTCTCTGAAATGTTATTATCCCCATTTTAGAGATGGGGAAACTGAGGTGAGACCGTACTCAAACTCAGAGCTTTCTGACTTCCAAGCCCAGCACTCTAACCATTGCTCCACTTAGCTGCCACCCAGCACATTTACTACTGTGCTGTTATCATGGAGCATGTTTCTGCGGTGCCTTTTTTTTTAAACTGAGTTCACTTACATTTGAAGCTAAGTCTTCCAGACTCCAAGTCCAGTACTCTTTTTCCCCTGCTCCATGCTGCTTCATTGGATTGTAGGCTTGATGAAAGGCTATGAGAAAGGTGCTTTAATTTTTCCATTTCACTTATAAATTTTTTTTAAAAAATATTTTTTCATTTTTTTTCTTTGTTTTGCTTTTTTTTTGGTGAGGCAATCAAGGTTAAGTGACTTCCCCAAGGTCAGGCAGCTAGTAAGTGTCAAGTATCTGAGGCTGGATTTGAACTCAGGACCTCTTGACTCCAAGGCCAGAGCTCTATCCACTGTGCCACCTAGTTGCCCCTTCAGTTCTAAATTTTTAAGTCTGAAGTCTAATTTATTCAAGGATATTTGAAAATTGAGGTAGTTTTGAGAACCAGTTCATCAGGTTACATCTTACTTAGATCAAATGTTACCTTGGTAACACACATAAAAAAAAAGTCTTTCCCAGCAATTAATAAAAAAAGTAGGTTCCCTCTGTGATTTGTAATCTGACTTATAATTACTTTGTGATTTTGCCATAGACAGTTCTTGAATTTATGATAATAGCTGACAGCTTTATAGTGCTTTGAGGTCTGCAAAACACTTTAAAATACATCTCATTTTAACACGCAAGTTTTTTTTAACAGAGAAACACTTTTCAGTGGGATTGAAAATGTCCACATCAAAACCTATTATGTTTCTTTGTATTGTGTGGGGTTTTTTTTCTAAATCTCTTTAAATGTTTTACTTAGAGAATGAGGATTGTTTAGTACCCCAGTATCAACATACAGTACCTTATTGATAATGTGATAAGAATGGGTGTTTTAACTTTGGTGCTGAATAGACTAATGGTTTTGTCCACTTTGTACCTTATTCAATGTGATCACAAAACTATAACCTTGACTCATGCCAAATTTCATTTAAATACATTAAAATATAGGAGCTAGGCCCATTTGAAAATGTATCTACCTATCTGCTGCCCTTTTTTTTCCCCATAGGGTCATAAGTTTAGAGCTGGAAGAGATCTAAACCAGGGATTCTTAACCTAGGGTCTGTAAATTTTTTAAAAAAATATTTTGTTAGCTGTATTTCAGTATAACTGGTTTCCATTATAAGCCTATGTGTCATAGTTTGTGCATTTAAAATCTTTCTGAGGAGGGGGTCCATAGATGTCATCAGTCTGCCAAGGGTGTCCATGACGTTAAAAAACAAACAAATCCTGATCTAGTCTAAGCTCCTCAGGGACTAAATCAGAAATAAAATTTAAGAGGTGTTACCAAATTTTGTCAGTTCATTCAACTCCATAACAAGTTATAATAAAATAGATTGAGTTAAAATGTAAAACTCAGGGAATTCCTGGTACAGAAATTCCCTCTACTAGTGCAGAAAGGCAATTTGTAATTCGCTACTTGTAATTTGTCTATGGTCACACATTATGTGATCATTTGAGATCATAAAGTGCTCTGCAAACCTTAAACCTTATAAAAATATGAGATATTTGACATAGCCAAGCTCCACTTTCCAGATTTTGCCACCCTTCTGCAGCTGCATTTTCTCTCTATCCTGCAGCTCCTGTTCTCTCCTGATAGGGAGTTCTTCCTGGAATATGAGGAGGGACCCATGCCAGCCATCTTTCATTTTCTGTAGGCACCACCATGCCTCCCACATGGATACCCTCTTCACCTGCTTGTTAGGTCTTTATTAAGTGTTATTGTCCATTAGAATGTAAACTCCATGAGTACAGGAACTGTCTTTTGTGCTTGTATTTCTATCCCTAGCATTTAATGTAGTGCCTGGCACATACAAAGTGCATAATAAATGTGTTGACTTTTATGTGTCTGAGGCAAGATTTGGATCTAAGGCTACTTTTTTATTTATTATGGCATGCTGCCTCTTAGTTTGAGTATGTGTATAATTTACAGTTACTCTTCCACATCCTGGGGTTGAGGGGCACAGCACCCCCCTGCAATCTGGAAAGTTCATGTAAAACTTTTTGGCTCTCTCTTTGTACCAGAGAAGAAGAATTATTACAGTATTAAAAGACAAAATATGTTGATATTATACAAATACTATACATATGGTTTATGCATTTCTGAGTTTCTAAACTTTTTCTGTGTCACCTGATGGCCTTCTTGTGTCACCTGCAGCTTCTGCAAAACTCCCCCAGAATTCCCATTCAGTTTCTTATGCTGGCCCACAATGTATAAAAACTGCAATGGAGAAAGTTGCAGTGGGGAAGGGATAACTGTACTTTGAGTTGAGAATTTGGTATATTATCTTCACTTAGAGGATTTTATTTGGATCTCTCTGTGTAGTACAATATATTGCCTGAGGGACAAATGGCCTAAACATTTTTGGTGGGATTGTCAAGGAGGCTACTTGATGATTTTCAAAATCTTATTTGTAATTGTGCACAGTAAACTCCAAATTATCTACGTGATACATTTTACATACCACATTTTTTTAGTGGCTCCCTGTCATTTTTTTTCCTACCCTTACTTGGTGTGTGTTCATGGAATGCAATTTAACTTAATATTGAATTCATGTTGCTGGTATTGGACAAGAGTCACCCATCTTATGGATTATGTAATATCAAATTTTACTGAACATACTTGATGTTTTGAGGGACATGAGGCAGAAACTGAATTAAAATATGCTGCAGTTGATTGGTCTAATAAAGAAAAATTAGGAACATAAATTTGTTGCAAACAAAATCACTTTCTAAACCTAGCTTAAGTAATTTTAAGATTAGCACTTGTTTTGAGTTAACTATGCTTTGGTTCCCTACCCTTTTTGCAGGTAGAGAATTGACTGAAGTAGTGTAACTAAGTGAGATTGCTATCTGTATAAAGGTAAATTTTATCAAAAGCTTTTGTGGTCAATTTGATAGCGTTATTTCCTCTATCCTTAGGGAAGGGGTGGAGGAAGGGACAAATCTAGCACAGATGGATTAAATTTGAATATCAATCAGATTACTTGATACTTAAATCATTCTGATTAAACAGTTTAGTCTTCTGGTAGCTATAGTTTTTTGTCCGTCTCATGGCAATTCTCCACAAATCACCAGTCACATTTTTGGTGCAGATAAAGTTAGCCTATGGTCTCATAGCTGTGGTCTTTAAATGTATTCTGCATATCTTGTAAAATTCTAACCCAGAGCAAAGATGAGGCTGTGTATGTGTAGAAGAATACTGTGCTTGAACTTAGATGATTTGGGTTCAAATTTAGGCTTTGCCACTTAATAACTTGTGCCTATGGGGAAATCATTTCCATCTTAGCCTGTTTCCTTACTTGTAACATATATAATGATAGTACCTATAAAATGAGGAAATTATTTCATAGCCCTTAAGAGCCTTATAAATGTGAGCTATTATAGAAGAGCTTTTGTAAAACCTTTTCAATTTAATGGAACCATAAAGCAGATCAAAAAGTCACTTGGCATAGTGAATAGAGGGGCCACCATTTGAGTCTGGAAGACTTGGATTCAAGCCCTGTCTTTGACATCTACTGTGAGACCACGAGTAAGTCACTAAAACTTCAAGTGTCCCAAGTACTCTAAGACTGGAAAATAAAGATGAGTTTCTCATCTCTACCAGTGCAGAGAATTTCCATTTTAGAAGTTCCCACACTAATAAGATCAAGAGAGTCCTTACTACATGTTTGTCTAGGCTAGAACTGTGTACCAATTAATTGCTCTTTCAGTTCAAAGAAAACTCTGGGCTAGGGGTTCTAGTCTTTGCTACTATTGAAAAGTTTGTCTCTGGACCTGGCTTTCTTTAATATGTAAAGAATCAATAAGTTACCTTTTAGAAGATTATGAGAATCAGATGTATCTAAACGTGACACACACACAATTATGATCCATGGACATATAAGTATTCTGCATAATCTTTATAGTATTTTTGTTTAGCTTTGATTCTGAAAATTGGCTGATACATCTTTTAATGCAGAAATAATGTTGATATTTGGAACCCATGTCGAACATCTATGAAGAGAAGGTAACGATGATTGCAGCAGGGGATTTGCAGGAGTTTGTTCCTTTTGGCCGTGATCACTGCAAGCACCACCCTAATGCGCTGAATCTTCAACTTCGGCAGCTGCAGCCTGCATCTGAGCTGTGGTCTTCTGATGGAGCTGCTGGTTTGGTGGGATCCCTTCAGGAGGTTACAATCCATGAAAAACAGAAGGTTCTATTAAATTTCCAGTTATATTTTGGAAAGCTAGAATAATATAATTACCCAAGGTAACCTGCATGCAAACTGAGAAATGACATGCAATTTCTAGGACAGAAGTTATTAGATCTGGTGATAGATATTTTATTAAGAAACAGGAGATTAAAAACCTCCCTTAGATTAGGAGTTCTTAATCTGAGGTTTCAGAACTTGTTTTAAAAAATTGTGACAAATACATTAGTTTCCTTTTGTAACACTATATTTTGCTTTGTTCATTTAAAAACAATTTGAGAAGGGGTCTGCATTTTTCGTGAGACTGCCAGAGGGATCCATGACACAAAACAGGTTAAGAACTCCAGACTTAGATTTAATCTTTTTTTCTATCTGTATCCCAGAGGTCAAACATCTCCATATTTTGGTTGGTTACAATTGTGCTTTTCACCGAGTTATATTCAGTTGATTATCATCTAAGCTCACTGATGCACAGTCATCCAGCAAAATTTGAAATACATTATATAGTACCATACTAATTATTTATGGGGAAATGGAGGAAAAATTGAACGTGATCTTAGCTGTTAAAGATCTTAAACTTTTATTAGAAGAGACAAGAAAAATGTCAACATCAGTGCATATAAATTATTTTTTCTGCATTTTACCTGCTTGTTGTTTCTGGTCTCAGGGATGGGTTGGACAGTATTTTTTGCATATTCATATTTTCTGTCTAGCTTAGTATTAGTGAAATTTTAAGTTCCTGCTCATAAAGTTTCTTGTGTGGTATAACTAAAATATTAGGTTCTATGTCTGCAATTTTTGCCTTTCTTGCTAAGAATTTTGTGGTAGTTTGTAGTAGTTAGTCTTTAAGAATATTTTTAGTCTGTTAATTAGTGAGTCAGATGGAACAGATTTTTAAAGTGGTATTTGAGAAGAATTTATAACCATTTTCTAAATCTCTTTTCAGGAAAGCTGGCATTTAAGGAAAGGTGTAAGTGATGTTGGAGAAGAGGTAGAATATGATGAAGAATTGTATGTGGCTGGTAATGTGGTCATATGGAGCAAAGGAAGTAAAAGTCAGGCTTCTGCTGTTTATAAAGCTTTTACAGTGGATAGTCCTGTTCTTCAGGTTAGAAGTTATTTAAGTTTTATCGCTTGTATGACACAATAGATTGTCATAAACCCTCCCTCAGCAAATTTTAAGTTTTCTTCGTATTCATGAAACAGTAATAATACAAAATGTAAAGAACATTATATTTTATATAGTTTAGGAATTTTAGCAGCTATTAATTTAATATGTGCTAAAGATAAAAGGTTATCTATATTATTTTGTTTTATATTATATCTTGTTTACATTTCTTTTTGTGTGTTTATAGAGGATATAAATTATTTTCAAAGGTTCTGGTCTTTAACTTTTTTTTTCTCTTATTGATAAAATTTTTTAAAAAATTTTTATTTTTAGGCAGTTGAGGTTAAGTGACTTGCCCAGGGTCACACAGCTAGTAAGTGTCAAGTGTTTGGTCTGAGGCTGGATTTGAATTCGGGTCCTCCTGACTTCAGGGCCAGTGCTCTATCCAGTGCGCCACCTAGCTGCCCCCTTTTTGATAAAATTTTAAAGGGACTTCCAGAATTATAAAAGATAAGCATTGATCTTGGGGTTAAAAATATGGCTTAATCTGTGGAGATGCTTTGTCTTTTTATCATACCCCATAATATCTTTTCAGATTGTAATTTGATGATGGGATTCTTGTGATTCTCTTGTTTAGCTCTGCAGATTTCAGGAGACCTGGATTCACCTCTTATTTTTGACCACGACTAGCTTTGAGATCTTAAGCACTTCTGTGGGTATTAGTTCTTAATCTGCAAAATGAAGAGATTGGACTAGATAATTGGGAAGTCTTTTCCCAGCTCTAAAATTTTGTGGGCCTGGGAAGTTTCTTCCTTTGGAATCGAGCTTAACTCAGTAGGTTAGAGGGCATCTAAGTGGTGCCATAGTGCATAGTGCCAGGTCTGAAATCAGGAACACCCATCTTCCTGAGTTCAGATCTGGCCTCAGACACGTACTAGCTGTGTGACCCTGGGCAAGTCACTTAATCCTGTTTGCCTTAGTTTCCTCATCTGTAAAATGAACTAGAGAAGGAAATGGCAGACCATTCCAGTATCTTTGCCAAGAAAAATCCAAATGGGGTTTTGAAAAGTTGGACATGACTACAACAATAGTAGATTAGTGTTGGTCTTAGAATTGAGAAAACCTGGATTTGATTCCCACCTGTAATGTTTATTAGCTCTGTGACCTTGGGCAAGTCATTTGACCAGAGTATGCCTCCATCAACTTTCTAAGATATGTCTTATAAATTATAGATAGGTAGCTATCTGTATTGGTGGAGGGAGTTTATTCCCACACTAGTAGTTTTTTACATTGATAAAATTGGTTTGCCTTAGTTTTTTTGATTGTTAAATGGAGATAATAATAGCCCCTACCTTGCAGGGTTGTTGTGAGGATCAAATGAGCTATTTGTAAAAAGTTTTTAGCACAGTGCTTGGCATAGAGTGGGCACTGTATAAATGCTTATTCCTTTCCTTCTCTCTTTTATTAACACTCTTTTGCAAATATAGTTATATGTTCTTGTAGCAGTCATTTCTATCAAGCCTCACTTTACCTGTTTTTTTCCTTGCTTTCCAGATGTTTTATACTAGTGATGGTCTATTTGATTTTTCTTAGATTTATTTATTTATGTTGAGTGGATGCATGATTGTATGATTTGGAGAGGTCTGGTGAGGTATTTCTTCTCTCTGTGCAGATCAGCATTTTCTACAGTGTAAGCTTGTAGGCTTTAGACAATCTCCTGGGCGCTGGATTGCTGTGACTTATCTTGGCCACTCAGCCAGCAAGTGTCTAGAGGCCAGATGTTCACCTCATCTCTATGACCCCATGGCAAACTGTCGATCCACTGTGCCATATGCTGTATTGCTTTTTTTTTTCTCTTTGCTTTTTAAGAAAGAAGGCCAACTTGCCTATAGCTAGAGAGGTGATGGATTCAAAATGCATTTTTTTGGACATGGTCATTATAGGAAATAGTCTTGTTGGATGATACATATTGGTTATAAGGCTTTTTTGTTTGTTTCCTGGGGCAGGCAGAGGGAGAGGGATAAATTATTTTTTAAAAAGAAAAGGAGGCAGCACTTTAATTATTGCTTTGAGTGCATCTCAAATATTGTCTTTGGGAACTGAAGAGTCACTTAAGAATATTTTTTGTCAGTGTACTTACTGTGATTTCTAGGACCTTAATTAGGGCACAGAATGCATAGACTCTAGGATAAAAATTTGTTTTGGAGGTAAAATAGAGATAATAAAATTTCATTTTAAATGATTGTACAGGAGAGTTTTGTTGTTTTTTTTTTAAATTTACAAATGAAAGTCTTAATGGCTTTTGTTGTTGGGAGGGAAGGAAAAAATTTCCTAAGTATTGGTTTCTTTTTTTTTTTTTAATAAACATGCTTGTTTTGATTTTAGGCACTGTGGTGTGACTTCATTATATCACAGGATAAATCTGAAAAAGATGACAGTAAGTTTTCCTTTTTTCAATATGTCTTGGGCTATATTCTGTCACCTATTTAATTATTTATACAAATTCTTTTCTACCTAATTTGTAATTTTTCACTTATAACACAACTGTTTATAGATTGAAAAGAATCTATTTATGGGGACTAAAGTACAAAAAAAGTTTACAAATAACCTTTATGATTTCTTTAATTTCAGGTAGCAATGAAGTAGAAAAATGCATATGCATATTACAAAGTTCTTGCATAAATGTGCATAGTATGGAAGGGAAGGATTATATAGCTTCCTTACCTTTTCAGGTAAATTTGTTTAAAGCTTTCACCTTTTTGCGTATATTTTCAGTTTGTGATTAGTCTTATGGTAAACTGTTGCATACTAATAAGTCAGCATTATAAATACTGATCTTGTGAGAATAGTGTTATTTTAAAAAAAATTCTAAATGGTGGATTATATTCCATTTACTTCAGGTTTGTTCATCCATTATGAGGAAAAAAGTTAATGTAGTGAATTTAAAAATATTAAATTATAGTTATACTCTAGTCTAAGCCATTTTGGTTAAAGTTAAATGAATTGTTGATTATATTTTTTCATTTCTTATTGAGCAATTACATATTAACAATAGTGGTAGTAATGAGATTAAAATAAACATTCTTGAATGTAAAACTTGTCAGTTTAGAGCAGGTTAATAAATTTTGATTATATTAAGGAATTATACAGCTATAAAGTTACCTCTTTATCCTGTGTCTCCTTTCTGTACTTTGTTAGATGGTATTCTTTTCTGATACCTCATGTTGTTCTGAATATTTGGCATAGTTTCCTATTTTGAGTCTTGATTTTAGTTTTTGAGTTTTTTTTAGATTTGAGATTTTGAGAGTACAAGTACCATCTCATCCTTAGGGTAGCTAAATTAAAAAAATTTATGGAAATGATGTAGTTCCTTTGTTGTGTCCTTAATGAGTAGGAGAAAAAACAACAACTCTAATATATTGTTAGAACCCCAAGATTACTTTGTTAATGTAATGTTCTAGGTCTTTTTTTTCCTCCTTTCCCTCCCAACTGATAGGTGGCAAATGTTTGGCCCACCAAATACGGTTTATTGTTTGAACGAAGCAGTTCTGCACATGAAGTACCTCCAAGTCCACCCAGGTATTCGTTGAAGAATTTCACCTGACTTTTTTTATTGACTATTGTAAAGCAAAATTTCTTAAAAAGCAAGTGTTTGGGGGAGACCATTTACAGATAGTATACATTTGTTGACCATTCCTTTCATTTGACACTTAATCATTTACCATTTTGTGTTATTAAACTGTGTCTGTGGCTTTTCTCCCTGATTGCATTGTAAACTCTTTGAGAGCAAGGGTATGTAACACCTACTAAAATACTATGCTCATAGTAAGTGCTTAGTAAGTTGCTTTCTCCCCCCCCCCCAAGACTAGGTCTCCTTATTTTACCCAGACTGAAAGTATAGTGAGCCCAATACTAAAACTCATTAGCATAGAAACTTCATCCTGCTCTCTTTTACTGACCTTGGACAATTTGCCCCTCCTTAGGCATCCTGGTAGTTCTCTATTCCTGGTACTAACCATATTGGTGCCAGACTTAATGCAGACACCTGATTAGTTTTAGCCTACTGTAGCTCACTGAGCTCAGGTGATCCAATCAGCCTCTCTAGCTTTAGGGATTGCAGGCATGTGCCATCACACTTGGCTCAGCAAAATTTTTTTTAATTAATTAAGGATTTTTGAGCTTTTGCAAAGGAGGAGACAAAAAAAGTGGTTGAAAGTTTAAACTGTAAAACCCTAAAGATTTCTCATTTAGCTAAATGGGGTGTATGTGTGTGTGTGTGTGTGTGTGTGTATACTTCCTTCTGAGAAGATACATTTTAAATGTGTTAATATTTTGATTAGTACAGAGAAGTTGCTCACATAAATTATGTTTTTTAATCTCAGTTTTAGTGGGAGCAATTTCACTGAGGGATTTCAGTAGGCTAAAGGACCTTTATCTCATTTATAATTTCTTTCTGAATTGTGGTGACTAGAGTTCTTACTGGGCCATTTTCAATTCAACTCAACAAACATTAAGTACTGGCTATCTGTAATGCAGAGTCAGTAAGGTGGAGTAGATAGAAGGCTAGCCTAACAGTAAGGAAAGCAGGGGCTCAGTTGCTGCTTTTGCTGTAACTTTGAACAAGTCATGTAACCTTTGATTACCCAGGTACTTCTCTAAGGCTGTAGGTTGTAGGCATTGAGGGACTACCAGGAGTTCCCTTACTGATGAAATCGCAGGCCTGAACGTCGCCCAAAATATGCTTCTGGTACTATGAAGATTGGAAGGGGATGGGGATAGGTGATAGTAAACTAGAAAAAAGTTATAGTAACCAGGGTGGAAGCACTAGAAAAGGCAAAGGAAAATTGACTTTTGGCCAAAAGTTGGTTTTTGTAACCATGTTCTTTTTTAAAAAAATACATTTTTATTGGTCATTTTTATATCACGTGTATTTTCCCTTGCATTCTTTTCCATCACAGTGTCCTCCCTTATAACAGAATTTTTTTTAAAGAAAAAAAAAAGAAAAATCAGTAAAACTGTTCAATACATTAAAAAAAATCTGACTTAGGCAGTATTTCATATCCAAGAACCTTCTCTCTCCCACCCTTCACTTCTGTACAGAGTGGGGGGAAGTTTTTTCTTATATCTCTGTTTGGGGCTAGCCTTATTTTTTATGATTTTGTAGTACTCATTTTCTTATTTTAAAATGTTTTTATTGATATCTTTTGTTTTTTACAATGGTTTTTCTCAGTATTCCTCCCTTTCCCCCTCCTAGAGAGCTGTCCCATATAACAAATAGTATTTATTAAACATAAAAAAAGAAGAGGAAAAGATCAGCACAGTCTGTCAATACATTGAAAAAGTTTGAAAACATGTGCAGTGCGCAGCACCTGTGGACTTCCCAAGTCTGAGAAGGGGTTGATTGGGTCCATCCTTTCATATTTCTTCTTTGGAGCCATGCCTGTTCTTTGTAATTTTGCAACATTCACTTTTTTTTTGTCTGTGTGATTCTTTCTAGTTACATTGTTGTCATTGTGTATATTGTTTTTTTGGCCCTCCTTACTTCAGTCTGCATCAGTCCATGTATATCTTTCCATACTTCTCAGTATTCATCACATTCATCATTACTTACAGCACAGTAATTTTCCATTATGTTCATGTACCACAGTAATTTTCCATTGTGTGCATGTACCACTGCTGTTCCCCAGTTGATGGGTATCTACTTGGTTTTGATTCCTTGCCATCACAAAAGGTACTGCTATAAATATTTTGGTGTATATGGTAATTTTCTTCATATCAGTGGCCACTTTGGGGTATAAGCCCAGTAATGGAATCTTTAGGTCAGAGAGTATGGACATTTGAGTCACTTAATTTACATAATTCCAAATTGCTTTCTAAAATGGTTGAATCATTTCACAGCCCTACCAGCAATAGTGTGCCTGTCTTTCCACATCCCTTCTAACATTATTTCCATCTTTTTTCATCTTTGCACATTTGCTGGGTATGAGGTAAAATCTCAGGGTTGGTTTGACTTGCATTTCTCTTATTGTAAGTAATTTGGAACATTCTCTCATGTGGTAATTAATGTGTATTTATTCTTTTGGAACTGTTTGTTCATATTCTTTGACCACTTATCTATTGGGGAATTTGAGCCTTATAATTCTGATTGATCTTGTAATTTAAAGCTGCCTTTTGCAAGAAAAAGTTAGTGTATATATTATCTGATAATAAAGTTATATTTGTTTTAGTGCTCATTTCATTTTCTTTTTTTTTTTTTTTTGCTAGAGAACCTTTACCAACTATGTTTAGTATGCTGCATCCACTGGATGAAATAACTCCTCTTGTTTGTAAATCTGGAGGTAAGTGGATTTTGTGGCTGTACCTTGAGTTAAGGATGACTCATTAAAATTACAGTAATACACATTAAAACTTGTTTTTTAAAATATATTAAAGCAGTCATGTTTAGGTGATATAGTACTGGACATGTACTTAAGTGCCTCAGAATTTTAGTGTGCTTGCTTACATAGGTGTTGATTACAGTTCCCCAAGACTTTAATAGATCGTTTCTTGAGCTTTTAAAAAGGCCAGAAATATTTTATCACCTTGTGGCCAGCTTTCTGGTGACATATCTGAATGTAGCTAATCTAATTAGACTGTTTTTACTTGCTAAGAACTACAGTTTTTTCAACTTCTGTCTGATCCTTGGAGAGCCTGGAGTTCTCTTCCTCCCCATTAAGGCATCAGAGCATGATTATTGTCAAAGATTAAATACTATTAAAATATTAATTTTTTAATCTATGATTAGGCCCTTCCTCATGAAGAACTCATGAATATTAATGATTTGTTTGGTTACCAAACCTAAGTAGAATCTATCAGTCAATAATAATAGAAGTTAATAATTATTTGAATAGATATTAGCAATGTTTTGAAACTGAAGACAAAAATAGAATATTAAACTTTCAGCCTATACTTTGGAAGCATACTTTTCTCCCTTATTTTTCATTCTCTCATCCCCCCCCCTTGGGCTTAGAATTTTTTTTTCCATGTCTCTCTAGATGCTTATCTCTGAAATTTTAGATGTTCTTACATAGGCTTGAATTGCTATAAAAGATATGAAGGAAGACTTTGTAGTAACAATATTAGTAAGTTACCCAAGGTAGCAGAGATAGATTTAGTTAATTATTTTTAAAGTTAGGATCTTATGGTACTTGATACTCCTTCCGTTCACTTGTATTCTGATTCATATAATATTACTTTTTGTACATGTTATCTCCTCTGATTAGATTATTAGCTCCTTGAGGGAAGTGTCAGTGACTTATTTTTGTACCTTACCCATCACCAACATACTGCTAGTGTATAGCAGGCAGTTAATAAACATCGAATAAATCAGTGAATGTTTCAAGAAATTTTTGACATTTGTGATCTGACAGTAATGTTCCATTAAATTCCTGTCAAATAGTTTGTTCGTATATCAGACATAGGTCAGTACTGCTGGACGGGTCCTGGTAGAGGGCAGGCTTCTGATAGACGGAATGAGTAAATGGAGATGGCCTAATTGACAGAATGTTGGGAGCAACTGGAAATTAGGAAAATTTGTTCAATTAGATTGATAGGCCTTAAGGGAATTTTTTTTTTAGTCAATGATTGTGGGATATGCTAAGTCACCAATGCACATTTTGAAATTTTAATTTGTTATAAATGAGGATAGACTGTCTGAACCATTCTCAACCCAAGTTTAGTTAAGGAGATCATAACCTGTACTATAAAAAATAGTTACAGTATAGTAAGAACAGTAGTAGTGATCCCTGTAAGTTTATAAGAGACAAGATGCAAGAAGGCCAGTAACTAAACCTGTGGTGCACAGATGCATCAAATGTGGGTATTGAGTAAGGTGAACTAGAGATCCTAATGTGATGAGTCAAATTTGACCTGAAAAGTATCACTAGAACTGATGGGATGAGACCCATGATGGGAATATGGCCTTTATTCAGAAGAAACAGGATGGATAAAAGGGGTGAGAGTAGAATAACACATTTGAAGAATATATTTTCATGTAAAGAAATACTGGAACGGAGTGGAGAAGAATAGTGGAATGAATTTGGGTAAAGATCGGTGGAGGCAGAAATAGAAGTGATATAAATCACTAGAGTATTCTATAGATTGCCAAGTAGAAAGATGAAATAAATGAAGATTTTGGAAAATGGATCGTGAGCTTGGCACAGAGACATGATATGGTAATAATGAGGAATTTCCATTATCTGAGCATCTTTTTTTTTTAAAATGCATTTTATTTTCATTTTTTATTTTTAGGCAGTTGGGGTTAAGTGACTTGCCCAGGGTCACACATCTAGTTAAGTGTCAAGTGTTTGGTCTGAGGCCGGATTTGAACTCAGGTACTCCTGACTTTAGGGCCGGTGCTGTATCCATTGTGCCACCTAGCTGTCCCCTGAACATCTTCTTGAACTCTGTCTCTGACAAAAGCAAAGCCATTTTAAAGAGATGCCATAAATATTTTTACACGTGTAGTTCCTTTTCTCCTTTCTTTGAAGTGTAGGCTTAGTATCCTCTGCCCATATCAGAATGTAAAAAGTTTATCATGGTTTAAGTTCCTTAAGACTGCTCATTTATTTTTACATTTTTATGTTTCCCTTGACTCTTCTGTTTGTATTTCAAAGTTTCTGTGTGACTCATCCTTTCATCATGAATACTTGGAAGCCCTCTATTTCATTAAAGGTTTACCCCCTGTAGATTAGCACTCAGTTTAGGTGGGTAAATTATTATTGGTTGTAAGCCTATTTCTTTTGTTTTCTGAAATATTGTATTCTAAAGTTCTTTGCTCTTTTGTAGTGGTGGCTATTAAATTCTGTGTGATCCTGACTGGCTCCTCAGTACTTGAATTCTTTCTTGTTGCTTGCAGTATATTTTTCTTTGAATTAGAAGCTCTGGATTTTGGCTATATTATTGTTCCTGAGAGTTTTCATTTCAGGGTTTCTTTCAGAAGATGACTGGTGAATCCTATTTTCATCTTGTTCTCTGATTTTAAGAGATCTGAGCAATTTTATTTTATGATTTCTTGAAATATGTGTAGTCTCATATTTTGATTATGGCTTCCATGTAGTCCAAGATTTATAAAATATTTTATTAGTTCTTTTTAAAAAAAAATCTAAGAATCCTAGTTGAACTTTGGCTCAAGCTGTGTTTTCCTTCCTGCTTTGTTTTATAAATGAAATGTGAACACTAAAGGAGAAAATTGGAAAAGAAATGAGAGTACTAGGGAAAAAATAGAAAAGAAATGAAAGCTATGGAAGAAAGAAATGGAAAGAGATTTAATGACTTGGAACAATGGGTTCAAAACCTTACCCAGAAGCAACAATGGATTAAAGAAGTTAATCATTAAAGTTGTTAATGATTAAAGATGTTAATGATTCCATGAGAAAAGAAATAAAGTCAAAAGATCTAGAAGACAGATGAAAGAGATAATTTAAGAATCCTTGGATGATATAAAAACCATAATCAAAATATGAGACTACGTATGTTTCAAGAGATCACAAAATAAATTGCCCAGATTTTTCTTGGAGGCTTTGCTTATATAAGGGGGCAGCTAGGTGGTGCAGGCTTTATCTGTTGATAGAGCGATGGGCCTGGAGTCAGGAAGACTCATCTTCACGAATTCAGATCTGGCCTCAGACGCTTAGTAGCTGTGTGACCCTTAACCCTGTTTACCTCAGTTTCCTCATCCGTAGGAACTGGAGAAGGAAATGGCAAACTACTCCAGTATCTTTGCCAAGAAAATCCCAAATGAGGTAAGAGTCAGACATGACTGAAAAACGACTAGACATTGCTTATATGTATTTTGGAATCCTTTTCTTTTTCTGGGTTTGCATCTTGGTGTTCCCTGTCACCATAATAGCTCTTTATGGTGGGATTCTTTTTTGTTTGCTGATTCTTCCAGCCTTACTTATAACTTTGTACTTTGTATTAGGGATAGTTCAGGGTCAGTGTCACATAGCTGTTGCTTCTGGACTTTTTCTTTAGTGATACTAGTCCTGCTGTATTATTCTGCTGTAGAGTCAAGTGAACAAGTATGTATTAAGCACCTGCTGTGTGCCAGGACTATGCTATGTGCTTGATCTACAAAAAAAAGCGCAAAAAAACCAGTTGCTGCTCTTAAGGATTTCACAGTCAAGCAGGAGAGAGAACCTGCAAATAACTATATACATGCAAGATATATACAGGATAAATTGATGGTAATCTTAGAGGGAAGCGCTAGTGCTAAGGAGAATTGGAGAAGCTTCTTGCATTTTGGTATTTTATTTGGGACCAGAAAGAAGCCAGGAGACAGAGATGAGAATGGAGAGAATTCCAGTCATGGAGGATAATTAGTGAAAAACATCTAGTTGAGAGACGGTATGTCATATGTGAGGAACAGCCAGGAGACTTTGTTCTGGTCTGTAGAGTAATCCTACATGGTTTTTTTAAATGCATTTAAAAACATTATTTTGAGAAAGATTCCATAGGCTTCCTGGCACGTAGTAGCCACTTCATAAATGTTTATTGATTGATTCACTAGTCTGTCAAAGGGGATCCATGGCATAAAAATATTTAAGAACTCCTAAGCTGGACTGTAGTATGCATGGAGAGAAGTAATGGTACATAATAAGGTAGGAAAGGTAGTTTGGGACAAGATTTTAACAAACTTTCAATGCTAGAGGAGTTTGTAATTGGCCATTGGAGTTTGATAAGGGAATGCCATGGTCAGACTTTTACTTGGTGGAGATCATTTTGATGGCTGTGGGGACGGACTTGAAGCAGGGAGACCAAATAGGAGGCTATTGAGAAGTGATCCAGGCCTGAACTTAGGTAATGCCTGTGTTAGTAGAGAGAGGGAAATGACTGTGAAAGAGGGTAAGGATAGCAAGGCTTGACAGTTGATTGGAGATTCGGAAAGAGTGAGAATAAGTAGTTGAGGATGACACTGAAATAGAGAGGTTTGGAAGAGGGTGGCTTTGGGTATAGATAATACATTGAGTTTGAGATTTGCTGAGTTTCAGATGTTCCCTGAGGCTTTTTCTAATTCTGAGATTCTGTGAAAGTAAGAGTATTAAAAGCAAAGGATAAAGTATGCATTAAAATTTTTAAGTTTTATATTGCATATTCTTTGCCCAGTTGTCTGTGTATCTTATGCATTTTTAATGGCTTTAAATCTTGATTCTTGAGATAGGGTTCCCATATGTTTTAGTTAAGTATCTATTGGTAACTGATTTTTAGCTGCATCTTTATTTTCGTCGTTACTGTTCGTTTCTTCATAGGTCTTTTTGGAACATCAAGGGTACAGTATGTTGCAGATAGTGCAATGAAAATTGTTTTTCTCAATGCTGACCCTTCCATCATAATGACATATGATGCTGTTCAGGGTTTACATTCTCTCTGGATTCTGCGGAGAGTGAAACCTGAGGTAAGGAAGCAAAAGCAAGTCAATATTTGCCAAATTTGAGGTATTAGTAATCCTTGGCCCCTGCTTATATTACAGGAATGTGAGAAATATTTTTTTCCTTAGGTATGTTGCACAGCTGTGTTAAAATAGTAGCTGATATATAGTACTTTGTTTTGTAAAACTCTTTATACACTATTTCTTTTGATCCTTACAACACTTTGAGGTAGCATTATTATTATCCCCATTTTATAGATGAGAAAGCTAAAGTTGTGGGAAGTTGTGACTTGCCTGTGATCTCACAATTAGTAAGTGTCAGAGGTAGGAATCAAATCTGAGTTTTTTGGTTCCAAGTCTGTCATTGAATCCACTGTGACATGCTGCCTCTCAGTAGAATGAGTGGTCTGGGAGTCAGAAGACCTGGATTCAAGTTTTATTTCTACCACTTTTTAGCCATGTGACCTCTGGCAAGCCAAAAACATGGGGATAGTAATAATTGTACTCCTTACCTGAGAGATTTATTGTGGGGAAAGGAATGTGTAAAATATAAATTGACTCTGAGATTTATTATCAATAAATACTATATATAAGGGAAAAATACTCAAAAAAGCCATCTATTCTCATTATAGAGAAATGGCTGTTTCAGTATAATTTTTTTCATGTTCTTTTTCCTTTTTAAATTAAGGAACAGAATGTAGTTTTAAAGTTCTCAGAACAAGGGGGTACCCTACAACATGTGGCTACCAGCAGCTCCCTTACTGCCCACCTCAGAAGTCTCTCAAAAGGAGATTCACCTGTGGCTTCACCTTTCCAGAATTATTCTTCCATTCACAGTCAGAGTCGGTCAACATCTTCCCCCAGTTTACATTCTCGTTCACCTTCTATTTCTAACATGGCAGCTCTTAGGTAAGTACTAGTGGTGCTTGTGGTAAGTGACTTTCAAATCCCAGAAATTGAAAATTAAAACTTTACTTCATGTTATTGTACAATATCAAAGTCACGCTGCAATGGAATGTTTGGAGTTAGTAAGTAGATAGCTAATCTTTTATTTTAATATACTTCCAAATCTACTCTGTCACTTTATTTATTAAATCCTTTCTAGAAACTTTTTTTCCTCCCCAGTAGTCTTACTTGTACCACTAGGGGCAGTATGCTGGTGACTGTGACTTAGTGAAAATTTAGCTACTGTTTTAATAATTCTTCACTGTTTGACATATTTTGAAATTTTTTTGGTTTTGTTCCATTTTTATTGGCAAATGTACGATTTAAAAATATGGTAGGCTGCATCATCATAGTTCAGACCAGAGTAAGTTATTTTGATTATAGAATTAGCTAGCCAACTAAATAAAAGCAGAAAATAAAACAACTCTCCCCTTCCTCCCCAAGCAATAGATAAATGCTTTGTTGTATATTTAACTTGGTTCAGGAGAGCACTAGCATGGTATTTCTAACACATTATTCCAGGAATACTCTAGTACTAGAAGATGTTACTGTATGTGTTTTTTAACTCTGTGTTGATAATCCATTATTGCTGCTGATATTCTGTATTTGGTTTTGCAGTCGTTCTCATTCTCCTGCCTTAGGAGTACACTCATTCTCAGGGGTGCAGAGATTCAACTTTTCAAGCCATAATCAGTCTCCAAAGAGGCAGAGTGTTTCTCATTCTCCAAACAGCACTTCTAATGACTCCTTTATTGCACCAGAAATGGAGCCAATTGTTCCAGAACTTTGTATTGACCACTTATGGACAGAAGCAATTACCAATACCAGGTTTGTAGTTTACATTTTCAACCATTTCAGGAGAAGCAGTGATGGTTGAAACACTGTTTTATTTCCTTGAGAGTAATTTGTTGTTTAACGTTAATGACACACATACATACATACATACATACATAAATACATACGTGAATAGGCTAGGTAGAGGGAGAAGCCAACTAATTTCTCCTCAGTCACATTGTTATAGAAAAACCACAATGAGATCATGATTCTTCTTATTGGATTTGTGTTCAGGAGCATAACATGGCAGAGAGGAGTGGCTAGATGGGATATTTTTTTCCTTTGGGGGAAAATAGGTTGACTGTATCTCATGGGGTCATAGTATTTGGAGCTTGAAGAAAGAGGATTGGAAAATTGTCTTTTATTTGGCACATCTCATAAGTTTTACTTTTGTGGTGTTTAAGTCTTAATTTAAATGAAACTTAATTTCAGTTATAGTATTCCTGAAGTGTTGTTGCATAAGAATAGTGTATGACACAGGAGGTACTCTGCATTCCTACTTGATATTTGCCTTTGTTTTATGTCCACATATACTTGACACCAGTAAAAACCCTCTTTGGTTTTTAATGAACCCTGTCTAGTGTTATCACTTATTACCAGTCAGTGCTGAGTCTAAGTTTTTAACATCCTGGCATGCTGATTAGGGATTAGATGAGTGAGAGGGATGTAGCATCCTCTGGTTGGCAAAGAACAGCAACAGAGCATCCTACTGAAAACTGTTTCTTTCCTACATCCCCCAAATTGGAGATTGATGTAGGTTAACTAGATTTTCTTTGGATGGGAAATAACCCTTGAGAGGACAGCACCTTAGTTATTGACACATACATTAATGTTATTTTAGTTAGAAAAGTGGCATCTAGTTGATGATGTCCTTTAGCTTCCTTAATTGTGGAATTAGGGAAATGGAGGAAGGTAATTTTAAATTCTGGGACAGAGCAAAGGTAGTCCAGGGTAGATTATACAATTTTGGACCTTGGAGTTTCGCATGAGAGTGCTGGTAGCCTATGATTTGGGGGTGGAAAGGGATGAGTAACCTGAGAGGAAAAGGAGATAGAGGGGGGAAACTTCTTCTTTAGCAGTTTGGGATAAGGATAGTGGCAGCTGGTGTGTCACTGGAATCACATTTGCTGCCAGTCATTTGCTGGTGCCTGACTTGATTGTGAGGACTTGTTTAAAATGTTGTTACCCCCAGCCCAGTCTCCATACCTAAGTTGTTTTACTTTTGGTGCTTTTTGTCTGCTTGATTATGTAACTTGTATTTTCTTAGAACTTTAAAGCTTATAAAGCATTTATCTCAAAACAACCCTATGACCAAGATAGATGTGCTAGTTTTACTATCCTCATTTTACAGATAAAAGAATAGAGAGAGGGTAAGTCAGCTACAGTCATGTAACCAGAAAGCATAGTATAGATGTGTATATGAACTCAATGCTTCATGGGCTTGTTTCTTTAAATAGTTTTTTTCAGGAAGGAAAGGTTTTTGTGCTATCCATAGTTAAGATATAGATTTTAAGTAGTTTTAATTTTTAATCTGTACCATATGTTATTAATTTCTTGTGACTTATTCCATGTACATTAGAAGCAGCTTTGATGTAAGTGAAGACCAATGTTCAAATCCTGACTCTGACATTTAGTAGTTGTATGTGGGCAAGTCACTTTGCCTCAATAAGTGTCAGTTAACTGAACTGTAAGGCTGAGAGTTAAATCTTCACATTGACCTTATGTGTTTTATTGTAAGTGTTTTTACTTGTACTCTCAACCCTTAGCATTGCTGTAAGGCAAGGGCTTTGTAAACCTTAAAGCAGTAAAGATTTGACAGTCATTATGTTTTCTGTGAATTTAAGTTGTAACACTATTTTATTTAGAATTAAATTTTACATGTTGGTGCCAGTATATTAACAAAATGTAGTATGCTGTTCTATAGTAAAATCTCATCTACTCTATGGCTGAGAGCCAACTCGTTTTTCAGATGGATATTTGATCCAAAGGAAAATGTCATCAGTAACAATGGTGCCAATATTAAATCAGTGATTCTTAAGTTTTACCCTACTGAAACATCCTTGAGGAGCTCTATAACTTCTTCTTCATACTCTGACTTTTTTTTCTCTTTCCTTTACTCCCCCTAACAAAACAAAGCAGACAGCAGCAGACCTATGTGTCATGCTGGGAGCGAGGAAGTTGGGCTAGAGGAATGTGATTGAAAGCAGTCTTACACTATTAATATATGGGGAGTGGAGTGTGGCCAGGAGGAAGGAGATGAAACAGCAGCCTGTTGGTGTAGGACAGGAGTTCTTAACTTTTTTTACATCATGATCTTCTTTTGGCAGTCTAGTGAAGACTGGACCCTTTCTCAGAATGATATTTTTAAATAATTGAAGGAAATGCTAAATTTTAGTTAGAGATCAGTGAAAATTAAGATACTGTTTTTTCCCCATCCAAGTTCACTTCTTAAATTTAGATGCCACAGACCCCAGATTAAAAACCTATGGTCTAAGAGGAAATATTTGTAGCTGTTGAACAAGGTAGATGTGGTCAAATTCAAGGGACCTGTTAGGAAAGAGTAGGGAGGGAGAAAGGGAGCTAGACGAGAGGCTGGATATAAGAGACAGGATTTAGTTTCGAGACTAGTATTAAGTAGCTATCTTCTGTCTCCCATAAACTCCTTAAGATAATTTGAAGAATGTGAATTCCAGTTTGGGAAATTATACCTAAGGCACTATGTGTTGTATAAAAGAACCCATCTTTGCCTGTTTGAAAATTTAAAATTTGTTTAAAGAAAATGTGAGTAGAAATGCTGTTTTGCCTTATCAGGGTTCTTTGATCCAAATTTGATCTTCTTGTTGAATATCTTTCTTGGGCATTTAAAGCTGACAATTGTTCTTTTTTTTTCTTTTCAATATTTTTAGAGAGAAAAATTCTCCAGCCTCAAAAGTATTTATTACATCTGACCTCTGTGGCCAGAAGTTTTTGTGTTTTTTAGTAGAATCCCAACTCCAGCTTCGGTAAGTGTATGTATTTGTGTGTGTATATATATATTTTAAGTTTTTATAGAAATGATTTTGTTATTTCTGCACAGATATTGACATCAAATCGATATTCTGTTGATTGAAAGGAGTTGGATAAAATCTATAAATTCACAAATCTTGGAAATCATTGCACTGGCGTAGTCTGTAGATTCCCGGACCAGGTGTCCTGAGGTTTAAACCTGGCTCTGACTCTGAATGAGTAGATTTTGTCACCTTGGCCAAATCACTTGACTTACTTTTCTGCATCTATTTCCTCATCTGGAAATCTGGGGTTGGTGTTAAGAATATTTCCAAGGTCCCTTTTAGTTTTGAAAGTCTATAAATCCAGAAGAAACATTCATGGATGTGAACTTTAAGAGGAATATAGAACATATGACCATAAAAATGTCAGAAATTTTCCCACCCAGTTATTTAAAAATCCAGTTTTTATAAAAACTTGTACTGTTAATATTGTTGATTGAAATGCTTAGAGGCTGCAGTGGAGTGAGCATTGTACCAGGACACAGCTTTGGGTTCTAGTTCAGAATCTTCTGCTGCATACACATAGACACTTATATACCTATCATTTGTGTGGTGCTTTCAAGTTTTCAAAGAACTTTCCAACACATTATTTCATTTGTTTCTCATGACAGACCTGTGAAGTGGGTTTAGACAACAGATGTTATCTCTTGTTTCCTCAGAACTATTTAGTGTTCTACCTCTGAAACCTTTCACCCTCCTTGGTGTCCTCTGTGTATATAACAGTGTTTTATTGACTTTTTTTTTTTGCTATCACTATCATCGCTAACCTCAACCCTTCCCACCCCCTCATATGAAAGCCAATATATGTATATATGTGTCTGTGTGTATACATAGATGTTCTAACCACATTGATTTTGTTTGAATGAAGGCATTTCAGTTTTATTCACAAAATTGTGCTTCTTATCCATTGTGGTTTTCTCTGTCCCTTGTTTTGTCATGAACTATTCCCCTCTTGTAAGAGGTATCTCATTCCATTTTCCTCTCATTTGTTGATGATAGGACCTTTTACATCGGGGTCATGGATCTATTTGGAGCTTTTTGTGATATGAGATTTGATGTAAGCCCCAGTTCTTTCAGACTGCTTTCTGATTTTCCTAGCAGTTTTTGTTAACTAGTATGTCCTTATCCCAGTGTTTTGTTTCATTAGGTTTATCAAACACTACTGTGTGCCAGTGCTTCTGGATCTTCTGTACCTAGTCTGTTCCATGGATCAGTTCTTTTTTTAAATCAGTATCAAATCCATATGATCATTATTGCTTTGTAACACTTGAGATCTGATAATTCTGGGTCCCCTTCCTTCCTGCTTTGTTTCATTATTTCCCTTGAGATTTCTGACTTTGTAATTCTGTCTAGGTCTAACCATGATAATAGCTAACATTTATGTAGTGCTTTAAATTTTGAAGACCACTGTACATATATGATCTCATTTGATCCTAACAGTGACCTTGTGAGGTAGATGCTATTATTATCATTTTACAGATGAGGAAACTAAAGCTGGCAGAGGTTAAGTGATGTGCCCAGGATTGCAGAGCTACTAAGTATTTGTGGAAGGGTTTGAACTGAGTTCTTTGATTCTATGTTCTGTAGTATTTTTGAAGGGATCTTGGCTTATTTTAAACTGTTGTGTCACCTAACAGCTTCAGTAAGAATGGCCTTTTAGGAAATCAGTATAGCTTTTGTGAGCTATTTAACTCACCTTTGACTAATATCCTTTAGAGTAGTGCTCTGAGTCTGTGTTTTCATTGGTGTAACTCGTGCTGATATAAATCACAACTCCTCTACACTGTCTAATGCTGCATGATTCTTGTTCATGTTTTCATGAAAGCCGTGCTAGAGATTTAAAGCAGCTAGTTTCATGAAGTGTCATGGCAGCTTCCGTTGCAATAAGAATCTGGAGGTGTTGCACCTACCCAGCAAAACTGGGTATAATCCTTCAGGGGAAAAAAATGGTCATTCAGTGAAATAGAGGATTTTCAAGCATTTTTGATGAAAACACCAGAGCTGAATAGAAAATTTCACTTTCAAATACAAGACTCAAATGGAACATGAAGAGGTAAACAGGAAAGAAAAATCATAAGAGACTTATTAAGGTTGAACTGTTTACATTCCTTCATGAAAAGATGATATTTATAACTCATGAGACCTTTGTTAGTATTAGGGTAGTTGGAGGGAAAAAATGATATGTATGTATGTATGTATAGATAGATAGGTAGAGGGCGCAGGGTGAGTTGAAGATGAAGGGGTCATATCTGGAGAATAAAATTAACATGAGAGAGGATTATACTAGGAGTAGGAGAAAGGGAGAGGTAGAACGGAGTAAATTATCTCACAAAAAACAGAAAAGAAAAGGCTGTTATGGTGGAGGGGAAACAGAAGGAAGTGAGAGGGAATCAGTGAGTCTTATTCTCATAGGATTTGGCTTAAGTAAAGAATAACATACATACTCAGTGGGGTATGGAAATCTGTCTTACCCTACCGAAAAATGGGGGTGGGGGGACAAGAGAGCAGGGGGATGATAGAGAGGAGGGCAGATTGGGAAAGGGGGTAATCAGAAGCAAATAATTCTGAGGAGGGACAGGGTCAAAAGAAAGAATAGAGTAAATTGGGGGGCAGGATAGGATTAAGGGAAATAGAGTTAGTTTTTCACAACATGTCTACTATGGAAGTGTTTTGCATAACTGCACATGTTTAACCTATATTGAGTTGCTTGCCTTTTCAATGAGGGTGGATGAGGAGGGAGGAAGGGAAAAAATTTGGAACCCAAAGTTTTAAAAACACATGTTAAAAATTGTTTTCACATGCAACTGGGAAATAAGAAATACAGGAAATGAGGTACAGAAATCTTTCCTGCCCCACAGGAAAATAGAAGGGGAAGGGGATAAGAGAAGGGGGGGAGAGATAGAAGAGAGGGCAGACTAGGGGAAGGGATATTCAGAATGCATGCCATCTTGGGGTACAGGGAGAGGCGAGATGGGATGAAAATTTGGAACTGAAAATCTTGTGAAAGTACATGTTGAAAACTAAAATTAAATTTATAAAAAAAAGAATCTGGAGGTGTTGGACAGAAAAGATGAAATTTACTGTATTTTAAGTCAGGAAATGGCTTTTACTGATGTGGAAGTCATTTCCAAATTAGCTTTCCATATAGTTAGACCACCTTGTTAGAGCAAAATAGAAATTAATATAAAAGTGAGAAGAATAAAAATGAGAAGAAATACATCATGTAATTAAGACCACTTTAACTGACCTACTTAAATTATTGATTCTGAAAAAATGGAAAATAGATGGGAGAACAAACACTGACACAGATTATAACAGTTTCCTAAAGAAATTTAACTGATGTAAATTACTTATTCTAGTGAGGAGACTTTTAAAAACCCAGAAAACACTTCAGGCAACAGATACTACTTTATTTATTTATTTATTTTTGGCAAAGTTTCAAGATATATCAACTCGTGAAACAAATAAAAAATGGACTTCAGTTTTACATGGCTTCATTCTTCATCTACATAATTATTACAGACAAGGAGGCACAGGATGCTAAGAATTATATAAATTTTAGAGCTTATAAACATAAATTTAACTGTTGTCACTTTATATGGGAAATTATTGAGCAAGAGACAAGAACTTGGTATTATTGTAGTAACTGAACCACATTAATACTGATATTCTTGCTACAAATGAAGCCAGAAGACAAAAGGAAGTTTGCAGGTAAATAGGTTAGCTCATAGGCCCTCCTTAATTAGGTAGACTTGGTTTCATCTGTACATGTATACACCTATAGCTAATCTGTAACTGCATTGCAAAGGTAGGCAATAGGAGATTGTACAAAGTATAATTGGAAAATATTGTTCAGAATTAAGAAAGAATGAAACAAGCCTAAGGCTTATAGATTGTTTAGAAGCTTTGTGATTTTATGTTAGAATAGTTTCTTTAAGAAGGCCATTGGAAGACCTGGACATGGTAAACACCAAGAAGCATCAAAAAACCATATTGACTAGAGAGAAAATTAGTTTTCTACAGATGTATCTGTTTCTCAATCAGTTATTTGTGTACAGCTACTTATGTGTTTGGTTAGAGCAGTGCTAAGAGTTAGAAAGAAATTAGAAGAATTAGAAGAAAATGAAGATTGGAAGGTGTTGTGAACAAGTTACTTGCTGCAAGTACAACAGATCCAGCCTAACGTGTTTGAGCAAGTTATTGATGCTGAAAAATGAGAAAGTTATGAAGGAAAATACTTCAATACAGCTGATCATAATTTTCTATCTTAAACGTCTGTAGGAAGGTCACAAAAAAGTAGAATTGTTTCATGAAAGAATAAGGAAAGCCAAACTAAACCTCATTTCCTTCTTTGGTAAGATTACTAGACTGGTTGATTCATTATTGCCTTAAAAATAGGCAATTTAGGTGTGGTTCAGAACTGGTTAAATGATCAGACCCAAAGAGTAATCATTACCAGTTCAGGGTCAGTTTTGAAGGAGTTCTTCAGCAGAATGCCCTCAGAATCTTTCACTTTTTGGCCTGATGCTGTTTAACATTTTTATCTCTGACTTAGATGAAGTATAGATATCTTGCTTTAGAAATTCGCAAGTGACACAAAACAGGAAGAATAAGTTGGATAATATTTGAGGTCTTGAAAGATCTTGAAAAGCCAGAATATTGGGTCAAATCAAATAAAATGAAATTTAGTGAGGATAGATATAAAGTCTTCCACTCAGATTCAAACAGTCAACTCCACAAGTATAAGGTAGGGGAGATGTGCCAAAAAAAGCAGTTCATCTGATAAGAGATTTGAAGTTTTTAGTGAACTTTCAGGTCAATATGAGTATGATATGGAAGCCATAAAAACTAATTTGTCCACAATCTACAGGACATGGAACTTAGCCTTTCTCTTTTATTTTCTAATCCCTACAAAATAATCTCCTGACTCTTTTATGGATAATTGACAATCCTTGAATTAAATTTAAGTATTGAATTTAATTTTCTTCTACAAATTAAATGATACTTTGTTAAGTAGCCATATATTCAAACAAATAGCAAAATGTCTTGTATTGAAAAAAAAATAATGAAATTTTCTCTTAGAATGAATGTAACAAGATTGTAGGATAAGAGAGCAGGTGTGATTTTTAGATGCCGTCTAATTTAACTCTATTTTATAGATGGGAGAAACTTAATGACATGTCTGAGGTCTCAGATCGTGCCAGAAATGGGATTTGAATCCAGGTCTTCTGATTTGAGTCAATTTCTTTTCTACTCTATTACTCTGATATCAGGGCCAACATCTTTGAAAATGCAGATTCCCTTCTTCATACTACAAACCTTTAGTTTAAGTCAATAATTTTATACCAATACCACTATACTTGCTACTTAGGAGAATAATTAAAATATCTTAAACTGGATTTTTCCGTGTGCTCCACCAGTTTGTCTGACTCTTCTCTCCTAAGATTTCTACATGAAATGAAACAAGCATATTATAGTCTAGTATGCTTTTGCAAGAGAAATCCACAAGATACAGTTTCCAAAATTCAGGCAGATTCTTAGTAAAATAAGAGTATTTTAATATTTCTGTAGCTCTACGTTTTGTTTTATGTGTATTATCTCATTAAATCCTCGTGATAAACCCTATGATAGGTGCTACTATTCCCATCTTACAGACGGTGAAAATGAGACTGGCAGAGGTTGAATAACTTATCCAGAGTTACCCAGCTAGTGTCTGAGGCAAGATTAATTCGGATCTTCTGAGCTCCTAAGTCTAGCACTATTCCTAATTCCATGCTTCTTGATTTAGGGGGAAAAAAACACACACAAAATAGGTTTTAAAAGTGAGGTTTTAAAAAGACCTGAATTCAAAACACTGTTTCAGACACAAAACTTGTTTACAAGGCTTAACAGTATTATCAGTTTTAGATTGACCAGCTAGTAATAGTAAGCTGGTTAATACTTTGATCTCCTAACTTTTTGGTGGTGACAGGGAAAAGAAAAGGGATTAGCTGTGCGACTGACAAAAAGAGACAGAACAGCAGAGAGAAATGAGAAGAATGCTCATCAATGCAAATAAGATGACAATATATACATATTTTGGAAATCATGGAATATGCCTTACTTCAGCATATTTAATGACATCTGGACTTTTCCTTTTCTTGTTGTCACTGTGATTTTAAGGAAGAAATGCATTTGTGTTGTCATTGAACTTTCTGTAAAGCTTTCTTTTTTAAAAAAATTCCATTATTTAGTTGTGTGAAGTTTCAAGAGAGTAATGATAAAACTCAGCTGATCTTTGGTGCTGTCACCAACCTACAGGCAAAGGATGCGGCACCAGTGGAGGCAAGTAAAACAGTTTTGAATGTTATGAAGCTTTCTTAAACTTCCATAGTTAAAAAAAAGTCATCTTTACTCATATCAGCAAACTTAATTAGTTTATTATATCTAATTTTAGAAAATTGATACCATGTTGGTCTTAGAAGGCAATGGAAACCTGGTACTATACACTGGATTGGTTCGGGTATGTACTTTGTTGCAATTTTATTAACGCTTTTTGTTAGAGTACTACCTTAGTATTTATTGCTAAACTGTCTTGTTCATCCGTTTTACGTGTGGCAGCCCCTTCAGTTATTTGAATACAACTATGATGTTCTCTTTATATCTTCTTTCTTCCAGGCTGAACATCCTGAAAATCTCGAAACTTTTTCACCATTCTCATTACCCTCTGTTGATGGCTCTTCCTAAAATGTGCTTGCCCAGACTAAAAATAATATTCCAGAGGTGGTCAGACCAGTGTAGAATATGGCAGTACTACTATTACTTGCTGAAGAGACTATCTTTCTTAATGTAGACTAATAGTTTGTTAGCTTATATAGCTTCCATATCATTTTCTTGACTTATGTTGACAGAGAAGTCTACTAAAGCTCCCAGATCTTTTTTTTAAATTAATTTATTTTTAGTTTTCAACATCACAACAGATCTTTTTCTTTAAAATTTTTAAAAAATAGCTTTTATTTTTGCATCACCTTCATCATCCAATGTGTTCCTCTCCTCTCCCCTTCCCAGAGAGAAATCCTTTATTTGAAAAATTAAAAAAGAAGCATAAAAAGAGGAGGAAGTTGAGCAAAGTTAGCCATCATCACACCTGAAAAATCTGATGTTATCTGTAGTGTTTCACACAGTATTCCTATTCTTATAGACTTTTTGCATTGCTCTCCTTTTTACAACTTTCCATCCCAGCCAAAATGGTCTGCTTGCTTTGGCCTGAACTCAGCATTCTGTTTTTTGAATCCATATCCTTACAAAGGTTGTTCCATGTGCCTGGAATGCACTCCATCTTTGCTTCTGGTATTAAAATTCTTAGCTTTCTTCAAGGTGCCACCTCTTTTGGAAGAGTTTTTTTAAAAATCTCCCTAATTAGTAATGGAATCTCTGGATCAAAGAGTAATAGACATTTTAGTCATTTTCTTATCATAATTCCAAATTACTTACCAGGATGGTTGGACAAATTCTCCTCTAATAGTGCATTAGTGTGCTTGTTTTTCCACAACCTCTCAAATCTTAACCTATGTTTTTTCATTTTTGTTAATTTTGTAGGTGTAAGGTGAGAATTCACATTGGTTTTGTTTTTTATTTCTCTTACTATTAATTATTTGGAGTATTCTTTCAAATAATAATTAATAGTTTTAAATTCTTATTTTGAGAACTGTTTATTCATGTCCTTTGACTATTTATTCAGTCAGTAAATGTTAAGCACCTACTGTGTGCCAGGGGCTGTACAAAGTGCTGGGAGTACAAAAAGAAGAATAAGACCTTTGCTGCCCTCAAGGAACTCACAATCTAGTGGGGGAGACAACATGCAAAAAAAAAAATCTACAAAGCAAGCTCTGTACTGGATAAATAAGAAAGGATTATCAGAGGAAAGTTACTGGAATAATAAGGGTTGGGAAAGGCTTCCTGAAAAAAAAAATGAAATTTTAGTTGGGATTAAAGGAAGCCAAGTAAAGTTAGTAGGTAGAATTGAGGAGGAAGATGTTCCAGGTATGGAGGACAAAAGGAGAAAATGCCGGGAGGCTGAGATGAAGTGTCTTGTCTGTAGACCAGCCAGGAGGCCAGTGTTACTAGATTGAAGAGTATGTGTCACAGAATAAGATTTAAGAGGACTGGAAAGATAAGAAGGGGCTGAATTGTGAAGGGCTCTGAATGCCAAACAGCATTTTGCATTTGATCGTGGAGGTAATAGGGAACAACTGACGTTACCGAGTAGGGGAGTGACATGGTTGGACTTGTTCTTCAGGAAATTACTTGGGTGGCTGAATGGATGGTGGACTGGAGTGGAGACAGACTTGAGGCAAGCACTCAGCATCAAACTGTTGCAAAAATCTCTGTCACGAGATGATGAGGGCCTGCACTAGAGTAGTGTCAGTGTCAGGAGAGAAGGAGGTGTATTTGAGGGACATTACAAAGGTGGAATTGACTGGCCTTAAACCCCTGGTTTAAGATGTTGACTGGACATCCAGTTTAGATGTCCGAAAAGCAGTTGGAGATGGGAGGCTGGAGGTCAGAAGAGAGTTTGGGGCAGGATAGGTTGATTGGAGAATCATCAATCTTGAGATTGTAATGAAATCCATGGGAACTGATGAGGTCACCAGGTGAAGTAGTATAGACAGAGAAAAGAAGAGGGAACACACAAACCCTTGTGGGACTCCTGTGCTTAGAAGGCATGATCTCAAACAGGATGGAAGGAAGAGAACCAGGAGAGAGTGATGTCCCAAAAACCTAGACGGAAGAGAGGATCAAGGAAGAGAGATTGTTCAGCAGTGTCACAGACTGCAGAGAGGTCAAGGGGAATGAAAATTGAGAATTGGCCTTTGGATATGGCAATTAAGAGAACAATGGTAACTTTGCATATTGGTAATATTAATATTATTTTTTGTAACAATGCATATATATCTCTATCATCTAACTGGCTAGGTAACTATATTTCACACTCATGGACCTCAGCATTGGCAAAGGAGTAGGGAGGAGGTGTCTTCTCATATCTTCTTTTTGGGGCCAAGATTATTCTTTATAATTTTACAATATTCAAATTTGTTGCTGTTCATTTTAAATTGTTGTATTCGTTGTTTTTCTGTTTAGAGTACCTCAGTTTGTGTCAGTTCATGTAATCTTTGAGGTATATGTTCAGCAGTGGAATATTTGAGTCAAAAGATATAGACATTTTATTCACTTTATTTGAATGATTCCAAATTGTTTTTCAGAATGGTGGTACCAATTCACAGCTCTGTAAACAATGCATTAGGGTTTCATGTGCCCTCCGCATTGATTCTTCCCATCTTTTCTCATCACTGACTTGTTAGGTAGGAAGTAAAATCCCAGGGTTGTTTTGATTTGCATTTCTCTTGTTATTAATGAATTGTGGCATTTTTTCATGTTGTTATTTGTAGTTGGCAGTTCTTTTGAGAATTGTTTATATCCTTTGATATAAATGATCTTTGGTCTTAGATATTTCTGTTGTCTGTTTATCTTGGATATCAAACTTTTATCAAAGACATTGATACAAATGTTTTCACATTTGAACACTTCCCTTCTTTTCCTAGATGTATTAATTTTGTTTGTGCAAAAGCATTTCAATTTCACCTAACCAAAGTTATCCATTTTATCTTTTGTAATTGCCTCTACCCTCTGTTTTAATACCATTTGGCCACAGCAACTTGTGAAACTATCTTCTGTGGAGGAATTTTGATCTGTATCAGTGAAAAGAGTATGCTTATACTAATGGAATAGTAGCTCTTTTGAAGAACTGATAGACCAAGAAATTTCTTGATCAGTATCATATTAAGAAGAGTTAACATTTTTATATCCTTACCCTCTTTTGACTTCTAAGTATTGAGCATTAACAATTTAACATGGTAGACTCAGATTAGCATTCTCGTTTTAAGTGATTCATTTATCTTCAATGACTATTCTGCAGTTTAGGATGATAAGAAAGTTATATATCTTAACATATTCATGTATAATCATGATTATATGACATTATCATATTTCATCAAAGTCAACCTTTTTTTCCCTTCTCTTATTTATTTACAAAAGGTAGGGAAAATTTTCATTCCTGGACTGCCGGTTCCTTCCTTGACCATGTCAAACACAATGCCAAGACCTAGCACTCCCCTGGACAGTGTTAGTACTCCTAAGCCTCTAAGCAAACCACTTGGTTCCTTGGATGAGGTAAGAAATATGTTCTGAAATGTTCAAAATTACTTTTTTATTTAGAGCTTCTGTTAGTCATCTGATTCTTTGAATTGTTGCATTTTTCTAATAGTGAAAAAAATCTAGAATGAGAATGCAGGAGTTCAGCTAACATCCCTTCTGGAATTAAGACAAAGATTATATTTGGATAATCAATCTCAACTTGTAAAGCATTGAGTTAGGGGATTTGTTCTGTTTCTCCTTTAAAAGCTAGTCCTTGGATAGATTCATAGTTGGAGATTTTAATAGTGCTTTCTCTAATCTCCTATAAAAATATAATTTCCCACTGCATTGAAAAAAAAATAAAAGTCCTTGACCTTAAACATTCCATACATAGAAATGGCCAACTGTACATTCAGACGAGCAACAAACAACTCATGACTGGGGACCAGGTATTTCCTTGCCATTTGGGTAGTGCCTCTTTCTCAGGTGGCATTGAATGTGCTACATTGAACTTGTGACAGGGTCTTGGAATCCATCCACCATTTATAACATTATATGGTAAGATGTGATACAAGTTCCAAACAACTAATTTAAAATCATCTCTTGGAATTTCACCTATTTGTAAGTTGCAGTCTTCTTTTGTGCCTATGTTTTCTGATTCTAGATTTAAGCCTTACTTGGACTTACAAAAGTTTAGTGTGCATAGGGTAAGCTTTTTATGCTGATTTTATTCCAAGGAACTTATTTTTTTCTTTTATTTTCCTACAGGTAGGCCTGCTGTCACCAGTTCCAGAGCTGAGGGATTCTTCAAAACTTCATGATTCACCTTATATTGATGACTGTACTTTTCAGCAACTTGGAAGTTACATTCACTCTGTTAGAGATCCTGTCCACAACAGAGTAACACTTGTAAGTATGTATTCTGTGAATAGAGATCTTGAAACAGAAATATAGCATAATTTCAAATTTGATAGGATAAACTTTCAGTTTGAAGAAGAAATTTTTCTTTATTGTTACACCTTCTTCACCTGTTTAAATACCTTATATCACTCAGCATTGTTTTATTGTAAATTTCTACAAAGATATTTCAGCTTAGATTTTGAAGGGGTTCTCATATTGCTAAGAGTTTATTAAGAAATATTTTTGAAATTAGGTTATAATTATGCCTTGCAAATTTTTCCCCCTTTTTATTAGAAGATTGAGCATTCAACACAGTTAAGAATTTAGGAGTATAGTGATTAGTATTTTAAGGATCATTACTAATCTTGTATACTTTGATCCCAGAATCTTGTAAGTATTTGTGCAAGTGGGCTTAATAATTATGTAGAAAATGAGCATATTTAGAGACCTTTAAAACTAAAATATTGGTTTTTGGAATGTTTAGAATAACATTCTAATAGTTTTTCATTGTTTTGACAGATTTATAAAAGCTCTTACATAAACAATGCCTTGCAATAGTTTAGGCAGTTGATATTTATTAATTTGTATTGTATTGATTTGAAAATGTTTATCAATAGAAATATGTATTTATAGAATTGTATGTTTTTAGATGAGAGTGTGTAAATAAAAATGTATCATACATAGGAATATTTGCTTCCTAATAATTTTTTCCATTCCCTTTACTAGGAGCTCAGTAATGGTGCAATGGTTAGGATCACCATTCCTGAAATTGCCACCTCAGAATTAGGTATGATTGGACATTAGGATAAGATCCATGCATCTCTTTGATTTGGTTTGTTGTATTTATAATTTAGAGTAATTGCTAAAGTATTAATACTCCTGTTATTTACATCAGTGTTTGGAAGTTTGAAGATCTGTTCACAAAACTATTTTGAGCAAGTTCTTTTTGCAGTGTTAGAGTAGGTTTTAAATGTTAGTCTGAGCTTTGAAGAACCTTTGAAGTGTAACAGGCCCAGGGATCATATTTCAATGTTGCTTTTAAATTATGTCAGTTTCTTTTTAGCTATTAAAAAATTTTTTTTATCCATATCTTTATTTTTATGTTACCTACATGCCCCAATTTCTTTTCTTCCCAAGTTCTATCCTTATAACAAAGAATAAAAAAGAAGGGGGAAAATCAGAAAAATTAAACAGTGTATCGGAAAAGACTAACATTATATGCAGTGTTCTACACTCAGTCTCCCAACACAGTAAAGAAGCAGAAAGAAATGTCTTCTTTTAGTTCTTTTTTGGGGCCAGTCTGGATCATTACAATTTTCCAGCATCCAGTTCTATTTGTTTGTTGTTCTTTCCCATTTACATTGTTGTAATCATTGTCTATACTTTTCCTCTAGTTCTGCTTGCTTTATTTTGCAATAGTTCATATGCCTTCCCATGCTTCTTTGTGTTCATATTATTCATCATTTCTTACACCACAATAATATTCCTTCACATTTATGTATCACAACATGTTTGACCATTTGTAACGTTCCATGGTAAGATGTGATCTAAGTTCCAAACAGTTAATTAAAATCATTTGGAATTCATCCTATTTAGCTGTTTTCCAGTTGATGTACATTTATTTTGCTTGTAGTTCCTTGTTATTCAAGAAATGCTGCTATAAATATTTTGCTCTATATGAGACCTTGCTTTTCGTTATTGACTTGTATTTATGCATGGTAGTGAAATCACCGGGTCATAGGGTCTGGGCAGTTTAGTCACACTCTTAGCATAATTCCAGATAGCTTTCCAGGATGATTGGGCAGATTCTCAGTTCCATTAACAGTGCATTGGTGTGTCTGTTTTTCTATAATGCTTCCAACATGAATTCTTTCCATCTTTTGTCATTTTTGCTAATTTTGTAGGCATGAGATGATACCTTAAAGTTGTTTTGATTTGTATTTCTCTTATTGCTGATGATTTGGAACATTCTTATGGTTGTTAGTAATTTTTCGTTCTTCTTTTGAAAACTCTTTGTTCATATATTTGACCATTTATTTAATCATGTTAATTTCATGTGTGTAACAAAAATAATTTTTCTGTAGGGGAGGCAATTGAAGTAAGAACCAATTTAAAGTTGTCCAGACTCTGTACATATTATCTTTTGCAAAGGAATGCCCTATTAACAATAAAAAAAAAATCTAAATGAAGAAGTAGCTCTTTCAACATAATTAAATGTATTTGGTTACAAATCATGATAAACAATAATAGCTGACATTTATATAGTACTTTAAGATATGTATGTAGAGCAATTTATACAATCCAAAGGAATCACACAGCAACCCTATTAGGCGCTACAGACATTATTAGCCCTTTTATATAAATGAGGGAACTAAGAGTTAGAGAAATTGGAAGGTGTAAATGACATGTTTGTGGCTGTCATGGCTAGCAGGTGTCAGAGATAATATTCAAAGTCTTCCTGATGCTAAGTCCTGCACTATCTCCAATATGCTGTTGTTAAGTTGTGAAAACTACCAGATGTCAGGGTTTTTTTTAAACCTGTAATTTTTCAACATCTGTGATCATCTACCTGTGGAGGAGTTACAGTCTGTGACAAGTGCAGGGAGTACTTGATAAAATAATTGATCTTTTGGAACATTGAAAGGATTTATTGATTAAAAAAATTTATCTTTTAAAACATTAAATGGATTCAGTTGTCATAGGACTCTTTAAAAACGTGACAAGCTTAACTGACTAAAACAAAATATTACAGCCAAAATTAGCCAGAGGAATTTTAAGTGAGTCATCTGATTCTGTTAATATTGTTATTTAGTTGTAGTTTTGAAAATACTAACTGGAGAATATTTTTAAAACCTAGGGGACAATCTGGTAATATAAGTAAAATTCTCAGTGGAAAAAGTTTATGTAAAAGTGTAAATTAAGAGAAAACTGCATGTCTAGTATGATTAAAAAAAATAATGAAAATTAGTAAAGTTATTTTGTAATCCATAGCATTTCTTATGTTGAGGGATTAGTAAATCATGTGAATTCCTTGAATTTGCTATAGAGAATAGAATAAAATATTTCTTCATTGAAAAACTTTCCCTCTACTGATGTAGTATATGCTAGTCAGTCTTGATACATTAATATTTCTTTTATCTGACAGTCGTTTATTGAGAATAGGTCAGGGAAATAAGGACCTCTGTGCAGACATAGCTATCATATAGGTATGCACTAAAGCTCAAGTGGTCAGCTAATAGCTTGTCAGGTCCTTGTTTCACAGAATAGCAGCACCTTAGAGGCCATCTAACCCAGACTAGCTGTATTCTGCTTATCCTTATTTCATACCTGTTTCTAATAAGCTTTGTTATCAGGTTTCTCAACCTGATTAGATTAGAAATTAAATTAGAAGGTAGGCTTTGTGGATACTGATTCCAGGAAGTGACATTGAAGGAGAATCTGCAAAATTAAAACAACTTAGCAGTGTAATGCCATTTGCTTTAGGGTGAGAAAGTCCTGCATGCTTCAGAAACCTCTGAAGATATAAGCCACTAGGTGGCATAAGTGCTTGGATACCTGGAGTTAGAGAAATTGTAGTTAAAATCCTGCTGCATAGATGCTTACTTTTTATAGTGTTTTAAGAGTTGCAAAGCACTTTACCAGTGTTATTTCATTTGTTCCTCACAACAATTTTTGGGGGTAAGTACTATCCCCATTTTACACATGAAGAAACTGAGGCAAGAGAGAGGTTCAGTGACTTACTCAGTATCCCACATCTATTAAATACCTGATTAGGTTTTTGTGACTTGTATGTCTAGTGATCTCTACTTTACCACCAAGATGCCTCTTAATACAAGGATGAGAATAGCACCTCCCTCACCAGGTTATTGATGCTAAATGAGATAATATGCTTTTCAAACCTGAAACATTGTATGAATGCCAGCTATTATCATAACTACTTTATGGCATCTTGCAGTATTTAATGACAGGTTTCAAGCAGAAGTTTGTTAATCATTTGTCACTTAACATAAAGAGAATTCCTGAATATGTATATATGTGTGTGTGTGTGTGTGTGTGTGTGTGTGTGTGTGAGAGAGAGAGAGAGAGAGAGAGAGAGAGTGTGATTATGCTGAATCATCAACAAAAGTTTGTTATATTTAATATTAATTATTTCAAAGTTAATGAGTACAACAGCCTTTAGTATTGTTAAAAAATAAAGGTGAGAGAATACCTTGCTTTTGAATCATTTTTTTCCATCCAGTAGGTGACTTTGAGATCAAGTTGGTGATTTTTCATTTTGTTGTCTTTTTCAAACTAGTTTTTGAAATCTTATACACTTTGTAACAATGAACCTTTTTGAGGAGGAAAAAATGTGTTTAGAAAATATACTAAAACTAACCTTTATTTCTAATAGTGGAAAAGTGTTTACAAGCTGTCAAGTCTATACTGCCCAAAGAGATAGCTGTGCAGATGCTTGTCAAGTGGTACAATGTTCACAATGCTCCAGGAGGACCCAGTTATCATTCAGAGTGGAATTTATTCATAACTTGTCTAATGAATATGATGGGCTATAACACAGACCGCTTGGCATGGATCCGTAATGTAAGTGTCAGATTCTTTTTTCTCCTATGTTCTTATGTTTGTGTCAGCATATTTGCATAATTAGTAGTACCACAGTATTCAGAGTATGGTCAGGTAAATTAAATAGTAAGTCTACCTTATCCAAAATAACCAAATGCATGATTACAGTTTACTGTTGCTTGTGTTTATATTATTTTGTACCTAAATTATTTAGGACAAAGTTAAATTAAAAATCTAAAACCATACCTTATAACCCTTTCTAAGCACCTTTACATATGATGTTATTTAATTCTTATGACATTCCTTACAAGATGAGCCAGTTTTCAGTCTCATTAACATAAGAGAAAACCAAGGCATCAAGAGATTTATTTATTTGTCCTGGATCAAACAACTAGTTTGTATCACAGTTGAGCCTAGAACCCTTTTCTTCTAATTCCTATCCCATTGACCTTTTTCATTAGACCAGCATTCCTAATTTGTCTTTGTACACTTAGATGCACCTAGGAGGCCTCTGGTTTGTGAGAGCCACCTCACTCCCTCCCATTCCCACCAAAAAAAAAAAAAAAGGAAAAAAGAAACTTTTATTGATATAAAATAAATAAATGCCTCTTGACACTCTGCATTTTAGGCAATCCTAAACTCATTTACATATGTTGGAAAGAAAAGAAGGAGGCCATCTGCAAGGGATATTTATTTTTTATAGGCAGTTCTTTTTTTTAAACATTTTAATTTATTTATTTTTAGTTTTCAACATTCACTTCCACAAGATTTTGAGTTCCAGATTTTCTCCCCATCTCATCCCTTCCTCCACCCCAAGATGGCATGCATTCTGAAAAACCCTTCTCCTAATCTGCCCTCTCTTCTTTCTCTCTTCCCCTTTTCTTATCTCCTTCCCCTTAATTTTTGCTGTAGGGCAGGATAGATTTCTGGACCCGATTTCCTGTATGTTTTATTTTCAAGTTTCATGTGAAAACAATTTTTTTAACTTTTATTTTTAAAACTTTGGGTTCCAGATTTTCTCCCTTCCTCCCTCCCTTCCCACCCACCTCATTGAGAAGGCAAACAACTCGATACAGGTTAGTGTAGTCATGTACAACACTTCCATAGTACTCATATTGTGGAAAAACTAAGTATATTTTCCTTAATCCTGTCCCGCCCCCATTTATTCTATTCTCTCTTTTGACCCTGTCCTTTCTTAGAAGTGTTGCTTCTAATTACCCCCTTTGCTAATTGCCCTCCCCTTTATCATCCTCCTGCTCTCTTGTCCCCTTTCCCCCCCTATTTTTCTCTAGGGTAAGATGGCTTTCTATACCCAATTGAGTGTGTATGTTATTCTCTCCTTAAGCCAAGTCTGATAAGAGTAAGATTCACTCATTCCCTCTTAACTTCCCCCATTTCTGCTCCATTGTAAAACCTTTTTTTGGTCTGTTTTATGTGGTATAATTTACCCCATTCTGCCTCTCCCTTTCTTCTTGTCTCTGTATAATCCTCTCTCATCCCTTCATTTTATTCTCCAGATATCACCACTTCATCTTCAGCTTATCCTGTGCCCTCTGTCTGTCTGTCTGTCTGTCTATACACATACATATAATTTTTCCCTTGCACTACTCTAATACTGACAAAGGACTCATGAGTTACAAATATCATCTTTCCATACAAAATGTAAACAGTTCAACCTCAATAAGTATCTTATGATTTTTCTTTCCTGTTTACCTCTTCATGTTTCTCTTGAGTCTTGTATCTGAAAGTCACATTTTCTATTCAGCTCTGGCCTTTTCATCAAGAATGCTTGAAAGTCCTCTATTGCACTGAATGTCCATTTTTTCGCCTGAAGGGTTTTGCTCAGTTTTGCTAGGTGGGTGATTCTTGGTTGTAATCCTATCTCCTTTGCCTTCTAGAATACTATATTCCAAGCCCAGTGGTCCCTTAATGTAGAAGCTGCTAAGTCCTGTGTTATCCTGATTGTGTTTCCACAATACTTGAATTGCTTCTTTCTGGCTGCTTGCAATATTTTCTCCTTGACCTGGTAACCCTGGAGTTTGGGTATAATATTTCTAGGAGTTTTCCTTTGGGGATCTCTTTCAGGAGGTGATCTGTGGATTCTTTCCATTTCTATTTTGCCCTCTGGTTCTAAAATATCAGGACAGTTTTCCTTGATATTCCCTTGAAAGGTGATGTCTAGGCTCTTTTTTTGATCATGGCTTTCAGATAGTCCAATAATTTTTAAATTCTCTCTCCTACATCTACTTTCCAGGTCAGTTGTTTTTTCAGCGAGATATTTCATATTGTTTTCTAATTTTTCATTCTTTTGGATTTGTTTTACAGTGTCTTGATTTCTCATAAAGTCACTAGCTTCCAATTGCTCCATTCTAATTTTTAAGGAAGTATTTTCTTCAGTAAGCTTTTGGACTTCCTTTTCCATTTGTCCAATTTTGCTTTTTAAGGCATTCTTCTCCTCATCGGCTTTTTGGACCACTTTTGCCATTTGGATTAGGCTATTTTTTAAGGTGTTATTTTCTTCAGTATTTTTTTGGGTCTCCTTTAGCAATCTGTTGACTTGTTTTTTATGATTTTCTTGCATCACTTTCAGTTTTTCCTCTACTTCTCTTACTTGCTTCTCAAAATCCTTTTTGAGCTCTTCCATGGCCTGGGACCAATTCATATTTTTCTTGGAGGCTTTGGATGGAGGACTTTGTGCTCTTTTTCTGGTTGTATGTTTTGATCTTCTTTGTCACCAAAGTAAGATTCTATGGTCTGACACTTTTTGCCCTGCTTGCTCATGATCTCAGCCAATTACTTGAGTTATAAACTCTTTGTTAAGGTAGGGGTCTGCTTCCAGTGTGGAGAATGTACTGTCCCAAGCTTCAGGGATTTTGTACAGCTGTTTTCAGAGATAACTTTTAGGTACCTGTAAATTTTCAGTTCTTCCAAGGTGCTATGATCAAGGGTGAGGTGTTTACTCCTTTCCTGGCCTGTGCTCTGGTCTTTGAGTGATCACAAGCACTCTTTTCTGTCTTGGAACTGTGAGGAGGATTTTCTCTGCACCACCACTACAAGCTCCACAATTCCAGTGCTCCTCCTTCCCCCAGGACTGCCACCTAGAACTGTGACCCAGATCCAAGCATGGGTAAAGCAAGAGAATCCTGCACTAGCAAAGAGATCCCTGTAATCCTCCTCTGATCAGCCACTTGATTCCCTCTCAGTCTGTGGGCCAGAAGCTCTGGAGGCAGCCGCTGTCCCAGGTCCATGCACCGCACTTCCTTCCGCAGACAGACTTTTCCTACTGACCTTCTAATTGTCTTTGGCATTCCTTGGTTGAAGTCTCTGAGGCCTGCTTCAGGTTCGCTGGGGGCTGCATGCCCATGCTGAACTGTGTTCTCTCCCAGCCAGGTGCGATAAACCTTTCTGATCAACCATCCAAGTTGTCTTGGGCTGGAAATTTCTTTCCCTCTTTTGTGGTTTCTGCTGCTTTAGAATTTGTTTAGAGCCATTTTTTACAGGTATTTGGAGGGATTTGGGGAGAGCTCAAGCAAGTCACTGCTTTTACTCTGCCATCTTGGCTCCCTCTAGGCCAGTCACAGACAGTTCTTTAAATGGCAAATCCCATTTGTCATCTGGAAGACACAGCTTTACTTGCCAGTAAGCCTAGCCTTTAGCAATGCTGAAAGCCAAAGTTCACCCCTACTTTCATCTTTTTGAGATCTTTTTTTCCTTTTTCTCCTTATCTTTCTCTATTCTGTCCTTTTTACTGTCCCTTTTTCTTTCTCCCTTAACTAAGAATATGCTTTAAAAATACTCTTCCCTGCAATTTTTCCCACGCGCATACACAATCCAATTTTTGGTTTTGGAATTCTGTTTATAATATGACACACGAAGAAAAGGTTAAAGAAAGAGTACATTCAATTATGTAGCCTTGAGTTATTTAAAGTATAACACAATCAATCATTAAACATCTACTAAGCATCTTTTGTATGTCAGGCTCTGTGCTAAGGCTTAATAAATGTTTGTTGACTGACTAATAGTTATGAGAATAAATTAAAAATGAATATGTTTCTGCATTACCTTTCTGAGCTATATTTTTAAAAGTTTTTATTATTTGAGAAGAAATCTTATTGGGAAAAAAATAGTTTTACCTAGTAACTTACTCAAAACAATTATGTATTTCTTCTTCTACATAAATATTCTTTTGAATAGTCTTTTGAAATACGAAAACAAGCTGCCTTAGGGAACTCCCTTTCAGCTTTTAAAATTTTTGTATGCTTTTCAGTTATGATACTTGCTGATAAATATACGTCTCACTGTATTCCAACTTATGACAGAGAACCAAAATTTGTTAGAGAATAATATCATTCCCCCTGTCCCTTTTCTTATTGTCAGGAGTTGAGGATCTACTCCATTACCTGCTTTTCCTTCCATCATTCCTCAGTGAGAAGGAAAGTTTTCTGACATGTCTATTATGTAAGAGGCCCAAGGAAAGAGGAATTTAGTTTTTTTGGGTAGAATTACTTTAACTTGCATAGCTAATTAAGCAGCATTGTTATTATGTTTTATCTTAATCGAGAGAGAGCTTGGGAATATAATTAATTGTCCTTGTCCATTGATAGATGCTTTGCTTATGATACATCTGAGAGAGATTCACTAGGTTGGAATTCTTCATGTTTGCTCTGTTCAAATGTGCTTAGTTTGGGTTCTTGTTATATTGTGTATGTGTTGTATTGTGTTACCTTTGAGGTTGATATCTATAAGGGCAAAGTCTGTGAGACTAAGTAGATATGTAGCTATGGGGAGTTCACTTAGCTTCTCATTTCTAAAATGAAGGGAATTATAGTAATTCTTTCTAGATTTCTTTTTGGCTACATAATTAACCAGAGGATGGTTGAAGAGGATTAGGTAGTTAAGGAGAAATTCCAGTACTGTGTCAGTATGAGCATAGCAGAACAGATGCCAAATAAATATTTATTTGACTCTAATTTTGCACCCTGGCTTCCTTTAAGAGTCACTTCAAGTATTACCAAGTGCAAGAGGCCTTTCCTTGCCCCTTTAGCTGCTGATTCCTTCCCTGTGTCTTGTATATACTTTAATTGCATATTATAAAGTGGAGTGAAGAGACTTGGGTTCCCTTGGTATCCTCAGGCCCTAGTGTAGTGCCCAGCCCAGAGTAAGTGCTCAATAAATGTTTGTTGACTGGGTGGTTTTAGATTAATTTTCTGTTTCTCTCCACTTAGGCCATAGGTTCTTGTCTCATCCAGATACAAAGGTATTTTCTGGAGAACATTTCCACCGTTTTTCCCTATGCTATTTAGTTATTCTAAGTAATGTACTCTTAGTAGAAACGTAGTAGCCAGAATTGAGATTCACTGTTTTTTGTCCTTTTTCCAGCGCAGGAACACTCATAATAAAATTATACTTTACAGAGAGCATTCTTCATAGAAATATTTGAGATAAGTTTTACAGATTAGGAAACTGAGGCTCAGAGAGGTTCAGTGACTTCCTCACTGTCCCATGGTTTTTAAATATCAGAGCCAGAACTTGACCTGAGGTCGTCTGACTCAAAGACCAGTGATCATTCTGTTGCTATGCCATCTTCCTGTCTTACTGTTCTGCCTCTGTCACTGGTATCTGTGGTGCCCTCACCCAGTGGACAGCCCTTCTGAGAATACTGAGCCTTGAGCTGTGCATCCTCATTTTGTCATTCTCTTGTCATGGATGTACATTTTGCTAAAGTGCCAGCTGTAAAGTTGAAATAGTTTTAATTCCCAGTATAAGTTTGTTGTCTGGTGGTCTCAGATGCAGTTACAGCAGGCATTTTTAAAAGTTATGGTTCATAACATTAATTTTTTTTGCCTGTTACTTGATCTTCCTTAGTTCTTTTTTTTTTTGATATCCCATCATAGTGTGTAGCTTGATGAGTGCTCATTAATTTGCTTTTTTGCAAAATCAATTTTATTATTTATTTATTTGGCTTTTTTTTCTTTTTAAATTTCAAGTTTAAAATTCACTTCTTCCCACTGAGAAGAAAGCAATATCAATTATACGTGTGAGATATTGCAAAACATATTCCCATATTAGCTATATCACCAAAAAAATTACTTCAATTTGTACCCAGAATTCAACAGTTCTTTCTCTGGAGGTGGATAGCATTTTTTCTTCTTGAATTCTTTGGAATTGCTTTGGATCATTGGATTGATCAGAGTAGCAAAGTCTTTCACAGTTCATCTTCATTATAACATTGCTGTTACTGTGCATAATGATCTCCCTATTCTTCTTGCTTTACTTTGCATCAGTTCATTTGGTCTTGCCATGTTTTTTCAGAATCCACTTGCTTGTCATTTCTTATAGCACAATACTACTCCATCAAAATCATATGCTAGAACTTGTTCAGCCATGCCCCAACTGAAGAGCATCCCCTCAATTTCCAGTTCTTTGCCACCACAAAAAGAACTGCTATAAATATTTTTGCATATATAAGTCCTTTTCCTTTTTCTTTGATCTCTTTGGGAGTACAGACCTTCCAGCAGTATTCCTGGGTCAAAGAATATGCACAGTTTTGTAGCCCTTAGGGTGTAGTTATAAATTGTTCTTCAGAATGTTTGGCTAATTCACAACCCTACCAGCAGTTTATTAGTATACCTATTTTCCCTCATCTCCTCCATCATTTGTCATTTCTGATAAGTCTGAGGTAGTACCTCAAAGTTTTAATTTGCATTTCTCTAATCATTAATGATTTAGAGTGTCTTTTCATGTGACTAAAGAAAGCTTTGATTTTTTCCTTCTGAATGCTGACTGTTCATATCCTTTAATTATTTTTTAATTGGGAAATGGCTCTTATTTTTCTAAATTTGACACAGTTCTCTCTATATCTGAGAAATAAAGCTTTTATCAGAGAGACTTGAAATGTTTTCTATTGCTTCATTGTCTGTGGTACCTTTTAGCAAAATGTCATTTACCTGATTATCTCTTTTAATTAGGTCTCTTTTTGCATTGTTTGAGAGCAAGATTGCCACCCTTGACTTTTAACTCTGCTTGTGTCTTTTTGTTTCAAGTGTGTGTCTTGTAAACAACATATTGTTGGATTCTGGTTTCTAATCCATTCTGTCTGCTTCCATTTTATGGGTGAGCTCATCTCATTCACATTACTGTTAGTTTATTAACTATTTCCCTCCATTGTAATTTCTTCTGTTTATCCTTCTCTCTTTTTTTCATTCTGTCTCTCCTCAAAAGTCTGTTTTGCTTCTGACTCCTGCCTCCTTTAATCTGTCTTCACTGTTTAGCATCTTTCTTCTTTTCCCCTGCCACTCTGCCCAATGTCTCTTAGCCCTTTCCCCTCCTATTTTCCTATTAGATAAATGAGATTTCTGTATCCAGCTGATTGTGTATGTATTTTCTTCCCTCTTTGAACCGGTTGCAATGAGATTGAGGCTCAAGCATTGACTGCCACCCTCCCTCTTGCCCCATTTTTTCCCTCACTATTAAAAACTGTTCCTTGTGTGCCTCTTTTATGTGAGAAATTTCCCCCCATTCTGTCTCTCTGTTTTCCCTTCTCCCACTGCATCTTTCTCACCCCACCGTTTATTTATTTGTTTATTTATTTATTTATTGGCGATCACCCCAACTTAATTGACTCACATTCATGCCTTCTTTCTAGGTAGACTTCTTCTAACTGGCTTAATAATGGTAAAGTTCTTAGAAGTTACATGTATCATCTTCCCATATAGGAATGTAAGCAGTTTAACTTTAGTGAGTCCCTTATGATTACTCTTTTTATGTTTATCTTTTTATGCTTTTCTCGAGTTTTATGTTTGAATGTCAGATTTTCTGTTCAGTTCTGATCTTTTCATCAAGAGTGCTTGAAAGTCCTTTCTTTTATTAAATGTCCATTTTTTCCCCTGAAGGATTAATGCTCATTAAATATTGGTCAATGAATTGGTTCTACATCTTTACCTGTAAATTGAAACTGAATAGTTTACCTGTTAGTGGTGGTACATAAGAGTTCTTAAAATGCTGTCTGTATATGTTGATCATGATATATCATGTGGTAATGGATGATGTGGTAATACTTGTTTGTGGTGAGATTAACTTTCTACACAAGGCATTATGAATGTCCACATCAAACTGATATTAAGTTGATAAGGTGCAGAAAAGGATTACTGAGTATCTTCTAGTGAAATCATATATTAAACTTGAATTTTTGTTTCTTTTTGGGGTGGTAATTTGCAGCTTGACTTTGAAGGATCTCTTTCCCCAGTGATTGCACCCAAAAAAGCAAGGCCTTCTGACACTGGATCAGATGAGGTAAATATTGTGGTTCACTGCTAATGAGTTAATTAATTTGTCACACTGATATTTTTGTTATCAATTTTTATTGTTTTGTTGTTTCCATTGTCTGCCTACAGGTACCTAATTAAAATCACGATGTTTACCATAAGGTCAAGTTTATATGGATAGCACCCACGTGTCATTGAGCATAAAATAAAAATTTAAACCAGTGTATTCTGGCTCTGAGGCTGTATCTATCTGGTATCAAAGCAATTGATCAATTCAGGGGAAAAATATGAAAGAGTACTCCAAATAACTGGTTGATAAAATGTTTTACATTTGAGGCCATTATTATGGCATATTCCTAACTTTAAGTTACAAACTGGTTTAGATCTAGCTTCAACAGAAAGAATTATGACAATGATGAAATCACAGCTCTTTATTATAGTGTAGAATTCCAGCATCATAATAACTTAGAACCAATCTGAGATTAATCTCTTCATTTCCTTTGTTTCAGCTACTATTGTGTAGCAGCTTTTTTTTTTTGGTTGAAGGATACACTCCAGCCCCTCTACCTTATCACTCTATCCATACATGGATTTTTTTCCCCCAAAAAGGCTTTCTGAAGATGACCTATCATAATATTTGTGACCCATGGCAACTATTTGGCTGTTTATGTTTGATATCTCTACATTTGACATTATGCCTTTTTTTATTTTAATACTTTAAGGTACATTTAATCTCAGACCACTAGTACTGGAATTATCACAGACAAATTAGATTTTTTTTTGACATTAGTACTTAGTTTTTCATTAATGACAATAAAATAATTACTGGGGATAAGAGATATTATTAGATATAATTATTATTAATGCATCTGTCTTTTTGTTCCTCTGATTAGGACTGGGAATATTTACTAAATTCAGACTACCACCAGAATGTTGAGTCTCATCTTTTGACTAGAGCTTTGCATTTGAATCCTTTGGAAGTTTCACTGATGAAGGAGGATGTTTTACATAACCTTACTTTGGATTCTTCTACACTTCTCTTCACTCATATACCTGCTATTTTTTTTGTGCTTCATCTTGTTTATGAGGAATTAAAATTGAATAGTTTAATGGGAGAAGGAACACGTTCACTTGTTGTTCTCCTAGTTCAGTTGGCAAGGTATGTGCCATTTACAAGTTAGAAGTATCCTGAAGGTCCTTCAATGAATTTATATTGACCCTAAGAATTCTATGAATGGTATATAGTAACTTAAGCAAATAAGAACAAAGCATTTTTCCCCTTCATTTTGTATACCCTCTGTAAATTAGAGTATTTGTACAATATCTTCAGCTTTTAGATTAATCAATTGTAAGAAGTATTTGTACTATTGTCTAATTAAGCTTAGCATTGTTTGTTATGCTCTTAAAGTACATTCTTAATTCCAGCGAGAACCTGTTATGGGACTAGTGTAGTGGGCTATTTTGCACTACTAAAGGAAAAGCATTTGTTTAAGGTAAGGCCATATGAGACAAAACTCTCTTCAGTGATTTAAGTGTTTGGGTGAGGGCTATTAAATGCTTTTGTTCTGAGCATTTATCAAGTTGTTGTTGTTCAGTCATTCATTTGTGCCTGACTCTTCATGATTCCATGGGCCATAGTACACCAGGCCCTTCTAATCTCTGCTATCATCCAAAGTCTGTGTAAACTTATGTTCCTTGCTTCCATGACACTATCTGTCCATCTTATCTTCTGCTGTCCTCTTTTCCTTTAGTCTTCAATCTTTCCCGACATCAGGATCTTTTCTAATAACTTCTGTCTTCTCATTATGTGGCCAGAGTATTTCAGCTTCAGTATTTGACCTTTCTTTCAGTGAATAGTCTGAATTAATTTCTTAAAGTACTGACTGACTTTATCTCCTTGCTGTCCAAGGGACTCTCAAAACTCTTCAAAAGTGTTGATTCTGACGATTTCATCATAGTTCAACTCTCACAGGCATACATTGGACCTTTGTTGGCAAAGTAATATCTCTGCTTTTTAGTATGCTGTCCAGATTTGCCATAGCTTTCCTTCCAAGGAGCAAGCATCTTTTAATGTCATGGCTACAGGCAGCATCCACATTGATCTTTGAGCTCAAGAATTAAAAAATCTGACATTGCTTCCGTTTCTTTCCCCTCTATTTGCCAGGAAGTGATGAGACCACTTGCCAAGATCTTCAGGGTTGACTTTTAGTTTTTTTTTTTATGTTAAGCTTCAAACCACTTTTTACACTCTCCTCTTTCACCCTCATTAAGAGGGTTCTTAATTCTTCACCTTCTGCTGTCAGAGTGGTATCATCTGCAAATCTGAAATTGTTATTTCTCCTGGCAGTCTTAATTCTGGCTTTTGATTCATCCAGCCTGGCATTTCACATGATGTACTCTGCATAAAAGTTAAAAAAGTAGGTGACAATATATAGCCTTGTTGTATTCTTTTTCCAATTTTAAACCAATCAGTTGTTCCATGTTTGGTTCTAACTGTTGCTTCTTGGTTTGCATACAGGTTCCTCAGCAGACAAATAAGATGATCTGGTATTCCTATATCTTTGAGAACTTGCCATGTTTTGTTGTGATCCATATAATCAAAGGCTTTAGTGTAGTCAGTGAAGCAGATGTAGATGTTTTCCTGGAACTCCCTTGATTTCTCCAGTGAATGTTGGCAATTTGGCCTCTAGTTCCTCTGCCTCTTTGAAAACCAGCCTGCTTTTCTGGTGATTCTCAGTTCACATATTGCTGAAGCCTAGCTTTCAGAATCTTAAGCATAACATTGCTGAAATGTGAAATGAGCGCAATTATTAAATAATTTTAATTCTTTAGCATTACCCTTCTTTAGGATTGGGACATAAACTGATCTTTTGCAGTGACCACTGTTGAGTTTTCCAGATTTTCTGTCATATTGAGTACAGCATCATCTATTAAGATTTTAAATAGCTCTGCTGGAATTTTGTCACCTACACTAACCATATTGTTAGCAGTGTTTCCCAAGGCCAACTTAGCTTCGTTCTTCAGGATATCTGACTCTAGATCAGTAATCATACCATTGTGATTATCGGTGATGTTAAGATCTTTCTTGTGTAGTTTTTCTGTATATCCTTGCCACCTCTTAATCTCTTTTATTTCCGTTCCTACAATTTTGTCTTTTATCGTGCCCATTGTTACATGAAATGTTCTCTTCATATCTAATTTTCTTAAAGAGATCTTTTGTCTCTCATTCTGTTGTTTTCTTCTATTTCTTTGCATTGCTCATTTAAGAAAACCTTATTTCTCCTTACTGTTCTCTGGAATTCTACATTAAGTTCAATACATCTTTACCTTTCCCTTTTCCTTCTTTCCTCTACTATTTGTAAAGCCTCATCAGACAGCCATTTTGCTTTCTTGCTCTTCTTTTTCTTTGGAAGTTTTTAAAGCTGCTTCCTTTACGATATTGCCAACTTCTATCCATAATTTTTCAGGCACTCTCATCTGTCAGTTCAGATCCCTTAAATCTATTTATCACTTCCAGTTCATATTCATAAGAAATGTTATTTAGGTCAAACTTACATGGTCTGATGGTTTTCCCTCCTTTCTTCAATTTAAGTCTGAAATTTATAGTAAGAAGCTCATGATCTGAGCCATCGTCAGCTCCAGGCCTTGTTTTAATTGACTATATAGAGCTTTTCCACCTTTGCAAAGTATATAATCAATCTGATTTTTGTATTGACTATCTGGTGATGTCCATATGTAGAGTTGCTTAGTGAGTTGTTGAAAAAGAGTGTTTGGGTTATCTTAACAAAACTTTATTAGTCTCTGCGCTACTTCACTTTGCTTCGTTATAAAAAGAAAGACTTGGTTGCCTTTCTTATCTTGTTCCTTTAAAAATTCAGGCAAGAATTATTTGACAAGCTGAGTAGCACAGTGGATAGGGTGCTGGGCCTGGAGTCTGGAAGACTTATGTTTGTGAGTTCAAATTGGCCTCAGACACTCACTAGCTGTGTGACCCTGGGCAAATCACTTAACTTTGTTTGCCTCTATTTCCTCATCTGTAAAATGAGCTGGAGAAGGAAATGGCAAACCACTCCAGTATCTTTGTCAAGAAAACCCCAAATGGGGTCACAAAGAGTCAGATGAAACTGAAAAATGACTGAACAACAGCAAACTAGCATAGTGCCTTTAAACCATACAGGACTCAGGAGTCTTGTATGTTTTTGAGTGTAACAGCTTTCTCTTTTCCCTTTCTTATATTCTTTATTGTTTTAAGGATTTACAGTTGGAGCCATATTTAGATTATTACTATAGAGACTATCCAACACTTGTGAAAACTTCCCGACAAACATGCATAATTGATCAAGGTAAGCTGGTGTGGCATTTAATGATTTTCTAGGCAGTGTTGTGTCATTTATTAGAATCTTCTCAGTAAGCTTTCCTGTAACCCTGGGGTAGCAATTACATGAGATTTAGGCTTGGCAACATTGTTAGAAGCTCAGATTCAGAAACTCTTGACGCCATTGTAAATGTGCTTCTAATCCATTCTGCCTATGAACATTTTGCCCAGATGATTTAATGATGGATAAACATCAAAGTTACTTATATTTAAACATAGTCTTTCGATTCATAAGACTCATGTTTTCAGTGCATTCATTTCCATTCATTTTTCTTAATAATTATTATCCTTAATGAATTAAGACATGAAAGGAAAGAAGAAATTATTTAAACTTATTCGGATGCCTGTGGTTTCTGAAATAATTGTTATAATTCCTACATTTTTGACCTATCTTGTTGCCCTTAAACAGAGTAGTGTAATTTGAACCTTCCCTCTACGTCTAGTTTCTGTGTAGGGCAAATTTTCCCCACCAAGCAAATCTGATACTAGGCTTGAAACTTGAACTTTGGTGAAGCCAAAGCTTTCATAGATCATTTGAAAAATGATCCTTTGAAAAAGCGCCCTTTTTGGCAGAGAGTAAAAGTGGTATTGCTGTGTATTTTATTACAATAATAATAGCAGCTAGCATCTATGTAGTGTTCTGAGATTTTCAAGTTGCTTCATGAATGGTATCTCATTTGCAACAATCCTGAGAGATTAGTGCTGTTATGCTCATTTTATAGATAAGGGAACTGAAGCCTAGAGCAATTAAGTGATTTATCCCTCAGGGTCACACAGCTAGTAAGTGTTTGAGGCTGGTCTTCCTGACTTCAAGTCTACTGCACCACCTAGTCACTCGTTTATATGGTAGCATTTAAGGTTGGCAAAATAGTTTTTGTGTGATTTTACTTGGCATTCACAGTTTACCCCAGAAATAGGTGCTGCTGTTGTCCCCTTTAACAGATGACAAAACTGAGGCTGAGAGAGGTTGAGTGATTTGCTCAGGGCCACACAGCTAGTATCAGAGGCAGGATTTAAATTTAGGTCTTCCTGATTCCAAGTCCAGCAGTATCTGCTGCACCACCCAGCAGTAGCTAATATTTATGTAGTGCTTGAAGATTCATAAAGTGCTTCGCCATATATCATCTCATTTAATTTGAAGTCATAAGGACCTTTAATATTAAGAATTACAAATTGATTCAAGAGTTAAATTTTCTTTTAATTAATCAATTAATTAATTAATTTTTTAGGCAGTTGGGGTTAAGTGACTTGCCCAGGGTCACACAGCTAGTGTCAAGTGTTTGGTCTGAGGCCGGATTTGAACTCAGGTCCTCCTGACTTTAGGCACGGTGCTCTATCCACTGTGCCACCTAGCTGCCCCTTAAATTTTCTTTAAATGTCATTAATATGATAGGCTGTATCAATTCATCTCTTTTAACAGTATTCCCTGCACTTCTAAAGTTAAGCATAAATAAATGTGGACAAATCTCATTGTCAGTGTTGCCATGACCACATTGTATTTGGGCTTTAACTGGAGATTCTGAGGGAAAAAATGGCCAAAGGGACCTCAGAAATGTGATATGCAGTAGAGTATGTATGTGGTGTAAGGTTCAGCATAAATGAACGCCATCTATCAGCTTTGCCTCTTTCTCTTCAGTGACAGGCTTAATAGGGACTTAAAAGAGTTCTCTAGTTATAGCAGAGCCAGCCCTTGAAAAACTGTTTCCAGGAAAATTTTGCTGCACAATAGTCATAGATAATTCTTTTATATTTGAACCAACCATCTAGATTTTACTGAGTGTCCAAACTTGTACGTAAAAAAAGATTTTAATGTGATGTATGTTTTGAAAGGTGTAGTATTTTTTTGTAAGTGGAAGTATCACCCTTTCTAGAGTGGAACTTTTTTTTATTTAGCAAACAACATGAAGCACTGGTGAGCATATTTTTGTCTGTAAAGTTACATCTGGTCTAAATGTTTTGAATACTGAGTATTATTTAATATACCTTCATTTTAGTTTTACTTTTTATTATCAAAATTGCAGGTCTTAGGAACCCCCCCACAGCTGTGAGATACAGTACTCCTGCTTTTATGTGTACTGCCTATGTTTCTATTCTATGATACTCAGCTTAACAGTTGCCACTATTTGTGGTTGAGTCATTTTCAGTCGTGTCCAACTCTTTGTGACCGTATATGAGGTTTTCTTGGCAGAGATAGTAGAGTAGTTTGACATTTTCTTCTCCAGCTCATTTTACAGATGAGCAAACTGAGGCAAACAGGATTAAATGCCTTGGTCAGGGTCATACAGCTAGTAAGTGTCTGAGGCCAGAGTTGAACTCAGGGAAATGAGTCTTCCTGAGGCCAGACCTAGTACTCTGTCAGCTGTACCACCTAGCTGCCCCTATACCTTTTGCCACTCTTGTCACCACTGTACCTTTGAGCAATAGGTTAGATGTTATCTATTTACAAATTGGAAGTGGAACTTCAGGTCAAAGTACAGATTTTTTGGGGAGAATGACTCCCAGTAATCTCTTCCCTCCATTATGATTGGTACTTTTCAACTCTTGCCTACATGGTAGGGAAAGGTAATTGATAGACAATTTTGGTTCTGCTTAGGGAGACCAGGGAAGTCTAAGTTATGTCTGGTACAAAGGGCCACACTTAGGTTTTATACAAGCCAAATTTAAGGGGAAATAGAGGACCATGTTTTTACCATTATAGTAAATAATGCATATCTTTTGTTTTAGAATAGAGTAAAAACATTGTCTGCCTGTGCTTTTATGTGTTTTAAAAATTTCATCCACTTTAAAGCCCAAATAGGACTTATGCATCATCCTTCATTTTTTACACCTGAGCCTCCAAGTATATATCAGTGGCTGAGTTCTTGCTTAAAGGGTGAAGGAGCATCACCTTATCCTTACCTATCTGGAGTCTGTGAAAGAAGCAAACTCATAGTGTTGGTATGTACTATCACAATTTTCACTTTTATGTTAGTTTTAAATAATTATCTCAGTGTTTCAAAGCCCCAGTCAGATGCCAAGTTAGATATGTTATGTTTAATCAGTATTATAAATAAGTAACCTGGAATCAGAATATTAAAGAGAGAGCAAAATCCTTTAAAAAAATTTTTTTTCCCAAGGTGCCATTTAGTAAAAACTGCTTTTTCTCAAAAGGGAAATAAGAAATTCTGGACACATATATAGTTCTTTTTTTTAACCAACAATGTAGAGTACAATGAGATTTTAAAAAGTTGAAGAACTAAAGTAGGATTATTATAGGCTAATCCTTTTTGTAGGATATAGAATATGGCCTAATGGTGAGGAAGTCTGTTTTGGTAGCATGATAAAACTGAAAATTAAATTGCTATTAGTGATTTATGTGCTACTCTGAAGTGTTCCATCCAGTTATGAATCTTATCCAGCCCCTGATGTGGAGCCATCTTAAGGGAAAACCTTATGAACAGGAATTGGCCAGAAGAGCATTGTGTTTTGTTCCTTAAAAAAGTTATATTAAAAGTAAGAGCTGGGAAAAACTTTTAGATCAGTTTTAATAGTGGACAATTGAAGAATGATAGCTGATTTAAACATAGGGGTTTGTATGTTAAACATGTTAAGTGTTTCAGGTACCATTAGAATTGCATGGCTTTTCATCCTCTGACATAACTATTTTCCTCATTATTTTGAGGAAAAAATACCATGATACCCTTTAGTGGTAACTTAGTGAAGTAGATACTTTAGCTTATTAGCTAACCTTTTAAATATATTTTTGATTGCACATTTTGGATACTGGAATATTAAAGTGAAAACTATAATTTTTGAGTTTTTTTCCCATGTTTCTTTTGATATTATATTATTGTAATGGATTTTATATGATGGGAATAAATTTATGTGTAATATTTTTTTTCCTTGCAGAGTGTTGCACTCTACATACTTGGTGATGAGAGAGCTGTTTCTAATGAAGCATCACAATATTTATCCAAAGTAAATTCAGGTAGTATGATATGCTTACTATTTTGCCCCCTGTTTCCTTTAGGATAAAATACAAATTACTCAGCTTGATAATTAAGGTTCCTTTCTGTCAGGTTCCACCTTACCTTTCAGACTTATTTTACGTTGCTCTCCCTTTCAGACAATATCTGTTTCCCAAACTTGGCATTCTGTTTTCTTTTTCTGTTTATAAGTATTTCTCCCTGCCAAGAATGTATTCTTTCCTCACCTCCATCTATCAAAATCCCTTTCTTCAAGACTCAACTCAGGTGCCAGCCTCCTTCATGAAACCTTCCCCAGTTCACTCCTTCAACCCCAAGCTGAAAGTCTTCTCCCCTCTCCATAAATATTCCTCTTTCTTCTCTTCTTTTGCATAATCATTCAGCCCTGTTGTGTTTATCTGTAGAAAGTAAACTCTTTGAGGTCAGGGACTGTGTGTCTTTTTGTTATAAGGATCAAATGAGATAATATATTGCCCTATCCCAAACTTTAAAGTGCTACATATGTGTCCATTGTTAACTATAATTAATAATCATCATCATCACCATAATAATATCTAACTGCTGACTATAATAGAAAGCTTGAATGACATTTCTCTTAAATTCAATAGAGACATAAAAAAATAGTCTAAAAAACAGAAGTATATCAGAAACAGGAGTCAAAGCAGTGCAAAGAAAAAAAAACTTTACATCAGTCAAAAACTTTACCACCGAATACTTAGAAGCAGAGAAATTCAAGGAGATACAGTACCTAAAGGAGGAGAATGGTCAGCCACCAGAAATGTGAAAGTTCAATCAAGTGAGAAGCAGAAAGCTTGTACATTATTAATATAAAGAATGACAGAAGACTTTCTGAAGCCCAGTTTCTTTGCAAACTTGAAGACAGAGGAACGACCCAACTGAAGGGCCCAAGTGCTTCACTGTGGTGCATGAATCATGAGCAAAGCATTTGATCATTTTCCTTCAAACAATAGGCTGATCCTATCTTTTTTTTAACAGAAGGCATCATGTATCCATTACCAAAAGATGAGAATATGGACCCTCTCTAAACACAGTCCAGTTATATCTTTATGTCCTTTATACACAGCATTCACAAAAAATATTTAAATGTACTTAGAAGAAAATAATACATTGACTGAGAAACAAGAATAGTATTCCAAAAACATCTCACGGGTCTAAAGAGCAGATTCTAACAATTCAATAATTATTGAGCAAGCTACCTGAAATATTTGCAACATTTATTGCAGTATTACATTTGTTATGTTGATTATCGAAAGTTTATGGCTCAGTTCTATACTTAAAATTTATTTATATATTGTCAACATATAAGACCCAAGTGTAGTGAGAACTCTAAGAGTATTTGCTAACCACATGTAAAACTATTCTCTTTTTTAAAACATACCAACACGGTAATGTTAAGAACAATTTTAGAGGTAGTGTGAAGTAATGATTAGAGTGCTGACTTTGGAGCTTGAACCAGTAGATAAAAGTGATACTTAACAATACTTTGGTCTCCGGGCAAAATATGAGCATAAAGCTATAAAGAAGAAAGCCATGGTACAATTTTTCAGACTGTCTGGCACCTTGAAATCAAAGCTCTGTGGTAAGAGTACATTTCAAGCAATTAAGAGCTACAAAATGTTTAATTTATACTTTACAGATACTTAATTCATACTTTCACACAATCTTAATTTCTACTTTTGGAATTGTAAAAGAACGTAATAGATTTAGAAAGTATCTTATCAAGAACTAATACAATATTAACAAAACAAAGGGTCCATCAGCTGAAGGAAGTTATAGAAAGAGTTTCCAAGAAAGGAGGATGAGGATTGATAGACATTTTCTGAAAACACAATGAGCACCTAAAAAAACCCTGCAGAAATACTTTTGCAACAAGCAGACATCACTTCACCAAATAATAGTAAAGGCTGACAACAGATAATATGCACCATTGGATTTGTTGAATGTCAATGAGAACAGTCTAACTCTGGGTGAAGCTTGTGAAATCACCAAGGTCCAAGGATGGAAACTAAAGCCCCCCCACCCCGTGGGTAACTTCTGTATGAACTTTGCAAGCAAATGTTGACAAAGAAGCATCACAGAAATGATCAAGTCATGTAGCTTTGTTTGTTTACAGTGATGATGCAGAACTAGGTCATTACCATTAGAAATTACATGAGTTATTCTCCAGGAGACCTGATTTTGTGATCATTGCAGATTATTCGTGGAAATTGTAGAACATGTACGAAGCTGTTTTTTTTTTTGTTCAGTTACTAGGTTTTTGCTATTCCATCCTTTCCCAATTGCTATTCCAACCAACAACTTCTTCAGGGATTTGAACTTAATTCAGCCAACATTTATTAATCATTTACTATTTAAAGAGCGCTCTGTTTAAGTCCTGAGGGCAAGTAGAAGAATTTAGATGAGATCTAGCTCCTGTTCCTGCCTAGCTTTCATTGTAGGAGGATCAAGGCACATGGACATAGAAATACTAATAATATGCAGAAACTGTTTAGAAAGGTTTAAAATGAAATGTGAGGTATGCCAGAAATGCTGCTGTTGAAAGGAAGATCAGGAAAATCTACAGGGAGGAGGTGATTTTGTCTTTGTGGAGTAAGAATTCAGTTGTAGAAGAGGAAAGGGAGAACATTCTACACCTAGGGAGGAGTTCAAAGTAAGGGAGAGGGAGACCAGCATGTTTGAGATGAGGCAGCTTTTTGTGTTCAGGGATACAAGCTTGTAAGGTGGCAGTAAAATGAAAATCCATTCAGACTAAGGGATGGTTTTGTGTTTTATCCTTTCATAATGTGTTGGTTATTTTCATGTGTAGTTAATATCTTTTTCTTTGGTTTATATCAATTTTTCCTACCCACTTAAAAGCAAACACCTTGAAAGGCCATTCTTTGCAATTCAGTAAAGTGAATTAGCAGGATTCTCACTTGCAACCCATTATACATCGCTCTCTGTTCACTCATCTAGTGATCATGGCACTGCCAACTATTTTTTAAAAAAGCCTCTGGTGAAAGAACGTTAATTTCAAGTGGTCTGCATAGGAATTGAGTAGAATATGTTTCTTTACCAACTTGATTAAAATACTGTAACTTAATTTTATTTCTTTTCAGCACCAAAAAAGAATCAAATGGATCAAAATGACAACAGGTAATTTTGAACTGAGTTGTTTCTGTTCTTACTCTTTAATTGATATATTTAATGATGTGGGTTTTTTTTTTGTAGATTTAGTTTCAGACATGGTACACCTGTTAATAGCCTAGCTGAAAAATTAGTACTCTGGATGACCAATATAGGTAAGGCCATTTTTTGTTACTTTGTATCAACCTTACAATTAACAAGTAGAAAGACACACTTTTCTGCCCTAGAATCTACTTTAATTAGTACCTGCTGTTTCTTTGCCAGAAGTGAGGAGCGTAGGAAAGGGAAGGGCTTTTAGTTAGTCCTTTCTGGGAGTGTTCCATAGAATTGAGATAATTATAGAATATAAAGCATAATATAAAGATCTACTTACTTAGCAGAAGGACACTGCTATTTTTCCTTGATGTTCTCATAGTCTTCTATAATCCCTGGGAGGCATAACAACTTTGAAGGCCACTCTTTGTGGTCAAGGAACCTTCCTGTGATTATGATACCAATTAACTTTTGCACTGTTGTAATGGTTATGGTAAAAGCTGTGCTTAGAAAGGAGACCAGTAAGTGTTTTGTATTCACATTTGAAGTGATTGACCCTAGGGATCAGAATATTTCTAGTATCTCTGTTATTCCTGAGCCTTCTTGTTGGAGGATACTGTTGTAATTTCTAAAGTTAACATTCACCTGGATGTTAGGGAAGGTAGAGAAGGGTGATCCAGTAAGGGAAAGGGGGAGTGAAGTGAGATGAGTACTGAACCTTGTGGTTTATAGGAGATAACCTTCATTTTTCTAGTTAGAGAGCTTTTCAGTTGGACACAAACTTTAATCCCCCTTGGAACTGTATAAGTGACAGTTTTGCACAATTTTTAATGGAAAGTAAATTCAAGACATTTTAGAAGGTTTTAAGATTCTCTTTTTAAAATGTGAGAAAACCAAGTAGGAAAGTAAAAACTATACTAACTGGCATTAATATAATATAAAAAGTGTTTAAATTTAAAAACAGTAGCAAATACCCATTTTGCCTTTTTTTAATTGAAGTTAATTTGCTTGTATGGAAAGTCCCCTGAAACTCACTCCAATATTTATAGTTCTCTATCCCCCTCCTACTCCTCCCTTCCCCCCAAAAGCACAGTAGTCATATAAGACGTCCACTCCAGGGGAGAAACGACCATGTAAAGAACTGCTGATGTCTTATCTCTCTGTGAGAGATCTTCTGCAGTATAGTTTGAGAGATCTTCTTGATTATAGATAAGAGGCTGAGATAAGCATTAGGTTTTATATTTTACTGAAGTTATTTATTTCCTTTTTCATCTTCGTAAGGGTTCACCTTAAGGGATTTGGAGTCTCTTCCTTTTGGAGTTGCTCTTCCTATCAGAGATGCTATTTATCACTGCCGAGAACAGCCTGCTTCAGATTGGCCAGAAGCTGTCTGTCTCTTGATTGGGCGTCAGGATCTTTCCAAACAGGCCTGTGAAGGGAACTTACCAAAAGGAAAATCTGTGAGTACAGTCACATTGCTTTTTATTGAACATAATTGCTGGTTGGTATATAAGAGTGTCATTCAGTTATAATTTTAAAATAACATACATTTTTAAATAGCCATTTAGGATTATTGTCTATATTACAGATACGACAAATTTTCTATTTTAGTGAAAATGAGTACTTCTTGAGTTTGAACAGGGAATTATATGCCCAATAAGGAAAATTCTAAGAACTCTGTACTGCTGTCATTAGCCTTTTCTTTGTTCCTGAGTCAACAGGACAGTGGGGTCCGCAAAGCATTTGCACAGTGTGGTGCAGAGTCATGGGGTTTTAAGACTTGAAGGAATCTGAGAGATCTTCTGGTCTGACTCTTTCATTTTGGGGAAAAAATGGCTCAGAGAGATTAGGTCTAGTGACTTGCTCAAGGTCGAGTAGGTTCTTAGGGTATAGGAGGACAGCTGGAAGAATCCTCCCAGGGTTTGGTCCAACACCTTCATTTTACACAGGAGGACTTTGGCCCCAGAGGCTGAGGGACTCTCAGTTTCACCCATGGCATAAGTGTCATATAGCTTAGGACCAGTGGTCTTGCCACAGGCTGTGAACCTCTTGTGACCAGGGACTGAATTTACCTTTCTTTATATCTGTAGTGCTTTAACTTTGTACTTGGTGCTTAGTGGCGACTTAATGAATATTTATGGATTGATAGTGCCTCCTTTTCTAACTTTATCTCACCTTATTCCTCTTTCCCTACCTTAGACTCTAAATACTTGCCATTACTCAAACACAACTTGTAATTTTTCCTCCTCCATGGCTTTGCTCACTAGCCATCAACACAATAGCTCTGCCTTTTGAAATTCTCTAATCATCTTAGTTAGAAGTGATTTCTAACTTGTTTGAACCTCCATTGCACTTTATTCCTCTCTTACACATTTTCATATTCTGCTTTATATTATACCTGTTTATGAACATATCTCCTATGTGCCCTTGCTTCCCTTTCTTCCTCCCCCCAAACCCCCAACTGTGTAAGTCTTGAGGACAGAAATATCTGTCTTTTATATTTTCATCCCCACAGGACCTAGCTTAAGTATTTTGTTTATAGGAGTACCCAGCTATTTGGTAGGCCTGGAACTAAATTCCAGGACATTTGACTCCATTCTCCTATTATTTTGCTACTAGTTGAGTATCACAAGGCATTAGCTTGAGCCTGTATATGAAGTATAAAGTTAGTATTCAGTCATTTATCTTTCATACTTTCCTTTGTAGATAACTTGTTTTAAATTTTAAATAAAAAAAATCAACTTAGATTTACAAAAATTTTACCCTTTAAAAAGTGAACTTCAGCTGTAGATAGTCCTCACTTAAGTGGATTGTAAAGCGATTTTTACGAAATGTAAATTTGCCAGTGGAGGTGGGGAAAAAAGGTTGGAAGGGGTTGCATAGACATGTAGGGGCTGGACGTAAACACAAACAGGAGAAGATGGGCAACACAAAGGGTCCAGACCCTTGGACAGGTGGAGCCAGGCAAAGATCTCCTCTCTCTCGGCACCATGCCCCTGATCATTGGTTTTCTCTCCATGCCTCAGTTCTACTTTTACTTGGAGGCATTATTTTTGTTTGTGGAGTGAGATGCAGAGCACTGAACCTAGGGACAGGAGCAGAAAGAGAAAGAACAGTACTCTATTTCCCCCTCTTATTACCTTATTTTTTCCTTTTATAAATTTATAACCTCCACTAATAGATGTTTTATTGTAGCATGGAGGTGACTATAAATTTTCAAAGGTATAATGGCAGAGTACCAGGTCTGGCAGCTTTTATCTTTGTATCCTTGGTGCTTAGCACATTGCCTGGCACACAGAAAGTGCTTCATAGCTTTTTGATTGATTAGAATCCACACTTTCTCTTGAAACTCATCTCAACTTAATCACCACTTCCTGTTACTGACAGAATGAATAGATGGATGGGTGGATGAATAAAAAGCATTTATTAAGAACTTCCTATATGCCTAATGTCTTGCCAGGATTTAATATAATTACTAGTGAAAATCAATAATAATGTAGTAATAGAATATTATAGGTCATTTTATAAATAAGGAAAGAGTTCCAGAGATGTGAAATAGTTTGCTTAATTATAAAAATAAAATTAATTTTGTAAGTATAGATTAATTTTACTTGGAGCATTTCCTCATGAGCTAACTTAAGAAATTATCTGTTTCATATAATACTTTGACTTTTTTTTTCTTTTTGGCAGATTAAACTTAGAATTACAAAATCTTAATGTGACCTTTATCATGCTCCATTTTTATAGTATTTAAAGGATACCCTGTTTAATGATAGTTTTTTTTTTTAAAGAATATGCTTTTTAAAATTCGCTTCTTTAAATTATACTAGTAAGTTACATTAAGGCACTTTCAGCATCTTACATAGTGTAGAGAGAGGATACAAAAAGAAATAAGAGGTGGCAGTTCATTTAATAAGCTTTCCATTAGAGGATCTGTCCTAGGCCAGTTTCTGAACCTCTGAGATTAATTATGTAGATTTATGTTGCCTATATCATCAATGGAAATTGCTCGTAAATAAGTTCTGTTTCCTTTGTGTTTAGCTCAATGGTCATTTGAGGATAATGCACACTTAACTTCTTAACTGCAGTTTCAACAGTTAATCCAAACATAGATATTTCCTACTATGACCAAAGCAAAGTTATAAATTCTTTGATATTTCTGTGCTGTGATACATTTGCTGTTAAGAAGAATGATACCAACTTTGGGCAAAACTCTAAGGCAATGTGTTAAATTGGAAAGCTACTGCTTGCTATACTGCTTTTGGGGGAGAAAGAGAAGGCATCTTTAAAATTATTTTGAATAGCCTTTTAAAGTAATTTGGACACACCATACCAAAAAGACTTTCTAAATTAATTAAAAGGATAAATTTATTAGATGCTTACGAAAACAGGTAAAGATAGAGAGTAATCAGTCATACCTTAAATGATCCTTTAGTAGTTAAACACTCAGAATAAAGTGAATTAACAAATAAGCAAAAATGCTTTTGTTCTTTGTGTATTTTTCAAGTCTTTATGGAGTTCTGCTGCATATGACTTTTTCTTTCTTTGCCTCAGGGGTAGTCAATCTTGTTCTAGTCAGATTGATTTCACTTTATATTACTTCAAAGAGGTCTTTTCCATATTTCTTTATATGCTTCTTATTTATAATTTTTAAAAGTACCATAGGATTGTTGGTGATAGTTTTCCGCTTCCAGGAGCCAAGATGGTGGAGTAAAAAAAGATAGTCGCTCTCACCCTCCCCTGTCAGCCTCTGAAAACCCAGAAAATATCACCCCAGAAAAAAAACAAACAAACCCAGGAACAGCTGAACTAGAAGAGAGATGGGGAGGAGCAGTGCAACACCCCAGCAAACAGGTCTCCCAGTGCCTCAGTGGAAATAAGGGAAGCAGCACTACAAAGGGCCCCAGGCAGATAAGCACCCTGCAGCATTCATCTGAAAGGAGCTGAAGAAAGCAACCTAGAGTCTTCCTAAAGTCCAGGCCTTGCTGATTCCAGCCCAACACCAGGTAAGCTGTCAGAACCCTACAGCCTCCAACTGTTAACCAGGAAGAGATCCTGGTTGAGCAGGCAAACACCAAAACCTGAACCTCCAAGTGCCTCAGTGAGGGTGGGGGAACCACTGGAAATCAGCTCAGAAAACCACCAGGTGCCTTGGCACTCTACCACAAAGGAATCTCCCAGTGCATTAGCAAAAATGAGGGAGGCAGCATTGCAAGGGGCCCCAGGCAGATAAACACCCTGTAGCACCCATCTAAAAGGAGCTGAAGAAAGCTAAAGGAAAGGAAAAGCAGGCAACCTAGCATTGCCTGAAAGTTCCAGCCTTGCTGATTCCAGCCCAACATGAGGTAAGCTGCCAAAACCCTACAGCCTCCAATTGCCAACATAAGAGGCCCCAGCACACAAAGCCAGTGACCAAGACCTAGGCTCCCAACACAAGAAGCTTGGGTCAGTGCCCTCTGTTCCCCAGCAGAAGAGCTCAATCCCTTTAAAGGCCAGGGAATAAAGAAACACAATGAGTAAAAAGAAACATACCATAGATTCATATTATGAGAAGAGTGAAGATCAAGACAGAAATTCTGAAGAGGACAACATTGTCAACAAACCCACATCTGCAACATCAAAAGGGAATATGAACTGGTCTGAAGCCCAAAAAACCTTAGAAGAGCTCAAGAAGGATTTTAAAAGTCAAATGAGAGAGGTAGAAGAATCCTTAAAAAATACCATTGGCCAATTGGAAAAAAAGTACCCTCAAGAAAACAAGTCCCTAAAAAACACAGTTGGCAAACTGGAAAAAAAAAGTACAACAAAGAAAATAAATCCCTTAAAAATGCAATTGGCCGATTGAAGAAGGAAGTACAAAAATTAACAGAAGAAAACAATCTGTTAAAAACTAGAATTGGACAAATGGAAATTGATGACTCTATGAGAGAGCAAGAATCAGTCAAACAGAAACAAAAAAATGAAAAAATAGATGAAAACGTAAAATACCTCATTGGTAAAACAACCGATGGAAAATCGATCCAGGAGAGACAATTTAAAAATTATTGGACTACCTGAAAATCATGATGAAAAAAAGAGCCTGGACAGTACCTTTCAGGAAATCATAAAGGAAAATTGCCCTGAAGTCCTAGAACCAGAAGTGAAAATAACCATAGAAAGAATACACCCATCACCACCTGAAAGAGATCCCAAATTGACAACACCAAGGAATATAATAGCAAAATTCCAAAATTACCAGATGAAAGAGAAGGTGCTGCAAGTAGTCAGAAAGAAAGAATTTAAATACCATGGAACCACAGTCAGGATTACACAGGATCTTGCAGCTTCTACATTAAAAGGCTGCAGGGTGTGGAACATGATATTCCATAAGGCAAATGAGCTTGGAATGCAGCCAAGGATCAACTACCCAGCAAAAATGAGCATGATTTTTCAAGGGAGGAAATGGATATTCAACGAAATAGAGGACTTCCAAACTTTCCTGATAAAAAGACCAGAGCTCAGCAAAAAATTTGATCTTCAAGTACAAGATTCAAGAAAGACATGAAAAGGTAAATGGGACAGAAAGATACAAATGTTTTTAATAAGGGCGGACTGTTTACTTCCCTACAAGGGAAGATGACATTTGCAACTCTTGAGAACTGTATTGTTATTACACCATGTTAAAGGAATACACATAAAGGGGGTTGATATTAGTTGACTTTGATGTAATGATAAAAAAAAATCTAATCAAGTGGGTTAAATGGATCCAAGTAAGTGAATTAGTCTGATCTTAGAAAATGTACTGAGAAAGGAGGAGGCAGACAAGTGTAAATTACATTACAGGAAAAGACAGAAAATCCTATTGCAGCAGAGGGAAAGAAGGGAGGGGGGTGAGCATTGTTTGAACCTTACTCTCATCAGAGTTGGCTCAAGAAGGGAATAACACAGTCAGTTGGGTATAGAAATCTAACTTGCCTTATAGGCAGTAGTAGGGAAAAGCTGAAAGAAAAGGGAGGGGGGAGAGAAGGGAGGGAAGAGTAAGGGTAAATGGGAAGAAAAGGGAAAGGGATAATAGAAGGGAGGAGAGACTGAAGAAGGGGGTGGTCAAGAGCAAAACACTAGTGAGGAGGGAAAAGGAGAAAGGAGAAAGAAAAGCATAAATGGGGGATGAAGGATGGAGAAAAACACATAGATAGTAACCATAACTGAAAGTTGAATCGCTTTTTTTTTCTCTTTTGTTGAGTTTTGTTTCCTCTTTCTGATGGTTCCCCCTATTGGTTTTGATTTTTACTTACAACTTCACTAATGTGAAAATATGTTTAATAGGAATGTAAATGTATAGTCTATATCAGATTGTGCGCCCTCTTGGGGAGGGTGGTGGGAAGGAAGGGGGAGAAGAATTTTAAACTCAAAAGCATATGGAAGTGATTGTTGATAATCAAAATAAATTGAAAAAATTTTAAAAAAAAGAAAAATATTTTTGGTGATAAACCATTATATTCCATTGCATTGATAATAATGTGATTTCTTTAGCTGCTCTCTGATTTTGGACTTTTTTTTTCAATACAGTAGTGCTCAAGATTTTCATATGGAGAAATTCTTTTTTTTTTAAATTTCATTTCAGTATCATTTGAATTATTTGACTGAAAAATATGCCTAGTTTTTGATTTAGATTATATTCAGACATAGAGCTGTCCAAAATAATTGTACTGTTCTGCAGTCCTGCCTGCATTGTATTAGTGTGCTTGTGGGCAGGGCCCCACAGTCATGCCACTGCTGGATTTTATAATCTTACGCAAGATGATGTCTAAAGATTGTCTTGATTTATATGTCTGTAATTAGAGAATTTGAGCGTCTTTTAGTGTGTTTACTAACAGTTTTTATTTCTTCCTTCATAAATTGTCTTTGGGAAATTCCCAGTATGGAATCTCCCTCCACTAAGATAACTGTGCAAATCACCTGCAACTTTTAGTTTTAAAGAGTTGCCTATGGGCACTGAGAAGTTAAGGATTCTGATTATGGTAATATAACTTAGCATGTGTTAGAGACAGGACTGGAAACTAGATCACTGATTTAAAATGAATCTACTATCCACTAATCTTCATTGCCTGTTAATTTCTTACAGTTTTTTTTTAAGTAGAGTTTTATTGAAACCTTTGGTTTTATATTGCCTAGATTTCAACCTGTATCTTTTTTCCCTAATTCCTCCCAGAGGGCCATCCCTAATAACAAAGAGTAACCTTTAAAATTGTTAAGACTCTTTAAAATGGTTAAAAGTCTTGAGTCTTTTTTTTAAATCAGCTTATGGATTTATTTCTTTTACTTCATTTCAGTTGAATTGACGTTTGCTCTGATCTTGTATACATGTCTTTCTCTATTTTGTTTTTTTTTCTGCATTCTTAGGGTAAAAAATTTGTTTATTAATTTTCTCAATGATATAAGTATTCAGTGTTATGAATTTATTTCTCAGTATTTCTTTGATAGATTTTGATGCTGATATGGGATCTGTTATTATCCCAGATGTAATCTGCTATAAATTTTTTATTGTCCTCTTTAACTACGTCTTATTTAATTTCATTTTTGCCTAGACCTTTTATTCATCATGTTATTTACCAGTTGTTTTATTACCATATATTGCATACATATAACATATAAGATTTGTTTTTCTGTCTTTGTGACTTAACATATGATCAGTGTTTATGTGTCCTAAGTGCCGGGGAAAAAAAGTACAGTGTTTATTCTCATTTTACTCCATAGATCTATTAGATCTCATTTCTTTCCTTTAAAAAAAATTCTTGCTTAGCTATATTGTTTTTCTTTTCTTTCTTTTTTTTTATTGGATATATCATTTCCAGATAATGAGGTATTAAAAATCTGTTAAACAGACCATAATTTGCTCAGTCCTGTTGATGGACAGATAACTCTTTTGTTTCCAGTTCTTAGAAAGTTAATTTAGAAAAGGATTTTATAGCGATTTGGCTTCTTTTATGATCTATTTTGACACAGGCCAAAATTTTTATCCAAATCTGACTTTTATTAAACTTCAATAAGTTCTGTAATTGTGTTCTTACCTTCTACTATTTTTCCCTAGAGGTGCCACTCTGTATAAGTTCGGGCAAGTTAAAATCTCTCACCATTAGTTTCTTCCTCTCTAAAATGGGGTTAATGATAGCATCCGCCTCCCGGGGTTGTTGTGAGGATCAAATGTGATACCATTTGTAAAGTATTCTGCAAACCTTGAAGTGCTAGCTATTGTTATTATTATTGTTATTTAAACTCATTGCTGATAGCAATAATCATTGAATGAGATTTAATTTTAGAGAAGAAAGTTTTATTAAGGGTTATAAAGGTTTCACAAGAGTGTTTAATATCTTTTCATATGCTTATTTTAAAGGCCCCACTACAAGGAGGCTCCGACCTAGCTCTTCAGTCTTAGTTCAGGATACCCTCTTTTACATGCTGTCTCTTCCAGGTTGGCCTGTTGCACAGCTTGAGCTCCAGGTTTGGATTGGGCTGTACCTTTTGCTTGTCCAGCCTTTTAGAATTCTGAATTGCCTTGAAAGCATAGTCTGATTCTGGGACTTATTACTGCAGATATAAAGAAGAGCAAGAATAGGGTCCTGGCCCTCAAGTAGCTCACCTTCTAAAGGGATGGACAATGTTCAAGAAATTGTGCATTTGAGATTTGTACAAAGATAGATGTTCACATTATTTTCATATACACATATATGCCTTTTTCTTATGTGGTTATGTAAGATATAAACGGATAGTAATCTCAAGGGGAAAGATGATGATTGAAATAATAATAGTAGTAGAAAACTTTTATCTAATGCCTACTGAGCACTTTATAAATATTGTCTAATTTGATCTTCATATTAATTAACCCTGGAAGATAGGAGTTATTATCTTCATTTTACAGATGAGGAAACTGATTGAAACAGGTTAAGTGATTTGCCTAAGGTCACACAGCTAGTAACAATATGATGTAATATGATAAGCTTTTATTTAGTACCTAGCTAGGTGGCGCAGTGGATAAAGCACTGGGACTGGAATCAGGAAGACTCGTCTTCCAGACTTCAAATCCAGCCTCAGACAATCACTAACTGCGTGACCCTCAACAAATTACTTAACCTTGTTTACCTCAGTTTCCTCATCAGTAAAAGGAGCTGAAGAGTATCTTTGTGAAGAAAACCCCAATTGGGGTCACAGTCAGACAGGATTGAAAAACAATTTAACAACAACATGAGCCACTGTGCTACATGCTGGGTATACGAATAAGAGAGTCCTTGCCTTTAAGGAGCTTACAATTTAATAATGGAAGACACTACACAAAAGAAAGCTAAAAAGAAGCAGAGGCTGTGACAGAGGATGCCTAGAGCTGTGATGTGTTGTTCTTGTGGAGTCAAAACCAAGCAGTTCAGCTGGTGGAAAATGAAAAGAAAAAAATTCTGAGCCCTCTTTAAAGGGAGGTTGTGGGAAGAGGTCTGGGCTTTGCCTTCCAGCTTCTAATCAGAGGGGAGAGACAACTGAGGGTATTGAGGAGGTGTTGAGCACCAAGGCTGAAACAGTCTCTATGATGATGAGACTTCTGGTGATGAGCTTATCCTGGAGGGAGCATGATATTCCTGGGGTGGAAACCAAGCAGAGCCAGGAGATGGAGTGTAGGGTGTGAGGAATAATAAGAAGACTAGTATCATTGGATTATAGAGTAAGTGTCAAGGAAGAGTAGGGTGCAATGAATATTGGAAAAGTAGGAAGGGGCCAGTTTGTGACGGGCCTTAAAAGCCAAAAAGAGGACTTTATATTAAATCCTGGAGCTAACGGGAAACCACTAGAATTTTTTGATGGTGGTAGGGATGACATAGTCAGACCTCTGATTGGGGAAAATTACTTTGGCTGATGAGTGGAGGATGGATTGGAATGAGGGGAGAATAGAGACGGAATCTAGATGAGAGAGGTTGGAAGCCTTAACTAGGGTTGTCCCCTGTGTGGCTAGAAAAAAACTACTTCTAAAAGCATTTTTTTTCTCTTTTGTTGTTGAAATCTGTATAGTGCTCATGTGTCCTGAATGCTCAGTAAATGCTTATGGACTGACTCTCACATTGTGCTGTTCCCATTGAGTCTGTTGCTCAGGTGCTCTCATCAGATGTGCCTTCTGGAACTGAAGCAGAGGAGGAAGATGATGGGATGAATGATATGAATCAGGAAGTCATGTCGCTAATATGGAGTGAAGATTTAAGGGTCCAGGAGGTCCGAAGACTTCTCCAAAGTGCTCATCCTGTCCGAGTCAATGTAGTGCAGATGCCAGAAGTTAATGACCATGAATACATTGAAGAAAAAGAAAACAGGCAAGTGAACTTAACAGTATTCTGTCAGCCATTGCTTACACCCAGTCTTTCAAATTTGAGTTTTAACTGTAGTTCTTTAGCTTAAAGTATACAAATTTTTTAGTATCTCTTCATTAATGAAACGTTTTAAGGAAATATCATGTCTTTTAGAAGTTCATGCTAGTCATAGCACACTGTTAATCTACGCAAAATATCCTTTGGTATTCATCGAAATATTTCTAGGAAGCCAGATCATGCCCCTTTTGAGGTATAGTGGAGTTTACTTTTTTTTTTCTTTTTAGGCAGTTGGGGTTAAGTGACTTACTCAGGGTCACACAGCTAGTGCTAGTAAGTGTCAAGTGTTTGGTCTGAGGCCAGATTTTGAACTCAGGTCCTACTGACTTCAGGGCCAGTACTGTATTCACTGCGCCACCTAGTTATCCCTGGAATTTACTTTTTTTTTAAAAAAAATTTTATTAATTTATTTTGATTTATCAACAATTACTTTTGAGTTGAAAATTTTTCTCCCCCTTCCTCCCCATCACCCTCCCCAAGATGGCGCACAATCTAATATAGGCTATACATTTGCATTCCTATTAAACATATTTTCACATTAGTGAAGTTGTAAGTAAAAATTAAAACCAATAGGAGGAGCCATGAGAGGGAGGAACCATCAGAGACAGGAAACAGAACTCAACAGAAGAGAAAAAAAAAATGATAGCCATTCAACTTCCATAGTTCTTCCTTTGGATGTGGATAGAAGCCATTGATGAACTCCCTAGGAAAAAATCTCCAGGACCAGATGGATTTACATGCAAATTCTATCAAACATTTCAAGAACAATTAATTCCAATACTATGTAGCCTATTTGGGAAAATCAGTGAAGAAGGAGTCTTATCAAATTCTTTTTATGATACAAATATGGTGTTGATGCCTAAACCAGGAAGAGTCAAAATAGAGAAAGAAAATTATAGACCAATTTCTCTAATGAATGTAGATGCAAAAATTTTAAACAAAGTACTAGCAAGTGGATTGCAGCAACTTATCACAAGAATAATACACTATGACCAGGTAGGATTTATACCAGGAATGCAGGGTTGGCTCAATATTAGGAAAACTATCAGCGTCATTGAGCATATCAACACCAAAATCAACAGAAACCACATGATCATCTCAACAGATGCAGAAAAGGCTTTTGATAAAATACAACACCCATTCCTATTAAAAACGCTAGAAAGCACAGGTATAATTGGAGTCTTCCTTTCTTTTTTTAATTTTATTAATTTATTTTGGTTTATCAACAATCATTTCCATAGGCTTTTGAGCTGAAAATTTTTCTCCCATTTCCTCCCCCCCATCCTCCCCAAGAGGGCGCATAATCTGATATAGGCTTCATATTTACATACCCATTAAACATGTTTTCACATTTCTGAAGTTGTAAGTAAAAATTAAAACCAATACAAGGAACCATCAGAAAGATGAAACAAAACTCAACAGAAAGTAAAAATAAGTGATAGCGATTCGACTTCCATACTTCTTTCTTTGGATGTGGACAGCATTTTCCATCACAAGGCCTCTGGAGATGTCTTAGATCCTTGTAATACTGAGAAGGGTTCAGTTTAACAATCTTAGTCATTGCATAACGTCGCTGTTACTGTGTACAAAGTCCTCTTGGTTTTGCTCACTTCACTCAGCATCAGACCATATACATCTTTTCAGGTTTTTCTACAGTCAACCTGTTCATCATTTCTTATAGCACAATAGTATTCCATTAGATTCATATACCACAACTTGCTCAGCCATTCCCCAGTTGATGGGCATCCTCTCAATTTCCAAGTCTTTGCCACTACAAAAAGAGCTGCTATGAATATTTTTGTACATGTGGGTCCTTTTCCCATTTGTATGATCTCTTTAAGATATAGCCCTAGAAGTGGGTATGCGCATTTTTATAGCCCTTTGGGAATAGTTCCACGTTGTTCCCCAAAATGGTTGGATCGTTTCACAACTCCAACAACAATGTATTAGTGTTCCAATTTTCCCACATCTTCTCCAACATTTATCATTTTCCTGTTTTGTCATGTTGGCCAATCTGACAGGTGTGATGTGGTACCTCAGAGTTGTTTTGATTTGCATTTCTCTAATCAATAACGATTTAGAGCATTTTTTCATATGACTATAGATGGCTTTAATTTCTTTATCTGAGAACTGTCTGTTCATATCCTTTGACCATTTATCAATTGGGAAATGGCTTGTGTTCTCATAAATGTCTTAATTCTCTATGTATTTTAGAAATGAGGTCCTTATCAGTGAGACTGGTTGTAAAAATTCTTTCCCAATTTTCTACCTTCCTTCTAATCTTAGTTGCATTGGTTTTCTTTGTGCAAAAACTTTTCAGTTTAATGTAATCAAAATTATCCATTTTGCTTTTCATAATGTTCTCTATCTCCTGTTTGGTCATGAATTCTTCTGTTCTCCATAGATCTCATAGGTAAACTATTCCTTGTTCTCCCAGTTTGCTTATAGTATCAGCCTTTATATCTAAGTCATGAACCCATTTTGACTTTATTTTGGTATATGGTGTGAGATTTGGGTCTATGCCTAGTTTCTGCCATACTCTTTTCCAGTTTTCAGAGCAGTTTTTTTCAAAGAGTGGGTTCTTATCCCAGAAGCTGGGGTCTTTGGGTTTATCAAATCATAGATTACTGTAGTCATCAACTACTGTGTCTTGCATCTTTAACCTATTCCACCACTCTTATTTTTTAGCCAGTACCAGGCAGTTTTGATGATTGCTGCTTTATAATACAATTTAAGATCTGGAATTGCTAGGCCACCTTCCCCTGCATTTCTTTTCATTAGTTCCTTTGATATTCTGGACCTTTTGTTTTTCCAAATGAATCTTACTATTTTTTCTAACTCTATAAAATAATTTCTTGGTAGTTTGATTGGTATGGCACTGAATAAGTAAATTAATTTAGGTAGGATTGTCATTTTTATTATATTAGCTCGGCCTGCCCATGAGCAGCTGATGTTTTTCCAGTTATTTAGATCTGATTTTATTTGTGTGAAAAGTGTTTTGTAATTCTGTTCATAGAGTTCCTGGGTTTGTTTCGGGAGGTAGACTCCTAAATATTTTAAAATGTCTACAGTAAGTTTAAATGGGATTTCTCTTTCTATCTCTTGCTGTTGGGCTTTGTTGGTAATATATAGAAATGCTGATGATTTATGTGGGTTTATTTTATAGCCTGCGACTTTGCTAAAGTTGTTTATTATTTCAGGTGGTTTTTTACTTGATTCTCTAGGATTCTCTAAGCATATCATCATGTCATCTACAAAGAGTGATAGCTTTGTTTCTTCTTTGCCTATTCTAATACCTTCAATTTCTTTTTCTTCTTTTATTGCTAAAGCTAAGGTTTCCAGTACAATATTGAATAACAGTGGTGATAATGGACATCCTTGTTTCACCCCTAATGTTATTGGAAATGCTTCTAGCTTGTCCCCATTACATATAATGCTTATTGAAGGTTTTAGATAGATGCTATTTATTATTTTAAGGAAGACTCCAGAGTTCTGCTTCTGGGAGCCAAGATGGCGGAGTGAAAAGGTAGTTGCTCTCATTCTCCCCTATCAACCTCTGAAAACCCAGAAAAAAAAAAACCTGGAATGCCTGAACTAGAAGAAAGACGGGGAACAGCAGTGCAGCAGCCCAGCAAATGGGTCTCCCAGTGCCTCAGCCAAAATAAGGGAGACAGAACTACAAGGGGCCCCAGGTGGATAAGTACCCTGCTGCATTCATCTGAAAGGAGGTGAAGAAAACAACCTGAAGGCTTCCTAAAGCCCTGGCCTTGCTGATTCCAGCCCAACACCAGGTGAGCTGTCTGGAGCCCTTCAGCCTCCAATTGTGAAGAAATCCTGAAGCCCAGGTGGTAGAGCAGGTAAACACCAACACCTGGACCTCCGAGTGCCTCAGTGAGGGTGGGGGAGGAGGGGGGAGAGGTGGAACCAGTGGAAACCAGCTCAGAAGACCACCAGGTGCCTTGGCACTCCACCGCAAAGGAATCTCCCGGTGCATTAGCAGAAATGAGGAAGGCAACACTGCAGGGGGCCCCAGGCAGATAAACACCCTGTAGCACCCATCTAAAAGGAGCTGAAGAAAGCTAAAGGAAAGGAAAAGCAGGCAACCTAGAATTGCCTGAAAGTTCCAGCCTTGCTGATTCCAGCCCAACATGAGGTAAGCTTCCAGAAACCTACAGCCTCCAATTCCAGCATAAGAGGCCCAGCACAAAGCCAGTGACCAAGACCTAGGCTCCCAACACAAGAAGCTTGGGTCAGTACCCTCTGTTCCCCAGCAGGAGAACTCAATCTCTTTAAAGGCCAGGGAATAAAGAAACACCATGAGTAAAAACAAACATACCATAGATTCATATTATGAGAAGAGTGAAGATCAAGACAGAAATTCTGAAGAGGACAACATTGTCAACAACCCACATCTGCAACAAAAAAGGGAATATGAACTGGTCTGAAGCCCAAAAAGCCTTCTTAGAAGAGCTCAAGAAGGATTTTAATAGTCAAATGAGAGAGGTAAGAGTCCTTCAAAAATACAATTGGCCAATTGGAAAAAAAACACTGAAGAAAACAAGTCCCTAAAAAACACAATTGGCCAATTGAAGAAGGAAGGGCAAAAACTAACAGAAGAGTACACTGAAGAAAACAAGTCCCTAAAAAACACAATTGGCCAGTTGAACAAGGAAGTACAAAAACTAACTAGAATTGGACAAATGGAAACTAATGTCTCTATGAGAGAGCAAGAATCAGTCAAACAGAAACAAAAAAATGAAAAAATAGATGAAAATGTAAAATACCTCATCAGTAAAACAACCAACCTGGAAAATCGACTCAGGAGAGACAATTTAAAAATTATTGGACTACCTGAAAATCATGATGAAAAAAAGAGCCTGGACAGTATCTTTCAGGAAATCATAAAGGAAAACTGCCCGAAGTCCTAGAACCAGAAGGGAAAATAACCATAGAAAGAATACACCCATCACCACCTGAAAGAGATCCCAAATTGACAACACCAAGGAATATAATAGCAAAATTCCAAAATTACCAGATGAAAGAGAAGGTGCCGCAAGCAGCCAGAAAGAAAGAATTTAAATATCATGGAACCACAGTCAGGATTACACAGGACCTTGCAGCTTCTACATTAAAAGACCAGGGCATGGAACATGATATTCCTAAGGCAAAGGAGCTTGGAATGCAGCCAAGGATCAATTACCCAGCAAAAATGAGCATCATTTTTCAAGGGAGGAGGTGGATATTCAACGAAATAGGAGACTTCCAAACTTTCCTGATAAAAAGACCAGAGCTCAACAAAAATTTGATCTTCAAGTACAGGACTCAAGAAGGACTTAAAAAGGTAAATGGGACAGAAGGATACAATATGTGTTAATGGGGGGGGGCTGTTTAAACACCTACAAGGGAATATGAGACTTGCAACCCTTGAGACCTGTATTGTTATTACACCTTGTTGAAGGAGTATACATAAAGAGGGTGGATATTACTTGACTTTGATGTAATGATTAAAAAAAAATCTGATCAGGTGGGTTAAATGGATCCAAATAAGTGGATCTATCTGATCTTAGAAAATGTACTGAGAAAGGAGGAAGCAGACAAGGGTTAATTACATTACAGGAAAAGACACAAAATCCTGTTACAGCAGAGGGAAAGAAGGGGGGAGGGGAGCATTGTTTGAACCTTACTCTCATCAGAGTTGGCTCAACAAGGGCATAATATAATCAGATACAGAAATCTACCTTGCCCTATACGTAGTAGGAGGGAAAAGGGGAAAGAAAAGGGAGAGTGGATAGAAGGGAAGAAGCAGTAAGGGTAAATGGGAAGAAAAGGGAAAGGGATAATAGAAGGGAGGAGAGACTGAAGAAGGGGGTGGTCAAGAGCAAAACACTAGTGAGGAGGGAAAAGGAGAAAGGAGAAAGAAAAGCATAAATGGGGGGTGAAGGATGGAGAAAAAGGCATAGATAGTAATCATAACTGTGAAAGTTCAATGGGATGAACTCTGCCATAAAACGGAAACGGATTGCAGAATGGATTAAAAAACATAATCCTACAATATGTTGTTTCCAGGAAACACATTTGAAAAAGAGTGACACACACAGGGTAAAGGTAAAAGGCTAGAGCAGAATATATTATGTGTCAGCTGAAGTGAAAAAAGCAGGGGTAGCAATCCTGATCTCAGACAAAGCAAAAGCAAAAATAGATCTAATCAAAAGAGATAAGGAAGGAAACTACATCCTGCTAAAAGGCACCATAGACAATGAAGTAATATCATTACTAAACATATATGCACCAAATGGTGTAGCATCCAAATTCTTACAGGAGGAGTTCAGGGAGTTAACAGGAAGAAATAGACAGCAAAACTATACTAGTGGGGGACCTGAACCTCCCCCTCTTGGCACTAGATAAGTCTAACCACAAAATAAACAAGAAAGAAGTTAAGGAGGTGAATAGAACATTAGAAAAGTCAGGTATGATAGACCTCTGTAGAAAACTGAATGGGATAGAAGGGAATATACTTTTTTCTCAGCAGTACATGGCACATACACAAAAATTGACCACGTACTAGGGCACAAAAACCTCACAATTCAATGCAGAAAAGCAGAAATATTAAATGCATCCTTTCCAGATCATGACGCAATAAAAAATTATATGTAATAAAGGGCCATGGAAAGATAGACTAAAAAATAATTGGAAACTAAATCATTTAATCCTAAAAAATGATTGGGTCAAACAACAAATCATAGAAACAATCAATACTTTCATTCAAGAGAATGACCATAATGAGACAACATACCAAAACCTACGGGATGCAGCGAAAGCAGTTCTTAGGGGAAATTTTATATCTCTGAATGCTTACATAAATAAAATAGAAAAAGAGGAAATTAATGAATTGGGCATACAACTAAAACACCAGAAAAAGAACAAATTAAAAATCCTCAACTAAACACCAAATTAGAAATATTGAAAACCAAGGGAAAAATTAATAAAATTGAAATTAAGAAAACTATTGAACTAATAAAACTAAGAGCTGGTTTTATGAAAAAACCAATAAAATAGATAAGCCTTTGGTTAATTTAATTAAAAAAAAGAAAGAAGAAAACCAAATTACTCGTATCAAGAATGAAAAGGGCAAAGCTACCACCAAGGAAGAGGAAATTAAAACAATAATTAGGAATTATTTTGCCCAACTATATGCCAACAAATTTGACAATCTTAGTGAAATGGATGCATATTTACAAAAATATAAGTTGCCCAGATTAACCGAAGAGGAAGTAAAATACTTAAATAACCCCATCTCAGAAAAAGAAATTGAAGAAGCCATTGATGAACTCCCTAGGAAAAAATCTCCAGGACCAGATGGATTTACATGCAAATTCTATCAAACATTTCAAGAACAATTAATTCCAATACTATGTAGCCTATTTGGGAAAATCAGTGAAGAAGGAGTCTTATCAAATTCTTTTTATGATACAAATATGGTGTTGATGCCTAAACCAGGAAGAGTCAAAATAGAGAAAGAAAATTATAGACCAATTTCTCTAATGAATGTAGATGCAAAAATTTTAAACAAAGTACTAGCAAGTAGATTGCAGCAACTTATCACAAGAATAATACACTATGACCAGGTAGGATTTATACCAGGAATGCAGGGTTGGCTCAATATTAGGAAAACTATCAGCGTCATTGAGCATATCAACACCAAAATCAACAGAAACCACATGATCATCTCAACAGATGCAGAAAAGCTTTTGATAAAATACAACACCCATTCCTATTAAAAACGCTAGAAAGCATAGGTATAAATGGAGTCTTCCTTAAAATAATAAATAGCATTTATTTAAACCTTCAGCCAGCATTATATGTAATGGGGACAGGCTAAAAGCATTTCCAGTAAGATCGGGGGTGAAACAAGGATGTTCATTATCACCATTGTTATTCAATATTGTACTGGAAACCTTAGCTTTAGCAATAAGAGAAGAAAGAGAAATTGAAAGCATTAGAATAGGTAAAGAAGAAACAAAGCTATCTCTCTTTGTAGATGACATGATGATATGCTTAGAGAATCCTAGAGAATCAAGTAAAAAACTACCTGAAATAATAAACAACTTTAGCAAAGTCGCAGGCTATAAAATAAACCCACATAAATCATCAGTATTTCTATATATTACCAACAAAGCCCAACAGCAAGAGATAGAAAGAGAAATCCCATTTAAACTTACTGTAGACATTTTAAAATATTTAGGAGTCTACCTCCTGAAACAAACCCAGGAACTCTATGAACACAATTACAAAACACTTTTCACACAAATAAAATCAGATCTAAATAATTGGAAAAACATCAGTTGCTCATGGTAGGCCGAGCTAATATAATAAAAATGACAATCCTACCTAAGCTAATTTACTTATTCAGTGCCATACCAATCAAACTACCAAGAAATTATTTTATAGAGTTAGAAAAAATAATAAGATTCATTTGGAAAAACAAAAGGTCCAGAATATCAAAGGAACTAATGAAAAGAAATGCAGGGGAAGGTGGCCTAGCAATTCCAGATCTTAAATTGTATTATAAAGCAGCAATCATCAAAACTGCTTGGTACTGGCTAAAAAATAGAGGTGGATAGTAAATATGCAAGACACAGTAGTCAATGACTATAGTAATCTATTATTTGATAAACCCAAAGACCCCAGCTTCTGGGATAAGAACCCACTCTTTGAAAAAAACTGCTGGGAAAACTGGAAAAGAGTATGGCAGAAACTAGGCATAGACCCAAATCTCACACCATATACCAAAATAAAGTCAAAATGGGTTCATGACTTAGATATAAAGGCTGATACATAAGTAAACTGGGAGAACAAGGAATAGTTTACCTATCAGATCTATGGAGAACAGAAGAATTCATGACCAAACAGGAGATAGAGAACATTATGAAAAGCAAAATGGATAATTTTGATTACATTAAACTGAAAAGTTTTTGCACAAAGAAAACCAATGCAACTAAGATTAGAAGGAAGGTAGAATTGGGAAAGAATTTTTACAACCAGTCTCACTGATAAGGACCTCATTTCTAAAATACATAGAGAATTAAGACATTTATGAGAACACAAGCCATTTCCCAATTGATAAATGGTCAAAGGATATGAACAGACAGTTCTCAGACGAAGAAATTAAAGCCATCTATAGTCATATGAAAAAATGCTCTAAATCGTTATTGATTAGAGAAATGCAAATCAAAACAACTCTGAGGTACCACATCACACCTGTCAGATTGGCCAACATGACAAAACAGGAAAATGATAAATGTTGGAGAAGATGTGGGAAAATTGGAACACTAATACATTGTTGTTGGAGTTGTGAAACGATCCAACATTTTGGGGAACAACGTGGAACTATTCCCAAAGGGCTATAAAAATGCACATACCCACTTCTAGGGCTATATCTTAAAGAGATCATACAAATGGGAAAAGGACCACATGTACAAAAATATTCATAGCAGCTCTTTTGTAGTGGCAAAGACTTGGAAATTGAGAGGACCCATCAACTGGGGAATGGCTGAGCAAGTTGTGGTATATGAATCTAATGGAATACTATTGTGCTATAAGAAATGATGAACAGGTTGACTGTAGAAAAACCTGAAAAGATGTATATGGTCTGATGCTGAGTGAAGTGAGCAAAACCAAGAGGACTTTGTACACAGTAACAGCGACGTTATGCAATGACTAAGATTGTTAAACTGAACCCTTCTCAGTATTACAAGGATCTAAGACATCTCCAGAGGCCTTGTGATGGAAAATGCTGTCCACATCCAAGAAAGAAGTATGGAAGTCGAATCGCTATCACTTATTTTTACTTTCTGTTGAGTTTTGTTTCATCTTTCTGATGGTTCCTTGTATTGGTTTTAATTTTTACTTACAACTTCAGAAATGTGAAAACATGTTTAATGGGTATGTAAATATGAAGCCTATATCAGATTATGCGCCCTCTTGGGGAGGATGGGGGGGAGGAAATGGGAGAAAAATTTTCAGCTCAAAAGCCTATGGAAATGATTGTTGATAAACCAAAATAAATTAATAAAATTAAAAAAAGAAAGGAAGACTCCAATTATACCTGTGCTTTCTAGCGTTTTTAATAGGAATGGGTGTTGAATTTTATCAAAAGCCTTTTCTGCATCTGTTGAGATGATCATGTGGTTTCTGTTGATTTTGGTGTTGATATGCTCAATGACGCTGATAGTTTTCCTAATATTGAGCCAACCCTGCATTCCTGGTATAAATCCTACCTGGTCATAGTGTATTATTCTTGTGATAAGTTGCTGCAATCCACTTGCTAGTACTTTGTTTAAAATTTTTGCATCTACATTCATTAGAGAAATTGGTCTATAATTTTCTTTCTCTATTTTGACTCTTCCTGGTTTAGGCATCAACACCATATTTGTATCATAAAAAGAATTTGATAAGACTCCTTCTTCACTGATTTTCCCAAATAGGCTACATAGTATTGGAATTAATTGTTCTTGAAATGTTTGATAGAATTTGCATGTAAATCCATCTGGTCCTGGAGATTTTTTCCTAGGGAGTTCATCAATGGCTTCTTCAATTTCTTTTTCTGAGATGGGGTTATTTAAGTATTTTACTTCCTCTTCGGTTAATCTGGGCAACTTATATTTTTGTAAATATGCATCCATTTCACTAAGATTGTCAAATTTGTTGGCATATAGTTGGGCAAAATAATTCCTAATTATTGTTTTAATTTCCTCTTCCTTGGTGGTAGCTTTGCCCTTTTCATTCTTGATACGAGTAATTTGGTTTTCTTCTTTCTTTTTTTTAATTAAATTAACCAAAGGCTTATCTATTTTATTGGTTTTTTCATAAAACCAGCTCTTAGTTTTATTAGTTCAATAGTTTTCTTAATTTCAATTTTATTAATTTTTCCCTTGGTTTTCAATATTTCTAATTTGGTGTTTAGTTGAGGATTTTTAATTTGTTCTTTTTCTGGTGTTTTAGTTGTATGCCCAATTCATTAATTTCCTCTTTTTCTATTTTATTTATGTAAGCATTCAGAGATATAAAATTTCCCCTAAGAACTGCTTTCGCTGCATCCCGTAGGTTTTGGTATGTTGTCTCATTATGGTCATTCTCTTGAATGAAAGTATTGATTGTTTCTATGATTTGTTGTTTGACCCAATCATTTTTTAGGATTAAATGATTTAGTTTCCAATTATTTTTTAGTCTATCTTTCCATGGCCCTTTATTACATATAATTTTTTATTGCGTCATGATCTGGAAAGGATGCATTTAATATTTCTGCTTTTCTGCATTGAATTGTGAGGTTTTTGTGCCCTAGTACGTGGTCAATTTTTGTGTATGTGCCATGTACTGCTGAGAAAAAAGTATATTCCCTTCTGTCCCCATTCAGCTTTCTACAGAGGTCTATCATACTTAAGTTTTCTAATGTTTTATTCACCTCCTTAACTCCTTTCTTGTTTATTTTGTGGTTAGACTTATCTAGTGCCAAGAGGGGGAGGTTCAGGTCCCCCACTAGTATAGTTTTGCTGTCTATTTCTTCCTGTTAACTCCCTGAACTTCTCCTTTAAGAATCTGGATGCTATACTTTTTGGTGCATATATGTTTAGTAAAGATACTACTTCATTGTCTATGGTGCCTTATTAGCAGGATGTAGTTTCCTTCCTTATCTCTCTTGATGAGATCTATTTTTGCATTTGCTTTGTCTGAGATCAGGATTGCTACCCCTGCTTTTTTTTCTTCAGCTGAAGCATAATATGTTCTGCTCTAGCCTTTTACCTTTACCCTGTGTGTGTCACTCTTTTTCAAATGTGTTTCCTGGAAACAACATATTGTAGGATTATGTTTTTTAATCCATTCTGCATCCGTTTCTGTTTTATGGCAGAGTTCATCCCATTCACATTCACAGTTATGATTACTATCTGTGTCTTTTTCTCCATCCTTTTCCCCCTGTTTATGCTTTTCTTTCTCTTTTCTCCTTTCCCTCCCCCCACTAGTGTTTTGCTTTTGACCACTGCCTCCTTCAGCCCCTCCTCCCTTCTATTATCCCTTTCCCTTTTCTTCCCATTTACCCTTACTGCTTCTTCCCTCCCTTCTCTCCCCCCTTCCTTTTCTTTCAGCTTTTCCCTACTACTGCCTATAGGGCAAGTTAGATTTCTGTAGCCAACTGATTATGTTATTCCTTTCTTGAGCCAAATCTGATGAGAGTAAGGTTCAAACAGTGTTCACCTCCCTCCCTTCTTTCCCTCTGCTGTAATAGAATTTTGTATCTTTTCCTGAAATGTAATTTATCCTTATCTGCCTGTTCCTTTCACAGTACATTTTCTAACATCATATTAATCCACTTATTTGGATCCATTTAACCCACTTGATCAGATTTTTTTTATCATTACATCAAAGTCAACTAATATCCACTCTCTTTATGTATACTCCTTTAACATGGTGTAATAACAATACAGTTCTCAAGAGTTGCAAGTGTCATCTTCCCTTGTAGGGATGTAAACAGTCCGCCCTCATTAACAACATATTGTATCTTTCTGTCACCTTTACCTTTTTATGTGTTTCTTGAATCTTGTACTTGAAGATGAAATCTTTTATTGAGCACTGGTCTTTTTATGAGGAAGGTTTGGAAGTCCTCTATTTCGTTGAATATCCATCTCCTCCCTTGAAAAATCATGCTCATTTTTGCAGGGTAGTTGATCCTTGGCTGCAATCCAAGCTCCTTTGCCTCATGGAATATCATTTTCTATGCCCTGCGGTCTTTTAATGTAGAAGCTGGAAGGTCCTGTGTAATCCTGACTGTGGTTCCATGGTATTTAAATTCTTTCTTTCTGACTACTTGCAGCACCTTCTCTTTCATCTGGTAATTTTGGAATTTTGCTACTGTATTCCTTGGTAGTTGTCAATTTGGGATCTCTTTCAGGTGGTGATGGGTGTATTCTTTCTATGGTTATTTTCCCTTCTGGTTCTAGGACTTCAGGGCAGTTTTTCTTTATGATTTCCTGAAAGGTACTGTCCAGACTATTGTTTCATCATGACTTTCAGGTAGGCCAGTGATTTTTAAATTATCTCTCCTGGATCGATTTTCCAGATCGGTGTTTTACCGATGAGGTATTTTACGTTTTCATCTATGTTTTCATTTTTTTGTTTCTGTTTGACTGATTCTTGCTCTCTCATAGAGTCATCAATTTCCATTTGTCCAATTCTAGTTTTTAACAGATTGTTTTCTTCTGTTAATTTTTGTACTTCCTTCTTCAATCGGCCAATTGTATTTTTAAGGGATTTATTTTCTTTGTTGTACTTTTTTTTCCAGTTTGCCAACTGTGTTTTTTAGGGACTTGTTTTCTTGAGGGTACTTTTTTTCCAATTGGCCAATGGTATTTTTTAAGGATTCTTCTACCTCTCTCATTTGACTTTTAAAATCCTTCTTGAGCTCTTCTAAGAAGGTTTTTTGGGCTTCAGACCAGTTCATATTCCCTTTTGATGTTGCAGATGTGGGTTTGTTGACAATGTTGTCCTCTTCAGAATTTCTGTCTTGATCTTCACTCTTCTCATAATATGAATCTATGGTATGTTTCTTTTTACTCATTGTGTTTCTTTATTCCCTGGCCTTTAAAGGGATTGAGCTCTCCTGCTGGGAAACAGAGGGTACTGACCCAAGCTTCTTGTGTTGGGAGGCTAGGTCTTGCTTGGACACTGGCTTTGTGTGCTAGGGTCTCTTATGTTGGCAGTTGGAGGCTGTAGGGTTCTGGAAGCTTACCTCATGTTGGGCTGGAATCAGCAAGGCTGGAACTTTCAGGCAATGCTAGGTTGCCTGCTTTTCCTTTCCTTTAGCTTTCTTCAGCTCCTTTTAGGATGGGTGCTACAGGGTGTTTATCTGCCTGGGGCCCTTTGCAGTGCTGCCTCCCTCGTTTCTGCCAATGCACTGGGAGATTCCTTTGTGGTAGAGTGCCAGGTCACCTGGTGGTTTTCTGAGCTGGTTTCCAGTGGTTCCCCCACCCTCACTGAGGCACTTGGAGGTCCAGGTGTTGGTGTTTACCTGCTCTACCATCTGGGCTTCAGGATCTCCAGGGCTGTAGGGTTCTGACAGCTTACCTGGTGTTAGGTTGGAATCAGCAAGGCTGGAACTTCAGGAAGACTGTAGGTTGCTTTCTTCAGCTCCTTTCAGATGAATGCTGCAGGGTGCTTATCTGCCTGGGGCCCTTTGTAGTGCTGCTTCCCTTATTTCCACTGAGGCACTGGGAGACCTGTTTGCTGGGCTGCTGTACTGCTCCTCCCCATGGTTCTTCTAGTTCAGTTGTTCCAGGGTTTTTTTCTGGGGTGATATTTTGTGGGTTTTCAGAGGTTGATAGGGGAGAGTGAGAGCGACTACATTTTTATTCCTCCATCTTGGCTCCCGGAAGCGGAAGTTTTGGAGTTCCCTTTTGAAAAGCTGAATTCCGTATTTCCCTGTTGATTACTTAGAAGTAAATACAAACACATATACACATAGTGTGGTCTTTGTAATCTATTTATGCTGTAAAATATGTTGGTCAGTTCTCACTTGTGTGTAGATTTGAGTACTTGCTATACCAGATGGTCTAATGTTAACCCAAGCAAAATTATTTTTTTCCCCAATATACTGACATAGAATTACAAGATCACATCATCAGCAAGATGGCAAAGTGGTTGTTTTCTACAAACCTCTCCGTCCTAAAAATCTCAACAAAGTACATATGTGCAGCTATAGAGTAACTAAAGGAAATACCACACAAAGAAAAGCCTCACAAAAACTTAGACAATGAAAGATACTTAAAACTTCTGTCAGCATCTCCATCCCTAGGCAACTCCCTAGGCAAATCCTACATTGAATTTGGTGCAGGTGCTGTAAATGCTATAAAATCAGGCTGTGGGAATTCCTGCCGTTCTTTGTAGTTATCATCTAGTGTGAACCCCACTGGACATATCACAAGGACAGAAGACAATGATCCTGTTCAGCCACATGAAAAAAATATTTTAGAACTGGAGGAAAAAGGAAGCAAGAGTGCATTGTCACTTGAGGTCAAGCAGTTAGGGCTTCTGTGCCTGAAGAAAGAGAACTAGAAATCCAGCTGTGGTCAATCTTCTCCCCACACTGTTTATTCTGGACAAGGAACCAGCCAGGCTGCTACACTCTACAACATAAGGAGGTTGATATTCTAAGGCCAAGTTGTAGGGGTCTCTGCAGCTGTTTAAGGGGTATGTGCCAAGAATGAGTAGTAAAGCTATTACAAATAGAAGAAAGAGTCAGGAAGACTCTTTGATGAGATGCCCAGTATAAATATAGCTCCTAAGAAGATAAACTAACAAGGAAATGTGTAAAAACTGAAAGTAAAATGAGTAAAGATATAATAAAGACCATAACAATCTCAGCAAGTTTAGCATAAAGGAAAATGAAGCAACAATGTCTAATCAAAGAGTTCTTTGGACCCTGTAGAGATCATAGAGCTATAGGGAAAAAAAACCCAAAAAACCTCTAGAATTGTTCAAAACTGACATAAAACTTTTAAAAGAAGAAACAAAGCCTTTAAAAGTCTCCCTTAGACTTTTGCAGATCCCATGAATTTAAATACCATCTTTATGCAAATGATTCACTGCTCTGCCTAACTAGGTCTAATACCTTCTCCTGAGCCTCAGCACCACATTAACAGTTTCCTGTGGGACATTTTAGCTAGATGTTCTGGAGATATCTGAAGCTTATCACCTCCAAAATGGAACTTACTGGTTCTTCCCTGCCAAATCTTCCCATTGTCTAAACTTCCTTGTTTCTATCCAAGACACCACCAGTCTTCAAGTCTTCCAGGTTTATCATGATGGCATTATCTAGGACGCGTTACTCTTTCATTCCATATATCCCTTCATTTCCCAAATCTTGCCATTTCTACCTCCATAACTTCTCTTTGCATCTAGCCTCTTCTCTGTACTCTCGTAGCCACCACCATATTTCAGGTCCTTATTGCCTCTCTCCTAGATTGTTGTAACAAACTTCTAATTGGTTTCCTTGCTTTAAGTTTCTCCACATTGCAGTCCATCTTACACATTGCTACCAAAATGATTTTCCGTAAGTGCAGATTTGACTCCCATACTTAACTGCAGTGGTTCCCTCTTGCCTTGAGGCTAAAATATAAATTCCTCTGTTTGTCTTTTAAAGACCTTCATATTCTCTTCCAGCCTTGCTGTACAGCCTTATTGGGCATTACTGTCCTTCCCACACTCTGCAGTCTAGCCAGACTGGACTTCCCTGTATTCTTTATCTATCCTTCATTTTGCTTCTCCATGCCTTTGCACTGTTCACTCCCTCTTTTCCTCTGTCTTACATAATCCTTCTCTTCAAGATGTAACTCAGACTTCACCATCTCTATGAAACCTTGTGCTCTCTTTCTCAAATTACCTTGTATTTATCTCTTTTGTATGTATCCTCTATATTTATCCCATATGTGCTTATCAATATATATGCTTGCTGTTTTCCTTATTTGAATAAGGTCTTTGAGAGTAAGAATCATTTCTTTTTTTTTTCTTTTTTGTTGTATTTGTAGCAGAAATGGCTAGCACAATGTCTGACATGTAGCAGATTCTTTATAATGCTTGTTGATTGAAAATTAGGTCAGAATTCAGAGTTCTTACTGCAGAACTAAAGACAGGCTGCAAATAGGAAATTTCCAGCACACAGAGAATCTCTCCAAAGTATAGCTCTTAAAGTGTGTGTGACAGATTTAGAACATAGAAATACAGAAGTGGTAGAAAATTTGTCAGAAAAAAGAGTCAGAGACAGTAATTAAAAAAAAAAAGAATTATGTGTAAGCCAGAAGCATTGACCTTTACAAAATAAATGTGAAGATTAGAGGTCTCCCAAAAGATTCTGAAGGCACTGAGAGTGGTAAATAAAAAACCATGAACATCTTCCTTTAGGAAATAATATAAGAAAACTTTCCATAATGTTTGAACAGGAGAACAAAATGCTAATTGGTGTCAATCTATGGTTTCAGAAGAAAAGCCCACATTTGAAACTCTTATTGAATTTCACAATTTCTTTACTAAACAACACATTTGCACATAACCAGGAGGAGGGGTATAGTCTTTCAGACATGGTTGATATGTTAGTTTTGTGGAATTTTTTTTTAAGTATTTGTTGCAAGGTATGGTTAATAAAGTATAAGTGGATAAATGAAGAAATTAATGCAATATAAAATAAAAAGCCATCTATAACAAAAAGCAGTTCTCAGATATTTTTACTGTATTCCATCTTAACATTCCTAGGGTGCCTTTCTTTGTATACCCTGTACTTAGCATAGTGCCTGGCACATAGTTGATATTTAATAAATATTGATTGACTAACTGGCCCAGTTCAAACACACTGGCTTTCCCAAAGCTTGTCTGCATAGCTTTTACCCATTCCATGATAATCTTTTTTTTCCAACATAACAAGTTTTCTAAAAGGAAAGGATATTTTTCAAGACAGAACTCTCAGTATTTGTGAAGAGGAGAAGTTAAGAAAGAGTGGCAACTTGAGGGGGACGAATAAGTACAAGAAGTGAGGGATGCTCTATTGACAAATGCTCCGACACTCCAGTATGAACTCTTACAGCAGATGTCCTTTAACATAGGAAATGCTGAGCTGCATCTAATGTGACTGTAAAGAATTTTTCACAATTTCAGGGTGTTTTAACTTTCATAAAATTACATCTAATTCTTGTACAGCTACAGTATGTGCTATATAGTAGGTATTCAGTAACTGTTTGTTAGTTGATCTTTTCTCCTTTTCCAATTTTGTTCTAATTATTTCTCCCCTCTTAATATACTTCTGCCATCATTCCAACTAGGCTGTTTCTGATACACAATGTTAGTGAAAAAGCTATCCTAGGCCGTGTTCCAGCCTGTGAGGGACCTTTCTGAGTCTTTTTTTTCATACAATGAAAATCTTAGATTTACATGATTTCTGAGGCTTATTGAATCTCTAAAAATTTAAAAACTTGTAAGGTTTCTGACCCTGTCCCCAGTATATATCACCTGACCTTAATGGCACATTCAGATTGGGCAGTATTTTGATGCCATCCCATGACAGTTTCAGTATACAATCCCTCTGAATGGATTGAAAGAACAGATGTAGCATAAAGAGATATATGATTTTAAAGATATTTTATTTTTGGAAAAACAGAATCTCATTTTTATTTGAAGAACAGGTTTCAGGATCCTGAGATACTTATTTAAGCAGTGTGTCTAATTTATAAACAAGTTTTATTTTAAAAGATTATTTCTAAATCAGTTACTTGTAATACATCTTGCCATAGAAACAATGATTAAAATGGTAAAGTCCTAGGATAGCTCATGAAAGCTCATTTTATCTGTTATGTAGCTGAACAATGCTAAGGGCACATAACTATCCTTCATAACTCAGTTGCTGTGTGAGAACTCACAGAATATGTTTTCCTCTAATATAGTGGTAGCAATAAAGGTGGCCATTCTCTTTCCTTCTCTCCTGTGCCAAATCAGAGCAGTGTTTTTTCCTGAGTTCCAGTCCAGAAGAGAAGGCAAGCGGGCCTAGGAGTCCTCAGCAGCAGGGACAGAATTTCTGGGTGTCCTTAACAGTAGTATAAAAGGAGGATTTTCAGGAGGAGGAGGAGGAGGAGTAAGTTTATTGATAAGATGGCCCTTTGTAAGTAAGGAATATTCATAAACTGAGAACTACCAAAGCACTTTTCCTTTACTTTAGTAGCTGAAATAAAACTTCATCAAAAGCTCAAAATGAGGAAATAAAACTTTCCAGTATTTAGGGTGCTCAATGTGTGCGCCTAGAAACTCATACCACCATTCTTGAGATTTTTCATTACATTTTACCTTTACTCTTCCTTAGTCTTGAAGTTGTTTATGTGTATGTTATTCCCCCTGATTACATTGCCAGCTACTTGTGTGCTATATATTTGTATTCTCAGTACCCTTTGTGTAATTTGTTGAATTTAACTGGGTCTATTTGTTTGAACCCTTATAGTATGTGAGAATTAAGGAAAAACAATATATCTTTAAGACTCTTAGAATATATCTCTCTGTGAATACTGGAGGTTAATTTGGCTTATAGGCTAGATGCTTTTCACTCAGTAGATGTGGGCAGAAGAAAAATGGGTTATTCTCTACTACAGAGTATATGAATGGCAGTAAGGATATTTTGGTAGGACGTCTGATTGTCTTATAAACTCAGGAAAATATTCCTTTCACGTTGTGAGCTAACATCTGGTTGAGTTACATAAAATAGCCCATTCATGTGGGATTTATAGTATTGTTTTTTGCTTTTTAACTTTTCATACCTACCATTACTTTTTATTTTCATCATAGGTTGCTCCAGTTGTGTCAGCGAACTATGGCACTTCCCTTGGGGCGAGGAATGTTTACTTTGTTTTCATACCATCCAGTTCCAACAGAACCGTTGCCTGTTCCTAAACTGAATCTAACTGGTATGTTGTTGGTGCAGAAGGCAGAAATAGGAGCAGTGGGTGGAAGTTGCAAAGACATAAAAATAATCTTAATGTAAGGGAAAACTTATTAATGATTAGAGCTATTTCAAAGTCAAAATGGGAAGTAATTCTTTCCCTTGAACTAGAGTTCACCAAACAAGGGGAGATGACCATTTATGTGTTGTAGTGTGTGAAAAATGCTTATTCAGGTATAGTTTGACTAGTCAAAATTGCTATTGAAGTCCCTTGCAACTCTGATATTCTGTAATTGTCATTTAAGTTGTAGGCCTCATAGAAGTGATAAAAAATTATAAACAAACATGTCCCAAAGAGTTCTTTTGGAATAAATTGGATTGAAAACAAAAGAAACACATTTTCATTTTTTTCCTTTATGACACACATTATGTTTTGTGTGAAACAACTTTAGCATTTATTAAATAAAGTGATGAAAAAACATCAGGTAGAGAATACAAGTCCATCTCTCATTTGTGTATTATTTAATATTGTTAATTTAAATACAAAAGACCCATTACAAAACAAAGAATTTCTGAAATGGCTCACATTTCAAAAGCATCCTTTTTACTTTATGATAGTATTATATTGTTTCATGGTAATGACGAGTAATGATGAATGACTTGTCTACAGAGTTCAGACAGTAGGGTAAAAACATTTTTTAGGAACAATTTAAAACCCAGTACCAAAATGGTTATATTTTAAGAAAAATGCTTTCATTATTATCTTCAATAAAATATTTATATTATTTATTTCTAGAGGCTTAACTTGTGTAATTGTACAGTAGTATACTTTCTCAGCCTTAATTAGGAAAATTGAGACCCAGCACTGTACTTTATTGTTTGATTAGATCGATATAATATTTGATAAGTAGTTATTAAATACCAGTTTAACTCATTTTACTGCCTTTTTACTGCCCATACAGTGACAGTTTTCTTAAATGTTATTTTTGAACTTAATTATAAAATTTGCTTTCAAGCCTACTTCAGACTTTATCACTTTTATGTGGTGCTTTACACAGTGTGATGTTAATTTTCTTTACTTTAGCCTGAATACTTATTCATGCTCTTAAAGGATATTAGACTGTTAGTAGTAGAAGCATGGAATAGAGCCTAAAAGGAAAAAAAAAGGGAAATTCAACATTGGTCCTCTGATGACAGACAAACAGATCACCACTAGTCCCATTTTTGAAAACCTCTTTAGCTTAAAAGGTTGAGTAGAGTTTGTGCTTCACTATCATAGCATTTGAGAGCCTGTGATTACAGCTTACCATGGTGAGGCATCAGTGAAGGACTGTACAGCATTAAGCATAATAATGACTCTTAAGATTCAATGAATGACCTAATCTCAAAAAACCTAATGCACACTCTTTTCTGCTAGTGTCTAAAGGTAATTTAAAGTACTTAGAGTAATCCAGACATAGACACAGATACACCACTGTGCTATAATTAAGCTAAAAAGTTTTTCCATACGTAGTTGTTTTGCAGAGATCTTTTCCTCATTCAAAATGCTGTTTCTCCTTTAATACCTATACCTGATATTGTATTTCCTGTCTGCAGTGAAGATTCATGATAACACGTGTGGAATTTCACTGATTTCATTAATCACGTATAATATTGTAAACTATCTTCTTGGCTCTGACATAGATCTTAACTCTACTGGTGAAATGTCTTGATGTTTGGTAGGCTATTTTAAAGGTCAAATTTCTGAATGATAGAGTATTCATGACAAGATTCACATGTAAGAACTTGTCACCAATCATAGAATATTCCATGTGTTTCAACAAAAGGGAGCCTTTTTAGTTTAACTCTCTCTTTGCCCCTGATTTTAAAGACAAGTTAATTAATTTTTATTGATTTTTATTTTTGAAGGCTTACAGAACCTTAACATGAATTTAAGTATTAAAGAGTCAGTAATATAGGACATTAAGAAGTCTGTGCATTATGGAGCTAAATTTAGCTATATAGCTTCTGTTGAGTATTTTTTATTTTCCATTTTTAATGTTAAATTTTATTTTGCTGGATAGGACGGGCTCCTCCTAGGAACACAACTGTGGACCTTAACAGTGGAAATATTGATGTGCCTCCCAACATGGCATGTTGGGCTAGCTTTCACAATGGTGTTGCTGCTGGGTTAAAAATAGCACCTGCTTCCCAGATTGACTCAGCTTGGATTGTCTACAACAAGCCAAAGAATGCAGAATTGGCCAATGAGTATGCAGGCTTTCTTATGGCCTTAGGCTTAAACGGGCATCTTACAAAGCTAGCTACGCTTAATATACATGACTATTTGACCAAGGTGAGTATCTGAATTTGAAAGAGAGAAGCTTTAGCATCCACTTGTATTTTCTGGCATAGAGTGTGCAAAACTGGATTATCTTTAAGACTGCTGTATTGTTTGACTCCTAGAGTTTATTGTGAATGCAGTATTTAAGAATTAAAGATGTATTTTCTCTCTCATAAGTTCTTTTTTTATTCTTAATCAATTCACTGTTTTAGGGCCATGAGATGACAAGCATTGGACTGCTACTTGGTGTGTCAGCTGCTAAACTAGGCACAATGGATATGTCAATTACTCGGCTTCTCAGTATCCACATCCCTGCTCTCTTACCTCCAACTTCAACTGAACTCGATGTCCCTCACAATGTTCAAGTGGCTGCAGTAATAGGCATAGGCCTTGTCTATCAAGGGACAGCTCACAGGCATACTGCAGAAGTTCTGCTGGCTGAAATTGGTAAGATCTTATCTGGTCTTTATTAGCATATTTCTTCAAAATCAAAATTAAAATAATGGTAAGATTAGAAAAATTAAGATAAGTAAGAGGTTTAGTTGAGAATGAAACAGTTCTAGAACTTTTTTCTTACACCAAAAGTAGTCAACAAACATTTAGTAAGCACTTAGTATATACCAGTCACTGTCTTAAGTGCTGAGGATGCAAAAAAAGGTAAAAGACAGCCCCTGCTCTCAAAGTGTATTACTGTTGCTAAAGTAGCAGAGTCTTGTGACTATAACATATATATATATACATATATATATATAAAACTATATATAATATGACTCTGTGTGTGTGTGTGTGTGTGTGTGTGTGTATAAACTATAACTATAATCTTGTACTATAACACAGAAGGAAAGTGATGTACCGGACAGAAACTTGTTCTTGGAGTCAGGAAGATTTGGGTTCAACTCCTGTCTCTGACAAATAACTGAATATGTGACTTATAGCAAGTCGATTAACCCCTCAGTTCCCTAGTCAACTCTCTAAGATTCTAAATTATAGAGCAGTTGCTTACCTATATTGAAAAAATGAATTTCCTCACCAGGAGAGCACAATACTAATGAAATCATAGTTCCTTTCTCCTTTCTCCCGTGTATAAGAATATACAACCTAATTTGTTTACAAGTGTTAACCTGTGGTATCCATCTTAAGATGGATATTATAAGGAGGTAAATGTGGTATCATCCAAGCAATCCATTGTTGTACTTTTCAAAATCACTTTGAAATAATGGCAGCTAAAATGTATAATTTTATTAAAAGTACATAGTAGCTTTCTAGTCTTCTTATACTTTACACCTTGGCCCTTCTTTCTTTCCCTTTTCCCCCACTGTATTCTTTTTGATCCACTGACTCTGGCCTCCTTGCTATTTCTTGAGCAAGATAATCCATCTTCTTACTCCAGGAGTTTTTACTGGCTGCCCTGCATGCAAAGAATATTCTCCTTCCTCATCTCTGCTTCCTAGATTCACTGACTTTAAGTCCTAACTGAAATACCACCTTCTCGAGGAAGTCCTACTGGATTCCTCTTAAGTCTAGTGCCTTCCAATCTCTGTTGATTATTTCCAATTTGTTGTATTTTGTACATGATTGTTTGCATGTTGTCTCCCCTATTATTTGAGGGCTGGGACTATCATTTGCCTTTCTTTGTATCCCCAGTGTTTAGCCCAGTGCCTGGCACATAATAGGTGCTTGGTAAATGTTTCTTGATTAACTGATGGCTTATTCTTTTTACCAGAATATATCTGACCAAAAGGCAATAATAACTAAAAACGTGACTTCAGATTTGCTTTAAGCTTTATATTCTTAAGTTCTGATTTTATCATTTTTTACTAGGAATTATTTTAGCTGAAGTTTGTGACATACTAAATTATGAACACTGAATAATGGCCCTTTTTTTCTTTAAAAAATATTTTATCTCTGCTTTTAAAGAAAATTTCCTGTCACTTCCCAGTGGACCTTTTTTTAAATAACAATTTTCAGTGAATAAAATAGCTATATAGAGTTATGAAGGAAATCAACTATATTGAAAAATAGCCAAATTTTTTTTTTTAATTCAAGGACACAAGTTTTAGGAATCCCTGCTCTATACTTTCTCATTGGATGCCATGGTTTTAACTATCATTTCCATGCAGATGACTGATGGATCTATATATCCAGCCTCAGTCTCTTCCCTAAATCAGTTTTGGACCACCAGCTTCCAGTTGGACATTTCAAACTAGATATCTTAGAAGCATTTTAAACTGAATATATCTAAAACTGAACTCATTAGCTTTTGCTCCAGACCCCTCCCCTCCTTTGAATTTTCCCATTGCTATGGACAGTACCAACATCCTTCTAGTCACTCAGGCTCACAACCTTGGTCTCATCCCTTTTTCTCATCCTGCATATCTAAATCAGTAGCCAAATTTTGCCCTTTATCCGTTCACAACATTTCTCTTATCCTACTTCTCTCCATACATATAGCTGCCGCCTTAGTTTAGACCCTGATCACTTCTTGCCTAAATTATTGCAGCAGCACTGCCTCCTTCCCTTTACCTGATAGAGGCCCTCTCATCCTTTAAGATACTACGTAGGGGAGCAGCTAAGTGGCACGGTGGATAGAGCACCGGCCCTGAAGTCAGGAGGACCTGAGTTCAAATCTGGCCTCAGACCAAACACTTACACTTACTAGCTGTGTGACCCTGGGTAAGTCATTTAACCCCAATTGCCTTTAAAAAAAAGAAAAAGATGAAACATAGGTACCATCTTTCTTCATGAAGCCTTTCCTGATTCCCCATTCTATTAACTGCTAATGCCTCCCTTCCAAACTACCTTCTGTTTAACTAGTTTGTAAACATTTGTATTTATTGACCTCATATTTATGTTGTATATTTTTATATTCACTTGCATGTAAGCTCATTACAAGTAGGAGTTATTTCATACTTTATGCTTGTATCCACAGTGCCTACGTGTGGTGGGCGCTTAATATTTGCTAATATTGATTGATGCTTTTGAAATTCTATGTTCATCAGTTTACTTTGGTTTGTGTTTTCTTGATTTTAAAATTTAAAAGAATTTGTGTGGCATTTCTACTGGACAGAGAAATCTAGGTAACAGCATTTTTTCTTGAGAAATTGAAAATGCTTCTTTTTTTTCATAATCAACATTTTCACCAAAATAGATTGGTATGTTATTTTTCCTTCAGCTGTAAATAATCTTTTCCTTCAAGTAGTATCTCTGTTCTATGTTACCAGGTACAATGCTTGAGATATATTGCTCTGTGATAGTAAAAATAGCTTTAAATATATATTATTTTAAATCTTAGTTTAAACAAACAAAATATAGGGAAGACAAAAACACTGAAGATAACTTTAAAACTAATGTATCTTTCATAACTGAATTTTTTTATTAACTTTTCTACCCCCTCAAACTCCACAGTTCCATGGGGAAGAGTTTGTAAGTGGCCAAAATTTGTAAATTATGATCATTTACAGTTTTCATACACTAATAATTTGGCCATGGTGAGCATCATTTTTCACTTATTGTGAAGTAATTTTGACTAGTCATACATTAATCATCAGCAATATTAACTCTTCTGTTAATTATTAGAAATTTAATGCCTTAAAATTATTTTACAATGTTAAGATGTTAGAAGAGATGTTTAAAATTTGTTTTTTTTTTAAAGGGCGTCCCCCAGGTCCAGAAATGGAATATTGCACTGACAGGGAATCTTATTCTTTAGCAGCTGGTTTGGCACTGGGCATGGTTTGTTTGGGGGTAAGCGCTTTATTCTTTCTCACTTTTTAACATGTAGCCCTTAAATTTGTGTGAAAACTTTGGTCTTATTGAATCTTTCTTTGAAGCTTACTCTGTCTTACTCTAGCAGCTTAATTCTTAATTCTCGCTTCATTTGTGGATTTTAAAGAAGTACCAGGTCTTAGTGGGAAGGTATCTTGGAGTATGTATCTGACTTAAAGATTCTTTTCTTTATTGAAATTTAGTGTTTATATGTAGAACAAGAAAACAGTAAAAGGCATCTAAGGCAGAATACCCAAACTAGGTATTAAAATGTATGAATAGTTAGACTTCAAAGTTGGTGTTTTCACTTATCACAGTGGTGGCAGAGAACCTGAAATAGCTAAAATATCTGGTGTTTATTGCTATAGTTACACAGTAGCCTTCTCTTTGCCTGTCAGATTTATAAGTACATACATATATATTTTTACATGTGTATATATGTAAATATATATGTAGAGGCAGCTAGGTGGCCCAGTGCATAGACTGCTGGGCTTGGAGTCAGGAAGTCCTGAGTTCAAATACAGCTTCAGACATAGCTGTATGACTCTAGGCAAGTCACTTAACCTCTGTTTGCCATAATTTTTTTTTTTTTAATGAGGCAATCAGGGTTAAGTGACTTGCCCAAAGTCACACAGCTAGTACATGTCAAGTGTTTGGTCTGAGGCCGGATTTGAACTCAGGTCCTCCTGACTTCAGGGCTGGTGCTCTATCCACTGCTCCACCTACCTGCCCCTGTTTGCCATAATTCACTGGAGAAGGAAATGGCAAACCATTCCAGTATCTTTGCCAAGAAAACCCTGTAGCATGGACAGTATTGGTGTGCTGTGGTCCACAGGGTCACAGAGAGTCAGACATAACTGAACAACAAATGTTTACGTATGTATATATGTACACATTTGTGTGTGTATACACATATGTATTTATACTTACATACATAAGCCTATAAAATACACATATATATACATTTTAAAATATAAATATATGTGTGTGTATATATACGTATATATACACACATATTTAAAATAATGGGATAAATTCTTTCATGGTATGGAAGTGGACTCATTTCTAGTCGGAGATTGTATCTGACTAGATTTTTTATGTTTAAAAACTTTTCTAAATCATTAGCTTGAGTATATTTTAAGTTATTAAACAAATTGACTATGCTGATAGAGGACTGTAGCTCAGAAGAGAGACTAGAGCTGGATATATAAATCTGGGCATCATCTTTGTAGAGAGATAGATGAGGCCATGGGAACTGATAAAATCACCAAATACGGTGGTGTACTGCAAAAACCAGAAGAGGGCCAAGGACAGAGGCTTGGGGGATACTCATAGTAGCAGGTATAACATGAAGAACCAGTAAAGGAGACTAATCAGACCAAAAATGTAATGAGCTACAGTGAATCCTTCCCCTAACTGGAGTTGTTCAAGAAAAGATTAGAGTATCACTTAATGGAAACGCCATAAGCAAGATTCTTAACCTGGGGTCTGTGGACTTGGTTTTTAAGAATAATTTGTGAAGTTCTTTGCAAACCTCAAAGTATTACATATTTTATGCATTTAAAAGCATAATTCTGAGAAGGGATCCTTAAGCTTTACTAGGCTGCCTGCAGAGTCCATGATTCAAAAAAGATGAATAACCCACCACTAAAGAGGGTATTTCTGTACTAGGGAAGCATTTGGACTAGAAGATGGCTAAGGTTCTTTCCTTTTCAGTGTAGAGAGAAGATCTGAAGTTTTGTTTGTTTTTGAAGTGTTTGAGCGTAGATAGTATCCAATTCATATAGTGTTGTGGCTTATATTTAGTTCATTTCTTTAATTGGTAGAGATATGTTTTATAATCGCATAAGATTTGTTTTAAAATACTTCTTTTTTTCTTTATTTCAAGCATGGTAGCAGTCTTATAGGCATGTCTGATCTCAATGTACCTGAGCAGCTTTATCAGTATATGGTTGGAGGTCACAGGCGCTTTCAAGCAGGAATGCATAGAGAAAAACATAAATCTCCAAGTTATCAAATTAAGGTAAGTGTATAAAGTGAAGCAGATTGAAATGCGGATAAGCACTAGTTCTTAAGTTTTCATATTATCATTGGGGAAACCATTGAAAATAGGTATTTTTTGAATGAGTGATGCACGAATAAATTGGGGAATATATTAACTAAATAATTCCAATCAGAATCCAGAATAATTTTTTTAACCGAAAATAAATTCAGAAGTCATGTATGTGAATTGGAATTGACTTCAAAAATTATCTTTTGATAGGAAGGTGATACAATCAACGTAGATGTGACTTGTCCTGGTGCAACTCTAGCTTTGGCGATGATCTACCTGAAAACTAATAACAGGTATTGATTATTTACAAATTTGCCTTTTCTTAAGTAAAACATACCTATAATCATAAAGCAGAAAGAAAGCTCTCTAAATTCTTGTTCCATGGATGAATCTCTAATTATCAACCCCCAAATGCAATATCATTTATAAAGATTTTAGCTTTGGGTCATAAATTTTAGATGATAATAAAAAAAATCTGACAGTGTCCAGTTCTTACAAATTTCCAGATTCTAAAATTTTTGAAATTTCAGTACTTATATGGTTTATGTTACTAGCAAAACAGCCTGTTAGGTCATTTATTTTAAAGTGAGTCCAAATTCTGGTTCATCTTCCTATATACAAATACATAAATTCTGTTTTAACTTAGCCCTTGCCACCCCCCCCAAAAAAAAACCTTGAACAAACAAAACCTGTCTTCAGTAACTTTGCTTATACTGTTCCTCTGTCTGGAGGACTTTCTTTCCTGTCTCTGAACCCGTCCTCCAGTGCCTAGTTCAAATGTTATCTTCCCCATAAAACTTGTGCTGATCCCCTCATGAATGAAAAAGCCTCTTCCTTCTATTGGCCTCTTGATTTTTATCATATCTGAAGTGCAAATGTTATCTATCCTACTGTATCATAAGCTCCTTAAAAGCAGGACCTATATCTTCAATTTTATATTGCTGTCTGTGGCTAGTACTCTGCATTGCAATAGGTGGCCAGAAAACCTTCATTGTTAAGTTTTTTTGTTCATCAGATGCATTGCAGATACTTTCAATACTGCAAGAATTTTCTTTATAGTGGGAAATTTCAACTTAGCTGGGCACATTATCTAAAGTATCTCTACTGTGAGTTTAATCAATTTTATTAGATCATTGTAAGTTTAAACGGAAACAATGAGAGGATGTATTTCAAGAGATTTTTTTCAATGTTCTGAGACTTTTCCCTTCAATAATAATAAATCAGTCAGCAGGCTTTAATAAAAAACTGCACGCTAGGCACTATGCTAGGCACTGGGGATGCAAAACAAAAATGAAACATTAACTTCAAGGGCCTCTCATTCAGTTGCAGAATAGAATAAAAAATTAATGTATGACATAATTAACAAAATAGTTGAACATAATGATATTTTGTGATTTAATATTCTTGATTATGTTGCTTCTTTTAGAGACTTATAATTTGATTCTGTCATTTATCCTAATGGTGTTATTCTGCTTAAACAGGTCTATTGCTGACTGGCTCCGAGCTCCTGATACAATGTATCTGTTGGATTTTGTGAAACCAGAATTTCTTTTGCTTAGGGTATGGACAGTGTCCCTCTAAATCTTAGCATGATGGAGGCAGTGACCATTATTTTCAATATTCAACTTGTGTGTTTTTCCTAAAGACATTTCTAATGGGCATTGTAAAACTGCTTCATTAGTGAAAAGAGACTTAACTATTTTTGCCAGTAATTTCATTACCTGATACTTGGGATAGCTGTTAGACTTCCCAAGTTATAAATAGCAACCTGTATTGCATACTTTGTTTCTTGTTTTTATTCCATTATATTACTAGGAAATATTGTTTTAAAATATTGCCATTCTACTTAAACAAGTTATTTTTGTTTAAAAATATTGTTTAAAAATTTTTTCCTGAAGAAATTTAAGAATTAATTGCTAGCCACTTTTAATGAAGCCTGCCATTTTAGAAGAGTTTCTGTGCTTAATTGGGAAAAGAGTTGTGGGGAGGGAGAGATTAGGTGAGTGTAATTAAAATTTTCCTAAAATTATTTTGAAGGATGCCTGAAAAGACAGCTGGTATATGAGATTTTCCCTAGTCCTGGGAAAATCTAGTTCTCATACATCTGTTTTGGGTCTTCTTTTGTTATAATCAAGACTTAAGGTGCTGGATATCCTCTCTGTGAATCTAAAACCACATCCCCACCTTTTCCTAAGGGAGCAGTGTGGTGTAGTGAAAAGAGTAATAGACTGTGTCAGAAGAGTCTTAAGAAAAATTTGCTAATTTACTCACTGTGAGCCTGAGCAAATCACTTCATCTCTGAAACTTTCCTTATCTGTAGAATTGAGGAGATTACATTGCTAAAGTTCTATAAGTTCCCAATTTCTCTCACCACTTGAAGGGAGGGATTATAATGGCAGTGTGCTTCCTGGCACTTGGCTCTCTGGATGGCACTAAATATATCCCTGTATTCCTAAGATGCATACAACTAACATGTTGCTAATCTGTTAAGTGCTTTTACTGTGTAATTACAAAACTATTTCTTTATTACCAAATAGCTAAGAGGCAACCAAGGGTTTTTTGTGCATTTTATACAGAAACTGACTGTCTGGAGTTTATCATAGGATTGGTTATTAGAGAATGCCAGAATGTCCTTTTAATCATTATAATGTGATTATAATACAGAACTTTGCATATTTTATTAACCTTGAGCTTTTTCTGATCTTTTTCTTTTTTTAAGACTCTTGCTCGATGCCTGATTTTATGGGATGACATTTTGCCAAATTCCAAGTGGGTCGACAGCAATGTTCCACAAGTGAGTACATTTGCTGGATTTTGTCAAATTTTTGTCAGTAACAACTATTGCTTACAATTATATAAAACATTATAGCTTACATAACTTTCTACACAGCAACCCTGTGAGATAGTATAGGCATTGCTATTTCCATTTGAGAAAAGACTAAGCAATGAAATCAGTTCTCTCTTTATAGGTTATTGTTTTAAAAAACACACATTGATCTGTGGGGTAAAAGAAAGAAGGGATCATTGAGGTACAAAAAGGGTATAAGGAGTACAGATTAACTTGGAAACTTAAAGAATTAGGATAAACAAAAGGTCTAGGAGTTGAATTATTATTCCGTGAGCTAAGCTTTTGACCTCCTAGAAGAGAATGACTATCTTTTGTGGGAGAGAATAGGGTGATGATGATGATGATGATGATGATAGTGTTTACATAAGTGTATACTATGTGCCAGGCATTTTGTTAAACATTTTGAAGATATATGATTTGATCGTCACTACAATCCTGGAAGGTAGGTACTATTATTATCTCCATTTTGCAGTTGGGGAAACTGAGGCAGAGGTTAAGTGATTGACTCAGGGTCATACAGCTAGTAAGTGTCTGAAGCTGGATTTGAACTCAGGACTTCTTAACTTTAGTTCCAGAGCTCTATCAGCTCCACCACCAGTGGCCTCAAGAACTTGAACTTTGAATGGTAAAGGGGAAGGATAAAGGGCCAAGAATGGGTGATGAATCTCAATCAAATCCATAAATAAATAGTGAAGGAGTAGTGAGAGATGGGAAGGTGAAGCTGAGACAAAATTTATTATGGAAAAAATGGTTCCAAAAAAGCAAGAGTTGTAATCATGCTAACAGATGAGGCAGAGGTCAAAGGCACAAGACAGAGAAGCAGGAATACTACATTGTACTTAAAGGAACCATGGACATCAAACTAATATCAGTGCTAACCACATGTTAATGGACTTGGAAAATTCTTTTGTCTGATCATACTCTTGTCAGTGACAATGCATCCTAAATTGTTGTGCAGATTTAGTGCTGTATCAATCCACTACCAAGGGGATACCTTATATAGATAAACAAAGTAACAACAGAATTCATTCCAAGTAACAAAAGGTCTAAAATCTTAAGGGAAACGATGAAAAAAGTAAGAATGAAGGGAGACTACCACGTCCAGATTTCCAGTTAAGTTATAGAGCAGTAGTCATCAAAACTGGTTAAAAAAAATACAAAGTAGACCAATGGAATAGAGTAGATATGGAACAGTAATAGTAGTAGCCAGCATACAGAGAGCACTTGAGGATTTTCAAAGTGCTTTTTGTACGTAATCTCATTTGATCCTCAGAGCCGCTTTGTGAAGTGTAATTATCCCTGTTTTATAGATGAGAATACTGAAATTGAGAGTGGCTGAAATCAACTTATCCTGAGTCACACAGTTAGTAATTATTTGAGGGAAGATTTTAACTTAGATCTTGATTCCATGGCCAACAGTCCATCTACTGTACCACCTAATTGCCCTTAAGATAAGGAAAAATTGGAAGTGATAGAACTCAGTGTAATAGAATTCAGTAACGCAGTGTTTGATAAATTCAAGAACAAATTACCTGGGGAAGAGATGGAAATTAGACCAGTGAAAAGCAACTTTCCAGTGAGGAGACTGGGCTTTGAATCACATTGTTTGTTCTTTTTCAGTGAGAATTAGCTTGCCACCTTTTCTCTCTTCTTCACCTCTAATTCCAACCACAACCATGTTCTTGTTTCCTTTAAAAAAAAAAAAAGATCACTTCCAGCTCTAAATTCAGTAAATATTTGGTAAGCTCCCTTTTGTGAATTTAGGTTTGGTTTTAACAGTCACATGTCCTTGGATTAGTTGAAAATATAAAGGATCAAATGGATGAGATTAAAATATGGGTACTATTATAACATGATGTGAGAAAACTACTAATATATGTAAATATATACATGACATATCATGTCATGTATCTTAGTCTTTAAATCACTTAAACATGTAAGTTGAAAACCAGTTATGGATATCTAAGAATGATTGATTTATACTTTACAGATCATAAGAGAAAATAGTATTTCTCTTAATGAAACTGAAATACCATCCTCAGAGGACCTGAACTTGGAAACCCTAGCGTAAGTACTATAATATGAAAAAGAATTGAAAAGCTTAATTCCTGTCGGATACATACTCTTTATTTTATATATTATTTTAAAATTATTATTATCATCAAATTAGTATAACACATGATTAAATAATATTTACATTTTTAATTAATAAAGATGTACTTTCTCTTCCTTCCACTTTGTTCCCCTCATTGGAAAAAGAATTAACAAAACCCTTATAACAAATATACATGGTGAAGTAAAGAGAACCCCCACATGGGCCATGTCTGAAAAATAAATGATATGTGCTCTTTAAAATGTAGTACATACAAATGAGAGGCAATTCAGTTCAGTTACTTTTTGTCAAGCATTTAGTAAGTACATTCATGACTGAAGATAGTGTCATGCCTACTAAGCGTAAGTGTGTTCCCCAAGGCTTTGTTCTTGGCTCTCTTTTCTTCTGCCTTTATGTTCTCTCACTTGAGGATCTCATTAGCTCCTATAGGTTCAGTTATCTCTCCAGTAATGATTTCCAGGTGTGTATATCCAACCTTAGTCTCTCTTTTGTGCTCCACTCCTTCTCATCACTAACTACCTTTTGTATATCTCGAACATTGTAGGTATGTCAAATTCGCCATGTCCAAAACAGAACTCATTATTTTTCCCCCAAGCCCTCTTTTCTTTCCATCTTTCCTATTACAGTTGAGGGTACCACCATCCTCCTAATTCCCCTGATTCACAGCCTTGATGCCATCCTTACTCACACTCACCTTACTAATTTCATCCCTTTGTCAGTTCAGTCTGTTGTTAAATCTTGTTGTTTCTATCTTTGCAACATCTCTTTCTGTATGTCTCTTTTTTCCATTGACACAATCATCACCTTAGAACAGTCTATTGTTACCTCTCTCCTAGATTGTTTCAGTTCCTTCTAACTGGTTTCTCCATTCCAAGTCTCTACCTGCTCCAATCCAACCTCCACACAGCTGCCAAAGTGATTTTCCTGATGTATGAACAATATACCCATCGTACTCCATTGGCTTCCCATTACCTGCACAATAAGATATAAAGTTGTCTGGCATTTAAACCCCTTCACAGTCTGGTACCCTCTTACTATTCTAGGCTTCTTATACTTTATTCCAGGGATGGGAAACCTGCAGCCTTAAGGGTATTTGTTCTGTGAAGTTTGGATTACTCAGAGGGTCACATTTGAGGACCTAGAAGGGCCACATGTGGCCTCAAGGCTGCAGGTTCCCCACCACTGCTTCCCTTTTGCATACTTTGCAATTCAGTGTCACTGGCTTTCTTGCATATCATATTCCACTTCCTAACTTCTGAAATGAAACACAGCTTATTCAGCAGCAACAAGCAGAAGCTGAAATGTTGTGTCCAATGAGCACCTGCTTGTCAGCTTGGAATGGGTAGCATGTGAAGGAGAATATTATGAAATAAGATTGAAGACCTAGGTTGGAACCAGATTGTGTTAGGCTTTAAAGACAGCCTCCTTACCCACTTTTTACTTGACTGTCAGACTCATCCAGAATATAGTCTGTGTTTGTTCTCCTTCACTTTTTTACCACTAACTCACTATTCCATAATAATCTAGTTTTTACCTCCATCCATACTGAAATTCTGTCACAGGTTACCAGTAACCAGATAGCCTTTACTGAATCCTCATCCCTTTTGAATTTTCCATAGCCCTTGATAGTTTTTCTTTTTCTTTCTCTTTTCCTGGCTTTGGAACACTATTTTCCTGACTTTCCTACCTTTCTCTTACCTCCTAAATGTGGAATTTTTCATGTTTCTGTTCTTTAACTTCTTATCAAATTCACCATTGGTGATCTCCATTTGTATAGCTACAGTTATAACCTCTCTACAGATCTATATGTCTGGTCCTAACCTTTCTGCTGAACTTCCAGATAAGCATTTCCGCAAGTTGGCTAGACATTTCTATTTTAATGTTCTGCCAGGCCCTTTAACTCCACAGTGTTAGTAAAAATTGAGCCTACCTCTTACCCAGATAATGCCTTTCTTCCTGATTTCCCTATTTCTGTTTTTTGCCACCGTGTTTTTATCTTGTTACTCATGCTTGAAATCTTGAGGTCATGTTTGGAGAAAAGGATAAGTCTCAATCAGTTAAAAAGTTATTTTGGGTCAACTTAAAAAGTTCTTTTGGATGAACCCCAATGCCACATGGGTCTTCCATGTTTTGTAGTGGAAAGGGATCTGGCACTTAACAAATGACTTTTGATTTATTGATTCAGCAGTCACCTGTTAAATACCTACTATGTGCAAGGCTTTACTAGGTGTGGGGAATACAGTGATCAACAAAATTATAGTCCTTGCCTTGAGGGATCTTGAAGTCTGATGGCCGGGGACTGAGGCGAAATGCACAAAAACACATTTCATATAAGATTTGATGTGGTCAGGGCAAAGGATCTTGATGGAATGCTATAGAAATTGCTTTTTCGGGGGTGGGGGAGAGGGTAGGAAGTCACAAAGTGTGTCATGGAGAAGGTGCTGCTCAAACTAAAATGAGACCAAGATGTGTGTTGAGTTAGTGGAGATATGGAAAGAATCCATTCTAAGCACAGGAAATGGTGTATATAGATATAGAGGGTAAAGAGCAGGATAAGATTGGGAAACAGCAGTAAGCAGTTGAGTTTGTCTGGACTATTGAATGAGTAAAAGGGAGTGATATGAACAAGGCTTGAAACATAATTCAAAGCCAGATATTTTTATTTAATCGAACAGAAAATAGGGAATCACTGGCAGTTTTTGAGCAGGGAGTCACATTAGATCTGTGCATTAGAAAAATTTATTTTAGCATGTTTGTGAAAAATGGAATGGACGGGAAGGTAGTGGGATCAATTAGAATTCTCTTAAAACAGTCCAGTTAAGAGGACATGAGCTGTAATGATACAAACGTGAATAGAGTAAGGGAAAAGGTATGATGGTTGTAGTAGTGAATAAGATTAAGTTGACAGGACTTGACTGCTAAACTGGACTACTTCTTGTTCCTCAGACACACCCCTAGTTTTCTCATTTTTCGTATTTATCCCATTTCTGTACCTTTGCTTATGTTATTCTTTCTTTCTGGAATGTTGTTCTGCTTTAGTTCTACCTGTTTCATTCTGACTGATCCTTCAAGATCCAGCTCAGAAGTATTCTCATCAATGAAGCCTTCCCAGATTCTTCCTGGTAGATAAAGTCTTGGAATTGCAGTCAGGAAAACCTAAGTTCACATCTTGTCTCTGATATTTATTTAACTATGTACCCACAGGAAATTCACTTAATCCTACTAAGCCTCAATTGCCTCCTCTGTAAAATGGGAATAATGGTAACCGTAGTATCTAACTTAAAAAATGGTTGTGAGACTCAGAGAAAATGTGTGGTAAATACTTCACAAATCTTAAAGAGTGATATAAATGTCAGATACATGAAGACAATCATCATCTCATCTTTTTCAGATAGAAATGATCGTAAGATAAATTGCTGTACTACTTACTCTTTTATACTTAATAGTCATGAATGTTCTTTCTCAGGTGCTTAATTAAAATAACTATTTTTCTTAGTTGAATGAAAGTATTAGTTGAAAGCTCATCTTTAGCACAATTCCACAGGACAGCAGGAATGATATACATGTCTTCCTGTTAATGATAACAGCTGACATTTATATAGCATTTATTATTTTCCAGGCATTGTGCTAAATGCTTTACAGATATTATCTCATTTGATCCTCACAACAACCCTGGGAGGTAGGTGTTACTACCCCTAATTTACTGATGAGGAAACTGAGGCAAACAGAGGTTAAGTGACTTGCCTAAGGTCACACACCCAGGATGCTCTAAGGCCAGATTTGAAGTCAGGTCTTTCTGACTCTAGGCCTAGCATTCTATCCACTGTGGCTGTTCTTACACAATTTTGATCCCTTCTAATTATGAATATTTTGAAAACTTTTTGTTCCAGGTAACTTGGTGATTATGAATGTTAGAAAGGTGGCATCAATTAAAAATAGTGTTCTTAAGGTTTTATTTCTCAGTGTTATGGTTTAGGTAATCATGGTTTGGTCTGTGTTAATGCTCTGTTTCCAGCACAATTTATTGGATAAGTTGTCCAGAGTGTTTTGAAGTCTTTTTTTGTAACATGGGGATTTCCTGTCAATTCACAAAAGATAATGAGCTTCTGTTGTGCAGTTTTAGTCATGAAGTCAGTCTTGTATGTTTCTTAGGTTCAAAATTTTTGCATCCCACAGTGATGTTGTACAATTTTTGCTATTTCTGTAAACAATTTACCATGATCTTGGTTTGGCTTCTTTAAAATGAAAGACTTAGTTTCATTTAGGAGAAGCTATAATTGAGTTAGTTCAGGCAGAACTATAATAGGCTTGCCGTGTTTTATATCAATTGTTCTTGACATTATTGTATTAGTGTAGTGTTTTAAACAGAGCAATTAATTTTCCCCATGGACATCAAATACTCCATCACTCTATAATTGGGTCTATTTTGTGCAGTCTCAGTACATGAATAAGCCTTGTAGATGGTGTTGAGTCAAAGACTTCCTGGTAATCAACAAAGATAACGTAAATGTTATGGCATTTAGGAGTGTTGTTCAGTAGTTACCTTAATCATTAATAAATTCCTCTTCACACCTTGGGATGTCCTTTTTGGAATACCCTTTTTGTTCTGTGATCATTGTGTGAGTTTGTATTAAAATTCCAGAGTTTGTATTAAAGGAAAGGTCTTCAGTTTTTCCCTCTTCAGACGTTAGTAGATTCTTGATTTTATCTGTTATTTTTTTCTAATTTAGTCTCAGTTTTGTGATTTCCTTGTAGTTACCACAATATATTATTGTATGGCTTGGAGCTAAAAGTACTGCTAACAAAAATTAGCATGAATTCCTTGCCTTTCTTACCTTATGGTGCATAATGAAAGCATTCCTATCTTTATGTTATGCATACTTGTGGTGTGTTCACTTCAGTGGTCAAAAGCTATCAGCACTGAAGCGTTTTAAGCCGGTGGGATATTGGTTTTTCTGATATGCTGTGTTGTAGCTTGCCTTCTTGTGATATCATAATGTGAAGAAGAGTTACTCCTGTCTTCCATGTTAGGTTAATCATCACTATGGTTTTGATTCAGGTTAGCCTACAAGTCTATGTTATTCTGTCTTTTTCTTAGATTCTTAGGAGTTTTTTCTTCCCACTAGCAAATGCTAACTCAGTCCCTAGTACTGCCAGAACCCAGCTGACTAACGTTTCAGGGTTCCTGCCAAGCCTTCATAGATAGTGTAACAATCTCAAAGCATATAGAATCTTGTCTGTACTTCATTCTGGCCAGCATTTCCTTAATTTGATATTTCCCCCTGTTAGCCTCACAGTATAGAGGAAGGGTTTGACTTTAAGGAGATGGTTATTATTATTGTTGTTGTTGTCCTCTTCCTGTCATCTTCTTTTATGGGTTCATATAGATATGGTCTTGAGACAAGTCCCTGTCCTGCTGTAAATCCTTTATATTTGGTGTTCTTTCTACTATTTCACAGGTAAATACTATAACTGCTCTTTTGTAGCTGAATAAAAGGATTAGGACATAAGTTCACCTTTTGTAGGCTCCCTAAAAGCATACTTAGTACAACTCCAGTAACTGACAAAACAACCTGAAGAATATATACTTTATCTGATCCCTCTCTGACCAATGTGTTTTTCTGTTTATAAACTTTTTGTATCTCTTTTGCCCAACTTTTACATTATAGCTTTTATTATACATTTTTGTGTATATATCTAATCTACCCTACCAGACAGTAAGTTCTCTGTGGCCAGGCATAGTGCCAGTTCTTCCTATTACTCAGTCTTAAGCAGTGATTTATCACATAATTGGTATGTAGTCTGTATTGTCGAGTGGATAGAACAACAGAATATAATAGCAGAAGCACTTATTACTACTTTAACAAAGAAGATATTAAGTCCAAATAAACTTTTAATGTATAATGTAATTACAAAATTGTTGAGGTTTTTTTCTTCCTCTGTTTTTAGGCAAGCACATGTCTATATAATTGCTGGAGCTTGTTTGTCTCTGGGTTTTCGATTTGCTGGTTCAGAAAACTTAGCAGCATTTAACTGTTTGGTAAGAAGTTTCTCTTTTTTACTCTGTTCCTAAATAATCTTTAAAATGTCATTTTTAACTGAAATTTGCTCTTCACCTTTTTTATAGTATAAGTTTGCAAAAGATTTTATGAAGTGTTTGTCTGCACCCACAGCTTCAGTGGTAAGTTTGTTTCTTATTCCTTTAAAATATAGAGGTGTTCATCTTAGTGTTTGTTAAGGCCAGAATGAAAATAAAAGAAAAAAAGTTAAAAAAAAAAGAAATATAATGGAACTCTTATTTTAATAATTTATATTCATCGAGATAAAGGAAAAATTCAGTGATGCTTTATTGCCACATCATTGAGTATAACTGCAGTATTGCAGTTTAGAATGGATTTGCTTAAGTTGTGGCTAAATTTTTCTTTTTTTGTTGTTCAGAAATTAACTGCTTCTGTCATTTTAAGTGGGGTAGGTAGCAGATTCTTATGCAAAGAGAATAAATAAGGAAATGCCGAATGTCTAATGTGCTCTACAGAAACTCATGCAACACTAATTTATATTAATTCCTATATTTTTAATTCCTTTAGTTAACTAGACTCTTTCCATAGAATTCAATTAAATGTGCATTTGTTAAGCTTCTGCCATGTGCCAGGCAGTATTAGGCACTGAATTCATTCAAGATACGGTTCTTGTCCTTGAGGATTTTCTAATCTGTTGATCCAGTACTACGCTTGTTATAAAAATTACATAAATTTGTAATTTTCTAATGTTGGCCAATTTAGATGTGATTACAAAGAAATATAGCAATAATAATTTTAATATTATGATTTCATTTATTTCCCCTCAAGACTGGCCATTATAACCTAGAAACTTGCCTAAGTGTCGTGCTCCTCTCACTTGCCATGGTCATGGCTGGCTCCGGAAACCTAAAGGTTCTCCAGCTTTGTCGCTTCTTGCACAAGAAGACTGGTGGAGAAATGAACTATGGTTTCCATTTGGCTCATCATATGGCTCTTGGACTTCTCTTTTTAGGAGGAGGCAGGTAATAAATGTAGTGTTTTAAAATACTTATTCCTGAAATTTTTTTTTAATCTTTTGTGTTCATGGAAGGTATTGGTAAGCATGTTACTTCTTAGTTTTGGCAGTGAACTGTGAATAATTTCCATAATTCAGATTAGTGGTTTTTTTTTTTAAGCCTGTGTTGTAGTTTCTTGAAAGCAGTCTTCTTAATATGTTCAGCATCATATACATATAGTTAGATCTACATCTATATCTGTCTACACACATACTCTGAAGGCTGCTTATCTGTATTACTTATAATTTTGAAAGATCTTAGTTCTTGAAAGGAAATTACAGTGGATTATTGAATATTTAGCTATAAACTACATTTAGCTGTTATTTAAACCAAGAATTGTAGTTTGAAGTCCTTAACTTTGTCACAATGAAAAGTGAAAACTGGCTTTTGTGGTCATTCCCAAAAAAACAAAAAAAGTAACTAAAGAATAGCCCTACTTTTGAACATATGCTTCCTTTTATTTTTATGTCTGTTTTGTTATCCTTAGATAAAACCTGCTGAATTTCTTAAGGAAGATAAACAAGTTGCACAATATATTTATTTATTTGGAGATTGTAAATAAAGAGAAAGAATTATTTAGCTACAACTAGTTGACCTATCTGCTTACTTTCTAATATATAGATGTTGCCATATTTATCAGAATATAGTTCACATTTTTTAACCTATATATGGCTTACATAAAATCTGAAGGAGGATATGTTATTGTCAAGTTTTTTGTTATTGTTTTGCATGTGCCTACATATTTTTTCCTTTCAGAGGGATTTCATTTTAAGCATGTGTCCTAAATTTGAGGGTACAAGGCTGGCCAAGGGGCTGATGTACAACATCTCAGGCCAATTCATTATTGTTCCCCTATAATTACAAATCTACTAAAATCAAAAGTGTATGTGAGCTTAGATGATTGGCATTATTATTTACAGAATTTTAATTCCAACTAACTTGAAACTGGAATAAAAAGTAATAAAGAAAAGTCAAATGATTCTTTTATTTTTATTAACAATTTCCATTTTTATACACACACACATACACACATGTGTGTGTGCATGTATGTGTGTATATATCCATATATACATATATATATGTGTGTGTGTGTGTGTGTGTGTGTGTGTGTGTGTGTGTGAGACAGTCTTGGTCTTAAATATGTGCGTGGAATCAAAGTAGTCCACAACTGATATAGTCCTGCTTGAATGATCTTAGAATAAATGCATGGCAATGTGACAAATTATGAACCCCATTTTACAGATTAAAAAAACAAAGTCTTACAAGTTATAGGTAGGAGATTTGAATCCAGGCTCTCAGATAATCCAACATTTTTTGCACTAAACCAGACAATAATGCTGTCTTTCATTGAATGTTACTAATTGGATAGAAGAATTATATACAGGATTCAAAGATCTAAGCATAGAAAATATTAATTGCATTTTGTGACATACACAGAGTGAAATAAAGTGTGCAATCTGTGCTCCTCAGTATCTTACTAATTGAACAGCTTACTTATAGAGCAGCTAAGTGGATAGAGTTCAGAACTGGGTTCAAATCTGGCTTCAGACCCTTCTTAGCTGTGTGACCCCAGGCAAGTCACTTAACCTCTCTGAACCTCACTTTCTTCATTGTATAATAGTACTTACCACCCAAGGTTGTTGTGAGGATGCAATAAAATATTTGTAAAGCTCTTTGAAAACCTTAAAGTGCTAAAAATAATAATAGCTGTTATAGTGAAGCCACTGAAATTTTAGACAAAAAGATACCAAAAGCAAGATAATTGCTCAGCTAATTAAAGAAATAGTTTATGTTCTGTGATCAGCAGTGTAGTGGAATAGACATTTTCTCCAATCCCCATGACCTCTGAAACCCCTCCAAAACATAAATTATGCACCAGAAATAAAACAATTTCAGCTGTTTCCATGGGACACCCAGAAAAAAAAAAAGCAAACCGAAAACTCGAAGACTGAGGATCACTGACCCTAAGTTCATTCACCTGTGCTCCCTCACGTCCCACAGTACTGGTGGTTAGACCACACTAGCAGATCCAAAAACACGGTGAAGCCTCACATCAGAAGACACATCTTACTCTTTTTCCCCTTTGGTCTTTCCAGTTCCATGAAGACCTGGGCTCCCGGTTACAGAGGTTTGCTTGAGCCTTGACAGCCAAATTCCTTATCATATGATTTCATAGATATAGCTTTATCTGAGTTTCAAGAAGACATAGACAGTAACACAGTAGTGACTGGAGACTTCAATATCCCTTTGTCAGTTCTGGATGTCTAAAAGATAGATAAAGGGAAAATATGGAACTGAACAGATTTTTAGAGAAACTCGAGTTAAAAGGCTTATGGTGTCTTCTAAATAGGACAGTAAAAACAATACATATTACTCTGTACCAAGTGGAACTTTTTTTTTTTTACAAAAATTGACCCCATACTTGGGCATAGAAATATTGCAAGCAGTATTTTATATTTATATCATAAAAGCAAAAAAACAATTGCAAGCAAAAGGCAAAAATAACCAATACATCCTTTATAGACCATAATGGAATAAAAATAGGAATTGGTACAGGGACCACAAACAAAATATACAGACCCAAATGGAGAGTTAACATTGAGATTTTAAATAATGAATGGATCAGAGAACAACATAGTTATTCAGTGAATAACTGTGTAAAAAAAATGACTAAATAACATACTAAAATTTCTAAGATGTAACTAAAGTGGTTCCTTGGGGGGAAAATCATAGCCTTACAATTATAGCTTAATGCATAATAGAAAAAAAAGAAGATTAATGAACAGAATAAACATTTAAAAATTGGAAAATCATCAAATAAACTTAAAATAAGAACAAAAGAGGAAATATTAAAAATTGGAGGGTAAATAGATAAATGAGAAACAGCTGCATAGAAATGGTAAGGCTAAAAGCTAGTTCTTTGAAAGAATTAAAATTGATAAACCCTTAGCCAATCTGATTAGAAAGAAACAAAATCAAATCACCAAAATAGCAAATGAGCAAAGTGAAATCACAGCAAAACCAGAAGAAACTAAAATAATCGGAACATATTATGCACAGTTACATGCTAACAAAACAAAAGAAATAGAGAATACCTTCAAAAATATAAAATATCCAGACTCTTGGAAGACCAGATAGAGATCTTAAATAACACCATCTCAGAAAGGGAAATAAATCCAGCTGCAAAGGAACTACAAAAAAAGTCTCTTAGACCTGAAGGATTCATAGGAGAATTCTATAAAAGGTTTAAAGAACAGTTTGTACCTATATATTAAATTATTTTTTAAAAATTAAGAAATCACCCTATCAGAGTCCTTTTATGACACAAATGCAGTCCTAATACCTAAGCCTGGGAAAGATAAATCACAGAAATAAAATTATAAGCCAGTGTCATTAATGAACATTGATTGAAAATTTTAAAATTAAATCCTGTCACACAGTAATTTATACAAGAAATCATTCATTATTGCTCAATTGGAATTTATTGCAGGGATGCAAGGATGGTTCAACATTAGGAAAACAATATAATTAAATCATATTAAAAACTGAAACAATCAAAACCACTTGATCATCTCACTAAATACAGAAAAAGCCTTTGACAAAGTACATCCCTCTTTTATGCTAGAAACCCTTCTAAGTATAGGCATGGAGGGGCCTTTTTTTTATATCATAAAAGCAAAAAAACAAGCATCACAATGCAGTGAGGCTACACTGGAATCTTTTTCAGTAAATATGAGAATGAAGAAGGGATACTCATTCTCTCCACCATTATTCAATATAGTTTTAGAATAGCTATAAGAGAAGAGAAAAGAATTAAATAATGATAGGTGAAGAGCAAATAAAACTATCCATTTGCTAATGACATGATGGTTTCCTTGGAAAACCCTAGGGAATCAATAAAGATACTAATTGAGATAATCAATAGAGTAGCTTCAGGAAAGTTGCAGGCTACAAAATCCTCAAAAAATCAACAGTGTTTCTACATAATAACAAAATATAAGAAGCATAATAAAAAGGGAAATCTGCTTCCAAATAACTATAAAATGCATAAAATGTCTGGTGATCAACCTCTTAAAACACACAAAAGATATGTGTGGATTGAATTACAAAGTGCTCCTTTAAAGAAATAAATAATGACCTAAATAACTGTAGGAATATTTAGTGCTTATGGCTGGATGGTGCCAATATGGTAATGACAGTGCTACCAAAATTAGTTTATTTTTAATGCTATGCAGAATCAAGTTATCAAGGGCATACTTTATAGAATTTGATAAAATAATAATAAAATTTATTTGGAAAAACAAAAGATATAGAACATTAAGGGAAAATAAATAAGGACTAGCACTTCCAGACCTCAAACTACATTCAGCAGTCATCAGAACAATCTGGTATTGTTTAAAGAAAAGAGAGATAGAGCATTGGTACAGAATAGACAAAGAAAATTCAGAAACAATAGCACTCAATAACCCAGTGTTTAATAAAATGGAAAACATAAGCTGTGTATAGGAAAACTCCATATTTGATTAAAAACTTTTGGGAAAACTTGAAAGCAGTCTGGCAGAAATTAGGCTTAGACCAGCACCTTGGACCCCATACCACACCATATTCTAAATGTATATGTGATCTTAATATTAATGATCAAAAAGAAAAAATTAAAAGAGAAATCATATTCCTCTAACATATAAATATAGAATTTGTAAAAGTGTTATTATTACTTGGTTTTGTGTTTAGATGAATAGCTATGCAAAATTTTTGATAATGTGACTTCATTTTTCTTCATGTATTTATCACTGTGTTATGCTGAAGAAAAAAAATAGGCTATCTCAAGTTTAAGAAAGAGTTTTATTCCTGTCTGTAGCATATTAGAATATGGGAGTAAGATAAAATTGCTACACCTCTTTTAATACTTATAATGTTCTATGGGTTCATGTTTGGAGAACCTTCATTTATAAACTATTTCTTTTTTAAAACAAAAGTGAAAAATATTTGAAAAATAAAAAAGTGGAAACTATAATATCTCTGGAATCTTGCTTCTTTAGGGAATCATTAGTTGACTTTGTTTTAACTAATTCTAAAGTGCCTCTTTCTTAAAGAAAGCTTTTGTTGACTTGAAAGATATTTGTATACCTGATCATGTTCCAAATTGCCATGATATCTAAACTTTCAGATTTTTGGCAGTGGCTTGCAAACTATGTCTAGCTGCAATATCTGTAGTAAGGCCTTGAATCTCTTTTTTTGCAGGTATTCTTTGAGTACTTCAAATTCTTCAATTGCTGCTCTTCTTTGTGCACTTTATCCTCACTTTCCAGTTCATAGCACTGACAATAGGTGAGTTTGATAATTTTATTCAGTATCCTATTTTCACAAATTCTTTAAAAAGAAATTTTCTCACTGTTTTTAGTTTCGTGGGAATATATGTTTAAATTTTCAAATATGGAAACAATGGTCTTATCATTTGAGAAGGCTTTTCTTTCACTTTTTACAAGTTTGCTTTCCTATATCTGAATCTGCCTTGGGGTTTATGGATAGATTTCAGGGGGTCAGCAAACTTGTATAGAAAAAAAATCATATTATTTCAACATAATCAGTTTTCTTTGTAATCCTATGGATTTTTTTTCCTTTCAAAACTTTATTTTGAACTAAACAAGTCTATCCATATGGTTCAGGTTGCCAAAGGGGTCTGAAACTCCTGCCTTAATTGCTATTACAGCATAATGTTATCAAACTCAAAACCATAGATTCATTTCCTAATTGCCCTTCTGTTCAGTGGGTTACTACTGGAATACCAGCTTAAAATGCGTAATGTACTAATACTGGGTTAATAGATTCCATCCTTGTGTTTTAAAAATCTCACATAACTTTGTAATAGCTGTAAGTTTATTAAGACTTCAAATGTTAAATATCTTAAAGGAAGTTTTTGGAATTAATTTTCTATTGTGGTTTTATTAGCCACATATGGTCAAATAATTATCTTTTATCAATTTCAAAGTCATTGTTTTAAAGTTAATATTTAAGGCTGTTGGATGGATAACATTAAATTCTGCTTTCTATATTTATATTACATCTTATATACTGTAATGATCGCATCTATATCTATGCACATATTATATATATTTTTCATATATATGTCATATATTAAAATATATTGTCTTTATTCCTGTATATCCAAAATAATGCCAGGTATAAGGTCATAAATAATAAATGATGGGTCATTCCCATATCCTTTTGTTTGGTATTTCAGGGTAATTATATGGGTACTTTGCCTTCTGAGCTCAGCCCTTACTCCCACTTAACTCTCCTCTATTGCTGGAAGTTTTGGATTCTACTGGAGGTCCCTATTTGCCATTAATAGTCTTCAAATAATCTACTTATGGATAACAAGAGTTGATTATGATGTGAAATGTTTATCAGCATCTTACGCTCAAGTAGCCAGATTTTCTATATCACCTACTTAGTATAACCAGATTTGATGTATAAGTTTCAACAGGTTTTGAAATTACCTCTTCAAAAATGACGTGACTGATGTGAGATTTATAGGAAAATCATGTTCTTGTTACTCTATGGAAATATGGTGTAAAAGAAATGGGTTTTTTTTTCTAGTGCAAAAGTAATCTAAACTTGTTTACTCCTTTTAAGGTAACTAGGCAAATTCAAGCTCACTGTTATATTAAAGCTAACCTACTTTGGGGTCACCACCTCATAAATAAGGTGTTTTAAAGTGATAACAAGTTCATTTACTATGTGACATGAATAGTAGTACCCTGAGCATAAACATAGTTTTCTTTCATCAAAGGAAACTTTTTACAAGTTCATTGATTCATTGGGCAGGTATAATATAACACGGTGTTAGCTCCTTGAGAGAAGGAATTATTTCATTTTTGTCTTTTTATACCTTACACCAAGGACAGTGCTGGGAGGAACGTTCCCTTAGAGGCCATAGAGTTCAGCCCTCTCATTTTACAGAGGAGCAAATTGAGGCTGAGAAAAGTTAAGTGACTTGCCCAGTATCACAGAACTAGTGAGTATCTGAGGCAAGAGCTAAACTGAGGTTTTCCTGACTCCAAAAACAGCACTTAGGGTACTACCTAGCTGGAAAAGACCTTGGAGGTATCCAATTTAATGGCTTCATTTTACAGATGAGGAAACTGAGGCCCAGATTTATTAATTGACTTGCCCAAGGACACATAGGGAATAAGTAACCTCACATGGATTTATCCCTGGTCTTTTGCCTGAATCCAGCCTTGTACCACTCTGACTCAGATATTGATGTGCCTCATAGTGATCATATAGCAAGTGGCTGGTATTGAAAATTAATCCATATAAATTTTTCTAATCAGTATACTTTTACACATCTCTCTGAGATTAGATGGTTCTCTTCATTTTTTTTCTCCAGCTTTTAGAAGTAGTGTCAGTGTTCTAGTTTAAATTTTACTACTCATGTACATAGTGATCCACTCATCAAAAAAGAGGAGCTTTAAGCTTACCTTTCCCAAAATCAAGGTTCATTTTACAATACTATAGCCCAGTGCTGAGAAAGGTTCCTTCAAATTTACCTGTCATCCCTCCACCTCAATAGTCCTTGTTTCTACCTGTATAATATGTCTTGTAACAGCCACTTCTCTACTCCCATAGTCATGACATCTTTCCTGGACTCTATACCACTATCTTATAATTGGACTCCCAACTTCCAGTCTCACTCTTTCTGCAATCTTGCCTTTAAACAGCTGTTAAAATCTTTTTAAAGCACAAGCCTGACTGTCTCTCTTTTACTCAGATTCCATATTGCTTCTAGGACAAAATAAAAATTTTTCATGTTGGCATTTAAAGCCCTTCTCAGTTTGGCTCTAGCTTTATTTACTATTACTCCCCTTCACTCACACTCTTTTGCTGCCAAACGTATCTGTCACCTTTTTGCCAAATATCTGCCTCCCTGCCTTAGCACAGGCTGGTCTTCATGTCTGAGATGTATTCTTTTCTCACCTCTGCATCTTAGCACTCTTAGCTTTCTTCAAAACTCAACTTAGGTACCTCTTCCTACTGGAAGTTTTTCCTGATTCTCCTAGTTGTTAGTGTTCTCTTCCTCCTCAGATTGTGTTGTATTTCTCTGTTTTAATGTTGTATTCTTTCAGAGAACAGTAAGGTTCTGGAAGGCAGGAACTGTTTTTAACTTTTTTTCTATCTCTAGTGCCTGGAACAGTACCCATAGTAAGTCCCTAATAAATACTTCAATTCAATTTCATCTATTTGGTTTTAGTTTTGATAATTACTGTTTTGTAGTGTATTTTGAAATTAGGTAGCACCAAACCGCTCTTGTTCTTGTTATAAGATATATCAGTTGTGGGCGGAGCCAGGATGGCAGAGTAAAAGCGATGACATGCTTAAGCTTTCTGCCATACCCCTCCAAATACCTGTAAAAAAATGGCTCTAAACAAATTCTAAAGCAGCAGAACCCACAAAAAGACTGAGTGAAACAAATTTCCAGCCCAAGACAACCTGGATGGTTGATCAGAAAGGTATATCGTGCCCAGCTAGGAGACAAATGTAGTTTGGTGTGGGCACGAAGGCCTTAGTGAACCTGGAGCAGGTCTCAGAGGACTGAATCACGGGCAGCTTTAGCGGTTTCCAGACTTCTCAACCCGTGAACACCAAAGACAACTTAGAAGGTCAGTAGGAAAAGTCTGTGCCTGCGGTGAGAAGAGAAGCATGGTCCCAGCCCCAGTCCCCACACAGAGCCCTGGGGTGGTGGCTGCCTCTGGAGCTTGGCCCACAGATTGAGAGGGAATTGAGTGGCTAATCAGAGGGGGATTGCAGAGATCTCTTTGCTGGTGCAGGATTCTCTTGCTTTGCCTGTGCTTGGATCTGGGTCACAGTTCTGGGTGGCAGTCTTGGGGCAAGGAGGAGCGCTGGCATGTAGGAACTTGTAGTGGTGGTGCAGAGAAAATCCTCCTCACAGTTCCAAGACAGAAAAGAGTGCTTGTGATCACTCAAAGACCAGAGCACAGGCCAGGAAAGGAGTAAACACCGCACCCTTGATCATAGCACCTTGGAAGAACTGAAAATTTACAGGTACCTACAAGTTATCTCTGAAAACAGCTGCACAAAATCCCTGAAGCTTGGGACAGTACATTCTCCACACTGGAAGCAGACCTCTACCTTAACAAAGAGTTTATAACTCAAGTAATTGGCTGAGATCATGAGCAAGCAGGGCAAAAAGTGTCAGACCATAGAATCTTACTTTGGTGACAAAGAAGATCAAAACATACAACCAGAAAAAGAGCACAAAGTCAAAGCTCCTATATCCAAAGTCTCCAAGAAAAATATGAATTGGTCCCAGGCCATGGAAGAGCTCAAAAAGGATTTTGAGAAGCAAGAAAGAGAAGTAGAGGAAAAACTGAGAGTGATGCAAGAAAATCGTGAAAAACAAGTCAACAGATTGCTAAAGGAGACCCCAAAAAATACTGAAGAAAATAAAAACTTAAAAAATAACCTAACCCAAATGGCAAAAGAAGTCCAAAAAGCCAATGAGGAGAAGAATGCCTTAAAAAGCAAAATTGGACAAATGGAAAAGGAAATCCAAAAGCTTACTGAAGAAAATACTTCCTTAAAAATTAGAATGGAGCAATTGGAAGCTAGTGACTTTATGAGAAATCAAGACACTATAAAACAAATCCAAAAGAATGAAAAAATAGAAAACAATGTGAAATATCTCATTGGAAAAACAACTGACCTGGAAAATAGATCCAGGAGAGAGAATTTAAAAATTCTCTGAAAGCCATGATCAAAAAAAAAGAGTCTAGACATCATCTTTCAAGGGAATATCAAGGAAAACTGCCCTGATATTTTAGAACCAGAGGGCAAAATAGAAATTGAAAGAATCCACTGAAAGAGATCCCCAAAGGAAAACTCCTAGAAGTATTATACCCAAATTCTAGAGTTCCCAGGTCAAGGAGAAAATATTACAAGCAGCCAGAAAGAAACAATTCAAGTATTGTGGAAACACAATCAGGATAACACAAGATTTAGCAGCTTCTACATTAAAGGACTGCAGGGCTTGGAATATAATATTCCAGAGGGCAAAGGAGATAGGATTACAACCAAGAATCACCTACTCAGCAAAACTGAGTATAATCCTTCAGGGGGAAAAATGGACATTCATGAAATAGAGGACTTTCAAGCATTCTTGATGAAAAGAGCAGAGCTGAATAGAAAATTTGACTTTCAGATACAAGATTCAAGTGAAACATGAAGAGGTAAACAGGAAACAAATCATAAGAGACTTATTAAGGTTGAACTGTTTACATTCTGCATGGAAAGATATTTGTAACTCATGAGTCCTTTGTTAGTATTAGAATAGTTGGAGAGAAAAAATTATGGATAGATAGATAGATAGATAGCACAAGGTGAGTTGAAGATGAAGGGGTGATACCTGGAGAATAACATTAAGGAGTGAGAGGATTATACTGGGAGAAGGAGAAAGGGAGAGGTAGAATGGGGTAAATTATCTTACATAAAACAGACAAGAAAAGGCATTTACAGTGGAGGGGAAATGGGGGAAGGTGAGAGGGAATGAGTGAATTCTCATTGGATTTGGCTTAAGAAGAGAATAACATACGCACTCAATTGGGTATGGAAATCTATCTTACCCTACAGAAAAATGGGGGGGGGGAAGGAAACAAGAGAGCAGGAGGATGATAGAGGGGAAGGCAGATTTGGGGGGGAGTAATCAGAAGCAAACACTTCTAAGGAGGTACAGTGTCCAAAGAGAGAATAGAATAAATGGGGTGTGGGATAGGATTAAAGGAAATACACTTATTTCTTCACAACATGAATACTCTGGAGGTGTTTTGCATGACTATACATGTATAGCTTGCATTGAGTTGCTTGCCTTCTCAATGAGGGTAGATGGGGAGGGAGGAGGGGAGAAAAAATTTGGAACCCAAAGTCTTAAAAACAAAAGTTTAAAAAAAATTGTTTTCACATGCAACTGGGAAATAAGATATACAGGAAATGGGGTATAGAAATCTATCCTGCCCTGCAGAAATATTGAAGGGGAAGGGGATAAGAGAAGGGGGAAAGAGATAAAAGGAAGGGCAGATTAGAAGAAGGGGTATTTAGAATGCATGCCATCTTGGGGGTAAGGGAGGGACAAAATGAGGAGAAAATTTGGATCTCAAAATCTTGTGGAAGTGAATGTTGAAAACTAAAAATAAATAAATAAACTTTAAAAAAGATACATCAGTTGCTCATGGGTAGGCCAAGCTAATGCAATAAAAATGACAATTCTACCTAAATTAATTTATTCAGTGCATACCAATCAAACTACCAAAAGATTTTTTTATAGAGCTGGAAAAAATAATATTAAGGGAATTAATGAATAAACAAGGGTAGGTGGCCTAGCTGTATCAGATCTAAAACTGTATTATGAAATAGCAATCATTGGAACTACTGGCTAAGAAATGGAGTGTGGATCAGTGGAATAGGTTAGGTACACAAGACACAGTAGTCAATGACTATAGTAATCTACTGTTTGATAAACCCAAAGATTTGAACTTCTGGGATAAGAACTCACTATTTGACTGCTTGGAAAACTGGAAGATGATATGGCAGAAACTAGGCATAGACCAACATTGTACATCATATACCAAGATAAGGTCAAAACGGGTACATAATTTAGACATAAAGGGTGATAACTGTGAGCAAATTAGGAGAGCAAGGAAGAGTTTACCTGTCAGATCTATGGAGAGCAGAAAAATTTATGACCAGACAAGAGATAGAGACCATTATGAAATGCAAAATGGATAATTTTGATTACATTAAATGAAAAAGTTTTTGCACAAACAAAGCCACTGCAACCAAGGTTAGAAAGAAAGCAGAAAGCTGGGAAACAATTTTTACAGCCAAGATTTCTAATAAAGGCCTCACTTCTAAAATATATAGAGAAGTGAGTCAAATTTATAAGAATACAAGTCATTCTCCAATTGATAAATGGTCAAAGGATATGAATAGGCAGTTTTCAGATGAGGAAATTAAAACTATCTATAGTCATATGAAAAAAATGCTCTAAATCAGTGTAGAGTGAGGTACCACATCACACCTATCAGATTGGCTAAATGACAAAACAGGAGAATGATTAATGTTGGAGAAGATGTGGGAAAATTGGCACATTAATGCATTGTTGTTGAAGTTGTGAACTGATCCAACCATTCTGGAGAGTAATTTGGAACTGTGCACAAAGGGCTAAAATGCATACCTGTTGATCCAGCAGTACTAACATCTATGTCTGTGTACTAAAGAGATCATAAAAAATGGGAAAAGGACCTACATGTACAAAAATATTTATAGCAGCTCTTTTTGTAGTGGCCAAGAATCGGAAATTGAGGGGATGCCAATCAGTTGGGGAATGGCTGAACAAGTTGTGGTATATGAATGTAATGGACTACCATTATTCCATAAGAAATGATGAGCAGGTGAATTTCAGAAAAACCTGGAAAGACTTACATGAACTGATGCTAAGTGAAGTGAGCAGAACCAGGAGAACTTTATACACAACAACAGCAACGTTGTGCGATGACTAACTTTGATAGACTTAGCTTTTCTCAGCAGTGCAATGATCTAAGACAGTTCCAAAAGACTAAAGATGCAAAATGGTGTTCACATCCAGAGAAAGAACTATGGAGTTTGAATGCAGATTGAAGCATGCTATTTTCTCTTTTTTGTTTGTTTTTTTTTGTTTTGTTTGTTTTTTCTCTCTTGTGGCTTTTCCCTTTTGTTCTGATTCTTTTTTATAACATGACTAATGTGAAAATATGTTTAATAGGAATGTATATGTAGAGCTTATATCAGATTGCACACCATCTTGGGGAGGGAGGCAGGAAGGAAGGGGGTAAAGTTTAGAACTCAAAATCTTATAAAGGTGAGTGTTGAAAACTAAAAATTATTAAAAAAATTTTTTAAATACATTTAAAAAGTGAGAGGGAGTAGGGAAGATCTCTGAACATTAGTTCAAGATTAATGATAAACAAGAGACTTTCAACACATTTAATAAAATGAGAGTACAAAGAAATATACTATGTTTACTACTACTACTAAGGAGTATACAAGAAGCTTAACATAAAATGGTGAAAGAATTCTGTCTTTAGTGATTGGTAGTAAATCATGTGTCTAGGCAAGAGGAACTTCTGACTTTAGTTTTAGATTAAGCTGATTTAACAGAAAATGAAAGAAACTATCAGAAAGCATAAGGAAGCACAGAAATTTTTATGTTCTTTCTAATGGTGGTGGTGGAGTTTGTCAAGGTTGGCCATTTAGTCTTATATTACTTTACATAGTGGAAGAAGATAGGAAGGAAGGAAGTTCCTTTGTTGATTTATAAAATTTAAAAATAAAGTAAAGATGATAAATATATAAATCCTATTTTGCTAACAAGGGTCTCTGTTTGATCCTTAAGGAAATAAAGCAATCTTTGCCTCCCCTTAAATGGGTCTTAGAGTGAAGAAAAGGCAACTGAAAGCCTCTCCATCAAATGGTTATTTTGGATGAGAAAGATAACTCAAAACTCCCTCCCTTCAGTTATGACCTTGCAGGGAAAATACTAGAATTTTAATTTACAAATCTTTCTTAATCACTATGCATATAATTTTTGGAATGATATTAATATGATATAACATAACAGTGGAGATATTGTCAATCTTTGCTTTACCTTAGTATTATTAGGAAAACTTTCAATGTTTCTTATTTACAAATAATGTTAATTATCATAAAAGTAATTTGGTACTAGTTTTGAAATTAGAAAATTAGGTTATTGAAATAAATTGGATAAAGAAGAATCAACAACAATTGAACTTAACAGTATTAGGTAAATCAAAGAACATAAAACATTTGGAAAAGAATTCTCTGTTTGACAAGAACCATGTGGAAAACTAGAAAGCAATTTGGCAGAAATTAAGTTTAGACCAGCAGCTTGTACCACATACCACAGTAAGATGAAAATCGATATGATGCCTAGAATATTAATGATTATACTACTAAAAAATTAGTAGAGAATCAAATCAGGTACCTTTTAAATTATAGAAATCATATCATTTTTAAAAAATACTTTTATTTAGCAAAGTTCTCATGACAGCCCTTTAAAGTAGATAGTACAAGTATTATTATCCCCACTCTACAATAGAGGAAACCAGGGCTCTTAGAGGTGAATGATTGTCAAGATCATAGAGCTTTTAAGTGGCAAAGCTAAAATGCAAACCCAGGTCTTTGGTTTCCTTTTTTATTGTGAACTTAATTATCATCAACAAACTTTTCAATGTGTAAAGAAATTTTTGCTTCAAAAATTTCTTGAGAGTCTGATGTCCAGGATATGTTGGGAGCTAACACAAATATAGAAGACTAAAAACCGTTACCTAGTGAATATGATCAAAGGGTATGAATAAACAATTTTCAAAAGAATAATTGTTAACTGTTAAAAAAACACATAGACAGTTTTTCCAAAGAACTAATAAGAGAAGTGCAAATCAAAACAGTTTTTAAGTTTCATCTCACTCCCAGGAAAATGGTTAAGATAAACAAAGATAAGAACAGTTAGTTTTAGAAGGGGTGGTGAGTGGAAAGAGACACACAAACAAAATGTTGGTCTAGTCATCCTGGAAAGTAGTTTATAAGTATGTCAAGAAATAGCTAAGTGCCCATACCCTGTGATCCATTTATCCCACTACTAGGCATATATTCCTTGAGTTCAGAGGAGCTCATATGACTGTGAATATCTGTGTACAGCCTGGTGTTTTTCTATGTATGTGTATCTATATAGATATACATGGATACATTTATATACATATATACACACATATATACACATACATATGTGTGCTGTATATGGTATCTTTAAAGATATGTGGACCCGCATATATACACAAGCATATGTGTATATACATACACATACATATATTGATACATATGAACACACAGTAAATTTCACATTACTTTTGAAGCTGAACCACTTGTTGATCTTTCCCTCTGAACTTCCCTCTGTTTTCTTCTATGCATTTAAAAAATGCTTCAATGACCCTCTTTTCTTTAATTTCTTTTTTTTATAACTCTGTTGCTAGTACCTCTCTTCTCCCCATAACTCTAGTTTCTCAGTGCCCCCCCTCCCTGCAATAAAAAAAAGAAAAATGCAGTGTTTATAGCACGTAAGTAAAAGCAGTCAAAAGACATTCACATATTTATCATGTCCAGAAAGGTATATCTCATTCTTCACCTTGGATCCTTTATTCTCTTCCTTAGGAAGTAGTTAGCTTCATTGGTCCTCTACAATCATAGTTGATCATTGCATTGATCAGAGTTGTTGAGTTGTTTTGCTTTGTCATTTTGTTGTTCACTTGTTGAACACTGACTCTTCATGACCCCATGGATTAACTGTCCATGAGGTTTTCTTGGCAAAATTATTGGACTGATTTGCCGTTTCCTTCTCCAACTTTGTGCAGGCAGAGGTTAAGTGACTTGCTCAGGGTCACACAATTTCTAGGTATCTGAAGTCATATTTGAACTCTGGTCTTTCTGACTCCAGGCCCAGTGCTTTATCAACTGTGTCGCCTAGCTGTCCAAGTCATTAATGTATAATATTTTTCCCGGTTCTGCTCATTTTACTTTGCATCAGTTCATACAGTTCTTCCTAGGTTTCTTTGAATCCATCCCTTTCATCATTTCTCATGGCAAAATCCCATTATATTCATATATTGCAATTTTTCCACAATTGATGAACACCCCTTTTGTTTTTAGTTCTTTGCTGCAGCAAAAATTGCTCTATTAGTAGTTTTGTGCTTATGGATCTTTTCCCTCTTTCTTTAATATCTTTGGGTTATAGAACTAGTAATGGTTTTGCTAGGTCAAAGGGTATACACAAGTTAGTGACTTCTTAAAAGCATGGATCCATAGTGTTTTCCAAAGTAACTGAACCAGTTTAGTTACACCAACAGTTTACCCTGTGTGCCTATTTTCTCACAACTCCTTCAGTGATTCTTGTTTTCTTTTTTATTATCTTTCCTAACCTGGTAGGTGGGAGGTGGAATCTCAGAGTTGATTTATTTAGCATTTCTTTGAACAAGGAATTCGATTTTTTTCGTATGATTGTTGAGAGCTTGGTTTTCTTCCTTTGGGAATGAGCTATTCATATCCTTAGTTGATTTATATGTTGGGGAACAGCTATCGTTCTTATATATTTGCATCAGTTGCTTATACAGCTTGGATTTAAGGCCTGTATCAGAGGAACTTCCTGCAAAGATTTTTTCCAAGTTAACTGTTTCCCTTCTAATATTAACTGCATTGATTTGTTTGTGCAAAAAATTTTCAGTTTTTATATTAGCAAAATTGTTTATCTTTTGTGATCCTTTTTATCCCTCGACTGATATGAACTCTTCTCCTATCCATAGTTCAGAAAGGTATTTTTATTTTCATCTTTGCTCCTCTAATTTATTTGTAATGTGACCTTTTATATCCAGGTCATGTATCCATTTGGAGCTTATTGTGGTATGTGGTGTGAGATGTTGTTCTAAACCTAATTTCTGCCAGACTGCTTTCCAGTTTTCCCAGCAGTTTTTGTTAAATGGTGAGTTTGTACCTCAGTAGTTGCAGTCCTTGGATTTATCAAACACTGTGTTGCTATGTTCTTTTTCTTCTGTGATAGATGCTTAATCATTCCTTTTGATTAACTTTTCTGTTTTATAGCCTATACTTAATAGTTTTGATGATTACTTCTTTATAGTATGGTTTTCAGATCTGGTACTGCTAGCTCCTTTTCTTTTCTACCTTTTTTTTTCCCCATTATTTCTCTTGAGAATCTTGAATTTTTGTTCCTCCAAATGAATTTTTACAGTATTTTTTCTAATTCTTTAAAATAATCCTTTGTTAGTTTCATTGGTTTATCACTGAATAAGTAAATTTATTTAGGTAGCATTATTATATTGATATGGCCCAATCATAAACAGTCAGTATCTCTCTACTTGTTTTGATCTATCTTTTAGTAAAGAGGGCTTTTAGTTGTATTTATGCTTCCTGCGTAGCACTTTGTGTAGTAGCAAAGAATTGGGGACAAAATAGATGTACATCGATTGGGGAATGGTTGAACAAATTTTAGTATATCACAAATGTAGTAAAATATTACTGAGTCATAAGAAACAATTAATATGAAGACTGCAGAGAAGCTTGAGAAAAATTATGTGAACTGCTGCAAAGTGACATAGAATAAAGAAAAGCATATATACATTGACTGTCGGTCAGTCGTTTTCAGCCACGTCCAACTCTTTGTGACCCCATTCGGGGTTTTCTTGCTTGACACTGATACTGGAGTGGTTTGCTATTTCCATCTCCATCTCATTTGACAGTTGAGGAAAATAAGACAGACAGGGTTGAGTGACTTGCCCAGGGTCACACCACTAGTATGTGGCTGAGATCAGATTTGAACACAGGAGGATGAGACTTTCTGATATCAGGCTCGGTGCTCTATCTATTTTGCCACCTGACTGCCATTATACATTGACTATAGCAATGTTATGTATGTGTTCAGAGATAAAAATATTCCCCTTAAGACTGTTTTAGTTGCATCCCAAAACTTTGGGTATAATTGTTAAATTGTTGTAGTTCTTTTTTGTTTCTATAATTTGTTCTTTTTAAAAAATTTTTTGTTGCTAAGATTCATTTTTACATCAGTTTTTTTCAACATTTCCTTCCTACATTATCCTCCTAGAGATCCATCTTTTGTAATAAAGAATTAAAAAAAAAGTGGAAAAACCCAATGCATCAACCAAGTCTGACATTATAGTGTTACACTTTTATAGTTTCCTCCCCCTCTGCAGAGTAGGAAGGAGGTACTTTTTCATGTCTCTTTTTTTTTTTTGAGTAAAGCTTCTTGATAATTATTTCACAATATCAACTTTGAATTTTTTGTTCGTCTCATTTACATCACTGTGATTACTGTTGTTTTTTTTCCTGGTTCTGATTGTTTCATTTTACATCAGTTCATATGATTCTTGCCTTGTATCTCTGTGTTCTTCATTTCTTATGGCATAGTAATATATTTTTACATTTATGTGCCATAGCTTGTTTAGCCATTCCTTAGTCAATGGGCATCTTCCTTGTTTCCAGTCTTTGCTGCTATAAAAAGTACTGCTATAAATATTTTGATGAATGTGGAATTTTTTTTTCTGACCAACTTGAGATCCCTGGCAGTGGAGTCTCTGTGTCAAAAAGCATGGACATTTAGTAATTTTCTTACCGTGATTGGAAATTGCTTTCCAGAATGATTGAACCAGTTCACACCTTCAGCAACAGTGTATTCATTTGCTCTCTCTCCACTCTTTCAACCTATATTTGTTCTTTAACCCTCTCATTATCTAGGGTTAATATTATTAAACTTTAAGCCATTGTTACTATCTTCCTTGGTGTTTAGTTTCAATAGTGTGAATTTATTCTATATTCTCTACCACATGATCAGTTCATCTAAAAGTGACTCAAAGTATTGTAAATTATTTTCCTTAGCATTCCAGTTCATTGATTTCCAAAGATGTGTATCATATCTAGTTTTGCTAGCATTCTGTTCAGAGCATAAATTTCTTTCTTATTTATCTGTTACATCCATCTGTCTAAGTCTAAGAGATCTGTTTAAGTCACTTGCAGTTGTCTTATTACCTAAAGTCTTTGTGGAAATAAGTTAATCTTTCCATTAATTACTTTTATGCTGTGCCAATCAGTCAGCACACACACTTGTAGACAAACATATGTATATAATATTAATACTCTTATTATCTATGGTGCCTTAAAGCCTATGGTATTATGGTATTTCCCAGCTTGCTTATCACTTTTGACTAATGTCTGTTTTTTACAGTTGCTGGGACTGAGATTATGATTGCCATTTGTACTTTTTCTGATTCAGCTGAGGAGTACATTCTATTACAACCCTTCATTTTAACTCTGGGTATCTTTAGGTTGTATGTTTCATGAATATAGCAAATTTTGGTATTTTACTTTGCAATGTATTTTGCTACACTTCTACATGTTATATATGAGTTCATACTATTCACATTCATGGCTATGACTATTGAGTTAATAATCTTTCTTGCCATTAAATTTTGTTAGAATTTTTTTTACCTTTTTTTTTATTTTTGAGAGAGAAAAAAAATCAGTACTTGGAACCTGATTTTTGTATTTCTTGGAACAGTCTGATTATAGGCCTAGCTGTTTTCCCTGTTGAGAAAAAAAAATCACTTGACCTTCTCCTCACCTTCCTTTTTAATAGTTTGTTTTATTTAAGGCATTTCTCACCCTACACCACCAGGCCGCATTTCCTTCATCTTTTTTCAACTTTTCTTTGTTGCATCCAGATAAGGATATGATTCATGAGACTCTCATCCCTGCTCTTCTTCTCCTTATATGTTTAAATGACTGTCACTTGTGGTGCCTGGGCTTCAGGAAATACTAAGTGCCTCCCTTCACCTCTTGCTTTTCCTTTTACTTACCCACACCTCCTAGACTGTTAGGCATGGTGGGACTCCCCAGAGATAATAGTCTTTTTTCTTTTTTCTTCTGGGTAAGCATTGGAGCATCCCTTTTGAGATAATCAAACTTGTTTACCTTTCTTAAATTTCTTTGGCTTCGTGCATTCCAAAGACTGCTCAACTCCAGTTTTCTCACACATGACGCTTAGAAATCATCAATTCTGTTAAAAAGCCTTTTTTTCCTTGTTCTGTAGGAGCATGAATTTTTTAGGATAAAAAATTCTTGGGTAGAAACCATTTTCCACATTTATTTCAGCCTTCAATTTTTTATTGTTGTTGAATAGTCCTGGGTGATTTTGATTAGAATTCCTTGAAATTTGTTTTCTCTCTTATTGGTGCTTGAAATATTTTCTTTCTGTCCTAGAACCTTTGGAGCTTCAAAATAATGATTCTTGGTGAGTTAACCTTAGTGTTCCTTTGTAGGGGAGGTACTTGTAGATTTTTATTGATTTAACTTTTGCTCCTTATTTCTAATATGTGTGGGTGTTTTGGGGTCTTATAATTTCCTAAAATTTTGAGATGTTTTATTTTATTGTACTTTCTTAGGAGGCTAGTGATTTTTATGTTTTTCTTTTCAAGCCCTATTTCCCAGATCAATTTTTTAAAAATTTAAATATCTAACCAGATCTTCCAATTTTGCTTTCTTTTAATAATTGTCATCTCATTGAATCTTTGAATTCTTTCAGCATTCCTTTTTCAGAGTTTTTACTGCCTTAGTTTTTTAGTTTCTGGTTTAAATCATTTTGAATTTTTCATTAAGAGCTCTCATTTTACTTTTTATCTCTTTTAACTTCTGTAGTAGGCTTTCCAACCACTAAAGAGATCTAGGTTCTTGTGGTTATTCTATTTTCTGAGGTTTCTGGTTGCATAATTGTATAATTATCCTTTTTTAGTGGCAATTTCTCTTGGCATTCTTACTCCATGGTGTTTTCTTCTTCATATTATGAAGTAGTTTTTTTTCTTTTTCTTTTCTCTTTCTCTTTTCCTTTGGAAGTTTTCTTCATGAGAGCAGGGAGAGACATTTTTTTCTTTTCCCTTCTTTTAGTAATTATTCTTTTAGTTTAATGCATTTCTAGTTGTTTTGAGATGACGAGGTCAGTCAAGGTTTAGACACAAATTTTCGTTATGGCTATAAGTCACATAAATTATTTATTTATGCCTTTTCACTCTATATCTACTCAGATGATTTTTTAAACATGATAAGTGTAAGACTTTATATGCATCCTCATTAAGCTTCATTTTCCTCCATACATGTCTAATTTCAGTGTCTTCTTGTGTGCAGATGACAGTGATGACCCTGGGCTCTTGAAGTCTGTATAGTGGCATATTCTGTTTTGGGAATTGTATGAATCTGGAAAGATTTTGATTGTGTTTGACAACAGGCTTTGCTTTCTAAAGAAATGTAGCTAAATATGGAGAGACTCATTACCATGAGATTATCTAGTTACCAGATGATAAAAGTGTTGGTTGTGATGTCCCATGAAACCACAGTCCCTGTATAGTCTCCTTGCATTCCAGCATTTTGGGCAGAGCAGCAGAAAAAGATGAATGTTAAAGTTTTCACAGTTTTTAGACTGTCTGTATTTGTTATCACATGTATTAAGTACACATGTATTTAACTGTTAGTGCTCTTAATATGTGATCTTTGTCTAATGACCTAATTGTATTATTGGAGAAATTGAACCACATCCATATTGCCATTCCCAGTATAAATGAAAATAGAAAACAGAGATGTTACTGTTAAATGGGAGAATGGATAGCAGCTGAGATAAATAGCAAAGTTAATTTTACAGTATGACCACAGTCAACAATAAACCCTTTAAAAAAATTTATTGTTTTTCCTCTTCCTCCCACTTCCCCCTACAATTGAAATAGAAAAAATTAAGATAAAAACCTTTATAACAAATATACATAGTCAAGCAGAACAAATTTCTTGCATTTGCCATGTTCAGAAATATATGCCTCATTCTGTATTTTGAGTCCATCACCTTTCTTTCAGGAAGGGGGTAGCATGTTGTTTCATCAGTCCTCTGAAATTATGAGTGGTCATTTTATTGATCACAGTTCTTAAGTCTTTTAGAGTTTCAAACAATAAACTTCTCATAGGATACTTATTCATTTAACTTTGCAGGACTTATAATGCGTAGAAACAAATAATAATTTCAGTTAGAGAAATTCTACTTTATTTAATTTTAATTTACTCATTTAGAAATTTTCATTTAATTTAGTTTTCTCATTTTTATCCTTTTTTCTAATTTATTGTTACCTTTGACCTTTCCTCTAACTAGCTAATGGTCTGATTGTGTAAGCATTGGAACATCAAAAATAGAAAACAATCAATAGGCATTTAGACACTTTCATTTTGCCAAATACTGCATTAGAAGCTGGGAATACAAAGACAAGAGTGAAAATAATGTTTACTGTTAAAGCTTGCATTCTGTCGGAGAGACAAAAGCGTATGTATAAGTACATATAAGATATAGAAAAAATAGATTAAAGGCAGTTTTGGAGGGAAGAAAGGAAGGCACTAGCAGCAGGGGGCAATTAGGAAAGGCCTCATGTAGAAGATACTGACACTGACTTTTGAAAGAAACTAGCAATTCTGAGAAACAAACAGTGCAAATGTACAGATTAGGAGATGGAATACTGTGTAAGAGGAATAGGAAGAAAGCCAGTTTGGCTGGATAGTAGAGTACATGAGGGGAATATCCTATAGTAAGACTAGGAAAAAAAGGGAAAGACTAGGTTATAAAGAGCTTCAGGTATTAAGTTTATTGAAAGTGTGACATGTGCCTTAGGATTTATGTTATAGGAAAGTCACTTTGGTATCTTTGTGGAGGGTGAATTGGAAGGAGGAGAGACTTGAGTCAGAGAGACCAGTTAGGAAACTATTTCAGTAGTCTAGCAGAGTGGTAGTGCTGTATAGAACTACTATGGTATCTGTGTGGATGGAGAGAGAGGCACGTCTTTGTGTTGTTGTGAAGGCTAAAATGTCAGGATTTGGCTACTGATTGAAAGTAAGTTGTTGAGTGATGATGGAGTCGAGGATGCATCGGAGTGACTTGGAGGATGGTGGTTTCCTCAGTGGTAACAGGAAAGTGTAGAAGACAGTTGTGTTTGAGGGGGGAAATGAGTTCTGTTTTAGATGCGTTGAGTTTCAGATATCTGTGGGACATCTAGTTTGGAATGTCTAATAATCAGTGATATAGGACTAGAGCTGAGGAGAGAGTCTAGGACAGAGAATCATCTGCAAGGACATAAATTTAACCTATGAGAGTGGTGAGTTCATGAAGTAACAGTGTAGAGAGAGAAGAGGGCATAGTACAGAACCTTGGAACACCAGCCCCATAATGACTGGATGGGTATGGATTTAGATCTAGCAAAGGAGGAGTGATGATCAGACAAGTAAGAGGTGAACCAGAGGAGCCTCAGTGCCACAAGAACCCAGGCAACTGAGAGTTAACAATATCATAGTGCTTCAGAGACATGGAGAAAGATGAGGATTGAGAAAAGGCCATCAGATCTGGCAGTTAAGAGATTATTGGCAACTTTGGAGAGAGCAGTTTCATTTGAATAAGTAGAGGTAAAGCCAAATTGCAAAAAGAGTGATAGAAGAGACTGCAGCAGTTACCAGTTTATGTTTAGGGCCTTGGCTGTGAAAGAGAGGAGAGCTATTGAGTTATAAACTGACTCTTTCAAGAAGCCAGGTATTATGCTTAGAAGACAGAGGGCTAGTAAAAAGGTACAGAGGTAGGAGATGAAAAAGCATATAAGAAAGCCAATTTGGCTGCACAGTAAAGTGCATGTAGGGGAGTGGACATGAATAATATGATCAAAGGGTACGGTAGTACCATATTGTTATCAGAGGACCTCGAATTCTAGGTAGAGGAGTTTGAACTTAATAAGTGATAAGGATCCAGACATGTAACTTTCCGTTAAAGCAAGGATGTGGAAAGCCTGTTTATCTACTCTTTGATTACATCATGTGCTTTTAGACTAGGAAATGAAGTTAGTAAGTGTTGGTAGACTAAAGGTTTGCATAGGATCTCTCCTTGGTGTTCTTCTGTTCCCTCCAAAAGTGTTAAGATGAAGCACTAGTTACAGAAACAGATTACAGATGGCTGAATGAAGGTTTGTTATTATTTCTTTTATTTTGGGCTTGCAGGTAAATGAAAATTTTAGAGACTATGCAGTTGTTCTAACCACACATCTGTATTTTCTGTCAATAGGTATCATCTCCAGGCTCTTCGACATTTGTATGTACTAGCGGCAGAACCAAGACTTCTGGTGCCTGTTGACGTAGATACAAATACTCCTTGCTATGCATTGTTAGAGGTTACCTATAAGGTAATTTTTTCCTCCGAATACTCCCATTCCTTCTCCATCCCATACATTACTCAATTCATGCCTTAGGTTTTATCTCACTCATTTTCCCACTGTCATTCTTTGCTATGAAGCGTCTGGGTTAATCTCTTTAAAAAATTAAGTAGCTAGAATTATTCAAACAGCATGATATAGTAGAAAGAGTGACTCCAAGCAGAGGACTTGGGTTAGAATCACAGCTGTGGTCCCTTACTTCCCTGGGCCTCAGTCTGTTCTTCTGTAAATTGAGGGGGTTGGACTAGATAAGGTAAGATTGGAGACCTAAGGTCTCTTTGGCCTCTGAATGCTAGAATTCAAGGTAGATAGTTCCCATAAATCCTATAATCTCTTGCACAGTAAAGATACTAGTTATGAATATGACCCTGGTACCTTATCTTACTCAGGGAATCTGATCAAGCTGCATTTGTTGCTTTTTTGTATTTGTGTAAGAAAGTGTCATCTGAGGACCAGATGTTCTCTCACACTGTTTTTCATGTACACTTTCTTGATTGAAAATGTATTGTTTTACATGGCTAAAAGAACTGTAATATAAGAGCTACTAGACTTTGTATCCTTCCTAGATTAGAAATCTTATTCAGGAATTAATGATTTAATACGCACAAGTGGATTACAAATCAGCATATCCTTTGTTCATAACATATACAACATAGTCTGTTTTGGCCACTTTTTTAAAAAATGGGACATTTGGTAACAGAATCAATGGGAAATTTAGCCTTTTTTGCATCCTGACTTCCACCAAGCACATTGTCTTGAGCTGTTGTTCTTTTGATAATATAAAGGGCACTCAGTGGTATGAAGAAACTACAGAAGAGTTAATGGCACCTACCCTTCTTCCTGAGCTTCATCTTTTAAAACAGGTAATTTGGGACAAGATTTGAGTACTTTCATTTGTGAATACGTGCATACCTTTAATCAGAATAACACTGAACATGTGAAAATTAGTGAAATCATTCCTTTCCCCTCCTTCCTGCATTGTGGAAGATAATAAGCCTAGTGATGATAATAGAAATAAGAAATTTCAAGATCCACAAGTTTTTAGATGCCATGAAGAAGTGAGGTTATTATATTTCCTTTCCCAGAGATTTTGAATTATAATCAATCAGTGCACATTAATAAGCACCTGTTATGTGGTTGCCCCTGTGCTAAGCATTTGGGGTTACAAAAGAGGCAAAAGCCCTAAGGAGCTTACAGTGTAATAGGGGAAATAGCATGCAAACAAAACAAATATATACAAAGTGAGCTGTACACAGGGTTAATTGGGAATAAGTAAAGGAGGCAAAGCCCTGGAATGAAGAGGGACTGGGGAAGGCTTCCTGTAGAGGATGCATTTTAGTTGGTACTTAAAGGAAGCCAAGGAAGTCAGTAGTTGGAGTGGAGGAGGGAGAGTGTTCCCATGCCAGGGGGAAAGCCACAGAAAATGCCCAGAGCAGAGAGATGGAGTGTCTTGTTTGCATAACAGCTAGGAGGCTATTGTCACTGGATTGAAGAATGTGTGTTGGACAGGAAGGTATAAGAGGACTGAAAAGGTGGGAGGAGGCTAGGTTATGAAGGGCTTTGAATGTCAAATGGAGCATTTTGTGTTTGCTCCTGCGAGCAGTAGAAAGCCACTAGGATTTATTGAATAGGGAGAATGATATGATCTGACCTGCATTTTAGGAAAATCACTTTAGTAGCTGAATGGAGAGTGGAGAGAGACTTGAGGCAGGCAGCCCCAATGGCAAGCAAAAGGAATTCATCTGGTTACATTCCATAGCACTTAGAAATAAATCCACTTAGCTAACCAACAGGTACATTCTAGTTTTTATTAGTCTTATTTCCTCCAAATAATTTGATACTTTCTTACTATATTTATATTTATCTTGACAGATTAAAGTGAAAGGCCCACGATATTGGGAATTGCTTATAGACTTAAGTAAAGGAATGCACCACTTGAAGTAAGTATATTGAAATCTGTGTTGTACCCTTTTGTGGAGTATAGGAGATGTTCAGATAGAAAAAAGGTGTTTATTTAAACAAATTAACAATTAGAATGTTATTTGTTATGTCATAATCTTAAGAGTGAAATATTTTGCAAGCCTGTCCCATTTTATAAGTACTACAAAAAGAATTTTTTTTAATTTAAGGCTCTACATGCTTATATATCTATTTTAGATTTATTTAGGAACTTGAATTTCCTTTCATTAGGACAGTAGTAGAATTGTCTGTTGATGGCTAATCTGAAATTTGGAGAAAGAGATTAAATGTGTTCTGGATAGTTCAGGGAGAACTATGGTTGAGGCAATAGGAAGAAGATTTCAGTTCAATATTAGAAGAACATCCTAATGGTTTGACTTGTTCAGTATTGAAATAGGATACATTGTAAGAATACTTACATCAAGTGTGATGTAATTAAAGCACAAGTCAGGGACGTAGAGGACCTAGGTTGGTTTGTTTTTTAAAGGCTTTCCCTGTAATTGGATAATAGGTTGGACTAAATGACCCAAAAGGTTTCTTTCAGCACTGATTCTATAATTATATGGTAATTCAGTTCAATAAACAGTGAGTACATACTACATTCATAGCTGTGTACTAGGCTCTGGATGTCAAAAAGGAAATAGTCACTGTCTTCAAGGATCTTATATTCTGCTATTTATATAGTATTTTACTGTCTGCAATTATACATACATGCATATACATATGCAAATATTTATACAGTGCTTTACAAATGAGTTTTATTCTCACAAAAATCTGTGAGAATAGGTATAACAGGTATTATTGTCCCCGTTTCTTAAAGGTGCCAAAACTGAGCAGTTAAATGACTTTCCCAATGTTATGTAGTCAGTAGCAGAATCAAGATAAGTCGGGTTAAATCATCAAACATTTATTAATCACCTGCTGTATGCCAGGCACTGTGCTAAGCACTGAAGATACAAAGGAAGGCAGCAAACAGTCTCTGCTGTCAAAGATCTCAGTCTAGTGGAGGAGATGGTATGCGAATAACTGTGTACAAACAAGGTAGATAACAGGATGAATCAGAGATCATCAGAAGAAGGAAGGTATTAAGATTAAGGAGGAATAGTCACAATGCTCTGTCCTCCCCCAAAATCCAGAAATGAGAAGTAGCATCTTATTCTAATCCAACAGCCTTGTTTCTTCCAGGAACTACCTTAGGCTTTGGGAACATGTGAGCATTCATTATACTGAAAAACACCACACTTTTTAACTACCAAGAACTACCAGTAACAGTGTATGCTGAATTCCGTCTTGTTTTCTTCCAGATCAATCCTTTCCAAGGATGGAGTTTTATATGTGAAACTCAGGGCAGGGCAACTCTCCTATAAGGAAGATCCCATGGGCTGGCAAAGTCTGTTAGCTCAAACAGTCACCCACAGGAATTCTGAAGCCAGGGCTTTCAAGGTAATGTTGAGAGGCAAAAAAGGAGAGAAAGAAGAGAAGAGAAAGACCAGTCACAGCCTGAGTGTCTGTTGGCCTTCAGACTTTTTTTTTCTTGGTGACTCTTGCTTGGATCTGCTGCCAAGCCTCGCTATAACTTGGGAGTGAAAGACTAATTTATTAAATAGGGCTTGGTGTTTATGGGACACTCTGTGCAAACCTGCCCGCCTTGTTGTTAATATTTACCTTCTAGCAACAGGTAGAGTAACACATTGTATGTTAATAACGTTACAAAAACAAGTCACGGCCTTTTAGGAATTTAGGTTATCCCATTAGCTAATTCCAGTACTGGTCGAGGTTTGTCTTTTGACAGGTATTGCGTGCCACTTCCTGCATTTGTCCTTTCACTTGTTCAGATTCCATTGCTTTGGGTGTTAAGGTCACGAAAAGATCAGACTTTTCCTTTTTCTAATACATTTGTACACTTGATATTAATACAAAAATTTTAGAAGGTTTAAAAAATGAGTAGTCCTGCCATAAAGCAACCACATTCAAGTCTTTAACTTTTACATTCCTATGTGTCTAAAGCAAACACAACTTTCAAGATGTAATCACAAAAACTTCAAAAATCAGTCACCATAAGCAAGTGAGTATTGAGAAGACTAAGATTGGTGCTTTGTCCCTCATAGTAGGGGGCATTAAATTTTTTAAAAAATGAACTGAAATTTTTTAGTGCTTTCTAAACCACATTAGCAGTAGTGATGATAGCCATAATAATAAAAACTAGTACTTGTAGAGTGCTTTAAGAGTATGCAAAGCACTACAAATATTATCTCATTTGATCCTCAAAATACTTTGAAGTCAGTGCTATTACTGTCTTCCTTTTACAGATGAAGAAACTGAGGCGAAAGTAAGTTAAGCAGCTTGCCCAGGGCTCACTCTGAGGTAGAACTCAGGTTTTTCTGACTCCAGTACAACCCTCTAGTCACTGTGCAAAGATCACCTAGTACTGATGTCTTAGGCCTTACTGTCCTTGATGCTTAATAAATTTGATTGAATAGTTTACCTTATTAGATTTTGTTTAGCAGAATAAAGTTGAGGAAATTGTTCATTAGTTCATGTGAGAGGCACTGACAAAGGATTTGTTGGGAGAAGTTTAATGTGTATTACTCTTATGTAATGCAGGCACAGACTCAAGGACAAATTTACTAATGCCTAACCCTCTCTGAAAATAAAAATCACAAATAATTATGTTCAAGTCCAAAGTGAAGGGAGAAGTACGTAAAGTTTAAAAGGTATTTCTGGATGTCTCTGCTCCACGCGTCTTGATAAATTGTTGTTGTTTGTCCTTCTTTCTCAAAGAGGACCAGGACATCAGGAAAAACTTGTAAGTGAATTGAAGTGTGGAAGGGCTGTGCAAAGTCACTGGCCTCCCTCTCTCCCCCTGAGCCACCTTGGTCCAGTGGCACGATATAGATCAGGATGACTGGAAATGTCTCTGGATGCAGTGGGAGGCCTAGGCCCTTCTAAACTAAGGGTTTTCCTAGGTCTCAGGTTGTTTGAGGCAACACCCATTCAGTGATTAAGGGTAGGTAAGAATAAGGCTAAGAATAACCTCTTTTGCCTAGTCAAAAAAATAAAATCAATCTGGGAGGGAAAAGCCCTCAGGGTTTCTGGCCAAAACAGAAACAATTACTATTTGCACTTACTCTGAGCCATCTGAATCCAAATAGTGACCAAGTGAGGCTTGAGCTGGGACCTATTGTTGGCCAGTCAGTGAGAGCCAGAGTTTTCTTTGGGGTGGGGGGTGGGGGGCGCATGTCCACAGAAAAGAAATCTAGCCCATAAACCAAGATATCTTGCTAGGTCTAAATGATCAAAATTTATATTCCTTTGAGCAGAGCATCTGCAGGTAATGGTGTGATTCTCTTTGTGGACCGAGGGAGAGGACCATAACATCAGGAAGGAGAGAGTGTGGTATAATGGAAAAGAGCACTCATTCTAAGTTCCTAGGACTTAGATTCAAACCCTACCTCCAACTCTTGCTGCCTGTGTGACCTTGGATAAGTAACTTAACTTCCCAGGGTCTCATTTTCCTCACCTTTAAAATGGGGTGTGGTGGTGGTGGGGAAGGTATTCTAGGCCAGAGGTGTTAAACTTGAGACCTGAAGGCCATGAATTCCAAGTGCAGCCTGAACTAAATTAAAATGTAATTGAAAACTCTTTAACCAAATAAATAAAAATATAGTACAACATAGATAATGTTAATTTGTGGTTTTCTGAGTCAATAGGCCATCTGTTTCTATTTGAGTTTGATATTACTGTTCTGGATGGTCTCTAAAGTCCTTTCTAGCTCTGTATCTGGTGTTTTGAGAAAAGCATAGATAGGGCAGCTAGTTGACACAGTGGATACAAGCACCAGCCCTGGAGTCAGGAGGACCTGAGTTGAAATTTGGCCTCATACCAAACACTTGACACTTACTAGCTTCATGACCCTGGGCAAGTCACTTAATCCCAATTGCCTAAAAAATTTTTTAAAAATTTAAAAAAAAAAGAAAAAAGAAAGAAAACAAAAGAACATAGGCATATACTGAAGGCCCCTGTTTTCTGACTTATTTTTAATTACTCTTTCCTACTTTCAGTGTGATTTAAAAAAAAATTAAATCTTTTCCTTAGCCTTGTATTTATTTTAGTCAGGCATTGAGAATGCACGGAAGTAGTGCTGTATTGTCCCCTTGAGAGAATTAGGAGGGTTCTTTTTTTTATGGTTAGTGTTTAGTAAGTCTGCAGCCTAATTTCATACTTCTCCAGATGTTTTATATATTCTTTCAGCAGGAATTTAATTAAACTCCATTAAGTTTTCTATTTGGGCCTAGTTTTTAGAGAAATATAGTTTTAGAGTTTTAGAGAAATATAGTTCAGGGGAAGAAAAGGTCTGTTATTATTGTATGTACTTAAGTTTGAACAGTGAGTAAACTCCTGGGGCTTATTTACATTTATTTTCTTTTAGCCAGAAGCTATTTCAGCTTTCACCTCTGATCCGGCACTTTTGTCGTTTGCTGAATACTTCTGCAAACCAACTGTGAACTTGGGCCAGGTATTTTATTAAAGCACCATTGCTAATATTTTTCATTGTTTCTCCTTTTGGTTTTTGGACAATAAAAAGCAATGTTTTAACCTTTTAGAGATTGATAGCAGAAACATTTTTGTAGGAAACAGAGAAAGAATTGCCCATAGACTTAAAGCCTTAGTACTTGAAATTAAGAATATGAGAAATGCATTGGGAATTAAACTAGAAGTCCATTTATAGCCTCATCTTCTGGCAGTGACATTACAGAATAATTAGAAAAGGATCTTTTATAATCCCTGATAACAAATTTAAGAAGTTAGGGATATACTCTCAAAAACCTCATTTCTTTTAATAATCTATTGTGGATTTCTTCTTGAATATATCTAAGACTTTTTTGTACTTAGATTTCTGTTTTTATCCATAAGTATCTCTTGAGATAATATATTCTATTAATATATCGTCCATCCTACATTAATCTTCTTGTTTTACTGGTCATAATACTGCTACTTAAATAATACATAATACTACCACTGGCGTAAAGTTCATTTCATTGTGACCTTGAGTTTTCAAAAACTATGCCAGTGGGCATATAATCCTGGCAGGTGGTACTATGTTGAAAAAAGCCTCCACCAGAACCTCTGCAACCGTCTGCTTTCAAAGAACAAATTTAATTATGCATGGAAAAGCCCATCACCAGTAGGCTGGCCACTTAATGATGAGTTGTTTGATCGTAGCAGTTCAGGAAGCAAAAAAGAATGTTAAAAAGCCCTCTGTCCTGTGTGGCCTTCTTCTTCTGTGGTGATGACATAGAAGAATAGTGGACAAGATTGCGTAGTGCTGCCGTTCCCTTACATGTTGGTGTCTAAATGTTAAATCCTAAAGATTGTTTATACTTCTGGAGGAGCTGACCTATGTGAACTTCACCATACTCATTATAAACCAAACTAGGAAGCAGAAGTTACTCACAGTTTTACTTGGAAAGGCAAATAAAGCAGTTGGTGGAGTTGGTTTCATCATCCATCCAAAGGCAACAAGAAGTATTTTTCTGTGAGACATTGGTCTTTTCATATTGCAGTGTGCATGATAAGTATGTTCCAAAGAGATATTTGCAGCTTATATACCAGTATACCAATAGCTGTTGCAAAGGGAAAAGAGCTAGAGAAATTTTAATGATAAGATCCTCAAAATTCAGGACCTATGTACTTCGATATTCACAACTTCAATTCAAAGTTAGGCATAAGTGAGGACAGCAAAAACTACACTGGAAAATAAAGTTTAAGAGTGGCCACGACTTATATAATATTCTCACACCTACATTTCACGAATGCTGTCTCCAAGAAAAGAATCAGAAGAAAGTGGAAATATTGAGAACCAAATAGCACCACAAAAATTAAATTGATCATTTAGTTTATTCTTTTTATAATCCATCCTCTACATATTGTTTGATCTTAGTAAAATACCACTTTCATCCTGTTTCTCACTCTAATATTTCTTATTACTTCAAGAATAAATTCCATATTCCTTAGCTTAACATAGTACACACTAATTTTTCAACTTGTATCTCCCGCTGCTCAATATAAACCCTCCAGTCTTACCGGCATACTCTCCTCACATCCCTCTCCCCTTCACCCATGCTGTATTCTCCTATCCCCACCTTTTCTTCCATTCTTTCAGTGACTTCCCTCCTCTGTTATGTTTGATTCTCTTCTTACTAATCCTTTCAGATTTCGTCTCCTTTATGATATCTTGCCTAGTCATTCCATCCTTTGTTGATATTTCTCATTTCTGAATTCCTGTAACACTTTTTTTTGTGCCATTCACTTTTATAGCTTAATCCAGTTAACTGATGCGTCATTATGGTTTAGAGTGAGCCTAGATCCTTAAGTGTTGTGCCAGCAGAATAGACACTGTGGCAGATGTTTGGGAAAGCTTAATGTCTGTTGTTTGAGGTCCAGCCTAAATTTGGAGGGCCTTATCACCAAATTAGCCACAAGTTGATGGTATGTTTGTTGTTTTTTGACCACAACAGCTCTCAAGGAGAGTTCGTAGATTAGATTGTTTTGGAGACAAAATACATCTCTGAAATCACAGATCTTTGAACAAATTATCCTTTGTTGTCATTTATGTTTCAGTCTCCTCAAATAGACTATAAGACACTTATTTAAGAAAGGAGACTGTCATGCATTTGTATCCCTTATGGTATCTAGCATAATACTATGCATGGGAGATACTTAATAAATATTTGTTCAGTTAAGAATGTATCTGTATTATGTACATACTGTGTGCAATTTGTATCTTTCAGAAACAGGAAATTCTTGATCTCTTTTCTTCAATACTTTATGAATGTGTCACTCAGGAGAATCCAGAGATGCTGCCTGCATACATAGCAATAGATCAGGTACTTGATGAGTGAGAGTGGGGACGGAGAAAGAATGTTTTGGTTTCTTGCCAGTGATGTTTGTTATCCTTGCCTTATTGGTTTCCACAGTCTTTCAGAAATAAGCATTTTTTAAATATGTGCAAGATCATCAGATGTTCATACAGCATTTAAAAGAAAAAGAATTAGACCTATACATTAAGAATAGTGATGATAATATTGTTAAGGGCTTGCTCTACATAATTTTGTGAAGTAGGCAAAGTGTGCCTTCAGTATTTCTAGTCTCCCCTTTTTATTTCCCTTCTGTTCTTCCTTTGGGGAAACCTTTTTTCTTCCCGTTTCCCTCAGATATCTGATTACTTCATATATTCCTCTATGAAAACCTCCTAGAGACTAATCAGATAAACTCAGTCATGCAAAGGTAAAAATGATTGATAAAACTTAAATTGTTTTCATATCCATATTGTTTGCATTTTTACAGGGAATAAAACAAACCAGTATATTAATCTTTAATGATAAAATTTCTGCCATCAAAAAGGTACATATTGAAGGTATTTGTAAACAAAGCAGCCTTCTTGATAAGACCTATCTTTTTTCAAAAATAAATTTTTATTCATATCTTTTATTGTTGTGTTACATATATATTTACTGCTATACTGTCTATTCTCTCCCAGAAAACCATCTTTTATAATAAAGAATAAAAAGAATGGGAATAATAATAATAATAATAATAATAATAATAATAACTAGCATTTATATGGCACTTTAAGGTTTGCAAAGCGCTTTACGTATATTAACTCATTTGGTCTTCACAATAACCCTGTAAGGTAGAAACTTATCATCCTCACTTTATAGATGAGGAAACCGAGGGAGACTATGGTTAAGTGACCTCAGGATTTGAGGTTGGGTTTTCTATCAGATCTTTTAGACTCCAAGTCCAGTACATGCCTCTAAGTAACATTTCAAAAAAGTCTAATGTTATATGCAGTGTTTCACACTGATCCCCTTACCCCCTTCCCTTTTTCAAAGAAATGGAGGGAGGTGTAAGATCCCCATTTTAACAATAATAATGATAGTCACTAACATTGACATATGTTATATATCAATATATGCTATATATATCATATATATACTATATATATATACTATATGCCAGATGCTGTGCTAAGCGCTTTACAAATATCTGATTCCATTCTCATAATGACTTTGGGATATAGGTGCTGTTATTATCTCTGTTTTACAGATGAAGAAACTGAGGTAGACAGAGGTTAAATAACTTGCCCGGGATCACACAGCTAGTAAGTGTCTAAGGCAAGATTTGAATCAGGTTTTCTGACTCCGGGTGTGGCCCTCTCCACTACACAACCTCTCTGCCTCCGGGTATCCATGGTCCAGCTTCACACTGGTTTCTCTTCCCTGCTTTCTGACCACATAGTGACTATTGAGCAGATTATTGAAAACAAGAAGACCCCAGAGGTGGTTCATCTGTGCTGCTTTTTCTTCCCCGCTCTTCAGCCTAACATTAAGGCTTCTACAACCTGTATCCAACCTATTTTTCCCAATATCTCATATTGTTTCCCTTTCCTGTTATTTTCCCCACCAAACTGAAATACTAGTTATTCATAGAACTCAGCATTCCATTTCTTGTCTCCCCTATGTTTTTACATAAACCATCCTGGATACCTAGAATACACTTCCTCCCCAGCTCTGCCTCTTTAGAAGCCTTAGTTTTCTGTAATTAAAGGTTTCGCTCAGAAGCTACCACCTTTTGGAAATCTCTTCCCTACCCTCTCATTACTGTTCTCTTCCTCCTCAAATTACTCTATTTACTTATCAATGTAAGTACAGTAGAATGCACTTTTTAAGAGTAGGGACTTTTCCCCTACCTTGCATATAGTGAATGTTTGAGAAATATCAGAATATTGGAATTGAATTGCTCATGTTTTGTTCACCTTTTCCCTCTCAGATTTTGCCCATTTCTCTTACCTCCAAGTTTGATTGTGTCTATTTGTTTTGAGAGATTGAAATTCAGCAAATATTTAAAAGAGCCATATTATATATTACAGCATGTGCTAGGCACTGGGGATACAAAGCCAAGAAAAGAAACTTCCTCAAGGAATGTACGTTCTGACCTACTTGTAGACTCAACAGTTATAGGGTACTTAAGTTAAGAATTAGGTATATTTTATACACAGGTTTTACCAACTTTTGTTGTTTTTCAAAGGTGATTGATTTCAATTTGATGGCGGTTCTTCTTGGCACCCAAATTAAAGACATGGTCATCCACCAAGACAGACAGATGGACAGAGTGATAGTAATAGCACAGTGTAGCCTACATATAGTTGGCATTTAATAACTGTTTATTGACTGACTAATAGGCACATCTGTAGGGTAAAAGCCACCCAAAAAGGGGAGAAAAATTACCTTCTCACTTGGAAATATATGGAAATGGAGTATTTCTTAACGCACTTGAGTTATTAAATTCTGGCTCAGGAACCTTATACAGTGACTTCAGTTATTTGTAAAAATTGGGTGGATAAAACATCACTGTTTGCATTTTGTCTTTTCTCTTCAAGGCTGTCAGAAGACTAGAAAGGAGGGAAATGTCTGAGACTTTTGAACTTTGGCAAATAAAATTGGTATTAGAATTCTTCAGCTCCAGAAGCCACCAGGAGAGAATGCAGAAGATCCCTAGTCGAGGGCTTTTTATGAACTCTGAATTTCTTCCTGTGATGAAGTGCACTATTGATAATGCTTTGGATCAATGGTTACAAGGTAAATGAAACATGAGGCAACACTGATTTTTAGTCTACAATGGGCCTGTGTTTTTAAAATCGTATTTCCTTGGATGAGGGGAGAATTATCTGAATAGAAGCCAGATGATCTATCTAGGAATTAACATTTCCGTTTTAGTGACCTGAAATCTGAATACCTGTTTTAACCATGCCTTCTGAAAAATGTACTCAAGGAAGTGTGAGACAGTGTCTTTTGTATTTGAAGCTTTAAATAAAACTGTACTTATTCTAAACAGGCAATTGTCATACTTCTAAGCTTTGTTTTCTTTTTCTGGCATTTGTGCATAAAATAATAGTTTGTGTAAGCTTCTGGTTTTAAAATGTGGCCAACTAGTAACTTGAATTAGAAAAGAAAGCTTTAATCTCCCTTATTAGCATTTTCCTCACTTTCATATAATTCAATATGATTTTATTTTTTTCTTTTTTACATGTGTTCATGACTTTTCTCCCCAGCTAAATTTTAAATTACTTAAATAGAGGAAGCACTTATACTCCTATATTCCCATTATACATGATATAATGCTGAACAAATCCTAGGTATTAGGTAAATGTTTGATTGATTAATTTACTAATAGAACTAAGAAGTAATAAAATTGTCTTCTCAGAGATAAGGGTCATAAACTTTAAAAAAAATTGTTGCAGTGATTTGCATATAGTAGATAGTAAGTAGTCATTGAACTGAATTGAAAACTTGTACGAAGCCTCCTGTTTCTTACTGCTAGTTGCTTGTGAACAGATACACAAAGCTACCTAAAGTCCTCCTCCATACCTGAGAATACATAATAATAATATAATAATGAAAAATGCTTTAAGATTTGCAAAGCACTTTTCCTTAAAAAAAAAATCTCTGTGAGATAGGTAGAACAAGTATTATCCCCATGTTAGAGAAAACAAACAGGCTAATAACATAGCTTATGTCTTAAGGTGGAATTCAAACCCAAGTCTCCCAGACTCAAGATCTAGGATTCTTTCATCTATGCCATGGAATCAAACATGGAGGATTATTGTGTAAAATACATTTACTTTATGTTTTAGCTTTTTAAAATTTATATATAGCCTTTAAAATTCTGAACTTAGACATCAAATAAAATGAGCATTTCTATATACAAAGTAGAAGAGAAAAAAATATTGTGATGGGAAACTGCAAATCTCTGGTATGTACAACTTTCCATTGTAAATGGAAATCCATTGACTTTAGAAGGAAGTCAAATGAGGCACAAGTAGAATATTTGATAGGTCTTCTGAAAAGATATCAAAAGTAGGGAAAATATATACAGTATCCCTGGATATCAGTAAGACCTTTGACAAAGTCTTATAACATTCTTCAATTATATAAACTGTTCAGTTCTTTATAAAGTAGCTTGGATTTTTAAAGCCTTCTTCTCTTGAGAATTTTTGCCATTGAGTTAAATGCATTTTATTAAGTTTGTAGATAACAATTGTTAATTTGTTAACTGTCAGAATAAGAATCTAAAAAGGTATCTTCCAATTCCAAAATTGTTTTGATTTAGTGATTACAAGTATAATCATATGCATATTTGTATGTAAAACTAGTGTCTTTGAATGTGTGAATGGTTATCAAGATCTTCACTCGGGAGGTTGGTCATGGGATATTAGCATTGAAAGGCACCTCAGAAGCCATTTAAGTCTAACCTGTGTACAAACAAAAAATGTCATACTTAGCAAGCAAGGGGTTAGCTAACCTTTCCTTAAAGATTTCCAGGGAGAGGAAAATCCTGTTTACTGAGGCAGTCAATTCCACTTTGGGATACCTCCAAATGTTAGACAGTTTTCCTGACATCAAACTTAAGTGTGCTTCTTTGTGACTTATACTTTTTCCTAGTTCTACATTCTTGTGACAAGCAGAGAACAGAAGTATAATCCCTTTTCCACATAATAGCCCTTGAATTACTTGACACCATCTTCATGTACCCTTTTCTTATCCAGGTTAAAGATCCTATTTCTTTAACTGACCCTCTTATGATATATTCTTGAGGTCCCTCACCATCCTAATTTCCCTCCTGTAGACATCCTAACTTAATATTCTTCTTAAAACATGACATTCTGAACTGAATGCAATACTTCAGATGCCTGACAAGAGCAGAATATCTGACAAGAACAAGGCTATCACAACATTGTTTCTGGATCCTCTGCCTCTCTTACTGCAGTCTAAAATCGCTTCGGCTTTTTTGGCTGTCATATCACACTATTGACTTAATCTCCATTTCATACTGCTTGCTTTTTTTTTTTAAATGTATGATAAATCCTACATATTACTTTCAAAACTATCCCACTTGTCAGAACTTCCTTCTGTTCCCTTCTGTGCATTTAAGAGATTTTTTTCCCCCCCAGTGGCCCTTTTTCCAGGGGCATGCTAATATTAGCCTCTTTACCTCATCACCAATTAAAAATTGAATGAAAGAAAGGGCAAAAAAGACCCTCATAATAAATGAGCGTAGTCAAGCAGAGTGAATCCTTACAGTGGTCATATCCAAAAATGTATGTGTCTCTTTTTACACATTGAGTCCATTGCCATTATCAGGAGTTGGCAATCCTCTGTGTACGTTACTGGTCAGTGCATTGATTAGAGTTCTTAAGTCTTTCAACACTGTTTTTCTTTATAGTGTTGCTGTCCTAGTATAAATTGTTCTAGTTCTGCTCACTTCACTTTGCATCAATTAATGCTACCAATAATTTTCTGAAATAGTATCTTCCAGTATTTCTTAGGGTATAATACTAGTCCATTACATTTATATACCAATTTGTTAAGCCATTCCAAAATTTTCTAAGAGGCAGTCTAAGGCATCCCCTTAGATTCTTTCTTTTTTTTTTTCCTCTGAATTCTCCCTTCAGGAGTCAGAAACTTTGTTTTATTTGTAAAACTTCTTTCCCTGACATTATCATTTTTCTTAATCTCCTCCCTCCCCCATCCCCATTTATTTCCCTGTATTGAGTTTGGTGTATTTTCACACCAAATCATTTTGCACGTTCAGCCCTTCTTTGTCTTTTTCACGTAAGAGTAAGGTTCTTCTGATGCTCACTCTTCCCGCCTCCTCCATTTAGTATGTCCTTCTTCTCCCACATGCTAATTATGAAAAATATCAAGTTTCTTCCTCCTTTCTACACTTTTAACCATTAACCATCTCTTTTCCCTCTTCAGACTTTCAGAACAGAAACAATCTATTCCAGGGTCCTCTGTTTAGCTCCCTCAGTACCCTTCGAAGATAGCATTCTGAAGTGATGCTTGATTATTCTATAAATGTTGACCCTATGTCATCTTACGCCTATTTCTAATTGCTCAAATAAATTTACCTTTATAGATTTCTCTTGACTTTTGTGTTTGCATTTCAAAGTCCCTGCTTATTTCTGGTCTTTTCATGAGAAATGCTTTGAAAGCCCTCTGATGTATTGAAGGTCCATTTTTCCTGCTGTGGGATTATACTCAGCTTTGCAGAATAATTTATTCCTGGTTGTAAGCATATTATTTTTTACCTTTGAAGATATTGTATGCCAAAATCTTATCTCATTTAGTAAAAGCTAATTGTCTTGTGTGAGCCTGACTGTACTTCATTCATACATGAACTCTTTCTTTCTGGATGCTTGCAATATTTTTTCCTTGACATAGAAACTCTGGATGTTGGCCATGACATCCCTTAGAGATTGTTTCAAGAGGTAATTTATAGATTCTTTATTTTTTGAAATACAATATCCACTATTTTTAAGTCATGATTTTCAGAGAATACGATGATTTTTAAATTATTTCTCCTTAAACTATTTTCCATGTTGTTTTTATATTACCTAACTTATATTTTCTTCTGTTTTGTTTTTATTTATTTATTTAATTAATTGGTTTCCAGCAATCACTTCCACAGGATCCCTCCTCCCATCCCATGATGACATGCATTCTGATTACCTCTATCCCCAATCACATTGGCTCCTCCTTTTATCACACTCCTGCCCCCCCCATCCCCTTCCCCTACTATTTTCCTGTAGGGTAAGATAGATTTCTATACCCCATTGCCTGTGTACCTTATTTCCCAGTTGCATGTAAAAAAATAATTTTTAACATTCGTTTTTAAAACTTGGAGTTCTAAATTCTCTCCCTCCTTCTCCATCCACCCTTATTTAGAAGGCAAGCAATTTGATATAGGTTATACATGTGTAGTCATGAAAATAGTCATGTTATCAGATGCGTGTTATGTATTTCCCTCTATCCTGTCCTGCCCCCGCCTTTTTCTATTCTCTCCTTTGACCCTGTTCCTCTTCAAGAGTGTTTGCTTCTGATTACTCCCTCCCCCAATCTGCCCTCCTTTCTATCATCCCTCCCTTTCTTATCGCCTTACCCCTTATTTTCCTGTAGGGTAAGATACCCAGTTGAGTGTGTACATTGTTTCCTCTTCAAGCCAAATTAGGTGAGAGTAAGATTCACTCATTCCCTCTCACCTCTCCCCTCTTCCCCTCCACTGTAAAAGCTTTTACTTGCCTCTTTTATGTGAGATAATTTACCCCATTCTACCTCTCCTTTCTCCTTCTCCCAGTACATTCCTCCCTCACCCCTTAATTTTGTTTTTTAGATATCATCCCTTCATATTCAACGCATCCTGTGCCCTCTCTCTCTTTCCTGTTTACTTTTTTATACTTCTCTTGAATCTTGTATTTGAAAGTTAGTTTTTCTGTTTAGCTCTAGCTTCTCAGGAATGCGTTAAATTCTTCTGTGTCATTGAATGTCAATCCTCCCCCCCCCATTGATTTCACTCAGTTTTGCTGGGTAGATGATTCTTGGTTTATTATAATAATAATAATAATAATAATAATAATATATAATCAAATATTTAATTTAACTTAATAATTAAATGATCCTTTGACCTTCAGAATATTATATTCCAACCCTCCAGTCTCTTAATGTAGAAGCTGCTAAATTTTGTGCTATCCTGATTGTGTTTCCACGGTACATGAATTGTGTCTTTCTGGCTGCTTGCAATATTTTCTCCTTGACCTGGGAACTCTGGAATTTGGCTATAGTATTCCTGGGCATTTTTCTTTTTGGGATCTCTTTCAAGAAGTGATTTGTGATTCTTCCAGTTTCTAATTTACCCTCTGGTTTGAGAATATCAGGGCAGTTTTCCTTGATAACTTTTTGAAAGATGATGTCTAGGCTACTTTTTTGATCATGGCATTCAGATATTCCAATAATTTTTTAAATTATCTCTTCTGGATCTATTTTCTAGGTCAGTTGTTTTTCCATTGAGATATTTCACATTGTCTTCTATTTTTTCATTCTTTTGGTTTTGTTTTGTAATTTCCTGATTTCTCATAAAGTCATTAGCTTCCATTTGCTCCATTCTAATTTTTAAGGAATTATTTTCTTCAGTGAGCTTTTGGCCCCCTTTTTTCCATTCGGTCAATTCTGCTTTTTAAGGTGGTCTTCTCCTCATCGGCTTTTTAGACTTCTTTTACTGTTTGATCTAGTCTATTTTTTAAGGTGTTATTTTCTTTACTATTTTTTTGGGTCTCCTTTAGCAAGCTGTTGACTTGTTTTTCATGGTTTTCTTTCATCACTGTCATTTATCTTCCCAGTTTTCCTCTGCTTCTCTTACTTGATTTTCAGAATCTTTTTTGAGCTCTTCCATGACCTGAGACCAATTCATACTTTTCTTGGAGGCTTTAGATGTAGGAGGTTTGAAGTTGTTGTCTTCTTCTGAGAGTATGTTTTGACCTTTCTTGTCACCAAAGTGAGATTCTGTAGTCTGAGTTTTTCCCCCCACTGTTTGCTCATTTTCCCAGCCAATTACTTGACTTTTTAACTCTTTGTTAACATAGTGCTACTGTCTCAAGCTTCAGAGGTTTTGTGCAGCTATTTTCAGAGATACTTCTGGAGACCTGTAAGTTTTCAGTTCTTCCAAGGTGGTATGATCTGAAGAGAAGTGTTTACTCTTCTCGTGGCCTGTGCTGTGGTCTGTGAGTGACCATAAGCACTCTTTTCTGCCCTGGTACTGTGAGAAGGGTTCCTTTTCCAGTGCTGCCACAAGCTCTGGTATGCCAGTACTCCTCCTCATTCCAGGACTGCAACCCAGATCCAAGTATAGGCAAAGCAACAGAATCCTGCTTCAGTGCCAGCAAAGAGTTCCCTGTAATCTCCTTCTGATCAGTTGTTTGATCCCCTTACTGTCTGTTTGCTGAGAGCTCCAGAAGCAGCCACCACTGCTGGTGGGCTGGGGCTGGGGCCGGATCACGTTCCTCTCTCACCCAGGTCCAACAGACATTTCCTACTGACTTTCTAGATTGTCTTTGGTGTTTGTGGGTTGAGAAATCTGGAAACCACCACAGCTGCCAGTGATTTTAGTCCCCTGAGGCCTGCCAGGGCCCAGACTGTGCACCTGTCCCAGCCCTGCACAACAGACCTTTCCTGTTGACCATCCAGGTTATCTTGAGCTGGAAATTTATTTCACTCTATCTTTTTGTGGGTTCTGCTGCTCTAGAATTTTTTAGAGTCATTCTCACATGTATTTGGAGGGTTTTAGGGGAGAGCTCAAGCAAGTTCCTGCTTTTACTCTGCCAGCTTGACTCTGCCCCCTTTTTTCTATTTTCAGTCTCCATTTTGTTCTGTTATTTCTTGCTGTCTCATAGACTCATTAATTTCCATTTGATCTGTTCTAGTAGTCATAGAGTCCCTTTCTTATGTGAAGTTGACTGCTTTCTCTTCTAAGCTATTTATTCTCTTTCCAGTTTTTTTGACCAGCATGTTTATTCCTTTTTAAAAAAAAAAATTTTATTATAGGTGTAGAAATGTAATCTTTTTGGAAAATTAATGTGTTTCCTTTTGAGTTTCTACTTGTATTTGTTATGGAGTTAACTCTTCTTCTTTTGGAGCATCTTTAGATTTGCAGCAGTTTTTGGCATGATATTTTCTTTGATCTCTCTAGCTTTAATTCCTGAATTAGGGCTGTATGTGAGAGCCAGGTTCTGTCCCTTTCTATACTTTTGGGTGGTATCATTGCCCCTGTTTAGTCTTATCCTGGCTTCCCTGGGTTCCTGTGCTGACCTCTCCTTCCCAGGGTTAGCCCACTTTCTGTTATGGTCTTTAAGGTTTAAAGCACTGAGTCTTCCAGACAGTCTGTGGTATCTCAGAAGCCTCCAGGTTTAGGCTGTCCAGTTTGAGCATTGTGGCACCATGCTGATTGTTGCAGTTCCAAGGAGCTGCAGCAATCCCCACTTTCAGGTTTTCTGACCTCAGTATCTATGGCTATTTCTAGTCAAGCTGGGAAGTTGCCTTTTTCTTGTGCTGGCAGCCCCCTTTCCTATTGCTGTTGCCCTCAGGCTTCTGGACCTCTAATATGGTTCTGGGGTGGGGTAGAAGTCACTTAGTATCATTTCCTCTTGGATTTCTTTTTCATTATTCAGTTTATTGTGAACTTCAGGGATTTGGGTGGTAAAGGTTTATGGGAGTTAGGACTGCATTCAGGGAGTCACCATGGCTAGAAGTTCCCACCTTGTATTTGTACATTTTAATTTTTTTTAACCCAAGACTAATACTTTATTTACTTTCCCTTAATAAGTTACTTATTGACAAGTAGCTTAATATAGTATTTAAGTGAACTGAAATGAAGTATCAGTACTTTGTGTTTAAAACTCAGTTCATAAGTCAAATTTATAAGAATACAAGTCATTCCTCAGTTGATAAATGGTCAAAGGATATGAACAGGCACTTTTCAAATAAAGAAACTAAAGCTATCTATAGTCATGTGAAAAAATGCTCTAAATCACTATTGGTTAGAGAAATGCAAATCAAAACAACTCTGAGGTACCATATCACACCTATCAGATTGGCCAACATGACAAAACAGGAAAATGATAAATGTTGGAGAAGATGTGGAAAAATTGAAACACTAATGCATTGTTGGTGGAGTTGTGAACTGATCCAACCATTCTGGAGAGCAATTTGGAACTATGCCCAAAGGGCTATAAAAATGTGCATACCCTTTGACCCAGTAGTACCACTTCTAGGGCTATATCTCAAAGAGATCATAAAAATGGGAAAAGGACTCATTTGTACAAAAATATTTGTAGCACCTCTTTCTGTGGTGGCAAAAAATTGGAAATTGAGGGGATGTCCATTGATTGGGGAATGGCTGAACAAGTTGTGGTATATGAATGTAATGGAATACTATCGTGCTATAAGAAATAATGAGCAAGTGGACTTCAGAAAAACCTGGAAAGATTTGCATGGACTGATGCTGAGTAAAGTGAGCAGAACCAGGAGAATGTTGTATACAGTAATAGCCATGTTGTGCAATGACTAACGTTGACAGACTTAGCTCTTCTCAGCAATGCAAGGAGCTAATACAGCTCCAAAAGTCTCATGATGGAAAATGCTGTCCACATCCAGAGAAAGAACAATGGAGTTTGAATGCAGATTGAAGCATAGTGTTTGCTCTTTTTTTTTCTGCTGTTTTGTTTTGTTTCTTCTTTCTTATGGTTCCCCCTATTGGTTGTAATTCTTCTTTACAATATGACTAATGTGAAAATATGTTTAATATGAATGTATATGTAGAGCCTGTATCAGATTGTATGCCATCTTGGGGAGGGAGGCGAGGAGGAGGAGAAGAAAATTTAAAACTCAAAAGCTTGTAAAAGTGAATATTGAAAACTAAAAATAAATTAATTTTTCAAAAAAGGAGGGAAAAAAAGCTCAGTTCAAATACCAATTCACATATAGACTTTCCTGATGTCCCTAGCTGCTTTTGCCTCCTCATGCCCTCCTCTGTCCCCCAGCTCCAAGTCATCTTATATTTTCATGTGCATTTTATATATATCTGCTGTGTATACCTGACTCCAGGCCCAGTGCTGTATCCACTGTACCACCTAGCTTCCCCACTCTAGAGTCAATATATCCCATTGTGTATCTTAATTAGCTAATTTACTTTGTTTTATTTTTTCTTTTACAGCTGGAGGTGATGTGTGCCTGCATTCCTATCTAAGTGGCCAGCCCACAGAAGAATCTCACCTAAGCATGTTGGCATGCTTCTTGATTTATCATTCTGTTCCTACCCCAGGGCAGCTGTCTGCTGGAGGATTAGAAGGTAATTGTGCGTCTACTTTCTGTGTACAATTGTTGAGTCATAGATCGAGTGTTGGAAGGTACCTTAGAGGCACAGCCCCTCCTCATTTTGTGAATGAGAATGCTGAGTTCCACGGAGATTAAATGCCTTACCCAAGATCACACAGGCAATCAGCAACAGAGGTAGAATTTGAACCAAAGTGCTTCAACTTCAGAGGGGCTTTTTTCCAATTCATTTTTCTCTTTGCCTCACTCTGTCACTGTTTTTTGAGGAGGGAAACCCAAATTTTTCACTCAGCCAAAGAATGGTCTTCATTTTCCTCGTTTGAGATTTTTTGGATTATTTCTGGGTCATTCCATGTTTGACAGTCTCATTTTGAAATGGATGATAATAGTATTTTAGTTTTAGTTTACCTGCTTATTATGTATATTCCTTATAAAAAGGCAGAACTCTGTGTGTGTGTGTGTGTGTGTGTTTGGTGTGTGGGTGTAAAAATGTAATATCATTCAATTCTGAAACACAAATTAATTACCTCACATAAATATATTTTATTTATTTCGTTAAATATTTCTCAATTACATGTAAAAAAATTTAACAATTTTTTTTAAATTTGGAGTTCCAAATTCTCTTCCTTCCTCCCATCCTGCCCCACCTTGAGAAGGCAAGCGATTTTAGATCAGTTATACATGTGAATTCATGCAAAACTTATTTCTATATTAGTTACATTGCAAAAGAAAACTGATCAAAAAATAACATAAGAAAAATAAAGTTTTAAAAAAGTATGCTTCAGTATGCATTCAGAGTTCATCAGTTCTCTTTCTGGAGGTGGATAGCATTTTTCATCCTGGGTCCTTTGGAATTTTCTTGGATCACTGTATTGATTAGAGTAGCTGAGTCTTTCATAGTTGATCATCTTCACAATATTGTTACTGTATACAGTGTTCTCCTGGTTCTGCTCACTTCACTCAGTATTTGTTCATGTAAATCTTTCCAGGTTTTTCTGAAATCTGCCTGTTCATCATTTCTTGTAGAACAATAGTATTCCATTACATTAATATATCCACAACTTGTTCAGCCATTCCTCAGTTGATGGGCATCTCCTCAATTTCCACTTCTTTGCCACCATTGAAAGAGCTACTATAAATATTGTGCAGATAGGTCCTCTACCCTTTTCTTTGATCTCTTTGGGATACAGATCTAATAAGGGTGATGCTAGGTCAAAGGGTAGGAACAGTTTGTAGCTCTTTGAACATGGTTTCAGATTGTTCTTCAGAATGGTTGGACTAGTTTACAACTCTACTAATGGTGCATTGAGTGTCGCAGTTTTTTCATGTTTACTCCAGCATTTGTTATTTTCCTGTTCAGTCATGTTAGCACATCTGATAGGTATGCGGTGGTGTCTGAGAGCTTCATTCATTTATTTATTTATTTTTAGTTTTCAACGTTCACTTTTATAAGATTTTGAGTTCCAAATTTTTCTCCCCTCCCCCTTCCCCAAGATGGCATACAATCAGATATAGGCTATATATGTACAATCATATTAAACATATTTCCACTTTAGTCATGTTGTGAAAGAAGAATCTGAACAAAAGGGAAAAACCACAAGACAGAAAAGAACAAAAAAAGAGAGAAAATAGTACGATTCGATCTGGATTCATACTCCTATGGAGTTCTTTTCTTTCTTCTGAAAACTGCTTATATACTTTGACCATTTAAAGGGGGGGAGTGGCTTTTATTTTTATAAATCTTACTCAGTTCCCTATATATTTGAGAAATGAGGTCTTTATCAGTGAAACTTGCTATAAACAATTTTTCCCCCAATTTCCTGTTTTTCTTCTAATTTTGGCTACCTTAGTTTTGTTTGTGCAAAAGCTTTTTAATTTCATGTAATCAGAACTGTCCAATATACTTCCCATGATCCTCTCTATCTCTTGTTTGGTCATAAATTCTTCCCTCATCCATAGATCTGACAGATACACATTTCCTTGCTTCCCGGGTTTACTTACATCAGCCTTTATGTCTTAAATAACTTATTCATTTTAACAAACTGCTTTCCAGTTTTCCCAGCAATTTTTGCCAGATTTTGAGTTCTTACCCCAATCATTTGGTTCTTTGGGTTTATCAAACATTAGATTGCTATGATCATTTACTACTGTGTGTTACGTACGTAATCTGTGCCACTGATCCACCACTCTGTTTCTTAGCCAGTACCAGATTGTTTTGATGATTACTGCTTTGTAATAGGCTACCTTCCTTCACAATTTTTTGGATTGCCTTTATATTCTTGACCTTTTGTTCTTCGAGATGAATTTCATTCTTATTTTTTCTAGATATACAAAATAATTCTTTGGTAGTTGGATTGGCATGACACTGAATAAGTGAATTAATTTAGGTAGACTTCTCATTTTTATTATATTGGTTTGGTATACCTATGAGCAATTAATGTTTTTACAGTTGTTTAGATCTCTTTGTTTGTGTGAAAAGTGTTTTGTAATTGTGTTCATATAATCCCTGGGTTTATTTTGGCAGATAGACTCCCAAGTATTTTATGTTGTTTGCAGTTATTTTAAATGGAATTTCTCCTTCTGTCTCTTGCTATTGGGTTTTGTTGGTAGTTTATAGAAATGTTAATGATTTATGTGGATTTATTTTCTATCCTGCAATTTTGCTGGAGTTGTTAATTGTTTCAACTATTTTTTTAGTTTATCTTCTAGGGTTCTTTAAGTATACCATTATATCATCTACAGAGTGATAGTTTTGTTTCCTCATTGCCTATTTTTATTCCTTCAATTTCTTTTTTCTTGTCTTATTGCTGTAGCTAGCATTGCTAGTACCACAATTCCATATCCAACCAAGTCTTGTTAATTCTACTTCCACAACATATGTCTCATGCATCTGCTGTTATCTAATTGCGTAGTCATTACTTCTTGCCTGGATATTGCAACAGCTCTTAACTGGACTCCCAGACTCTAGTCTCTCCTTTCTCCAATCTCAAATCAAGTGGGAGGTGAGATACTCTGGGGGTAGGAGATGAGAATGTGACAGTGACAAAGATCAGGAGAAAGTAGTGTAATTATATGACATGAACTTAAAGGAGAGGGACTGAATGATGGAGGTATATATTTGGAAATGGTTCCATTAGTGTCTGTGTGTGGAATCTGATGTTCTGATGTGGTGGGCACTTTTACTAATTCTTAAATAGTGTGAACTGCAAGTTCTGAGGTATTCCTAGTTGTAAATAAGTCCTATACTGATTTTAAGACCTCTGCTTTGACCTAGATATTAATACAAGTTTTTTCTTTCTCTGAAATTTTCATTTTTCTTGGAAGAATCACATGTAACTGAAAATTCTGAGAACTAGGCTGTTGTGAGTAATATGCTAAATTTTCACAAGAAAATTATGGTAATTCAGTTTCACTATTCAGAACAACAATTGGGTCAAATACAAGAAAATTTATTACTGTTATTCCATTCAAAATGATTAATTTCAAAATAAAAGAAACACCTACTCAGTACAGGGTGATATGGAGAGCACTTATGAAATATAGTAGCGTTTTCTCTTCAGTAGGACAGTGGTTGGAAAACGTACAGAGTAGCCAAAGTGGAATATAAAATGTGGAATTAAACTGGAAAAATGCTTTTTGCTATTTGACTAGAAACTTTCTGGATGTACCAGAGTTCATTCAGTCAGCAAACATTTAATAAATGCCTACAGTATCCAATATACACAGAATGGAAAGAATTTTTATTCTTTTATTTCATTCTGGTGGGTATTTATCATCTTTTCTGTGCTAAGATTCTATACACGACAGGCATATTTGTTCTGTCAGGAAGGGCTGGAAAAAATAATGCAAGGAACCAGAAAGAAAGAATTCATGTGCCAAGGAGCCACAGTCAGGATGCGTTAGCAGCCACCGCTCTAAAAGATCAGACAACTTGAAATACCATATTCTAGAAGGCAAAGATATAGGCTTACTAAATATATACTCTAGGGAAGGATGGATCTTTCATGCAAAAGAAGACTTATAAGCATTCCTGATGAAAAGACTAGAATTTGTAAAAACTTTGAAGTTCAAACACAGTAGTTAAGAGAAATATAAAAAAGTAAACATGACTGGACATTAATAAGATACTAAACAAAGATAAACTGCTTACATTCAAATATGGCAAGATAATAGATTTGTTCCATCTCAACTCTCAAGGCCTGGGAGTAGTTCTCTTAGGTGTTGATGATCTGGAGAAAAGAATGGAAAAAGAGGGGGAAGAGAAATAGTAACTGAGGAGCATGGGGGGTATATGAAGGGAAAGGAAGGTTAAGGAAAATTATCTCACTTAATTGGAGTGTGAAAGTGGACAGCTACACAAACAAGGAGAGAGAGGGTAGGGGAGTAGCTGGCACTTCATCCTCAATCTCATCTTAATTGGTCAAAGGAAAGAAAAATACACAGTTGTGTACAGAATAGTTTCACTAAACAAGGAAGTAGGAGGGAAATGAGATGAGGAGGAAATAAAGGGAGAGCACATTAACGGAGGGATCTGTACTAAACAAAATTAAAAATGTACAAAAATATTTAATGTTCTTTTTGAGGCATCAAAGAATGGGAATCTGAAAGGGTACTCATAAATTGGAGAATAGGTCAACGAATTAGAGTATATAAACATGATGAAACACTGTTGTACTGTAAGAAATGATGAAGGAAATCGTTTCAGAGAAACCTGCGGAAGACATGTAGAACTGGTGTGAAGTGAAGTGAACAGAGTTAGTGAAACAATTTGTACAACAGAGTTTTTTACCAGGTTGGTTACAGGATGAATGAATGAATGATAATAGGTTTTTTTTGCAGCTCATAAAGATTGACTACAAAGTTACAGAGCTGTTTTGATCTGTATTAGTAGGGGGAGTATTCATGCTGTGAACTCATGAGTCCTTGAAGTACTGAAGTAATTTAAGCATCAAAGAAAGAATATGTAGCAGTCTTTTATCTACTGCCTCATTTAAATGGGGAAGTTGACAGGTAAAGGTTTTGCTAAATGTATTAGGCACACTTCCCTTTTGCATAAATAGCTTGCAGAATGAAAATATTTATGTACATTTTCTGCACTTGATGATACCACGTAGTATTGTTTCACTTTATAAACATTTTCTTGAAAAGTAGTACATGTAAATAAAATTGTTATCTATGAACATATTAAAATGTTATGTGAGCTTTCTCTTTAAAGAAATTTCAGCATAAATTATTTTACAGAATGAGAATTTTTTTTATTATCACTTCCTAAGCTAACTTCCATGAAGTGTGAGTTGTTTCAGCATTGTGGAAAAACACCTGAATGATGAGTCAGATGACATGGGTTCTAATCCAGTCTCTACCACTTAAATAACTGCATGACTCTTGAAGTTGCTTTAGCCCTTTGGCCTCTGTTTTTCTCCTCTGTAAAAATAAGTGTTGGCTTAGGTGATCTCTAAGGTTCCTTCCAGCTCTAGCATTCTGTAATATGATATTGGTATATTGAGTTTTGTTATAAATCAAGGGGTGTGTGTGTGTGTATACATATTCATATTTTTTAACCTGTTTCCCTTTCTGTTTCATTAGGAAGCATGAGTTTTTCTGAGCTGCTTCTAAAATTCAAGCAACTGAAGATGCCAGTCCGAGCATTGCTGAGATTGGCTCCTTTGCTTCTTGGAAGTCCACAGTCAATGGTACTGTGATCACTGTAGTTAGCAGACATATCCTGGATATGAATTCTGCACAAAAGTGACCAAACATCAAAGCCTAAAGTATTGTTTGTAAGTTATGTAATAGAACTATGAAGGAAAATGAACTACACAGACATCAAATTGTATTTTAAAACAAATGTTTTCAATGTTACAGAGAGCTCTCAGTTGCTGTTAGAATATGTGAAAGTTAAATTAAAAATAACTTTACTTTTGTAAATAAAGTTTTTTGTTTTCAAAACTACCTCGTTAAGTATTTTAGTTTAGAAGTGGCTGTATGCTGACTAGACTGTATTTTTTAACTCTGGGGCAACCTCAAGTTCAGGAACTTAAGAAATATACCTCTGTCCCTCTCTCTGTAGCAGAAAAAAAATTGAGAATAGAGTTTAGCACTCTATGTAATTTTACATTAATCCAACCTTGTGCCAAGGTTCAAAAATCATTTTTGCTTAGCACCTAATCAAGTGAGGGAACAATTAGTCATAGAGTATTTAAAGGCATGCTTCAATGGAAGAAGGTCATTGATGATTCAAAACTGGCCAGCAGCAAGATTTAGGCTAGTTCTATGGTAAATTAGAATTGGAAAAATTCTGTCATGGGGATTCCAATGTCCTGGGTTTTCCTCTTTTTGTTTATTCTTCAGGCCCTCTGAGATACCAGTTTAATTTACATGTTTAATGTTCCCTTAGGAAAGTTAATCTCTAAAGTGCCATTCATCTTCTTGTGTCCATAGAAGCAACTAGCTCAAAGACCAAGGTAGTGAAGATGTTCCTATACCACTGACCAGTGTGACAAGTGCCTTAGTAACTGAGGCTTTCCCCTCTAGGTTGTGCTTGAGTTATAGGCCTTATACAGGAGCTGTCCTTCGTTTTCAGAGGATCCAGACATTTAGCTGCTGTATGAGATAAAAACAAGAAATCAAAACTTGGGCCCATCTTTCAGAGGAGTGTTTAAAATAAAAGTAGGCATTTAAGTTAGGGACACATACTGTAGCTGTTTTAATAAGGGCTATTTCATTAAATTACAGGAGTTTTAAAATGAAGAGATTGAAAGTTTCTCCTGCCCATTTCAATTTCTGTATTTGGTGGCAAAGGTATTTTCAAATGAGGGATAATGTGGAATAAATCAGCATCCACCCCTTAGGGGAGAAAAGAAGAAAACCAATGAACAAGACTTCTCAGTCTACTTTGCTGGATCCTTATCCAGGTTTCCCTTGTAACCAGGGATGTCCCCCAAGGCTCTGTCCTGGGTCTTCTTCACTCTATCCTCTTTCACTTGATGATTTTATCAGCTCCCATGGATTCAATTTCAGTGCAGATGATTCTCAGATCTATTTGTCCAGCCCTAACCTCTTTCCTGATTTCAGATCTCTAGCTGCCTATTCACAATCTTTATTTTACTCAACATGAACAAAACAACTCATTATCTTCATTTTATTGCATTGACTCAGCACAGTGAATAGAATGCTGGGCCTGGACTTAGGGAGACCCGAGTTCAAATCCAGTCTCAGGCATTTACTAGTTAGGTAACCCTGTATAACCAGGATGTTAATAGCACCTTTCTCAGAGGACTGTTGCAAGGATAAAATGAGTTAACTTGTAAAGTGCTTTGCAAACCACAGAGTACTATGTAAATGCTAGCTGTTAATTCCTTCATGAATCTTCCCTCTTTTACCACCTTTGGCTGTGGACCCCTGGGAAACTCACAAAGTGGATGCGTTGACCACCGGCTGTGATACTTGCAATTTCACTTCTGCCCCTTGGAGTCCTGAGACTCCCCAAGGACCCACAGCCTAGCTAACCAACATATACCAATGCAATGACATTGACCCAGCACCCTGCCTAAGCCGCCATCAACTCTGACATCCCTTCATCCCTGGGAGCCCTGCCCACCTGGCAACAGGGGCCCTAGGATCTCATCTCAGCCACCCCACATTCACTGCTCCCACAGACCCAGGAGCCACTTGGAGCCAAGCCAACCCAGCTGAGATGCGCTAGGGGCTTCCTAGCAGCTGCTCCAAGCTTCACCCACTGACAGCCTCTAGTCAGCAGTCCCAAGCTCTGCCTGCCTGTTGACAGCAACTCTGGGATCTTAAACTAGCAGCCGGACTGCAGGACCCCTGTCCTCACACTGGTCCCTCTGATGCAGCCAGCTTCCTTCACAGAGCCCTGAGCACTGGCCACCTGCCTTCACAGCTCCAGCACTCCTCTGCACCTGGATGCCCTCTCAACCTCATGATATAGACCCCAAGATCTTTTCATAGCAGGTCATACATCCACCCTAGAATAAACTCATCTCAGGATCCTTCCTCAAAGGCTTGCAGCGCCACCCATCCCTCTGAGACCCAGGCCCAAAATGTAGCTGGTACAAAGCACCCCTACTCACTGTCTGACTCATACCCAGGACACTGCCCTGACCCCACTGACCTCAGGAATACTTAGCAACTCAGGCCAGCCCAGATAACATGGGACCAGAGACTTCTCAGAAGACTTTGCCACCCTGCCGAGAACCACTTCCTCTTCTCTCCCCTTGCAGCACTGCTCACTCTCTGCCTCAGTCCTGTCCACTTTATGATAGATGGCATTCCATCTCCTGACTCTGTTTTCACTGGCTGACCCCACGCGTGAAACTCTCTCCCCATTCACCTCTGCCTCCTGGCTTCCCTGGCTTCCTTCAAGTTCCTGCTAAAGTTCCATCTTCTATAGGAACCCTTCCAGATGCTCCATAATCTTAGTTTCTAACCTTTGAGATTATCTCCAGTTTTATTCTTTATATATCTTGTTTCTACACAGTTGTTTGCAGGTCGTCTTCCTCCTTAGACCGTGAGTTCCTTGAGATGAAGAACTGTTTTTGTTTGTTTGTTTAGCCTTTCTTTGTATCCTGAGTGCTTACTTAGCACAATGTCAAACATAGTAAGCACTCAGTAAATGCTTGTTGACATGCCTTGACTTGATTCCCTTGAAAATGACTTCCCAACTTACCCCTTTTACTGGTGGTACAGAAAGTGCACTATCTCTGGTGAACTAGATACTAATGGGGTGTCCTACAGCTGAAGAATGATTGAACAAATTATGTTATATGAATATAATGCAATATTATTATGCTGTAAGAAATGACAAAAGAGTTTTAAAAAAGTAGGAACAATTTTATGAACTGATGCTGAGGAAAATGAGCAAAACCAGAAGAATGATTCACGTGGGATAACAACATTGTAAAGAAAATTGACTTTGAAGGACTTAAACAAATCTGATCGGGAAAATACAAATCATGACTCCAAATGACCAGTGATAATGAAGCATGCTATCTTCCTCCTGGACTCATGTAGAATAAGACATACATTTCCAAATATGGACAGTGTAGAATTTTGTTTTGCATGAGGTGCAAGGTTGTTGGTTTGTGTTTTTTTCTATTAGTGGGAGAGTAATAGGAAGAAGAAGCTAGGGAGAGGAGAGAAAGACAGAGAGAGAGAGAGAGAAGCCTTTTTTAAGTGCACAGAAGAGAGCAGAGGGAGGCCAGGATTAGACAAAGATAGCTTTAAAAGTTACACATGAAATATATTATTTTTAAAAAACAATATACATAATGGAGAATTACGGTTTCATGTACAATCCTCTTTAAATGGAAATGTCTGTTTTACTTGGTGTTTATTAAGTTCAGAATAAAAATTAATTTTAAAAATTTATAAAGTTGTAGTTAGTGTACAAATTATTGCTGTGGTTCTTCTAACTTCTTTCTTCATTGATTCAGATACGGCTTCTTTCTCCAAATCCATTCCTTTCATCATCGGTAACGTTCATCTGTGGTAACTCTCTCTCTATTTTCCATTGGTGGCTCTGTTTGGTTTCAACTCCGTGAAACATCAGTGTCTCCCCCAGGATACGCCGATCCCCTGAAATCTCATCACCATGCAGACTGGCACAGTTTTTGATACTCACCACTTTCTCAATTCGCTTAGCCTCCTCTCCTCTCAGACTGAAGGTCTAGAAGGTGGAACAATAAACTTGTCCCAGAGCATTCCCTTATAGAGGGCTCAGATCAGACTTTTTCAGGTAACTGTCCATGTTTCAGCAGCAGTTCTTCTTGGTTTCGACTCATTGAAGCCTTATGCCTCCTTGTTGTGTACCCCTGGTGGCTCCTCCCTTTTCAGGTCCTTTTTGTGTGTTGTCTTCCTCCCCATTAGATTGTAAATTACTTGAAGACAGGAACTGTCATTATCTTATTTGTACCTACAGGGCTCAGTACAGTGCTCGGCACATTAGTCGTTCAATTGTTTTCAGTTGTGTCTGACTCTTCATGACCCTATTTTTGGATTTTCTCTGCAAAGATAATGGAGTGGTTTGCCATTTCCTTTGCTAGCTCATTTTATAGATGAGGAAACTGAGGCAAACAGGGTTTGACTTGCCCAGGGTCACACAGCTGGGAAATGTCTGAGGCAAGATTAGAACTCAGGTCTTCCTGACTCCAGGCCTAGTCTTCTATCCACTGTGCCACCTAGCTGCCCTACACTGGGCACATAGAAGGTTCTTAATAAATGTGTAGTGAATTAAAATGTTTATTGAACTTCCTATGGCGTGATAATATTCTGTTTCATTCATATGCTGTAATTTGGTTAGCCAGTCTCAAATTCATGAGTTCCCCTTTAGTTTCTTATTCTTAGCTACACCAAAAAATGCTGCTGTAAATATTTTTGTACATATAAGTTCTGTCCCCTTTTCTTTGGAATTAGTTGTTGTTCAGTTGTTTTAGTCATGTCTATCTTTTCGTGACCCCATTTGGGATTTTCTTTACAGAGATACTGAAGTGGTTTGCTATTTCCTTCTTCAGTTCATTTTGCAGATGAGGAAACTGAGGCAAACAGGGTTAAGTGACTTGCCCAAGGTCATACAGCTAGTAAGTGTCTGAGGCTGGATTTGTACTAAATAACCCCTTAATATTCATTCAGAAAGTACTTATTCTGCATCTACCATGTTTCAGGTGCTTGGATACAAAGATAAAACACAACAGTCCCTGCTCTTGAACTTATCTTCTACTTGGGGAGGTAAGGGGGAGATGGGAGGGAAGGAAGTAATGTATAGATGGAGGGTACTAGCAACAGGGTTGGATTTGAATAGGCTTCCTATAGAAAGTGGCATTTGAAATTTGAAGGAAGCTAGGGATTAAATAAAGCAGAGATGAGAAAGAATGGCATTCCAGGTACTATGCAAAGGCATAAATATGAGAAATCGAATGGTCATGTTCTGGGGAATAGCATGTGAACCATTTTGTCTGGAGTATAAAATTCATGGAGGAGAGTAATAAGTGGTAAATCCAGAATGGTAGAATCTCATTAACTGGGTTATTGTCATTGTAGGGGACAAGCTTAGAGTTAGAGAGTTAGTGATTTTTACATTCTTTAAAAGCCACTAAAAACAGAACCAATATTGACAAATCATCCAAGAATTGAGTTGTCCCTTGCACCTGCTGCTCTGCCTGGTTTGCACTCCACCCAACAAGAAACAACTCCCAGGTTAAGCTCATTACTTCTAATCTCATCACCATGCAGCTAACTCAAGCCTTGACTGACACCACTTCTCCAAGCTTCCTCTCCCCTTGGTCTGGAGGGCAGAGAACCAAACTCCTCCCAGTGCCTTCCTTTACAAAAGGCAGAACCTGGACTGCTAGACACTCCACTTTGCATCTGCTGCCCTGCCTGGTTTCAACTCCACGGAACAAGATGCCCCTGAGCCAGGGTAACCCCTGATGTTCCCAACCCCCAGCTTTCCTTCTTCCCTTTGTGTGTGGTCTCCCCTCTGCCATAGTTAGATTGTAAACTCCTTGAGGGCAGGAACTCTTTATTCATTGTATCCCTAGCCCTTAGTACAATGCCTAGCACATAGCAGGCATTTAATAAATACTTATTGCATTGTATTACTTGACCCTCTGAAGAAAAGTCTAACATCCAAGTTCAAGTTAGCAAAAAGTGCTGAAATAACTGTTCAGCTCTGGGGAAGACAGGGTGAAATGAAACAGATTTAAACTGGAGAAAGATTTAGATTAGATTTTAAGGAAGAACTGTTTAATCTTTTGTGTGATCTTAATAGGTTTCAGAGGGAGATTGTGAAATGAGATTCTTCAGGGTTGATGTAGAAATACGTAAATGACCATATTTCTTATGTGATTTAGATGAGTCTTACCCGTGAACATTTGTTTGGACTAGATGACCTGTGGAGATTTACGCATGTTTAGGTTTTGCCAATACTTATCTGCCTTTTGCCTCTGCTGCTCACATTGTACTTTATGAATTAGAGAGTAGAACCAAAACCTGGTATAATAGGTATGGAGGGAGAGATGTGGCAAGGCAGAGTCATGCCTAGTCTCTTTCATGTCTAAATCAATGATTTCCCAACCTTTTTAGTGTTACAACATTCAGCCATTGTTTGATTTCACAACGTTTCCTCCAAACCCAGAAAATTTAAAAAAAAACCTAGTACATAGCATCCCCCCCCCTTTTTTTTAGTTAAAGAAGTATACATTTAAATTTAGCAGACATTAGGCATCTTTATGATGTTCGATGTTCAGGCAATGGGGATACAAAAACAAATGAAACCTTTTCTGCCCTGAAGGAGCTTAAATTCTGTAAAAATAATGGGATATGTGGCATATTCATGGATAAGTATAAGGCAAGGGAATCTGAGGGAAGCAGCAATGGTAAATCAGAGAAGGCTTCATGGAAGAAGTGGCATCTGAACTCAGCCTTGAAGGATGATGATGAGGATTGTAAAAGATGGAGATGAGAAGAGAGTCTATTCCAAGTGTGGATGGCAACTTTTGCCAGTATACCGAGGCAGGAGAACAGAGTATTAAGTTTGAAGAACCATAGTCAGGTGTGGTTGGGATGTCTAGTGTTTGAAGAAGGATAATGCAAAGTAAGGGCAGCTAGGTGGTGTAGTGGACAGAGTGGCAGGCCTGGGGTCAGGGCGACTTTTGTTTTTATAAAACCTTTTTAATTTAATGTAATCAAAACCACTCATTCCACATCCTGTCATGCTCTCTGCGTCTTGTTTGGTCACAGATTCTTCCTTCATCCATAAATCTGACAGGTAAACTATTCTATGCTCCCTAATTTGCTTAAAGTATCACCCTTTATGTCTAAATCATGTACCTATTTTTACCTTATTTTGTATATGGTGTGAGATGTTGTTGTATGCCTGGTTTCTGCCAAACTGCTTTCCAGTTTTCCTAGTAGTTAATATGCTTTTATTCCATAAAAATATGCTCTTTGTTAATTTGTTTTGTTAAGTTGTTTTTCAGCCATGTCCCACTCTCTGTGACCCCATTTGGGGTTTTCTTGGCAGAGATACTGGAGTGATTTGCTGCCTCCTTCTCCAGCTCATTTTACAGATGAGGAACTGAGGCAAACAGGGTAAGTGACTTGCCCAGGATCACACCGCTACTAAGTGTCCAAGACCAGATTTGAACTCGGGAAGAGGAGTCTTCTTGACTCCAGGCCTAGCACTCCATGCATTGTGCCACCTAGCTGCCCACTCTTTATTAAAATAATAGTTAAATATCACCTACATTTGGGTAGGTAATATGAAATCACAACGTTTACGAGAAAATACCATTTAGAGTAAGATTTAATGACAATAATACCCAAGAACAAATTGATGCCATTTTGCCTTTTCTTGGTCACTGTTTTGCATAGTCTGGAGTTTGCTAGAACGTAATGGAAACTTGATAAATTATTGAATTGTCACACTCTCATCACTTGTGGTGTGTCGTGCCTCTACACAGCTTTGCTAGCTGTTCCGCTAGCTAGATTCAAAACCTGTTTCAGAAGCAACGCATACCTTTCTACTTTCCCACAAAGACAAGGGAAGGGAAAGAGAAGAAGCATTTACATAGTGTCAGCTACATGCCAGGCGCTGTGCTAAGCACTTTGCAAATATCATCTCATTTGATCCTCATGGGTGCTGTGATTATCCCCATTTTACAGTTGAGGAAACCAAAGCAAAATGAGGTTACCCTGGATAACACGGCTACTAAATGTCAGCGGCCAGATTTGAATTCAGCCCTCCTGCCTCCAGGACTTGTTGTTCTTGTTTGTCCATCCCTCATTTTCAAGGAGGACCAATGACATCATCGGGTGACATCTTGATTCATGTGTGAAGTGGATTTAAATGAGGCAGAGTTGTACAAAGTCATCAGCCTCCCTCTCAAAAGTCAGAACCACCAGCGGTGGCTTGGGATGCAGTGGATGACCGTGTCACCTTCAACGTCTGACCAACTCGAAGCATCCACAGCATCTACTTTAGCACTTTCATGGCTACTGGAATAAATTGTTCTCGTCTGCCCACTCTACTGGGGGAAGTCTTTGTAGGATTAAAGGTATAAACAAAAAATAAAATTCTAAAAAACAGAAGAACAGAGACACAGAAAACAGAATCATTTCTAGATTTAGAGCAAGTGATGTAAGGATGCTTGCATTGGCTAAAACGCCAATGTAAAACCTGTACATTTCAACAGTTTTACAGACCTCGAATGCAGTTGTTCTAGAAATGATGAACGACAAAAACACCAGCTTCGAGGTTGTAAAGAATCATTGCCACACAAACAAAAGCAGGTAAAAGAATGTGTTGGACAGAATTTTTCAAAATCAATTTCGTTGTAATCACATCAGCAAACCATTACTACTGTGGGCCATCTTTGAGGATATGGAAACAACATTGTTCCGGAGAAACAGAGCCTGTGTGGTGTTGGACAGGCTAGGGAGCCTGCGTGATAAAGAAACACGAACCACTGGCTTTGGATTCAGGAATCGGGCTTGAATTCCAGCTCTGACATTAGCTGTATAATCCTAGCCAAATTACTAAATAAATCTCTCTGAACTTTAGTTGCTTACCTGTGAAATAAAGATAATACAATTTGTATCAGGGGTAGGGAACCTGCGGCCTCAAGGCTCTATGTGGTCCTCCAGCGTGGCCCTGTGAATCCAGACTTCCTTAAAAGAAGGGTTTGTTTTGTGTGAATGCTGGTGGTGAAAGCCACCGGGCACCACCACAAGTGGCAAGACCAGCACCAGCGTGACCAGGAGCTTCACTACCAGTACCAGCTCCACCAGCAGCAGCTCCAGTACATCAAGAGCGCCAGCAGCACCACCTTCAAAGGGACTCCACGACCAGCTCCACCTCGACTGCCAGCAGCAGCTGCAACACTGCCAAATCCAGCAGGAGCTCCAGCTCTGGCAGCTCTAGCGCTAACACCACCACAAGTGCAGCAGCACCAGGAACACCAGCAGCAGCAGCAACACTTAGACCAGCCCCATCAGCCACACCAGCCTCTCCACCGCCAGAAACAGCAGCCCCACAACCAACACAAGGAGCAGCAGGCAGAAGCAAGACTAACACAAGCACTACCAGTACCAGCGACACCGCTGGCAGCAGCACCGGCAGCATTACCTTAAAAGTTAGCAACACGCTCATTACACGCCAGCAACGTACCAATGACACACAGATACGCTTTTTCAAAATCAGCCACACTCTAATTACTTGCCAGTGACACACCAACAACATGGTAACACTTTAATGTCAAAGGCAGTGCTAACACACTAATTACGTGGAAAACACGATAATACTTGACTGTGAAAGCCAGCAGCGCCAGCATCACAACCACCACAAACAGGAGCACCAGCGTCACCGCCATCAGAACCTCCACCACAAGCTGTTACTGCCAGGGGCTGCTGGTGGTGTTGCTGCTGGCTTTCACAGTCAAGTATGAGTGTTGTAGCATGTAATTAGCATGCTTTGCTGCCTTTCAGGTTAGTGTTCGTTTTGTATAAATGTTGATGTGTAACTGGCATGTGATTAGAGCGTAGTTGATTTGGACGGTGTTGTATCTGTGTGTAATTGGCATGTTGTTTGCATGTAATTGTTTTGTTGCTACCTTTGAAGGCCATTCTGCTGCTGCTGGAGCTGCTGCTGGTGGTTGTGATGCTGCTGGTGCTGCTGGTGGTGGTTATTATGCTGGTCCAGCCAGTTTTCACACTAAAATGTTAGCGTGGTTTTAACATGTAATTAGCTTATCACAGGCTTTCACATTAAAGTGTTATTGTATTGTTAATGTGTAATTAACATGTAATTAGAGTGTGGTTGATTTTGACAATGTGATTTCTGTGTGTAACTGGCGTGTGGTTGGTGTGTGATTGGCATGTTGCCAACTTTGAAAGTGGTTCTGGTCATGCTGGAGCTGCAGATGCTGATGGTGCTGGTGCTGGTGCTGCTAGTCATGGCTGTGCTGCTGCTTATGCGAGTGGTGTTAGTGGTGCTGCTGGCTCTCACAGTGAAGTATTAGTGTGTTTTAGCATGTAATTAGCTTATTACAGGCTTTCATATTAAAGTGTTATTGTATAATTAACATGTAATTAGAGTGTGGTCGATTTTGACAACGTGATCTCTGTGTGTCATCGGCATGTGGTTGGCGTGTTGCCAACTTTGAAAGAGGTTCTGGTGGTGCTGGAGCTGCAGATGGTGCCGCTGCTTTTGCTGGTGGTGGTGGTGCTGCTGCTAGTTATGCCTGTGCTGCTCCTTATGCTGGTTCGTGGTGTTGGTGGTGCCACTGGCTTTCACAGTAAAGTGTCAGTGTGTTTTAGCATGTGGTTAGTGTGGTTTTGCTGCCTTTCTTATTAGAGTGTTAGTGCATTGTTGGCGTGTAATTGGCATGTGATTAGAATGTATTTTATTTTGGCAGTTATGTCTCGTGTAATTGGAGTGTTGTTGGCATGTAATTGGTTTGCTGGTAACCTTGAAGGTGGAGCCGCTGGTGTCGGAACTGTTGGAGGAGGTGGTGCTGCTGCTGGTGGTTTTGCTGGCCCCGGGGGGTGCTTGTTCTGCTGTCACTTTTGCTCTCGCTGCTGCTGCTGCTGCTGCTGCTGCTGAGTACTCAGGCTCCTAGGGCTGCTGCTGCTGGCGGTGGTGCTGGTAGTGGAGGTGCTTGTGTTGGCCTTGCTGCTGCTGCTGGACCTGGTGCTGCTGCTGCTTTTGTTGCTTCTGGTGGTGGTGCTGGTGCCCCTGCTGGTGGTCTAGTCATTCTGCTGCCCTTGCTGCTCCTTCTGCTGCTGGTGCTACTGCTGGTTTTGCTTATACTGCTTTTTTTTATGGTGGCGGGTTGTGCCCATGCCGTTGTTGTTAGTGGCGGTGCTGGTTCTTGGGATGGTGCTGTGTTGGTGCTGCTGGCTTTCACAGTAAAGTATTAGCATATTATTAAGATGTAATTAGTATGTTGCTGGAGGGTGATTGGTGTGTAATTGGCATGTAATTATGGTGTGGCTAATTTTGACAAAGTAATATAAATATGCAACTGGAATGTTGGCCTGCAGTGGGTGTGTCGCTAACTTTGAAGTCGATGTTGCTGGTGCAGGAGCTGCTTGTGGTGTTGGTGGTTTTCACAGTAAAGTATCAGTGTATTGTTGGGATGTAACCAGGGTGTTCTTGCTGGCTTTCACGTTGAATGTTAAGGGTGTCGTTGACTTTGACAAAGTGACGTCTGTGTGTGTGACCGGCGTCTTGTTGGCATATGATGGGTGCGTTGCTGACTTTGGAGGTGGGGCTGTTGGTGGTGCTGCTTCCATTTTTCTTGCTACTGCTGTTTTTGCTGGTGTTGATGGTGAAGGTGCTGGTACTGCTGGCTTTCACAATAAATTCTTATTGTGTTGTTGGTGTGTAATTAGTATGTTGCTGCTGTCTTCCACATTAAAGTGCTAGTGTGTTGTTGTATAATTAGAGTGTAATTAGAGTTTGGTTGACCTTGACAAAGTGATATTTGCGTGTAATGGATATGTTAGCATGTGATCTGTAGGTTGCTAACTTTGAAAGTGATGCTGCTGGTGTTGGAACTGCTGCTACTGCTGGGGCAGTTGCTTGTGGTGATGCTGGTGGTGGCAGTGCTACTGCTGCTGGTGGTGCTGTTGCTGGTTCTGCAGCCTTTCACAGTAAAGCATTAGCATGTTTGGTCATTAGCATGTTGTTGCTGGCTTTCGCAGGAAATGTTATGCTGTGGTTGAGGTGTAATTGGCTCATAATTAGAGCGTGGTTGACTTTGACGCAGTGATATCTGTGTGTAATTGAGATGTGGTTGGCCTGTAATTGGTGGGTTGCTCACTTTGAAGGTGGTGCTGCTGGTCCAAGAGCTGCTGGTACTGGAGATGCTACTGCTGCTGCCGCTGCTGCCTTTACTCCTACTCCTGCTGCTTGTGGTAGTGCTGCTGGTTCTGTTGCTGCAGGTGCTGGTGCTCCTGGTTTTCACGGTAAAGGATTAGCATGTTTTTGGGTTGTAATTAGTGTGTTGTTGCTGGCTTTCGCATTAGACTGTTAGCAAGTGATTGGTAAATAATTGGCATGTAATTAGAGTGTGGTTGATTTTGACACCATGATATCTGTGTGTAACCGGTATGGTGCTGGCATGTAGTGGATATGTTGCTAATTTTGAAGCTGCTGCTGCTGCTGCTGCTTTGGCTGCTTTTCTTCCCGCTCCTGATGTTTTTCCTCCTGCTGCTGCTAACGGTGGTGCTATGGTGTTGCTGGTACTGGTCTTGCTTGTACTGGTTGTAGTGCGGATGCAGGTGCTGCTCCTGCTCCTACTGCTGCTGTTTGCGCTGCTGGTGCTGGTGCTGGTGCTGGTGCTGGTGGCCTGTTGCTGGCTTTCAGGTAAAGTGTTAGCATGTTGTTGGACTGTGATTGCTGGTGCTGCTACTGCTTGTGTTCCTTCTCTTTCTGCTTCTGGTGCTGCTGGGACTCTAGACAAATCACTTAACCTCGTTTTCCTCAGTTTCCTCAACTTTAAAGTGAGGATGATAACAGCATCTACCTCACAGTGTTGTAAAGATCCAATGAGATATTTGTAAAGTGTTCAGTACAATCCTGAGCCCATAGTAGGTGTTCTCTATATATTTATTCCCCCTTTCCTCTTCATAACAGCGTCCTTTGCCGCCTGTCCAGTCTCCTTATGCTTTATTCCTCTCTGTACCTAGAATCTAGCTATCCTGGTCTTCTCGCTGTTCCACCCACGGCACGCCATCTCCAGTCCCTTTGCCTTGACACTGGCTGTCCCCCATACACCGAATGCTCTTCCTTCTTAACGTCGCCTCTTGATTTCTTTGACCTCATTCAAGGCACACCTCCTATCTCCCTTTTGCAAGAGGCCTTTCCTTGTCTCCCCATGCCCCCACTGCTAATATGGTCCCCTCTGAGAGTCCCTATTCTATATATGTTGTATGTACCTCCTTATTATGTGCATGTTGTCTCCCATTAGAATGTGGGTTCCTTGAGGGCTAGGACTATTTTTTGCAATTTTTGCATCACTAACACTTAGCACAGGGCCTAGCAGAGAAAAAGAATTTAATAACTGTTTGTTAGATAACTGAATCACTTACCATTCCCTGAGCATGTCCTGATTTTTCCTTCTTCCTCCTTGCCTTTTCTAGCTTCATTCCCTACAGGTTGACTGTGTTCTATTTGGCTCCTACAAGCTCTGCTTACTAAATTCTCCCCAGACTTCAAAACCTAGCCTAAATACCATCTCCTGCATGTAGCGTTTCATGTAACTAGAAGTTATCGCTCTCTTCCTAAACTCTCATACTGTTTGCACATTCCTGTCATGTCGTAATTTATATTATTCCTGTATATCTTTCATTCTCCCTGTTAGAGTTCAAGTAAACTACTTTGAGGGCAGGAACCCATTCTCATTTATTTTTATAGCTCCCCAATGTCTAGCAAAATGCTTTACTTATCATATAATAAGCACATATTGAATTTTTGGGTTGTTGTTGATAAAGTACTTTAGAAAGATATCTACGATCATCTAGAGCCAGTGCCTCCATTTCCTCCCTTCTCCCTCTCTTTTAAAATCCTCTGTCATCTGGCTTCAGACTTTACCACTCAACTGAAACTATTCTCTCCCATGATCTCTTTTTCCCACCTAATAGTATTTTATTTTTTCCAATTACGTGGAAAGATAGTTTTCAACATTCACTTTTATAATATTTTGAGTTCCAATTTTTTTTCTTCCTCCCTCTCTCTCCTCTCCCCTACCCAAGAGAGTGAGCAATCTGTTCTATAGCAATAGGCTATATATGTACAATCTTTTAAAATATATTTCCACATTAGTCATGTTGTGAAAGAAGAGTCAGAACAAAAGGGAAAAACCACAAGAAAGAAAAAACAAAAAACAACGAAAAGAAAAAATGGTATGTTTCAATCTGCATTTAGACTCCATAATTCTTTCTCTGGATGTGGCAAGCATTTTCCGTCATGAGTCTTTTGGAATTGTCTTAGATTAGGGGTAGGGAACCTGTGGTCTCAAGGCGACATGTGGCCTTCTAGGTGCTCAGGTGAGGCCTTTCGACTGATTTCCAACTTTTACAGAACAAATCCTTTTATGAAGGTGATTTGTTCTGTGAAGTTTGGATTCAGTCAAAGGGCCGCACTTGAGGACCTAGAGGGCCACATGTGGCCTTGAGGCTGTAGGTTCCCCACTCCTGTATAGGCATTGTGCCTGGTACCAGGGGTATAATATACCCTTCAAAAGGCTTGCAATGTAATTAGAAAGAGAAAAGAAATATACACAAATAATTGTGATATAAGAACATGGTAAATACCAGAGAGAGGCCACATGTGACCTTGAGACTGCAGGTGCCCTACCCCTGTCTCAGATCATTGTATCGCTGAGAAAAGCTAAGCCTTTCAAAGTTGATAATCGCACAATGTTCCTATAACTGTGTAACAATGTCCTCCTGGTTCTGCCCACTTTGTTCAGCATCAGTTCATGTAAGTCTTTCCATGTTTTTCTGAAGTTTGCCTGCTCTTCATTTCTGATAGCATAGTTGTATTCCATTACATTCATATACCATAGCTTGTTCTGCCGTTCCCCAATTGATGGTCATCCCCTCCATTTCCAGTTCTTTGCCACCATAAAAGGAGCTGCTATAACTATTCCCATGATCTCTTAATTGCCAAATCAACGCCCTACTCTTCATCCTCATCCTTCTTGCCTCCTTGTTGCTGTTTTTGTTTTCCAGTCCTTTTTCAGTCATGTCTGACTCTTCATGACCACATTTGGGTTTGGGTTATTTTTGGGGGGTTTGTTTTTGGCAAAGATGCTGGAGTTGTTTGTCATTTCCTTCTCCAGCTCATTTTATAGATGAGGAAACTGAGGCAAATGGGGTTAAGTGACTTGCCCAGGGTCACATAGCTACTAAGTGTCTGAGGCCAGATTTGAACTCACAAAGATGAGTCTTCCTGACCGAAGGCCCAGTACACCTAACTCCCCTTAATAACCACAATGGCTCCCTATTTCATCTAAAGTCAAATATAAGCTCTTCTGTTTGTGATTAGAGCTCTTTAGAACCTGGTCCTTTCCCATCGTTCTAATCTTTTAACACATTATTCATCTTTATCTGCTCTATGGTGTGTCCACACTTCAGCTTTCTGTTCCTCACACACTCCTTTATAACTTCTCTCTCTGTGCCTTTTCACTGAAATGCTCTCTTTTCCTCATTGCCAGTCCTTAGCTTTCTTTAAGATTCAGCTCAAATGCCGTCTCCCCCAACATTCCGTCCCCAAATTCCCTTAGCTCACAATACTTTCTCCTCTAAGGCTACCTTCCTTCTACTCTTCTGCATTTGTCTTGTATTTGCTGATTTATATAGGCACTCTCCCACATTAGAGTCTAAGCTCCCTAAAGACAAGAACTTTAAAAAAAAAATTTACAGTGTTTGGCACATAGTAAGTGCTTAATACTTGTTGCCTTAAAAATGTTCTATCTAGAATTCTTCAATAGTTCTTCAATCTACCTACTCTGTCCTGTTGATGTTTACTGTTAATTTACCTTTCAAAAATTTGAGAAGATTGAGATTGGGAGTTAAATTCCATTTGGGTAAGTGTGTGCTGCTTTCATAATTAGAGAATTAGCCACAGGAATCCTGTTAATATAGTACTTCTGAAATTTTAGGATGGTGTTTACTTAATCTATTAGCCAGGCAAGAACTTTATCTAAATGTCTCTTTTAAGCTTCAACATCCACCTTTACTTCAGGAAGGGAAAAAAAGGCGATGTGGGATAGTCTTGGGTTTGAGAGAGACCTAGGTTCAAATATTATTTTCCTTATCTCTAAAATGAATGGTTGACCAAAAGTGTCCTCAAAGTCTAAGCAGAGAGACTCATAAAATCTCATTTAGGGCCATGAAATCCTAAGCCCTCCCTCTCATACTACTGGCTTGGGCAAATTGTTTAACTTCTCAGTGCCCCTAGACTACATGTGGATGAATTAAATCATAGGTCTGTCCTAGTCTACTCCCTTAACCCCCACTCTCCTAAAAGAAGAAAAGTGAACTTCTGTCATCTGTTCATGGGAAGGAAAAGGGATTGAATGAACATTTCTATGAAAAGGACTTTTCTTAAAATACTATAGTTGTCATACATTTACTATTCATTTTGTTGGGAGATTTTTATTTTAATGACTTTTTAGAAATACTTAACCTTATAGAAGCAGAATTCTAGTTACTGTACTCATGTAAGAATAGAAAAAACAGCAAATTAGTCAAATTTTAATTATGATATTCAGTTTTTAAACAAGTGTATAATAGTTGACTTTGTGTGCAATAATTGATTTGTCATTTAATAACAGTGATTTTTATGCAAATGGAATACTTTTTTAATGTGTGCACCGGTTATTATAAAATTATTTACTCACAGAATTTGATATCTCACAGAATTGACTACCAGGTGGTTCTCTAACTGGCTTATACATTCATGCAAAAGCTTGGTTTTTATGTGCAGTGATCAGCTGTATGACCCAAAGAAATTAAACAGTATTCTCTGAGCTTGCTAAATGCGCTTATCATTGTAATTATCCTTTTGAAGTGCTTTACAAAACATTGTTCTTCAGGCTCCATGGTAGCGAATTTACATAGCAGCCCTAAGAGCTAGGTAAGCATCTTCAGTTTTGCTTTTTAGATGGGAAAATTAGTTTGGAAATGAAAGGTTAAAAGCTTGGAAGAGATATACAGCATTTAATATCCTTGGGTGTTTGTGCTGTTGGAGAATCACTTTACAGTAGGCAGAGGTCAGCAGTTTTGGCCGTGTGTGGAAGAAAGCGGAGGTATGACTAGAGTGAGGCGATTGCAGTGGGCAAGTCTTCAGTGGGGAGGGAGGGAAAGAGAAGGGGGGGGATGTGAAAAAAGTAATGACTTTCCTTAAAATGTCATAAAAATAAGCTTTCTTGATGCTTTTTGCTTTAACTTAACAGACATTCCAAGTATACTCACCCCTAATTATCACCACTACGTGCACTCTCCCAACAAAGAAAAACCCTTAAGTAGAACCAAATGACATCATGGATATACCTGATAGGGTATGCAATATTCTTTGCTCTTTGTTTGTTACCTCTCCACTGAAAAGAGGAAACTATTGCTTCATCTCTTTTCTGGAGCCAAGAAAGGTCGCTACAATTGTGAGAACAGAAAAGGAATAAACATTTATATAGTACCTATTATGTGCTCAGTGCCAGGCACCGTGCATAATATCTCATTTTATACTAATGAAAATCCTGCAAGGTAAGTACTGTTCCTACCCCCATTTTACAGTTCAGGAAACTGAGGCAAACAGAGGTTAAGTGATTTGTCCAGAGTCCCATGCTAGTAAGTGAGGCTGGATTTGAACTCGGTCTTCCTGATTCCAGGCCCAGCAATCTATCCACTCTGCCACCTAGCTGTGCAAACTAGAATTGGGAATCATTTAGGTGTCATCTCTAAAAGATATTAGTCTAATCTGAAGAAAAATCTGTCTGCCAAATTGCTGGGAGGGTGCTTCAAGTCAAGTGCTAAGCATGCATGAGCGGCTAAGTTGGAAAACTCTATCTGATCTTTAGTGATAGGGTCACACAAACCATAAAAGGTGTCCAAAGCATTTCTGAGAAAGGAATATGAATTTTGGAAAATACAGAGCAAATCATAGGAATCTTGTCCGTTAATAGCAGAAATTTCCCTTTAGGGAAAATAGCTCTTTTCACTTTACATGTATTACTTCTTGGTCAGTTGACTTTCAGGAGGATCTGGGACATAAGATGATATGTTAAATTGATACTGTATAGATATATATATTTCTTCTTGAGGCTTGGTAAATACTGGAATGATTTTCCAAGGCATATTGCAGAATCTCTTTTACTGAAAGTTTTTGTTTGTTTTAAAATAGAATAGATTCTCACCTATCATATAGAATGATTTAATTTAGCGGTTTTCAAAGGTGAGTTTTGACCTCTCTGAGGGTTAGAGTGAAGCACTGTTAAGGCAACCAGAGTAGGGGAGCTTTGAACAACTGTTAGGAGATCTGAACAACTGTTGGGTAGTGAAGAGAAATGGTCTTCCTGCCCTTCCTTCTGGCCAACAACTATTAATCTTCAGAGTATGCAAAACAACTGGCATTGACTTCCCCACCCGGATCCCTCCAAAAACCTTCTTCTGGGCTTTAAAAAAGGGGAACATACCACTTTCCTCTTTTCAACGAAATGGAAGTTCTGTCATGGTTGTGTCATATATATATACATACATATACATATATACATACAAGGGATAGGTCACAAGAATAAGGTCAATCTTAGGCAAATTTTATTGTGGCAAACTTTGAATTTGGCACTCTTAACTTAGCCCCTCTTACCTAAAAGTGTCGTTTTTCCCACTTTGGTATTTCTGTTTCCTGAAGTATGTGTCCTTTGTTGTAACTCCCCTGAGGCCTGGCTCTCAGAAAGATAGCAGTTGATTCCCATTAGGATTTTAGTTGCAAATGATTGAATGTGTTACCCCAAGCGGCACAGCATTCAGAGTCAGGAAGAACTGCATTTGAATCTCGCCTCAGTCACTTAATAGATCTGTGAGTTTGGGGAAGTTACTTAAACTCTCTGAGCCTCAGTTTCTTCAACTGTATAATGGGGATCATAATATCACCTTCCTGAAAGGGTAGTTGTAAGGCTCAAGTGAGATAACATCTGTAGAGCCCTTTGGAGACTTTAAAGCCCTCTATAAAAATCAGTCACATCAACTCACATTTGTTAAATACTTATTATGTACCAGGCACTGTGCACAAAAAAAAAAATTACTGTAATTACATTTTTAATGGTGGCTATTAAAATCTTAAATAGCTTCAAGGTCAAAGAAATTAATTTCTAAAGGTAGATTCCAGGCACCATTAAAAGATTTTGAGGGTGAGGGACTGATTCCATTGAATGTATTAAGTGTCTAGTATGGAAAAGATTCTCTTCTCGGTGCTGGGGATACAAAGACATAAGTGAAACGGCCTCTGCCCTCAAGAAACTTATCTTCTACTGAGTGGAAATTACAGGCACACAAGTAAGGAAATACAAAATACATATAGAGAAATTGCAAAATAAATTTGAGGTGGAGGGAAAGGCACTAAAACTGGAGAGATCAGTAAACATTGCCTATACTAACGGTGACACTAGCCGAATCTCCAAAGGAGATGGAGATCCCAAGAGGCAGGAGCAAGGAGAAGGGTGTCCTGGCATGGGCACGGCTTGTGCAAAGGGCTGGAGGCAGGATATGGCATGTGGGAGGATCTCTGTGCTACTCCTCAGATAGCTTTGTGCAGAAAGCCACTCACAAGGTCAGTGCTGGTAGTGCAGAGAAGCAGAAGGAAAAATGTTGGAAATGTATTGATTTCAGATAGTCTTGCTGTAAAATGAACAGATTATGGATTAAAGAATAACTAGTCCCATTATCCTTTAGTGGAAAAATTCTACAAATTACTTTTTTTCCTAATAATTTGAAGGCACTATTTTTAGTTTTAAATACCCTGGCCAGACACCCCGGTAATCTTTGTTTTTATCCATTTATATCCGGAAAAGAATGAGAGGATCTAACCTATAACAACTTAACACTTAAGTAGTGAAGAGCTTCTAGAATATATTTCAAGAATATATTTCAGCCTTCCTGAAAAGTTTATTTGGTCCCCTGAAATGTCTGTTTTTATGTCTTGTAACAAAGTAGGAAAAGTCAATGAAATCGGATACTCTCCAGATGTTCTGCTGGCTTTCAGCTTTTTTTTTTTTGGCTTTTTTTTTGTTATTGTTGAGGTAAATGGGGTTAAATGGCTTGCTCAGGGTCACACAGCTAGTAAGTGTCAAGTGTCTGAGGCCGGATTTGAACTCAGGTCCTCCTGACTCCAAGGCCAGAGCTCTATCCACTGCACCACCTAGCTGCCCCTTCTTGTCTTCTTTTAAAGTCCCCATTTGTGTTCTCTAACAACTGTATACCTTGAAAGCAAGACATTGTTTCTGTCAGCATTAACCATGGCTTCTTCCACCCTCTATACAGCATTTATCTGACTGGTGGAACCCAGATAAAAAGAGAACAGACTTGATAGTTCATAAGAATGAACTTGAACTTTTCACCAACTCTTGAACTTAATCTCTTTTAGGTTCAGAAAAGTTCGGTTAGCTTCTATTCGTCCTGGTATGTCACAGTAGCTCCTCCTGATTTTATCCAGCCCCAGCTGTGGAAGCAATAGCAATGAGCCATTAATCGATTTGGTTTGGGGTGGTGGGGCAGTGGAGATCTCACTATTAAAAAATTACAAGCACCTAGGCTTAGGGATGTTTATCTCTCATGTTCCTTAAGGTGTTGAAATTCATGCATCTCTAGTTTCTACCAGTTTGACATTGAAGAACCTCTCCATTTGGGCACCAGAATGAATGAGTTCAAACTTTGGGTATTATCTCTTGTCCTCCCACAATCACCCTCTTAAGTTTCTACACAGAATGAAAGAGGGACAGCTGTGTGAAAGGACTATTTTCCTTTATGAGTGGCTTCTTGAATGTTTTTGAGTGATCTCTTTGGTTGATTTTTCTTGACACCATTTCCTTCCCAAGGATAACTTACCCTGGCCATTTCAAGAGTTCAGTCTAGTGTTGATGTTCTTAATTTAAGATTGTATTTTGCAAAAGGAAATAAAGGTGTAAGAAATATTCTTTGTCCTCACCTTGTTTATATAATATTAACTCAACTTTTTGTGGGGAGAGGGGTAGAAGGAGAGGTTGTTTAGACTTGTGATTTATTTGCTGAAGGAACTCCCAGCATGGAAACTATCTATGTCAATACATATTAATAACTAATCTGTAACTTTAAGTCAATTTTTAAAAAAATTCCTCTTCATATTATTGGCAAGAATTAAGTATTCATTTTTAAAAAAGTAGAAGGAGGAAAGTAGAAGGTAGCTTGGCAGAAACTATCTATAGGCCAACATCCTACATCATTATCCAAGGTAAACTCTAAATTGATATATATGACTTGTACATAAAGAATTACATCATAAACAAATTAGAGGAGCAAAAGAGAAATGAACTTTCAGATCAATACATAAGGGAAAAGTTCATGACCAAACGATAGAGAAGATCAAATAAACAATTTCAATTACATAAAAATTTTAAAAGTTTTTGAACAAACAAAATTAATATGGCTAAAATTAGAAGGAAAACAGAGAACTGGGAACAAAAATTATAGACTTTTTTAATGAAGTTCTCATTTCCAAGGTACATGAAGAATGGACTCAAATATCTAAAAATAAGGATCATTCCCAAATTGATAAATAGGCAAAGGCTATAAATAGGCAGCATTTTAAGGAAGAAATCCAAGCTATCAATCATATGCTAGAATTCATGAATAATTAGAGAAACATAAATTAAAACAACTATGAGGTTTCATCTTATACCATTAGTTTGGCAAAGTTTAAAAAATGACAAATTTTGGAGGGGAACTAGAGAAATGTGAACATTATTACAGTATTAGTAGAGCTGTGAATAGATCAATCACTCTGAAAAATAATTTGGGATTATATGCTAAAAGTTACTAACCTGTGTATAATCTTTGACTGCTGATACCACTACTAGGCCTATTCTCCAAAGAAATCAAAGAAAGAGGAAAAGAACCCATGTGTTCAAAAATATTTATAATGCCTCTTCTTAGCAGTGGCAAAAAAACTGGAAGCTAAAGGAGTGCCCATCAAGTGGGGATATATGACTGAACTAATTATGGCACATGAATGTAATGAATAATATTGTGTCATAAGAAATAATGGAGATAGTTTCAGAAAATCCTTGGGAAGACTTATATCAACTGATGCAGAGTGAAGTGATCAGAGCCAAGAGAAATATATGTACAATAAAAATAACATTGTAAAGAGCAACAACCCTGAAAGACTTAACTCTGATCAATACAATGATCAACCATGATTCCAAAGGACCAATGATGAAGTTTTCCACTAGCCTCCTGAAGAAGTATTAGACCCAGGGTGAAGATACACATACACACACATGTATGTATGTGTATATACATATATATAATATTACATTATATATTTAGGATAATGTCAAAGAAGGAATTCCTTTTGATTAGCTATGCATATTTTAAGGGATTTTGTTTTTATTTTTATTTTTCTGAAGGGAATAAGGAAAGAGAGAAAATAGACTTTTGTTAATTGAAAAAGAAATTACATGTTTAAATGGAAGAAAGGCCTAAATATGACAGTAAAGAAGAAAAAGTAATGAGTTGAAGAGTCAGCTTCTGAAAAGGCAATCCAGACTGTAGCCAAAACTAACATTTAGCAACCTATGATCCCAGGAAATAATTGGCATAGAGAAGGTGACATTCCTTCTTCCTCCTGAGCGCTAAGGAGGCAACAGGCCCATCCCTACTCTCTCTTCTGCCCCATGTTGCCAGCCCCCACCTCAAGGATCCTATGGCCTTCATATCCCTCCACTGCCTTCTGAAGTATTCTTCTGATGGCTGACCTGGGGACCCATCTCATAGCTGAATGGCAGGGATCAGGACTAGTTTAGAGAGGAGAAGAGGATGAGTGGCAGAGATGGTCCGTACCAGTTGCCACCATTCCTTCTAATGCTAAATTGTTGCTCATTTGTAAATTGAAGGATAATACTTAATACTTGCACTACCTGCATCTGATGATGATTGGAAGGAAGGAAAGCCCTTTGTAAACCATAAAATAAGGTACAAATGTAGACTTCGCTTAAGGACCAGATGTGCTTCAGCTGGAACCCCAGATCCATTTCCAGACAACAGTGCAGGAAATAACAGGCCATGTTTATATTGCACTTTGCAAGGGACTTTGAATAATTACCTAATTTGGTAGAAATATACGATTTAGCGGCTACTAGAAGAAGATCTGCCCAGTTCAGGGAGAAATCATCTAGCTTAACCCGTTCATTAGAATTATGAAGATAAGGCCTGGAGTCATGATTTGACCTCTTTAAAGCTTTCTTTAGCTAGGGCACTGGGCACAGACTCAGGATACCCGAGTCCATCTAGAGATGGCTCAGACATTTTTAGTGCTCCTAATCCCAAACAAATGTGCCCATCACAGGCTGTCTTGTACTTTGGTTGATTTTGTTCTTGTTATACTCCCTCCTAAATTGTAAGCAGGAGTAGAGCCTTGCACACAACTCAGTGAACATTTTTTAACATACAAAAGTGGGCAAATGATCAAATATTGAGCAAGCAGATAGTAATTTCTTAAAGCACTTGTAAATAACCTTCTTTTTAAAAAATGAGACATTGAAGTTGACAGAGAAGTAACTAGTCCTAATCATTCATTGTGATATAATGTAGAATGGAACTGGGGATTCTCTTGGTCTTTTTTGTGAAAATCATCAAAAAATATTCAATGAGATGGGTCCCCTCTTCCTCCAGAGTTAGAGGGGATCATATTCTTCTTTTCTGTAACTCAATGCTTTCTTCTTTTTCCTTATTTCAGCAGGTTCAAAACTGTGCTCATCATCATCTGTGACAATGAATGATGGGAATTTAGGATGGATCTGTTAGAAGGATCATTCACTTTGGTACTTAAAGGTCTGTTATTTGGTGAAAGTCACTGCCTCTGCCAGCCCTGATCACAAATTCTTGACTACTCACTGGATGGTCCTTGGAAGTTTTTGTTTTTGTTTTTTCCTTTTGGGTCTCTGATTTAATTGATGTAGGGAGTTTTCAGTGGGGAAACTTCTTCTACCAATGCAGATCAACATCTTTTTTGGCAACTTGTATTCTTAGAATAGAGGATTTTAGGGGCAGCTAGGTGGTGCAGTGGATAGAGCACTGGCCCTGGAGAGTCGGGAAGACCTGAGTTCAAATCCAGCCTCAGACAGGTAATACTTCCTAGCTGTGTGACTCAGGGCAAGTCACTTAACCCCAGTTGCCTCACAAAAAAAAAAAAGAATAGAAGATTTTAACTTCTTGTGCCGTGGACCCCTTTGGCAATCTAATAAAGCTTATGGACCCATTTTTCAGAATAATGCTGTTAAATGCATAGAATAAAATACAAAGTACTACAGAGGAAAACAAAGGTAAGTGAAAACAAAGATCTAATTTTACCATCTTATTTTACTAACCCCTTCCCCACATCTGTCCATAGACTCATTGAGGGGTTTATAGACCCCAGGTCAATAACCTCTGTTTTAGCACTGGAGCCCAAATGGTAAGAGGAGCAAGAAGAAGTATTGTGAGCTCCCTCCAACACACACAAAACTCATCCAAATATATTTATAAAATGTGCCAGATTGAATCCTAATGGGGAAATCCAAGAAAAAAAAATGGGCAATGAATTATTTTTTCCAACCCAAGTTGGCATAGAAAGAAAGACAGAGATTTGGGGTCACTGGGGAAAAAGGCCAAGAATGAGCCTCAAAAAGCATTTCAGTGCCCAGGGACTGGAATAAGCAAGGTCCCAGACCTGGGCACTTTGACCTCATGCAGAGTACTAGAACAGGTGCCCATTGGTAGCTCTGTTGCTTACCACCTGGTTCTATAGGGCAAGACTAAGAAGTTGGTCTGTGTTCAGTGGTAGCATCTGGTGTCAGAAGTGGTTCTGGGCCCTAGACTGTGTACTGATCTAAGAATAAGTTCAAAAATAAGTAGTAATTGTGTGACTTTGACCCAGGAGCAGTAAACTTGAGTATAATCCTACAGGGGTAAAATAGATTTTTAATGAAATAGAGGAATTGCAGAAATTCCTGAAGAAAAGATCAGAGCTATGTAAAATCTTTGAAGTGCAAACATAGGTGTCAAGAGAAATATAAAAAGGTAAACAAATGAATAATAAGTGACCAAAGAAGGGTAAACTATTTGCATTCTAATATGATAACATGGTACATGTGTCCCCTAACACTCTATTATCATTGGGAGGCATAGAAGGAATCTAATTAGACAGAAGACTTAAGAGTAATGTACTGATGATCTTGAAAGTAGAATGGAGCTTCCAGGTCATGTGACCTACAAGATGGATGACTAGACATTTTCTCTGATCCCCATGACCTCTCAAATTATGTTCTAAAATTATGTGCCAAAGATAAAGCCACTTCAGCTATCTCTGTGGTATGGGATACTTGGAATTTAAAAGAAGGTTAAAAAGAAAAAATCATTAATTAATATATATCCTAAGCTCACTCCCCACTTCCCATACTACCAGCCATATAAAATGAGCTGGAGAAGGAAATGCCATGCCATTCCAGTATCTTTGCCAAGAAAACCCCAAATGGGGTCATGAGAGTCAGACATGACTGAAATGACTGAACAGCAACCAATTCTCGGTGATGGGAGGTGCTAACATGGTCCCATTTGTGGAAAAGTCAGGGAGGTGAGGGCTATACTTGGAATGATAATAATAATAGCTAACATTTATATAGCATTTACTATGTGCCAGGGACTGTGCTAAGCAATTATAATTATCTCACTTCATCTCACAACAACCCTGGGAGGTAGATACCATTTTATAAATGAGAAAACTAAAGCGAACAGTTTAGTGGCTTGTCCAGGATCACACAGCTACTGAGTATCTGAAGTTAGATTTGAACTCAGATTTTCCTGACTCTAAGCCCAGGGTTCTATCCACTATGCCACCTAAGTGAAGAACGGAATGCGCGAAAAAGATGCTCTCGTCATTGTTTAATCGGGTCTTGTTTCTTCTGATCCCATAGACCATGCTGTTCATAGAGTTTTCTTGGCAACGATATTGGAGTGGTTTGCTATTTCCTTCTCCAGTGTATTAAGGCAAACAGATTAAGTGATTTGTCCAGGGTCATACAGCTAGGAAGTATCTGTTGCTGGATTTGAACTCAGGTCTCCCTGACTCCAAGCCCAGTTCTCTATCCACTGAGCCACCCAGCTGCTTCCAAAAGAGATGCTAGCCTTTCCAAATAAGGGCTAGCAGGCTGGTGATCATGGGGTATCATTAGTCACTGCTTTTACAGTGGAACTTCTGCATTTTCCTGAAGTGACAAGAAGGACAGAAGAGATGTAATTTACAACTATTCCTCTGGATGAAAGCCTGGAATTTGCAGACACTCTAAGATCAAAGTGGAATCAGTTTTGCAGGCTTGGCTTCTTGTAAAAATATAGGCCCCAAAGCAGAGGTGGGGAACCAGAGGCTTTGAGGCCACATGTGGCCACCCTTTGACTGAATCCACACATGAAGGGCCAAACTTGAGGACCTAGAGGGCCTGATGTGGCCTTGAGGCTGCAGGCCCTGCTCCCAATGCTAGCATGTAGCTGGTAGGCAGTGTTGTATTTTTCACTTAATTTAATACAGGTGCTTAAATATTTACTATGTGCAAGTACCAGGATTAACCCTGGGAGCCACCAGCCAGAAAGACTTGGGGTAGGATCAGGTCTTGGACGAGACTTGCAAAGTGGAACTCTTTGCCCCTTGTAGTGGCTGTGAACTGTCTCTGAATGTTCTTTTCATGTCTTTGAGCAAAGGGGTCATGGAGGTGGATGCTCAGAGGCAGTGAGAGGCTAACTTTATGGATGTTATGTGACCAGGGTATGGTTCTCTTAGCTCAGTTTTAGACTATGTTGCAAACTCTTGAGTGTTAGGTTTTCAATTACTTGAAACCCAAAGGCTAAATATAAAAGAAGCCTCAAATTCCTAAGGCGGTTTCTTGTTTACCATGACCTCTCCCAACACCTCCTGCTATGAAAATCTATTTTTATTTAACGAGAAAGTGGTTGCAACACTCATATAATGCACACATATTATGCTGATATTCTGTTAGGCTTGGGGGTAGCGGGGAGAAACTCTTGCATAAAGTCGTCTTGAACAAGGGAGATTTGGAACAAGTATAGCTAGGTAGAGCCAGATGATGAAACATAGGGTGGATGTATAAAAAGTCAGTTCCATTTCATAGTTACTCTACTTTAGGTAACTAGGTTTCAGGCCTGTTGTTCACACTTAAGATTAACCACGGATAACCACATTCATTTATAAAGATCCCTAAATGACTGTTATTTCCTGCTTTCAAGGGTAGGTCACAATGTCTTCACTTCACAATATGCCTCATTAACCATTGGTTGTCTGCTTCTTGCTACATTCATAAATTACAAGAAAAGCACAAATCCTGTTTATAAGATCGTTTCTTGGCCACTAAGAGCTCCTAGACCCAGACATGCAGACAAAAGAGTGGAGCTGCAGGTTGATACCTCTGAATTTTGGACGTTTCCTTTGTGAGGAATTGGTCTAGGAAGTATGGGGCTGAATGAGGGTGAGGAGGAGCTGGGGAAGCTCCCTGGGAGCAGGAGTTACTCAGATTTGGAATCTTGGGATCATCAACTGACTCTACCCTCTCCCTCCCATTCCCACCCTATCTAGTCAGGTGCCATGTTGTGTTGATTCTGTCTCTAGTAATAGAGTGGCTGTCACCATTCCAGCCCAGGCTTTCATCACCTTTTGCCTGGACTATTTGCAACAGCCTACTAATTGGTCTCCTGGTTTCTAATTGCTCCCCTCATCAATCTGTCAAGCTGTTTGTAGTTACTCTGATGTCCCTCCAGGCTGCTTCCTAGCCCTCTTTTGTTCTCTTTCCTTAATTCTTTCCTTTGTGATCTTATCCGGTACAACTGATCTTCTCTAGGAAGATGATTCCCTAATCTAGATGTCTCCTGACATCTAACCATGTCACTCCCCTCCTCAAGAAGTGTCAGTGCCTCCCTATTGTATCTAGGATGAAATACAGATCCCTGTTTTTGGCATTCAAAGCCCTTACAATATATCTCTTCTCCATTCCTTTATCCTCCCTTCTTTTTCTTTTTGAGGTCATTTTTCTACTGCCCAACAATGTTTGCTTCCTCTTTTTAATGCCACTTATTGAAAATTAAGGTCTTTTAAATTTACCATCATTCTCAATCCATTAGCATGGCCAACCCAGTGCCTTTAATTGACCATGTTAATCACCAGATTCATTCAAGCAAACACTTATCAAGGGCTTAATGTGCCAGGAACTTAGGATACAAAAAAGCAATAGGACCTAAAGATAAAGGTGATGTTCTTTTTGTTGGGTATATAGTTAAGGGCTCTGGCTCCTAAGCGCTCCCTTCAAATGTGCTGTCTTGTAAGGCTGCTGAGGCTGTGGTTTAAAATGTAAGACTTGCACGGTCACAGTTCTGGGTAACCAAACCACCAGAGAAACTTATCATTGGAAGAGTGGTTTAAAGAGAGTCTTTTTCCCCCTTTGTCTTTTCTTAACCCTCATATATGCATATGCATGTTTGAATGACTGAAGTAAATATATACAGAGAGTTTCTAAATTGCCACTCTCTCTACTGGACAAGAAGATAGAATAACAAAAAGGAAATGTAGAGCATTTTCTTAACTTTTAGACTAAATTTCCCATAATGAATATATGTTTTTGTTGCTGGGCAGTGGGGTTAAGTGACTTTTCCAGGGTCACACAGCTAGTAAGTGTTATGTGTCTGAGGACAGATTTGAACTCAGGTCCTCCTGACTCCTCAGGTACTCTATCCACTGTGCCACCTAGCTGCCCCCCATAATGAATATATGGAGAAGAAACATTCACAAATTCCTAGATTTGAGCTTTAATATGTAAGCTCTTCTTTGGAAAATTCCCCTTCCCCAGCATTGGATGTGGTTTGAGAGTCCCCTCTGTTTGGCCAGGGAGATGGAGTAATAGAAATGTGACTAGTCTTAAGATGTGTCAATGTTAATGCTAGTATTTATATTTAAGATACAATGAAACCTGGAAGTGTGTTTAGGAAGCTTCAAACCACCCAGTCATAGAGAGATCAGAACTGTGAAACAACTTGGGAATTTTGAGAGAATGGTGCTTTGAGAGTAAACAAGGATACTAGCATTAGCATCTTAGGAGGGCTGATTAGAGAAAGGGGAATCGTCCTCAGGGGAGTTCCAAAGGCAGAATCCCAGGGGTGCTGCCAAATTAAAGGTTGGGTAACTGTAGGAAACCTGAAGGAGACCTTCGACCTCAATGAAAAGACCTTACTTTCTCAGTAATTGGAGGAGCTATATGAGAACTTTACCAGGCCAGGGGTAGAAGAGAGCACTTTAAAAAAAAATTTTTTTTAGGTAATTGGGGTTAAATGTAGAAGAGAGCTTTAACTGGAAAGGGGAAAGATATGACAATAAAAGCTTGGGATCAGGAGACCTGCATTTGAACTCCAACTTGGAACTTTACTGGATGACCTTGGCCTTGGCCAAATCACTTCTTCTCTTAGCTTCGGAAGCATCTACTCCGTCACAAAATTGGGTTAATATCAACACTGTCTACTTCGTAGGATTCCTGTGAGCATTACAAAATGCTTTGTAAACCAAAAAGCATTATCCAGACACGAGTGAGGGAAGTGTAAACTTGTGTCAAACTGAACTCAGTAGCATACCTGTGACTTACATAAGCTGTATGTAGTTACTCTGATACCCCTCAAGATTGCTCTCTAGCCTTCTTTTGCTCTCTTTCCTTTGTGACCTTATCCAGTACAGATGATCTTCTCTAGGAAGGTGATTCCCCAATCTAGACCCCCAGCCCTTATTTTTCTCCTGAACTCCAGACCCACTCACGCTTCCAAATGCCTCTTGGACAGTGTTCTTGGAATCTTGCTCAAAACCTAAGTGGCTTCCCTATTTTCTCTAGGACAAAACACGAACTCTTCATCTTGGCTTTTTAGACCTTCTTCAACCTTCTTCCATTCTAGCTTTCCTGCCTTGTTTCATATTACTCCCCTTCAATAACTATATTTCAATCACATCAGATTACTTGTTTGACCCTGGCAATCCATCGTCCCCTCCTGTGCATTTGTAAAACAACGGACTATCAATGAACAAAATTAACAGCTTGTGCAGAAAACCCAGATACAGAATATAACCAAAGAGCAGAGATATCACAGAAAATGCAGCTGAGTTAACATTGATTTTGCTTGTCTGCAAAGGCCATGTGTGTGACATTAGAACCTCAGGAATTCCTGAAAGCCTCTTCTTGCCTCCTAAAGGTAAAGCTTGTTGCTTAATTAAGAATGAGTGACTTTCATATTTTTATCAATCCTGAGTGAGTGAGGCGATTGTGATTCCTTCAGCCGAAAGAGAAAAGGTTGAAGGAGCAGTAGATTCTACAGGGAAGATAAGTTTGCTTTTAGACAGGTTGAGCTGGAGGTGCTGATTCAAATGAGAAGGTCCAGGAGGTAGTTCAGGGGAGAGATCTGAGTTGGATAAATATGTAATGGAAACTGGCACTTGCACAGAGCTCATTGATATGCTTGGCTGGTGCAAATTTCCCACTTGGAAGAGGCTAAGGAGCCTGCTTACAGGACAGTTGTGATGCTATTTCTTGAAAGTGCCTTGGAGAGACATTGGAACATGTATAGACATTCAGCAAATGATCCCAATTATGCTACCCAGTTAGGAGAAGCTTTTTCCAATTGGTTGCATACCTAGAATTGAGGACACCTTTAAGGAAGAAGGAAGGAGGGAAACAAGCATTTACTAAATGCCTATTATATGCTAGGCATTATGCTAAGTACTTTATATTATCTCATTTGATCCTTACAACAATCTTGTGAGGTAGGTGTTACTATTATCCCCATTTTACAGTTGAGGAAACTGAGGCAGACAAGTTAGGTGACTTTCCCAAGGTCATACAGCTAGTTAGTATCTGAGGTGGGATTTGAACTGAGGTCATCTTGACTCAAGGTCCAGTGCCTTAGTTAGCCTAAGTCATTTTCTTTGGCTAGGCTCTGGTAGCTTGACTCCTTCATTGATAGTGTCCAGTAAGAGATAATACTAAAAGTGGAGATGCAATGGAGGGCCCACTCTTCTCTGAAGCCTTGTGGTCCCATGAAATGAGCCTTGGTCTTTGGTCCCTCCAGGTGAAGAGATTGGGAACTTTTACCTTCAAAAGAGCAAGAGAGTGAGCATCTGGGTTTCCCAGAGCCCCAGTATACTGGTGTTTTGGCATCTTGACATCAGGGTTTTGCAGCCAGCTCAACATTGGTGCTCAGAGAGGAAAGGAATGACTTTTGGGAATTGACCTTCATGACCTACCCTTGTGGTAACTGAGATAAGGGACTTATGGGGCAGTCCATCCTGTTTGGATGTCAGCTTGCAGGGACCAGTGCTGTGTATGAACTAGCCAAGTTTCAGCCTAACTCTCCTCACAGACCAGGGTAGAATAGAGCTCCCTAATTGTTAGAGGGAATTGTTTGTATTTTTTGTTGTTGCATGCCTCTGAAGTAAATGTCCTTTTGTAAAAGCTATTTGATATTAAGTGGCTACACATAACTGTGTTACTAGTCACTGGCATCTAACAGTGGAGGGAACATAGCTAGTGAGGACTGAAGCCTGTGACAGTAGAGAAGAAGGTCCCACAAAACCCTGAAGGCACCACCCCTAAGACCCTGAGGTGTATATGTAGCTGATCTCGTTCTGGAATAGTGCATATTCACCAGAAAATACACTACATATATTTGTATAGAGAGGATGTCCAGTAACTAAACCTATGAGGAGATCACCATGGTAAAGAGAAAAGAAGAGGGTACCAGAAACTGACCTTTGTGATGCCCATGAAACATGAACAGAAGATGGATGATAATCCAAGAAAAAGAGACAGAGCTGGTGCTGTCAGGCATGTTGCAGGAAAATATCTATTAGATCTGGTTTCTGCAGTACGCCATTTAAGCCCATAACTTCCCTGCCTTGTTGTTTGACTTACTGTATTCCATTTCTGGGGTATTAAAATTAATTTTGTATTACTATTCTTTTTCTTCCTAATTCCTTTTTGCAACTCAGTCAATTTTTTAAGTCAATTTAGTTGTGTACATTAGTTGTGTACATTAGGTGTATAGATATTTAATGTTATTTTCACTGTCTTTAATCGCAATAGTGTGATCTAACTCTTATTTCTCTCTCTTAATTTTTCTAATTTGAATTCAGCTCTGTTTACAGATACAGATTTTCTGGAGTCAACTAAAGTAGAAAAAGTTTTAGTCTAACCTCTAACTTTTCCATTCATCTTTCTGTATTAGGTGTTTTCCTATAGGCAACATATTATTGAATTGTATTTTTTTAAAAAATTCATTCAATTATTTTTTCTCCTTTTGGAGGGGGAATTCAATCCATTTGCATTTTGTATTATAATAATTAAATATGACTGGAGCAGCTAGGTGGTATAGTGGATAGAGCACTGGCCCTGGAGTCAGGAGGACCTGAATTCAAATCCAGTTTAAGACCCTGGGCAAGTCACTTAACCCTGATTGCCTCAAAAAAAATTGACTAAACCTGTACTGTACTTTGAAAAAATCTGTCTTATTTTTACTAATTCTAATACTAAACCAGTCTTAAAGTATACATGCTCAATCACAAACAATCTTAAACACAGTTCTTATCTTTCGCACTACTAACTCCATAACTTTTGCAAAAATTTTTATTTCTTCCTTTAGCCCAATTCAAGATAGGATTACCCCTCTAGTATAGTTTTCTCCTCCTTACTTCACCCTCTTTTCCCCATCACAAATCAACTCATTCCTCTCCTCCTCATTATATCTTTCAGTTGTCCATCAAACCAAAACTGCTATTCTTTTGTTATTCTCACTGTGGTGATTATGTTACTATAGTGACTGTTTAACTATCATTGTGATGAACTCTGTTTTTAGTACTTGTTAATGAATGCATCACAGTCTTTTTTTTTATTATTTTTTTTAAACATCACAGTCTTTATTCTTGGTTTCACACATTAAAGGTGGACTGGTCACCACAAAAAATTTCAGACTTCTTTGAATTTTTAAATAGAATTCTTTAAAAAAAAAAAGCTTAGTTGAGAATTGCTTCAGCTGTCCTGGTAAGCAATTTAAAATTATGCTAATAGGATAGGGACTAGACCTGTGTTTTTATCAATATAGGGAACTTTCAGATGAAAAAAGTCTTTCTACCAACGTAGGTCAGCACCTTCTCTGAAACTTATAAAGCTGTGTAGGCCAGGTAAGTGTTTGCCCTATCAGGAACAAGATTTGAACCTGGTATTCCAGGTTGAGGCCTGCTCTCTATACACTATACAGACTGCTTCTCTTTTTTATGTTAAACAAATAATTAAAATGTCCATGACCTTTAACCCATATATCATATAGCTAAGCATATACTCAAAATAGGTAAAAAACAGAGAGGTCTAATATAGATGTAAATACCTGTTGTTTAGGGTACCCCTCTTTCCACTAATAGATTCATATGAACTAGGTTCGTTCTGAGAAAGTCTGATTCCAAAGAGTCAGGATTGGGCTTTTACCAAATTCTCTGATATATTATTTCCCCTCCCCAGTCACTCCATGAAGCAACAAGAAATAACAAAATAAAGGCAAAAGACTGAAAAAAACATAATTTCATAGTAAAAACAACTGACCTGAAAAATGAATCAAATAAAAATCAAGTAATTTTTAGTAAAATCAAGTAAAACTCAAGAGTCATTGGACTATCTGAATGCCATGGTAAAAAAATAAAGTCTAGATATTCAATTTCAAGAAATCTTCAAACTTCCCAGATCTCTTAGAAGAAGAGGGCAAAATGGAAAAAGTAAGAATCACTGGTTACTTCCTGAAAGAAATCTTCAAAAGAAAACTCCCAGAAACATCATAGCTAAAATCCAGAGTTTCCATGTTAAAAAAAAAAAGTAATAATTCTGCAAGCAACCAGAAAGAAAGAATTCAAGTACCTAGGAACTACAGTCAGGATCACACATGATTTAGCAGCCACCACTATAAAGAGATGGAGAACTTGGAATGTAATATTCTAGAATGCAAAAGATATAGGCTTACAGCCAGGACAAACTTAATAATCAAATCTGAATATAATGCTATGGGGGTGGGGGAGGATGGACTTTTAATAATATCGAGGACTTCCAAATTTGCCTAATAAAAAGGCCAGAGCTGTGGAGAAACTTTGAAATTCAAACACAGGAGTGAAGAGAAACATAAAAATGTAAATCTTAATGAACAATGATAAAAGACTAAAACAAGGATAAACTGATTACATTAAAATATAGGAAGATGATAGCATGTGTCCCCTCTGATGCCTATCATCAGCTGGGTTCATAGAGGGAATTCAATTAGACAAAGCCTAAGAGTGGTTCTGTTATGTGTTTGTGATCTTAAGAAAAGTATGGAAAGAGAGGGAAAGAGGGATACATTAGTCAAGGTAGGGATGGGGGAAGGAAGGTTAGGGGAAATTTTTTTATATAATCTGGGTACACAAGTCGACACCTATACAAACAAACCAGGAGGAAGGGGCAGAAGGGAACAGCTGACCTTTGAACCTCACTCTCATCTGAACTGATCAAAAGAAAGAAGAATGTGTATACACACACAGAGTTGGCTACAGAAATATATTTCACTCAACAGGGAAGTAGGAGGGAAAGGTAAGAAGGGGGGAGGAGAAAAGAGAGGTAGGGTAAATTAAGGGAGGAATCTGTCCTCAGCATAATAAATTCTAAGGATGTATGAAAATATTTATAGCTCTTTTTGGGGTGTCAAAGAATGGGAATCTGAGGGGATATCCACAAATTGGGGAATTGATAAGTAAGTTATGGATGGAATATATAAATAAGTTATATGATAGAATACTATCGTGCTGAACTTTTATTAGTGTGGTGAACATCCAGGATTCCAGAGGACTAATAATGAAACATACTATCCTGATAGAGAAGTGAAAGAAATCAAAATACAGGAAGAGGCAAATATTTTTTAGGACATGACCAACATGGAAATTTGTTTTGATTGACTATACATGTTTGTAATGGGTTGTCTTTTTCTTGTGTTCTCAATGGATAGGGGAAGTGGGTATGGTGGGAGGGTGAAAAGGCAGATCTTGGCTAATTAAGACAAGAAAGAAAAAAGCAAACAAAACTTGGGCACTCTGATCAACATAATGGCCAAACATAAAATCCAAGGACTCACGATGAAACATGCTGTCCAATTCTTGACAGAGGTAATGGACCCTGAGTGCAGATTGAGATGTATGTTTTTAGACATGGCCAATGTGAAAATTTGTTTTGCTTAACTATACACGCTTGAATCAAGTTTTTTTTTCTCCTTTCTCAATGTTGGGGAAAAGGAAGGAAGAGGTAGAGAAGGCTATTTTTTTGTTAGAAAATAAAATAAAATTTAACTTAAAAAGCACTTCATAACCTGTTTCCTTCCTATCTTACCAGTTTTCTTAGACCTCAGTCTTCTGCGTGTACAGTGAGTGATACTAACCTCCTTGTTGTTTCTTGAATATGACACTCCATCGCCAGACTGAGCATTTTCATTGGCTGTCCCCCATGCCTGAAACTCTCTACCTCCTTATTTCTGCCTACTGGCTTACCTGGCTTCTTTCAAGTCTTTACTAAAATCCCACTTTCTACAAGAAGCCTTTCCTGGTGCTCCTGGATCTCAGCACCTTCCCTTTGAAAGTATTCTCTCTCTATACATGTACATATATATACACATACATATATGTATCTTCTTTGTTTATAGTTGTTTGCATGCTATCTCCTCCATTTGACTGAACTCCTTAAGAGCAAAGACTCTCTTCTACCTTTCTTTGTGTACCCAGTATTTAGCACAGAACCTGGCACCTGGAAGGTGCTTCATCAATGCTAGTTGATATGCAGAAACATAAATAAAATTTATTTTCTGTGAGTCAGCCTAAAATTCCATACTTGCTAAAGGAGCATATGTCTTCTGTCATTTCTACTGGCTCCCAATTCACTGTGCAGGGGCCTCAGCCCCTAGGAGGTCTTACCTTTTCTTTTGAGCTATGATGCTAGCTTGCTTAGCTGCCTTTTACCAGTATCAGGTTTCTATTAAACCTGAATGCAATCAGAAGCTACCCTCAGCTTTCCTTTCTAAGAGTGTTTCTAGGAGAAATCTAGCAAGGTTCCATTTTATAATTCTCTTCTCTATTTTTCCCACTGTTAAACTTCATATACCTTGCTACCTCCCTGGTCTCAGTCTTTCTGTCCTGACTGTGGGTGAGCCTAATTTATGTATCCCTCCTTTCCTCTCCTTTCTCAATAGACATGACATTCACTTGTCTTTAGCAATTAGCAGGTTCTTGTCAAATCCTCTTTTCTATTTCCTGTTGGAGAGATATAAAAAAAAGTTTTACTCATTCTTTCTGTTTTTAGGGTATAGTCACTTCCCAATATGACCCCTCCTTAAAACTGTACCCTTCATTGTAATAAAGAAAAACAGTAGAAGAAAGCCAAGTGACATAGCTACTATACCTTCAACATTCTGTTGCCTGGAGACCCCCACTTCTCTACTGAGAGGAGAGAGTTATGTTTCATCATCTGTTTTCCAAGACCTACCAAGATGTTCATTGTCATTACTCATTATCTGACTCCCTTTTAGTACTATTTCCATATTTGTTGTTCTTCCCCTAGTTCTCCTTACTTCACTCTGCATCAAATCGAACAAGTCTTACCAAATTTTTCTGAATTCCTTGTTTTCATTGTTTATTATGGTACAATGATATTCCATTATCTTCATATGTCACAATTGCTTCATCTATTCTTTAGTTAATGGGCACCCATGGTCCTCAGCTTTGTTCTATGAATATTTTGGTATATGTGGGACCTTGTCCTCTTTGAGGGAAAGATTCCTCTTAATCTTCTGAGGAGCTGGGTTATAGTAGCTAGAAGGCTGGACTTTTGAATCTAAAAGACCTAGGTTCAAATCCTACTTTTGGTATTTATTAGTTGTGTGACTATGGGCAAGTCATTAACCTCTCTAAGCCTGTTTCTTTATTTGTAAAGGGTGTGTGTGTGTGTGTGTGTGTGTGTGTGTGTGTGTGTGTGTGTAATAAAACCTATAGTACTGATCTCACAGTCTCAAGAGAGATATTGTAAGTAAAATGTTTTGCAAACCTTATAATACTATATAAATATCAGTTATTATTAAGAGTATCATTTCCTAGCTTCAGTACTTTCTCTCCTCTGGGCAGGCTGAGGTGGCTGTTTCCATTTTTGTTGACAGTGCAATGTTATTAGTATTTGTACTGATGTGGCTTTTCATTGAGCTTTGAAACGTATCAAGGTAATATTATACTTGTAAGAAAACTGTTTTTTAAAAAGGGCAACCAAGTAAGAATCCAGCAATTGTATAAGCCTCTTAGAATCCTAAACTATCACTTCAATGAGTGATAGATGAAGGTTCCCTAGGGCCTAGTATTCAAGCATGCTCCACATTCCATTGTCCATTATAAGAAACTGTCCCCAGAGAAACTTGTGTATTTACTCTCCTGCTGAATTAGGGACTTGTTTAAACATGTTGACTCCATAGGACCTTCCTGTACTGACCTGTGAACAATCTGTATTGTATTAACCCCGCTGGTACCTGGAGAAATGACAAGGTGCACAATGGAGCACAATGGCAGGTCATTAAAACAATTTAACTTAACTATGAATGATTCTGGAAAATGGCACATGATGAAATATCAAATAAATCTCTACAAGGTTCAGAACATCCCACTCATAACCACAAGAATGCTCCTGGCAAAGAGAAGATTCAAAACATTAGAATGGACTGCGTCTATAACACGAATATTGGCCATTAACCTTTTCACTTCCATTTTTGTAATATGTTGAGGGACCATGAGGCTGAACCCTGGGTTTTGCTTAATTCAATGAAAAATTGAAAGCAAGTGTTCAAAGATAATGTTGTTCAGTTGTTTTCAGTTGTGTCTTACTCGTCATGACCCCATTTGGAGTTTTCTTGGCAAAGATATTGGAGTGGTTTGCTATTTCCTTTTCCAGCTCATTTTACAGTTGAAAAAACTGAGCTAAACAGGGTTAAGTGAATTGCTCAGGATCTCACAGCTGGTAAGTGTCTGAGGCTAGCTTTGAGCTCAGAAAGATGAGTCTTCCTGACTTCGGGCTCAGCACTCTATCTACTATACCACCTTTCTGCCCCTCCAAATAATAATTATTTGAATAGTGCTTTAAGGATTGTAAAGTGCTTTACATATAGTATCTCATTTAATCTTCATAAAAACTTTATGAAGTAGGTGCTAGTGACAGGGTGCTTGGGTGCTTGTGTTTGTGTGCTTGTACTTGGACCTCAATTTCTCCCTAGCCTCAGAAACACTGTCCCTGACAGTTTCTCCCCAGCCCAAGGACCCTGTGTTTAGCAATTACTCATGAGTGAGCCCCAGCAAGACCCTTATCTGTCTCCCTGGTGCAGTTCCAAATAGCACCTGAAGGATTTATTAGTTTAAACTGGCTTTGTACTGGATCATAAAGACATTCTTACCCACTACTATACTATCCTACCACCCTACCTTATTATCTACATCCTGGGCTCCTCATTAACTGTATTCTAGACTTAAGACATATGTACACTCCCTACATCTATCTTGTCTAACAAGACATTGATTGGTGGCAGACTGGACAACTCTCAGTTACCCTGAACTCTAGTAGACTTAGTGACGTAGCAGGCCTAAAACCACACCTCCATGTGGCCTTCCTTATGGGCTTTTCCTAGTGAACTCTGGTTAAAACGCCTGCGCAGTAGGTACAAGAAGTGCATGTTCTTTTAAGAACTGACCACTCCTTAACCACTCCCTAATCCCACCCTGAATCCCCTAGTTAGCATATTTGGCACATGTTTTATTGTATTTTATCCTATATAAACTTTAACTGCACCTCTCTCAGGTTGCAGGATCCTTTAAGAATCCTTGCCTGCTGAAAAGTGTAACAATAAACTTTGCTACCTTGACTTAAAGAATGCTTGAGTCAGTGAATTCATTCCAGACGACCCATCCTGTAATTCAGTCTTTGAGGGGTCACAACCTCTCAACCTCTCAGCCCGCAACACTAGCATTACACCTATTTTACAGATGAGGAAGCTGAGGTTGAGATGACTTACCCAGGCTTACACAGATAGTAAGTGTCTGAAGCCAGCTTTGAACTCAGGTCTTCTCTAAATCCAGCACTTTGTCTACTCTATAAGAGGTGTCAAACCACATGCAGCCTATAACACTCCAGAGAATGGGATGAACTAGATTGAAAAACAGTTAGCAAATATTTGACAAAATAAATAAAATACAATAAAACATAGATATAATATTACATTTTAAAACTGTTGCTATGCAGCCTGCAGGAATCCTTATATATGGATTAGTGGCCCCTGTTCCTATTTGAATTTGGCACTACCGTACTAATACTACCTACCTACCTACCAATGTACATTTAAATTCGATGAAGGGGAGAGGCCAGCCAGCAAAACCCTGATCTACAAGCCCTCCCAATGAAAGGCAGCAAGATGAAGTGTCAAGATGTGGAAAAGTGATAGACATCTGCCTCCTAGAGAGAGCAAGGAAGCTTGTATTTCATGAAGAGGAGTTCTATTATAAGGAAAAATAACAACTCATTTTGACTAGGAAATATTGTTCAACTCTCCTTTTTTTTTTTTTTAACATCACAACCAGCCCCAAGTGTATCTATTTCTATGTGGTTCATTTTTCTGCTTCGTTTTAGATCTATCTAGGAAAATGTCATTTTAGTTCTAAGACTGATTCAGTTATGAGTAAGAATATCTAACTTTAGTCAGGGTTTTGTTTTTTTTTTGTAATTGCATTTTTAAGGATCTTTGATCTGTTTCCTGAAAAATAAAAAAGAAAATGTTTAGATATTTCAGGAAATGCATGACAGGAAATGAAGACTTGGGTAATAAGGTAGGGAAAGAAAATTTAAAACCTAATGAAGATATAGAATCTTGTGATCAGAGCTGTCTGCTATTTGGGGCCCACGGCAAGCAGCATGAAAAGTTCATGATGTGAAAAATAATACACGAAGAGATTAAGAGTATTCAGTTGAGTAGGAAGGGAAACTTCATGGCAACCCTCAATCTCCAGTAGGGAAGACAGTAGAATATTGCTGTTGGTGAAACAAATGTCTTCCTCCTTAGAGGACAGGATGTGGCTAGAGATAAATTCACCTTGAGTGTGCTCTCACGTGAAGGGAGAAGAAGTTCACAAACTGATATCTCCCTTCCCCTTCCCTTTCTTAAAGACTATTTCTACCTATCTTACTCAAGCTAGAAATGTCATGGCTACTCACAGGCTGATTCCCCTGCATCATATGGGTTTTGATCTGCTCTGTTTCCAGCCGAAGCTGGTTCATCCCTGCTTAGGCAGCCTGGTGACCTCCTTCCACTCCTCCCTCAGGAGCTCACCATATTGGTGTCAGACTTAGTGGGGACTTAGTAAACTTTACCCCTACTGCAGTTCAGAACTCTCAAGAGATCCATCAGCCTCTTTACCATACTTGGTCAATTGGTTCCCTTTTCAACTAATTAATTTTGTAACTAGGTGCTAAATTCAGTTGTTTCTACACCATCAAGGAGTAAAAACATTGTTAAAATGTTGTTGTTATTCAATCACTTTTTGGTTATATCCTGCTCATCATGACCTCATTTGGGGTTTTCTTGGCAAAGATACTGGAGTAGTTTGCCATTTCCTTCTCCAGCTCATTTTACAGATGAGGAAACTGAGGCAAATAGGGTTAAGTAACTTGCCCAGGGTCACATTGCCTGTAAGTGTCTGAGGTCAAATTTGAACTTAGAAAGAGGAATCTTCCTGACTCCAGACCCAGCACTTTATCCACTTCACCACCTAGTTGCCCCATGAAAATATAAATGTAACAAAATTTAAAATCATATAGTCTTATTTAAAAATTTATTTATTTTTAGTTTTCAACATTCACTTCCATAAAATTTTGAATTCTAAATTTTCTCCCCCTCCTTCCCCCTCCCCAAAATAGCATGCAATCTGATCTACACTATATATGTACAATCATATTAAACATATTTCCTCATTAGTTATGTTGTGAAAGAAGAATTAGAACAAAAGGGGAAAACCACAAGAAAGAAAAAACAAACAAAAAAAAACCCAAAAAGAGAAAATAGTATGCTTTGATCTGCATTCATACTACATAGTTCTTTCTCTGGATGTGGATAGCATTTTCCCTCATGAGTCTTTTGGAATTGTCAGATCATTGTATTGCTGAGGTTCTACTCACCTCACTCAGTAGTAGTTCATGCAAGTCTTTCCAGGTTTTTCTGAAATCTGCCTGCTCATCATTTCTTATGGAACAATAGTATTCCATTACACTCATATACCACAACTTGTTCAGCCATTCCCCAATCGATGGGCATCCCCTTAATATCCAATTCTTTGCCACCACAAAAAGAGCTGCTAAAAATGTTTTTGTACATGTGGGTCCTTTTCCCTTTTTTATGATCTCTTTGGGATACCGACCTAGTAGTGGTATTGCTGGATCAAAGTGTATGCACTGTTTTATAGCCTTTTGGGCACAGTTCCAAATTGCTCTCCAGAATGGTTGAATTAGTTCACAACTCCACCAACAATGCATTAGTGTTCCAATTTTCCCAATCTTCTCCAATGTTAGAAATAGAGCCCCTTGTACCCCCTCAGCAGGGTTGGGAAGTTAGCCCAGGTGAGTTGCCGCAGCCCATTGCTTCCCCAGTTGCAATGCCAAGTGGAGTCTCGCTCTCAGTAATGAAACTATGTCTGGAGTGAAAGAAGAATCATTTATTATGGTTCTTGCAAGAAGTGGGTGTGCCCCCTTTTGGGAGAGGCATACCATGCAGAAGTGAGGGCCAGCTGTACTTATGATCCTGCTCCTCCCATCAGAGTTAGGATTGGTCCTAGCCCTTCCAGGTTACAATGTTCCTTATAAACCCATCCCATGTTGCTCCTTGACATGTTATCCTGCCCGGATCACATGTCTCATGTTCAAAAATGGCGGCAGTCTCTGCCCTCGGGATGTGTCAGTTGATATTCAATAAGCTTATTAAGCAAGAGTAGTAGAGAAAAGCCTTTGCCTCGTCCTTGACCCCAACTGGTTTGAGCTGCTTTAGGGTCTGGGCCCCTCTAATAGGAACTTTGTGTTTAAACTAGCTTCTTGCTTCAAGATCTGATTGGCTGGGGCAAGCCTCCCATTTCCTCCAGGGCCCCCTGTTTCGCCATCCTGTGGAAGCCAAACATCAGCACATTTCTTACATCCAGCATTTGTCATTTTCCTGTTTTGTTATATTAGCTAATCTAATAGGTGTGATGTGGTACCTCAGAATTGTTTTAATTTGTATCAAATAGTCTTTTAAAAGCAGGATTTAAAATTTTTTTGGCACTTCAAATTCCAGGACCCAGAGGTAAAGTTCTAGTTACCCTGCCCTGTGTACAACTCTGCTTATTATTGTCCTTGGTTGTCTGTATCTCTAATCATTTTGCAGTGTTTGTGAAGTATTTTTAAAACTTTTCATTTTTCTGTTTATTTACAATAGTATGTCATGATAAAGTGCTTGTTAGACTCTCTAGAGCAGGGATGGCTCTTTCTGAGTCAGTGTCCATCATAATGCCCTGGGAATTGAGGAGGCAGTCCAAGCAGCAGGAGGGTATACAGATAATGGTCACAGCCTCTAGCTATGACTACATCAGCTGGGTCAGTCCACTCATGTACTCGACCAGCAGAAACATCTCAAAAGACAAACACAGGATGCATAAATACGTGGAGGGAAGGAGGAGTCCAATTAAAGCATGAGTTCTACCCCATGTGGGACATAATCCCTAGAATAAACTTCTTTAAGCTTTTTGCTGCATTTCTGAAATAGCAACTACTGAAATTTATTTCTTTGACTTATAAATGATTGGCATTTTTCTGGAGGGTGACTTGGTTAGAATATAAAAAGGTAGAAAAGAACTAAGAAAATAGAGGTAAAAATTAGGAAAAGGTATACAAAACAGTATAGTAAATATAGAGCCATAGATCTAGAGGTAGAAGGGACCTTAGAGGTCATCTAGTCCAATTCCTTCATTTTATAGATAGGAAAGTTTTGGGCCTGGCTTCTTCCTCACACACACACACACACACACACACACACACACACACACACACACACACATACACACACACACATACCTTGTATACATACACACAAACACCACGCCAACATGCTCCCACCTACCTCCTGGCCTGCCCTGTTCCTGCCTGCCTGGCTTGGAGAGAAATGCCATTCCATTGTGTTCCCTCTCCTGTTGGCCTGGCCTGGCTTGGCTTGCGTGCCTGCCTTCAGGGAAAAGGGAGAAAAGTCATTCTCTGGGTTTCCTCACTGGTTCCCTTCCTGTGAAGCTGCCTAATGTCCCAAGATGACTTCACCCTGAGGCCAACTTCTAGGGATAACGTGTTTGAATTTATTCCTTAATGACTAGCAAATTCCCACCCAGTCATACCCTCTCCATTCCAGTGAGACTGAACTCTTGGCTTCCATTCATATCCCATTCTCTGTTTCCCATTGCCTGCTCCCTAGGCAACAAACTTGCTTTTATCTTAAACCTTTTCTTTTCCCACTCCTCTCTTCTGGTTTTCTTTTAGACCTGGCTCTCTCCTTGATGACATAGCCTCCTTGACCACTTTTTCCAGCACAAGTTGTACATTCACTCTTTCCCCCAACTCACCAGTTGTGGTGAGAGACTTGATATACTCCTTGCTCCCCATTACCACTTCCAAGCTCTCCCTTCTTTCTCACTTCTCTATTATTGTTGAGGGTGGACCATCTTCTCAGGTACTAAGACTTGCAATCTAGATATCATTGTTGATTTCTTACTCTTTCTCCCCACCCATATCCAAATCAGTTGCCAAGTCTTATTGATTTTCCCATTGTAATATCTCTTGTATATGCCCCTTTCTTTTCACTGACACTATTACAGCATTGGTGCCAGCCCTCATCTCCTCTAACTTGTATGACTACTATAGCCTACTAGTTTGTCTTTCTCCAGTCCATCCTCTACTCAGCTGAAAAGCTGATCCTCCTAAAGCACAAGTCTGGCCATGTCACTCCTCTATGTCATAAACACCAGTGGTTCCCTGTCACCTCCAGAGTAAAATTCTCTACCATTCAAAGCCCTTTATAACCTCACCAGTTCTCACCTTTCAAGTCTTCATATACATTTCTGCCCTCCTTGTACTCTGCAATCCAGTGACTTGGGCTTCCTTGCTGTTTCTTGCACAAGACAATTCACTTCCCAACTCTGGGCATTTTCACTGTCTCCCATGCCTGGAATTATTTTTCTCCCTATCTTCACCTCCTGACTCCAAGTCCCAGCTAAAATATCCCTTTCTACTAGAAGCCTTTCCTAATTCTTCTCAATGCTAATGCCCTCCCTTTGTTGATTGTCTCCAACTTATCCTGTAGATATCATGTTTGAGCATAGTTGTTTGTATGTTGTCTCCCTCATTAACTATGAGCTCCTTGAGAACAGGACTGTCTTCTACCTTTTTTTGTATCTCCACTGCTTAACACAGTGCCTGGTACATAGTAGATACTTAATAAATGGTTGTTTACTTACTGACTGATTAAATGGTAGTCAGGATTCTCATCTGGTACCTCTCACTCTAAATATGCTGCTCTTTGTTTATGATACCACTCTGAGCTTGTATGTGAAGGCAGTATGGAAGAATAGAATTTGTGCTGGATTTGGAGTGAGAAGAATTCTTGACTCAGCTTTGCTACTTATAATCTGTGTGACCTGGGGCAGTTGTCTTACTATTCTGGACCTAAGGGTTCTCATCTATAAAATGAGCAGTTATATTAGATGATTTCTACTCCCCTTTCCATTTTGTTAATTTTTAATTCATGCTTTTTGTTTTTACATCACCATCACTTCTTTATCCATTGAGCTTTACTTTATAAAGACAACAAAAAAAGAAAAAGTTCATTAAAACCAAGTAACACAGCAATCAAATCATATATGATATTACATACAATAATCCATCTACATGACTCCCTCTCTGGTTGAGGGAAGGAGGGAAGTGTATTTTCTCAACACTTCTCTGGAGCCCTTCTTGGTCATTATTATTACATAGTATTAGTTTTATCTTGGCATTCTCCCCATTTATATTGTTTTAGTCATTGGATTTTCCTAGTTTGGCTGACTTCACTCTGAATATACATAATTTCTTATGGTATAGTAATAGGCCATTATATTACTGTAACTGTTCTGTCATTCACCAATTGATAGGCACCTATTTTAGATTATTTCTAAGGCCACTTCCAAGTCTATATTCTATAATCCCATGACCAGATGACTCTGTAAGTCCCCTTCCAGCTCTAAAAAGTCCATTATCTTCATTCACTGAGAGAGGAGAGACATGGAAGAAAGATGGAGTGATGTGTAGATATGTTTAATTGGAAGTGGAGCATGGTGGGTGCACATCTGTAATCCCAACTACTGGCCCAAGACTGGTGGATCTCTTGAGCTTAGGAAGTCTGAGCTTCAATGGGCTAAAATGATTGGGTATCTGAAATAAGTGTGGCATTAAAATAGTAAACCCCAGAGGTGGAGGCATCAGTTTGCCAAAGGAGGGGTGACCATGCCCAGATTGCAAATGAAGCAGATCAATGATTCTGAGGCAACTAGGTGGATAGAATGTCAGACTTGTCTGATAGAATTGGCCTCAGACAATTACTAGCTAGATGACTCTGAGAAAATATTTTAACCTCTCTGTGCCAGTTTCCTCATCTGTAAAATGATGATAATAATAACACTTACCTCCCAGAGTTATTGTGAAGAAGGATAAAATGAGGTAATATTTACAAAACACTTTGCAAACCTTAAAATACTATGTAAATACTAATTATCATCCTCCTCCTAATTATGTGCTGATTGGAACTGAGCTGGGCCATAGCCCATATACTTACACCTTGGATGAGAGAGGGATACCTAATCTAGAGAGAAAGAAACAAAGAGAAAGAAGAAAAAGAAAGGAAGGAAAGAAAGAAAGAAATGTATGATTGGATTTTACCTTTGTGACTACCTGAAGAGATTCCTATTTTAAATGTGTTGTTAGCTCTGGCTTGGTCTGGGTGGAACAAACTAAGGGCTACAGTGGAAGTCTCATACTGTTCAGTGTAGTTGATCTGGGCTAACTAGGACAGTAATGTCTGTAGCAGTAAAGTCTATTCCTATGGGTCCAGAAACAAAAGTAAGATCCCACAGAACAGAAAGGTCTGCTACTGGAATAATGAAGATGAAATACAATGCAAATGGGGAGGAGAGTGTGACACAGGAATCATGTCCGTTGATTATGTTCACAATGCAACTGCAGCAAAATTTAAAGATTAGGGCAGGGAGGAAGTCAGGGTAGGGTTCAAAGAAAGTGGGTATCCAACAAAATCTGAATTTTATCAAAGCGAGTTACATTGTGTCATATTCTAGGATATGAACATGTATCTGCAGGTTTTTAAAACCTAGGGCTGCGTTGCTAATCCCAACTCCTTGTACCCCTGGGCAAACTTCAGCAGTGGACAGCTCCCAGCTGTTGTCTAAACTGCTGTGTCTAAAAGAAGGCAGACCAGTGGAATCACTTGTTTCTTTCCCAGCACAGAATGGTGAGGTGGGATCTGAATGGTTGCCTTAAATGAGCTATATGCTTTTAGCAAAAACTTCTGCTTGGGTGTGGAAATTCTATGAGGGAAAGTGAGGGTTCAAAATGCCATTAATCTCATGAAGTTTGTAAGTTTTGTCCATAGTTGACTTTGTCTAGTCCTGCTTTAAAACTCAGATTTCTTTGATTGTGCTTTCTGTATCCTGTGTTGCTGGATAAGTGGAGTGATTTGATTTAATGATCCCGCTACAGCAATGATTAAGGGATTAGCACAATTAAGAAGGTTTACAGGACTAGAGAATGATTTTTGAGCAACAGATCTTCAAAAATGAATGCCTTCCTGGTTGAGATTGCAAAACATTTGTTTTGAGTCACAGAGGTTCAAGTAAAGTAGCAGCAATACTCTATAATGGGTGGTAATCTGTCATGAACTCAGATTTTTTCCCCCATCACATTTCAAGACAATTGAGTAATAGGAAAAATGAATTCATTGTTTTTCCAGATTTAATTGTGTGTGTGTGGTATAAACAATGCTGCCTAGGGGTGGGTAATTAAACAGATAAATGGAAGAATGCAATTTAAGAGCCAGTTATATCCAGCTTGTATGGATATGCCTTGCTCAGCATTGCTGCCCATTGAAATACAACACTGAGTTAGAGCATTTCTGCTTGAGATTTAAGTTGCAGATAGACAAGAGCAAGTTTGGGTTTTGAGGTGCTCATAGGTACAAGAAATGAGGAATGATAGAATCTTAGAAAGTTAGAGCTAGAAGGAGCCTTAAAGATGATCCAATCCAACTCCTTCATTTTACAGGTAATGAGCCTGAGGCTGAAAGAGGAGGAAATGACTAACCCAAGATCACACAGCTATGAAGTAACAGAATCATGACAAGCATCTGGGTCTCCTGTCTTGAATGCCTGCCTTCTTTCTCTTACATCATAATATGTGTGTCCAAAACAGACCTCATTTATCTTTCTCTCTAAACCCACCCCACTTCCAAACCTATTCCTACTTCAGTTTCTACTGAGGTTACCACCATCCTTCTAGTTAACCAGTTTCACAATCTTTGAGTGACTCTCAACTCTTCACTCTCTGGGTCTCCTCTTATCCAGTCAGTTGCTAATCCCTGCTAATTCAGCCTCTGTGACACTCCACACGTCTGTACCCTTCTTCCCACTCACATATAGATACTACCATAGTTCAAGTCCTCATTGGTCTCCCTGCTTCCTTTCTTTTAGCTTCCAAACTTATATTCCTAAAGTACAAGTCTTACCATGATGTCTCCTTGCCCAAGAAGTCTCAATTTTGCCTCTAGAAGAAAATACGAATACTTCTTTGTCATTTATATATCTGGCTCCAGTCTACCCTTGCGGAATGATTGCTCATTACTCCCCCTCAGTTATTCAATATTCTAGCCAAACTGACCTATTATTTCCGTGTTCCATGTTTCACCTCCATTGCTTTGTACAGGCTTTCTCTATTCCCTGAAAACATTCCCTTCCTTTTTACTTCTCTTTCTTGAAATCCCTAGCTTTCTTCAAGGTTCAGCTCAGGTGCCAACTGAAAGAGAGGTCTTTTCTCATCCCATCCCCATAGTTTTGGTTCCTCCCTGAACTTACTGTGAGACATGTGTAGGTTCACAATACAACTGCAGCAAGATTTACGGGTCAGGACAGGGAGGAAATATAGCCTAAGGCAGGGTAGAGTTCAAAGAAAGTAGGTATCCAACAAAGTCTGAATTTAATCAAAGAGAGTTTATACTGTGTCATGTTCCACAATATGAACATATCTGCACACATGTGTGTGTGCATGTGTATACATATAGATATATCTATGTTTACATCTAAATATAAAAATTTATATCTAGATATCAATATGTCTACATACACATATATGTATACATATGTACACATGTATGTATCTCAGTATTTACTTATCTGTGTACATATCGATATATCCATATACACATATATGTATACATATGTCTTAGTATTTACTTATCTGTGTACATATGGTTTGCTACCAGTAGAACATAAGCTAAGCCCCTTCCTTAAGGACAGGGACTGTTTTGTTTTTGTATCCCCAACCAGCATAGTACTTGGTATATTATAGATGCTAATAAATACTTCTTGAATGAATGAATCAACTTGTATATTTTGTAGCTGTATGATCTCAAATGATAAAGGCATAAGGTAATTCTAGGAAGGGTATTGGTTACTACAAATGGACTTCCTGGAATGGGTGAGCTGTCAATAGTTTTATTCTTCACTTCATGTAAGTACAAAGAAGTTAAGGAAAGTAGCAACCTTGATGGAAGCTCTTGAGTCAAAGAGAATTAGTGTGAGCCTGAAGGGCAAGGCCCGGTCATGCATAGCTGCGCTTTTAAATTTGCATGTGTTCATGAGGCCAATAAATTCAACAAGTTAAGATGACACTTTAGGATAAGTCTGACTGACTCCAAACATTTCAAACCTGAACCCTAAAACTCACCTCTTGCTAGTCGCTTCTTAGAACTGGTTTTCTGTTCAGGCATGACATCCTGTTTCTGCTTTTTGACTTGTCTGACACTTCTTGATAGTAGCATAATTTTAAAGCCAGGAGGAGATTTAGAGGTCATATAGTCCAGCACTTTCATTTTAGAGGTGAGGAAACTGAGGTCTTGAGAAGGGAAGTGGTTTGCCCCAAAGCAAATAGTAAGTAGCAGAACCAGCATTTGAATGCAGGTCTTGTTACTCCTCCTCCAATACTCATTTTCATTCTCCAGGATCTGGGGGCTCATGCTCACCAATTCCTGGATGCTCACTTTGGCAGAAACATCTCTCTTGCCCTTCACTCCATTCACTAAACCACTGAGGCCTTGGATCAATGACATGGACTCCCTCCACTGTGGTCCTTGACGTATCCCTAGTGCAGTCTATGAGTAGATTACTAAAGGCTTCAAGAGAGAGAGGAACAGAACATGTAAGAAGAAATGGGCAAAATAGAGAAAAGGGGTTAGTAAATATGGAAGCTTAGTGGGGGAGGGGATTTGTGAAAGAACTTTTTAACATCACACATAGTAAACTATTCAGAATCCAGTCATCCAGAAATAATAACTGACATAGTGCTTTTAAGTTTGCAAAGTACTTTATATCCATTATCCCGTATGAGATTCATAACAACCCTTTGAGATAGGTACTACAGGCATGATTGCCTCCATTTTACAGACAAAGTAGTAAATAAGACTCAAAGAATTTATATGACTTGGCTGTGGTCACATAGTGAGTAAACATGGGAGGTGGATTTGAAGCCAGATCTTCTTGATTTACTCATGGTCACATAGTGAGTAAACGTGGGAGGTAGATTTGATGCCAGATCTTCTTGATTTCAAATTTAGCACTCTAAACGCTATGTCTCACTACCTACAAGAAATGTTACATAATTAGCACTGTATAATGTTTTTTTTGTGATGAAGCATCACAATATTCTGAAAGGCCTTCTGAAACATCAAATAATATTAAATTTAATATCATTTTAGATTTGAGTGTTATGAGAACACGTCATGAGAAATTAACCTCATTTCCTTTTGTAAAGGGGTTACTAGATTAGTAGATTAAGGAAATGCTGTGGAATGTGTGCATGTGTGTGTGTGTGTGTGTGTGTGTGTGTGTGTGTGAATGAGAGAGAGAGAGAGAGAGAGAGAGAGAGAGAGAGAGAGAGAGAGAGAGAGAGAGAGAGAGAGAGAGAAAGAGAGAGAGAGAGAGAGATGGCCTAAGAAACCCAAGAAAGGAATATGTCTTGTCACTGTCAATGAAAAGGTGATTTCCAGCCAGCATAAGAGAAAATATTGGAGAAAAAAGGAGAATTTGAAGATTCATCAGACTAAATCATGGACTCAGTTGTAAGACAAAAGGGAAATGAATAACAGTGTGGAAATGTGAAAAGGCAAGGCAATTTACCTGAATTTGTAAAGCCCAGAATAAAGGGAAAAGGTGACTATGCTTTCATGAAGGTAATTTATTTCTGGGAAAGTTATTTCTTTTGTCAAAAAGTGTGCTTTACAGTTTCAAAGGTAGTATTATATCTGGAATGAATTACCTAACAAAAGATCTTTCTTTCACTCCGTGCATGGGCCCTGACTGGATTATAATTGAACAGTATGACACACTTCACTCACTCACAACCTTTTCCCAAAGTCTGAAGGGAGAGCTTACAAGAGGTTACTGGGGGGTCAGCGAAGAATGTAAGCATCCAATGATTGTCTTTGTGTTTTACATTCTCATTGTATTTATGGATGTGCCCTACTCACCCCAAGTTTAATTATGGCATAATGCGACTTTCCATCTGGATATAGGATTAAAAAAATGTAACTGAGTGTAGAGTTGAAACCAGTGTGCTACACCCAGAGCTTTGACCTCAGAGTTCTGGCATCTCCCAGATCTCTCATTTCTTCCCCAAGAAGGGATGCATGCATCCTTCTGGGGAGGAGTGTTTCTATACTTCCTTCCCAGATCTTCCCGAGGAATGGATCAAAATTTCCCCTGCAAGACTCACTGAGGGACAGGTCTCACCTTTTTCACATAACACAACCTGGAGTTGGAATGTGCTAAGGCAATCTTCTTCCCTCCTTTCAACTTAATTTGTTCTAGGTACAGTTTTGGCTAGCCGAGTTGCCACTATTGGTGAAAAGATTTTTTTAAGTGAATTTATTATAAATGAATGAATGCAACTAGCCTTTCTCTTTGGCCCCTTCATCTTCAGTGCCATCTCTCTTCCATTGCATGCTCCTATTTCTATGTATCAAATTTTTATACAATTTCATTTTGAATGTAGGCCGCACATGTGTGGCATGGTTTGTCCTTTGTTCACAAAGGGGACCATGACATCAGGAAGATCATACAAGTGAATTGGATTTAAATGAGGGAGGGCTGTGCAAAGTCACCAGCCTCACTTTCTGTTTGGAGCCATCTGGGAGCCAGATGTTGATCAGGACAACTGGAGATGGCCCAGCTGTAGCAACATAGAGTTAAGTACACACCCCTACTCACAAGGTTATACTCTTATAGATAAAATGTTTAATTTAATAGACAAAAGAAACATATGGGTTCTAATTTACCAGCTCTGAAATAAATTTAATCTAATTTACTTTATAATTGGTAAAGTCCAAAGAAGTCAGTATAGTATAGTGTAAAGAGCAACTGATTTTGAGTCCAGGTAACTGAGGTGGGTGACATGATATTTTAGGTCCCTTCTGTCTTTATATCCAATGATCCCTCATAGAAAATTGTCACCTCAGTTCAGATTATAACTGTATTAGGAGCATTCAAGATACAGAGAGAAAGTTCTATAATAATTAGAGCTCTTCTGATAATTACTACTTATCAAGAACCTACTATTGGGAAAACTCTGAGAAGCTGGAGATCCTCCAGAGGAAGGTGGCCAAGACATTGAAAGGTCTTGAGATCATGCCAGATAAGGATGAAATGAAGCAACTGGGAATATTTAGATTAGAGAAGAGTAGTCTTAGGATGGACCTTAAAATTGTCTTGTATTTGAAGGGCTGTCATGTAAAAGGTGTTAGACTTGTTTTGCTTAACCTCAGGGGGAAGAAATAGAAGGAGTAGATAAGTCATGGAAAGAATACCCACTGCTGACAACTTCTGATACAAGTTAATAAGAGGATTTATTTTAGCCAATAATGATAAGCCACAGCAGGAAGTTACATCAGTTGGCATGTAGAGAAAGGTGTCCTTATAGGGCAAATGGACCCCTGGATATGAGCCATATCCCATAGGTACTTATAGTGTACAGAAAATGCATAGTTATGGTAAGTTCACTGGCCTTGGATTTCAAGGGAAGGGACAGGGACTCTTTACATGGCTACTTTGTTATTGGCCTTAATGATCCAAGACACAGTGTTCTCTAGCTTTTTGTTGATCTTGTAAGATACATAGAGTAAAAGAAGGTGAAACATTGGGTTGGTTTTGACTTCCCATTGACAATGAAAAACAGATTTCCAAAATAGGGTGATTCATTTTAGTAAAAGGAAAATATAGGGCTAACTTCTCTCTGCCACCACAAGTTGAAATTTTAATATTAACATAAATGTGATTACAAAGTAGCATTGTCCAAGGCAGGCTGGGCATGTCCTATTTCATTAAGAGGTCCAGCTCTAGGCTCATGTGGACCATATTCAGTCCTGGGAGAGCTTGGCCTCTAAAGAGATGGATCAGGTTCTTGTCATCATCCCTGTCTCTTTATGCCTCAGTACTGGAAAATATCATCTAAAGTTTAGGTTTGACTCACGTCTAGGGTCTCCCCTGTTGTTTTATCCTTTGTGCCTGAAGAGGACCAAAATGACTTCTTGATATAGAGATCAATGTACAGTGTGTCCTGCTGTGGCCAAGCATATCAATACCACAGATCAGGCCCAAATAATCCATATGATCATTTGGGATGGAGATGTTTCTAAATTTGTACATCACATGTTTCTTTTGAGCTACCACAAGTCTGCTTTGCTCATGGTCTCTCCTAAAGTGATTGGAAAGGTACTTAATATACAATGTAGAACAGGTATAGGACAGCTATTTATTTCTTGAACAAAAAGAAATGTTTACAATGCAAAAGATTCAGAAGTGCACATTGACCAAGACTTAAATAATTGAGACTCTTACAACTCCCATTTCACCTTCACCTCAGCTCTACACTGTCTCAAGAACTCTTTCCAGTACATCTCTTCTAATAAGCCAGGACATGGCTTGGACTCATCCACCTATTGGTGGTCATCTTCTCTAAAAAAGAACATAGTTGCAGGAAATTCCTCTTGTCCCCAGTCACTTTTGACTAGGAGACTCAGGAATTCTAACAATTAGAACTATCCCAAAAGTTGAATGGCATGTCTTAGGAGATTATGAATCCCTCCCTCTCCTTGCCTGCATTATAGGTCTTTAAACAATGGCTAGATGACCACTTATCAGGGATATTATAAAAGGGATTCTATTCGGTGCATGTTGGACTAGATGACCTCTGAAAGCTTTTCTGACTCTGAGGTTGTGTGGTTCCTTCATACTATGTGATCAGCACTGTGCCAGGCTCTAAAAGGTACAGAAAGAGCTTAAGACACGGCCCTCATCCCCAAGGAAGTCATAATCTAGTTGAGAAGAGAAGACTCACATTTCTTTGCTGTCCTATTCCTAACCCCTAAGGGCAGGTGTTCCTCAAGGAGTTGTCCTTGGCCCCCTGTTCCTCTTTGCTCTTTACCAACTTGGTTCATTCTCATGACTTCAGTGGTCACTTTCATGAAGATGATTCCCAAATGTATATTTATAGTTCTGACCTCTCTTCTGAGCTCTAGACCAACATTTCCAAATGTCTATATCACACCTTTAGCTGAATGTTCCACCTCAAGCTCAGTGTATTTAAAAGCAAGCTTGTATCTGTATCCTTTTCACTAAACCTGGTTCTCTGAGTGTATTATAATCTGCCAGTGGTATTACCATTTATCTAGTGCCCAAGGTTGAAAACGTCATTGTTACTCACACTCATAGGGTCTCGGCACCTCAAGCTGCCACACCCTGGGGGGAGCATTGCAAGTCAGCCAGCCAGCCGATTAGTGGGTACAGCCTCTTGACTGAGTCCAAGTTTTGCAGAACAAATCTTTTTACTAAAAGGATTTGTTCCGTGGAACAAATTCACTGGATTCAGTGAAAGGGCCACACTTGAGGACCTAGAGGACCACATGTGGCCTTGAGGTAAAAGGTTCCCCACCCCTAATCTAGAGTATCTATTGAAATCTATTCCTTCACCTAGTCACTTTCTTAAGGAGATGGGTTCTTCAGCTTTATGCGATTTCCAAGTCCTCTGTGGATCAGATTCTTGATCCCAGCTATTTCTTCACCAGGGCTGGGGTGCTATGTGGGATGGCTGACTTCTGTATCTGCCTAACCCTAGGCAAGCAAAGCAACCCTGAACATACTCCATTTGCCAAACCTCAGGTTTCCTTAGAACCTAATCATTTGGATTAAGACAACATTTACCAAGTCAAGTGCATCCTTGTACATTCTCAAAAATGTTCACAATCTAGCACCCCCTTGCCTTTCCAGGCTTATCTCCTACTATTTCCTTTCATGTACTCAATGCTCCCAAGAGGTAGGGCTTCCAACCTTTCTCTGACACATGTGCACTGTGTCAGCCTGGAGAAATCAGTTAACCTCTCAATATTCTAGACTATTCTGTTTCAAACCTGCATTGATAGAGGAAGTTTTCTCATCTGGGAGTTAGTTCCCTCTAGCAGTAAAATTAAAGGTCTACTTCTCTCATACCACAACACCAGACTTTTCTCTGTTTTTTTTTTGAGGGGGGCAGGGGTTGAGGAAAGGGGGGAGAGATTGTCCCTGACATTATAGGATCTCAACATATCTTGCATCTCATCAACCCCCAAAGGTAATACCTTTGGCCACCAGAGACAACTGAATGACTTGTTATCTTCAACACTTCAACCAGATACTGTATCCAGGGATTCTGGGGATTTACTGAAAACATTTCTGCTTTTTACTGGGACTTTCCATCTCTGGCCCTCTCTGGTCTTTCTCATAAGCCAGGGTGAGGAGGTTTTCATTGTTCTTTAATTAACTTTTGTTGCTCCTAATTATTTGTCTGGTATCAGAGTGGAGCAAAAGAGCACTTTGCTTGACACTCCAAGTGTTATAGCCTGTTTTGTTACAAGAGAAGTTTCCTATCCCCTAAATCAGTGAAATCTGTAGGTATTACTACTAACACTCACCCCTTCCCAATACCCCTCCAACAAACCAGCCTAACTTAATCCATAAAAGCCCAAACAAAACAAAAACCTCTCAAAAAAAAAAAAGAAAGAAAAAGAAACCAAAAGACCAAAACCAAAACCCAGGCTCCAAAAAAACTACCCCGGCCTGTGGTATTATTTTTGGTGTGCCAAATTTCCTTTTCACTAATTCCTATAGAGTGAGGCTATTTCCCTGTCAGTGTGATCAGAGATGTGGAATCAAAAGAGAAGTTTTAAGCAATAACCTTGCTTGAACTCCTGGGTCTTCAGGCTAAATACACTAATACTGTAATACTCAGAGACTGTAGAAGTTCTTAGAGGTCACTTGGTCCAACCCCCTTATTTGATCAATTAAGAAACTGAGTCCCAAAGAGATGAATGCTTCAGTTATTGTCCTCCATCTATGAATCTTCCCTCTGTGGGTCTTCTCCTCAAGTATCTGAGACCTAATCAGTCTTTTCCTTCTTCCTCTTCTAAAGTCCCTGCTGCTACTACATCCCCTTTCAGTTTTGTGCCTGTGCTGTCTTCTCAGTTCTGTAGGTATATGTCACCATAGATCAGTAGTCAGATCCACCTTTTTACCCTGAGGTATTTCCTGGATATATATGAGACTTCCCTATTGGACATGTGCCTGTTTGTCAGAGGGCTGGGTCTAATGCTATTCCATATTCTCTAAGAGCCCTTCTTTATGCCTTGAAGTAATGCCTTTGTTCAGAATCTATCCTAATAGGGGGAAGCAGTCCCTTTGCCCATCTCCCGCCTTCTCCCACTTCTTCTGTCTTAAAAACCTAGAAGAGGAATCAGCTGTGTGGGCCACGAGACAGCTGCTCTGCTTAAGGAACAGGTATGTTTGCTTCCACACCTGCAGCCTGTGTCCTGGATGTCCAGGTTGACCAAAGCTGGTCGCTCGCCTTAAAGTCCACCAAGGGCACTTTCTATACATTTCTGAAAAGTCTTATGATTTTCTCCCTCTTCTCCGGGAAGAAATTAGCATTTACCCCACTTTTCCTGGCATTATCTGTCTCTGCAGTGACCCACCCCACTGAAGTGCACGCACGTGTAGAGGGCTGTTGGGAGTCCCTGGTTCATAGCGGTGGGCTGGATATCTTTTGAACACATTTGTACACGTGGCTGGAAGGAGGAGGGCTTTTCGACCTATCAAAGGGACTAACAGGAGATACAGTGGGGGATCCCTGTCTTAGTGTTTTTGAGACTCTAGAAAGAAAAGATGGAGTGCAGGTGGGGTGAGGGAGCAAGCCTCACAGCCCCTTATCCTCTGGGTCTGGCCAGTGCTGTTCCCATCCCTTCTGAGCTGAGCATCTTTGCCGGGTCCAGGAAGCTGCTCCAAGTGGGAGGAAGGCGACCCTACCCGTGAGCTGGCCAGTGAAACAGGGGAGCGGTGGCCACAGGCCATGAGAATCTGGGGCTGGGGAAGCACAATGAGGCTCAGAGGGAGAATGAAGAAAGCCGGAGAGAAGAAAAAGAAAGGCTTCCGGTTTCCTTTTCGAGATTTCGCCCAAATTTGAAACAAACCAGTAGCGAGCGCGGGCACCAATAACCGCGGCATACAAGTGGGGAGTTTCTCTTCTGACGTCTCTTCTGGCGCCCGTTACAAATAGCCGGGTGGCTGCGCTCGCCTGGAGGAAGGAGTCACCAGCAGCTGTGGGGAGGAGGGAAGGGGGAACAGGACCCAGCCCAGCGGGATGGGGGCGCCTGGGAGCATCGGGCCCCTCAGGGTGGCTAGGGTGGGCAGAAATGGAAGGATGTGTCGAATCAGCTCTCGCCCCGGGTGAGAGGTACATCAGTCCGAGCGCCCACCCAGAGCCTCCCCTGCAGAGGTAAGCTGGGACGACGCTCTGCTCTCCAGCTAGGTTTGGAGCAACCTCTCCTCTATCCTTCCCTCAATTTCACCTTTCCTGCAGTACACTATCTGTCATAGTTCTCTTTTTCTCCTCCTGCCTTTGACCCCAAATCATTGCCTGTCCGCCACCCCCTTGCCCTAATATGATGGTGGGGGAGGGGGCATTTGAGGTCCATGGGTGGGAAAAGACTGGGCTCCTCCTGGAGCGGGCGTGTTCCCTCTCACTGGGCTCAGTGGGGATCTAGGGGCTTCCACAGAGCTGAGAAGTGGGGCTAGAACTGAGTGGGCAGAGCTGCATGGTGAGAAAGAGCTGGGTTATTAGGAGAAGTTACGACTTCTGCTGCCGGCTGCCTGGCTGTGTAAGTGAGAGTTGGTAGGGTGGTTAAAGGTAGGCTGCCTCACTTTCCTTTTTGTCGAGTTTCTCTGAATAACGTACGCATACACGGGATTAGGTGAATCAATCGCTAACCTTGGACAACTGTAAGCCTGGATTTATCCCCTCTCCCATGAGAAGGGGTAGGGGAAGGGGCAGCATCTATGCTGCTTATTACCTGATGATGTGGAATCCAGTTGGCTCTTCCTTTCCTTTCCCACCTGGAAGTCTGATAAAAATTGCTCTGCCACACCCCCCCTTCTTTCCTATTTATTCCACAAACACCCCCTCCCCCACCCAAAGAACCCGAGGCAGTCTGGGGCGGGCGGGTGTGGGGAAGGAAGAGTGATTCAGACATTTGAAATGTTGTGGAAGATCTAATATGGAGGAGAATGAAGTATAAGGGCATTCCCTCCACGTTACCTAAGAGGACTGAGTACCATATCAGGAAACGTTGTCTAAATTATAACCCGGGGCCAACTGGTTTAGGACATTCAGTGATTACGAGGTAGAGAAATTGTCATTGGTATCCTCCCTGCTCCAAAGAGAAGGTCCTATGGATTTAGGACCCTAATCTAAAATGGGTCATCCTCAAAACATTTTAATGGGTAAATGGGGGAAAAATACCACTTTTTACAGATTTGTAATGTGTAATTATCATTCCTAATCTCAAACTACTTTTCTTTACTGGCTTCCTTCTTTTTTTTACTGCTGCCTCCTGGTGGATCACAGCCCACACATCCTCTGGATTCAGATGGGCTGTCCCTAATCTTACTGAGAAATAAAAAAAACTCTGAAAGGAAAGCTGCTGCAATCGGGTAGAAAGTCTCAGATCAGCCAGGGACACACTTCCTGTAGAAGAATGCACATTATGAATGAATTTTCAAATCAGCCACTTGGACACACCCATCCCCTCTTCAGATGCTTAGCTCTGAGACAGTTTTTCATGCTTGGGATGTGGGGGAGGGCTGTCATCATATTAATGACTGCCAGCAAAAGGTTTCTTTAGGAATATAGAATCAATCCAATTCTTGATCAGGAAGTTGTTGTCTGGTCATTTGTATTAAGTTGTATTTGTTTAAGAATCAAAATGGGGTTTTGATGACACTTAGAAAGTTCTGGTCTAGTTATTTTTTTTGAAACAGTCAGAAAGTTGCAAAGTCATGCTTGTGATGCTTTCATATCAGAACATTTTTCATTTCTCTTTTAACATTTGATTTTTGGTTCCAGTCTGATTACTCAGTGCTCTCCTCTGTATAACAAGTGGGCAATGTAGGCAGAGCCTTTTGTCCTTAGATTGTCGTGTGTCCACCGGTACAATGAAGAGCGCTTTAAAATTTATTTCTAAATGTTCATATTTTTAATTGCAGAAAATCTGATTCTTCATGTACTTTAGGTTCTTATTTCATGCACATGTTCCACAGTCCTGGCTTGAAGACTTTGGTGGATAGTGATACACAATGCAAAAGGGAAGTATGATGAAACCTTGCCTTCAGGAATTAGATTAGTAATTAGATTAGATCTGTGATTTCCTCAATGGTTAAGAAACTCAGTTTAGAAACTCACTCTACTGACACAGATCACAAACTGTCTATGACTTGGCAGATAATTTTTTTAACCAGATCTGAGATTTTATATGCTTAGGGAGCTCTTAGTGAGGCTCTCTATCTCAACCAGTCTATCTGGGTAGAGGCTTGTAGAGGTTGTGGCTTACCCAGGATGACACAGCCAGTATGTATCAGTAGTGGCACTTGAATCCTGACCTTCCTGACTCCCAGGGTAACTATCTATCCACTACCATGCTTCTTCCTTTGATCACAGGGTCATAGATGTTATGTTGAAATAGTCCTTAGAGACCATTAAATCTAGCCCCCTCATTTTACAGATAAAGAAACTGAGGCCCAGAAAGTTAACTGTGTTAGCCAAGGATATCCAGGTAGTAAATTAATAGATGCAGTGTTTGAACCTAGATTCTCTGATTCCAAATCTAGCATTTTATTGTACCACATTGCACCATGGTACCTCTTTTAAATCCTAGGGAATTGCTTAAGGCACATAGAAGTTAAAGTGACTTGCTTACTATGGTACAGATAATAAATGTCAGAGTTGGATATGTATGGTGATGAGGAGTTTGCTACCTCATAACATGTTCCATTCTAGTTTTGAATAACTAATTGTTAAAAAAAGGTCTTCTTTGAACCAACTCTACCTCTGTGTAACTTTCCCCATTGATCATAATGATCTCCTTATACACAACAATCCTTTATACATGGGAAGACAGTTATCATGTTCCTTGGTAAGTTACCTTCTTAGATCCGACATGATTTTGTGTCTGTGTATATGTGTAAACATGTCCATACAAAAGCCTCTGCAGCTATGAAATAGCATGAAAAATTGGCACTGTACTCTGAGTATAACTAGGAAATATGATAGTAAACTTGAGGGACCAATGTCTTACAGCCACTATAACTTTGAAGGCCAAGGGTAGGCTGTTCAGGGTAGGTCAGAGGGAGTAGAGAGAACAAGGAATTAAAAAGGGTACCACTAATGTCACCTGACTTGCAGTCATAAAGTTAGAAGAACTTTAGGAATAGACTTTTGGAGAAATAGCTGCTCTAGGCACCCGCATTAATTCTTCAGCCTGGAAATTCTTTAGGAAAGTCCCTATACTGGTCAGATTACATGTGGAATATTATAGTTCCATCTTGGTACCAGAGAGATATTGGTGAACTAGAGTATATGGAAGGAGGAGGGTGGTGTGGTTAAGGGTTCAGAAACCAGATTCTATGAAGAACAGTGGCAAGATTTAGAGGGAATATGATAGCTGTGTTTCATGATATGAAATGCTATTGTTATTTGTTATTTGTTCTTTTTTCTGGAAAAGAACTACGACATGAGGAGGTGGTGTAATGACATGCAAGTGAATTGGATTTAAGTGAGGGAGGACTATGCAAAGTCACCAGCCTCACTTTCTCTTCTGGAGCCATCTTGGTCCAGTGGTCAGATATAGATCAGGGTGATGCAGTGGGGGAACTTGGTCTTTTCAAGCTAAGGTCTTTAACAGGTCTCAGTTTGACTGAGGCAACACCCATTCAATGATTAAGTCTTAATAAAAATTGAAGCAGAGAATGGCCTCTTTACCTACTCAAGAATTATTTTAAAAAGTTGTTTTTTTTAATCAGTCTGGCAGGGGAAGACTCTCAGAGTTTCTGGCCAAAACAGAAGCAATTGCTATTTATATTCATTCTGAACCAGTCAATATGAAATGCTGTGCTGTCAAACTAGAAGGGGGATTAGAATTATATCGTATAACTCTGAAAGACAAAACTAGGGCCAACCAAGAGAAGGTACAGGAAGGCCTAATGGGCTCCAGAGAAGAATTATTGAAAAATCAGAGTTGTTGAAAACTGGAATGGGCTATTTTGTTAAGTAAGGAGCTTGACGTTATCAGAAGTATTCAAGCAGAAGCTGAATGCCTATGTGTGAGGAGTACTATAGAAATAATTTCAGAATTGATTCAGAGATTAGACCTGCTGACCTCTAAGATCCTTCCAAATCTAAGGTTTTAGGACTAAATTAAGTCTCCATAGATTATGAATTTAAAGAAATTCTTAATTTTGGATTCATGAACTTAAAGAAAATTAATAACAGTATTTCATTATAATTAGTTTCCTTGATACTCCTATGTATTTTATGTATTTAAAAACATAATTTTGAGAAGAATCCATAGGCTTTACCAGATTACCAAACAGCTCTATGAAACAAAAAAATGTTAAGGATTCTGGTTGTTTTTTTTTGGTGAGGCAATTGGGGTTAAGTGACTTGCCCAGAGTCACACAGCTAGTAAGTGTTGTATGTCTGAGTCTACATTTGAACTCAGGTCTTCCTGACTCTAGGGCCAGTGCTCTATCCACTGCACCACCTACCTGTCCCAGGATTCTTGGTTTTTAATCAGTATATGGGCCCATGGATAACCTTAAGCATTAACAATCCAGATAGTCTGTTGAGCAGCTCAAGCTAAGGAGAGCTTCACAGAATAGAATCAGAGCTGATTAAGAAAGGATCTTGGAGGCAATTTAGCCTAATTCCTTCATTTTCTAGAGTAGGAAACTGAGACCCTCAAAGGTAAAGTGGGTAGTCTAAGAACATACGATTGATATCAGAAGCAGGTTTCAAACTCAGGTTCTTTTACTCTAAACCCCACACCTTTTCTACCACCTCCTAGAGTTGTCTAAAACTGGAATAGCTGTATGATAGTGGGCCCATGTGTTCTGCTGTCACTAAATTTTCCAGCTTTAACTTTGAACTAGAACTGATACAGACTCTTCCCAACTTCAGCTGTGAAACCTTTGAGGGAGCCCTGAGATATTCTTTCCTGCAGGGCAATTTCTTCTTTCCCCTCACATACCAGTATGTCTACTCTTCTGCTTTCTACTCTCTACTTCTTCATAGGGCTGGGTTTTAGATCACAGGCTCATCAGGCTTCTAAGGAAAGAACAGACAAGGTTGGCAGGTGGAGCATTGCTGGATAGCAACAGATAGAAAATGAAGCAATCAAACTTGGGAGAAAATCACAAAACGAGGGTGTTGTCAAGGAAAATGGACACAGGGCAGTCTGCTGGGGTCCTGGATGAAGTTAAATGCTCAACTTGGGTGAAGCTAGGTGGGTGTTTATAAGGGTCTTATCTGGGTCAAACAGGACCAGATAATGAGGGCAGGGAACTGGGAGGGGAGTTTGGACCTGGGGTGCAGGTCCGGATTCTAGACTAAGGAATTGATGGCTTAATAGATATTCAACATCCTAGCAGATAGAAAGAAAGGCTTCCAGGATAAAGGACTTAGGGAGTTATGAGAGGTCATAGTTGTGAGAAATGAAAGAGTTAAGTTTCCACATAAGTAAATAAGAAAAAGCACCGACAGGCTAACTTCTCTGTCCAGGAGGGGAGTAATAACACAATTCTAGGTATGTTAGGGGTGGGGCATATAAGGAAGATCGTAACCCAGAAGGATTAGGACCAATCCTGATCCAGAAGGGAGGAGTTAGGCAATTACTAACTATATAGCTTGCCCTGGCTTTCTTTACCTGGCGCTTTTTCTCTCCTTCCAAGGAGGTGTGCCCGCTGCTTGCGAGAATCAAAATGATGCACTTCAACCTCTTTAATAAAAAGTCTTTGAGACACCAGTCTTTGGAACTGAGTCTGGGGTCATCTTTATAACAATAGTCTGACAGAATGATTCAGAGGTTTTAAGGTTCCTTGGAGTTTCGTCATTTAGCAAGTTGAGGCTACCTGCTCTTTATAGGGAGCTGTTGAGAGAGATAGAGAGATACATACAGAGAGAGAGAAAGAGAGAGAGGGAGGGAGGTGTGATAGATAGGAGGCAGAAGTAACCAGCTGCGAGGTTTACCAGGTAAGGCTTTGAGGTCTACCATACCGATAGATATCAATCTCTTTGTTGGGTAGGGACCTCCTGTAGTGGGTGCTCTGACTGGTACTGCTTTCCCCCCTCTCTCTGCTCCACTTTTCTATAGATGAGGGGTTAGGAGAACCAGGACCTAGCCATATAGTCCTTAGAGGAGGGGACACATTCTCCTCTTTTATATTATTGTCCTGCCCACCTCCTTCCCTCACTCCTCCCCGCACTGTACTTCCTATGATCCTGGTGTTAAGGAGCTTGGTGATGGTTACGAGGCTTCCTTTCTTGGTGATACAGCCAAAAAGTCTACTTCCTATTGTGGAATTGCTTCTACAAATAAGGCTGCTGATGGTAGGAGTGGTGGGGTGGGAAGGAATTGGTCTCTTCTACCTCTGCCTTCACTACCACTTTTTTACTGTGATGGCAGGATTGTGAAAAACAGTTCCCTTTCCTAGAGTCACTCTAATGATGATGATAAAGTGGGTGTGTATGTTTGGTGTTTCTCTTCCTTCCTGTATGGGTGGTGGCGGGATGTACCTGGACCACAGAATCTGAGTTGGAAGGGACTTGGGTGGCCATCTAGTCTAACCCATCCTTGATCGAGCACCCTCTCTCCAACACACCCAACAAGTGGCCCTCCAGCCCTTGCTTGGCGGCCTTCAATGAAGACCTTCTGGAGAGCTTGAGGATAATGTGAGAGGGAGCATATATCCTTCCTCTACTCCCTCTTCCTCAAACACTGATGGGTAGTAGTTAGTGTAGGCTCTCCCTTTTGTCCGCACCCATTTTCCTTCCTGTATTGCTGGCCTGACAAAAGGAGAAAGGTCCACCCACTCTGGATGCTTCAATATATTTGAAGTGGCAATGTCGGGAGGAGGATGCTGGGGCTGTACCACACCCACTGCTTTCCTCTGGGGGGTTGCTGTTTCAGGGGAGAGGAAGCAAAAGGAAGGGAGGAGGAGGATGTGGGTGATTCTTCAGTGGGCCTTTGGCTCTACTCATCTTGCCCATAGTAGTATCTTTGTAATGATGATGCTGTTGCTGAGATAGAATAAACACCCTTGACATAGAGGTCTGTTGCCTCAGGAAAGTATGGGGTAAAGAGAGATTCTTTATGAAGGAGGGGAAAAGAGTTCCACCTAAGACCCAATTCTTTTATTCTTTAGCTGAAGCAACTTTTTTTCCTTGACAATGCTATGTTTCAAGGTAAAAGGATGAATATGTAGCAGCTTACGAGAGAGCTGATTATGAAGGCACTTTGTAGACCTTAAAATATAATACAAATATCAAGTACTTATCCTCCTCACTAGCATTACTATATTGAAAAGCCAGAAGCCAAATCATGTGCAGCCTTCCTGTGAGAACCCTGGCTAATAGCCTTAATTGAATCCAGTCCAATAAATATTATATGGCGGGGGCTGTGCTAAGCACTGGGGATAAAAAGAAGGGCAAAAACTAGTGCCTGCTCTCAAGGAGTTCACCATGTAATGGGGGAGTCAACATGCAAATAACAATGTACAGACAAGATCTATATAGGATAAAGTGGGGGTAGACTCAAGGGAAGGCACTAGCATTAAGGGGGACCAGGAAAGGCTTCTTGCAGAATGTGGGATTTTAGCTGGTACTTGAAGGAAGTCAGGAGACGAAGAGGAAGAGACTTGGGGGACATCTGGTGAAAACAGAGTCACATGAGGAGCAGCTAGGAGGCCACCATTACTGGGGGAGTAACATGTAAGAAGACTAGAAAGGTAGGAAGGGGCCAGGTTATGAAGGGTTTTAAAAGCCAAACAAGATTGAGTGTCTATTATTCTAGTTTCTAAGGACATATACTCAAAAAGTCAACCTTGCATTCTATTGGGGGAGATAGTATGTATGCATATAAGCATATACCAACTATGTATATGAGGCAATTTGAGGGAGGAGGTACTAGCAGCTGGAGGTATTCGGAATGACTCCATGTGGGGCCTTGCATTTGAGCTGAGCTTTGAAGGAAACTAGGAATTCTAAGAGGTGCAGGATTGAGGAGGTAATGGGCATTCTGGGCTGGGGAGACAACCAGCATTGAGATGGGAGAGAAGACAAGAAGGCCGGCTTGACTGAACCATGGAGGGGATGAAGGGGAATAATGTGGAATGAACCTGTGTTTAACATGTATGCAGGAACATAATACAAAATGCATACAAAGTTATTTTGGGAAAAGAAAAGCAAAAAAGAATCAGGAAGGAATTTGAGGATTTGAGCACCAGTGTGAATTAGTGGACATGATGCTACCAGCAGTTTTCCACTGAACATTTACTAGCACCAACTATTCAGAAGATACTGCTCTGGCTACTGGGCACTAGTTCACTGCAGGGTCATAAAAAACCTAGCCTTGCATTCTAAATTGGATAGCCAGGCCTATCTCCTTGGATAGGAATATAAATCTCAGTTCTAACATGACCTTAGTATCATGTCAAGTTGTTTAACAGGAAGCAATCTAATCTTGGGGCAGCTGTAGTAGAATGGACAGAGCTCCAGGCCTGGAGTCAGGAAGAGTCATTTTCCTGAGTTGAAATCTGGCCTCAGACACTTAGTAGCTGTGTGATCCTCAGCAAGTCACTTAACACTGTTTGTCTTAGTTTTCTCATCTCTAAAATGAGCTAGAGAAAGCAATGGCAAACCACTCCTCTATCTTTGCCAAGAAGACCCTAGGTAGGGTCATGAAGAGTTGGACATAACTGAAATGACTGAATAACAACAACAACAGTCTAATCTCATTGCACTGAAACTCACTAACAAGTAACTCACAATCTAGAAGACTTGCACGGCTTTGATTTTGAATAGAGATAAGTATATCTGATTTTACCAGATTCTTATAAGGGTAATAGCTTTTCCTCAACCAATTCAGAAGAACTATCCATTAGATGTTACCCTTATTATTATTATTATTTTAAAAATTAATGTTATTTTTTCCTGATTAACAAATATTTATTTTCTCTCCCTCCTATTCCTTCCCTCATTGAACAATTAAAAAAAAAACCCTCATGACAAATATGAATAGTTAAACCAAACAAACTTCCATGATGACCATGTCCAAAAATGTGTCTGGTTCTACATTTTCTTTCTTTCTTTTTTTTTTTTCTTTAAAAGTGTTACATCAATTTTACTTTACAAGAATGCTAATGACAAAAAAGATTCCTAAAGTCCTCATAAGGAAGGGCTTTCCATTTGTTGGTGGGTTTTTATGAAGAGCTTATTAAATAGAAATGACATCTATTCATTATTTATACATCAAAAATACTAAGACTTGGCAATAATTTCCAAAGGCATTACATGCATAAACCACTACAACACTAAGTGTGCTAGTGTTTTTCCTGCTTCTAGAAATGCTATGACCCATCATGTGCTTTTAAGTACCATTAACCTATTGCACTGCGATTTAGATACCATTACAGTGAATCATCTGAAGCTAAGTATTAGGATACAGTTGCTTTTTTACAATGTATAGAGAGAACATAAATATATGACAGTGTAATTTATTAAAATTATTTGGAACAAGGTACAAAATAAGCTGGTTCTACATTTTCAATCCATCACCTATGTGATAAGAGGTGGGCAGGACATTTCATCCTTCGTCCTTTGGAACTGTGTTTTCTCGTTGCATTGATCAGTGTTTTCAAATCTTTTTTTTTTTATGGTATCTCTGTATAAATTGTTCTTAGTTCTACTTTACTTAAGTCTGGTTCAGCTCACCAAGGTCTTAAGTTTCCTCTGAACTACTTGTTTTGTCATTTATTACAATGCAATAACATTCCACTACAATCATATATCATAAATCATTCCTCAGCATGTGGGCACCCCTTTAGTTTCCAGATTTTGTTGTTGTTACAGAAAGGTCTGCTATAATTATTTTTGTACATACAGATATCTTTCCTCTTTCTTTCCTTCTTTCTCTCTCTCTCTCTCTCTCTCATGCAATTGGGGTTAAGTGACTTGCCCAGGGTCATACAACTAGTAAGTGTCAAGTGTTTGGTCAGAGGCTGGAGTTGAACTCAGGTCCTCCTGACTTCAGGGCCAGTGCTCTATCCACTTTGCTACCTAGCTGCCAGCTATATTTCCTCTTTCTTTGGTTTCTTTAATGTACGGGTCTAGTAGTGATATCACTGCGTCAAAGGGTATACAACGGATAGTGACTTTGGAGGCATAAATCCAAATTGCTTTCCAAATTGGACCAATTTGCAGCTCTACCAAGAATGCATTACTGCATCTGTTTTACCTTAGCCCTTCCAACCTTTGCCATTTTCCTCATTTGTCACCTTTGTTAATCCACTGGGTTTGAGGTGGAATCTCAGTGTTGCTTTAATTTACATTTCTCTAATTATTGGTGATTGGTGACTTTGTTTTTCATATGGGTTTTGATAGATTGGGTTGTTGATAGCTTCCTTTGAAAACTACCTGGTCATATCTTTTGACTATTTATCTATTGGTGAATGGCTCTTAAAAGGTCTTATACATTTCAATCAGTTCCTCGGATATGAGACCTTTATCAGAGAAACTTGCTGCAAATATTTTTTCTTCTCATTGTGTTTTGTTTCTAAATTTAATTTCATTGGTTTTGTTTATGCAAAAACTTTTATATAATCAAAATTGTCTGTTCTATCTTCTGTAATTCTCCCTCACCCTTTTTTTGGTTACCAACTTTTCCTCTATCCATATATCAGAACTTGTTCCTTGCTCCTTTCATATGCATACTGTGCCACCTTTCTTTTTGTCTGTCATGTATCCACTTGGAGCTTATTTTGGTATATGAGGTGAAATGCCAATTGATTTCTTTGTAGTTTCTAAGAGACTGCTTTCTAATTTTTGAGGTAGTTATTATCAACTAGTTAGTCCATAGCCACTTCTTGGGATTTATTGTACAGTAAGTTTCTAGATTGTGTATGTAATGTTTCATTGATTGACATCTCTAGGTTTTGTGTTTTTTTTTTTTTGTTGTTTTTTTGAGGCAGTTGGGGTTAAGTGACTTGCCCAGAGTCACACAGCTAGTGAGTGTTATGTGTCTGAGGCTGGATTTGAACTCAGGTCCTCCTGACTCCAGGGTGGGTGCTTTATCCACTGTGCCACCTAACTGCCCCGACATCTCTAGTTTTATCCAGTACCAAACAGTTTGGTGATTTTTGATTTGCAGTATAGTTTGAGATGTGGGAGAGCTACATTTGGGTACCAATTCAGGGGAGGGGGATCCATTGCTTCTGGAAACGGTATGTCAATAAATGGTCATATTGGTCCGTTCCCCATTCCTATGACTTCCCAGACCAAAACACATCTCAGCTGCTATTGTTCTTGTTGATTAGTTTCAATGTTTAACTCTTTGTGACCCCATTTGGGATTTTCTTGGCAAAGACACTGGAGTGGTTTGTCATTTCCTTTTCCAGCTCATTTTACAGATGAGGAAACTGAGGTGAACAAGGTTAAGTAGGATCACACAGTTAGTAGGTGTCTGAGGCCAGATTTGAACTCAGATTTTCCTGACTCCAGCCTGGGCACTCTATCTACTGGGCTACCTAGCTGCTCTCAGCTACTATTCCCATACTTTTATTGTCTCCCCTATTAGAAAATAAACTCCTTGAGGGTAAAGACTGTCTTGCTTTTCTACTTGTATCCCCAGCTTAGCTTAGGACTTTTCACATAGCAAGTGCTTGATCATCTTTTTCCATTTAAAAACAGTTTTAGATTTGTGATATATCAATGGAATTAGTGTGGTATAGTGGTGTAGTGTGATATAGCTGCACTTGAAGTCAGGATGGCTTCAGTTCAAATCCTTCCTCAGACAGTTACTAGCAGTGTGACATTGGGCAAGTCAGTTAACCTCCCCCTACTGTAAAATGGGCGTGATAGTTTCTATAGCACTTATCTTGCAGGCTTATTGTGAAGATCAAAAGAGATAATGCTTGTAAAGCACTTTGCAAGCCTTAAAATAATACATAAAATGTCAGCTATTATTATAGGATCCCAGAATTCTGGGTCAGGGAATCTAGGGTCATGAAATACTCCCAGGGTACAGGGGAGTAAGAAACAATAACTGTTTTCATACTAAAATTTGCCACACTTAACAAGTATTGTTGGCATATGTATAATTTCAGAGGGGAAAATATTAACATTGAATTGTTCTCACAGAACTCTCATTTAAAAAAATTATTCATTCATTCATTTTCAGTATTTTAAAAAATGTTGAGTTCCAAATTCTCTCCTGACCTCCAGCCCCTTCTCCACCCATTGAGAAGGCAAGCACTGTGATATCAGTTATACATGTAAAGTGATATGAAACATTTCCATATTACCCATGTTGCAAAAAAAAAAAGCAAGAAAAAATAAGTAGGTAGAAAGTATGCTTCAATCTACCCTCAGAGTTCATAAAACCTTTATTGACATTATGGAGAGCAATGGAGCTACACAGAACACATTTCCAGTTACTTAGATTTTTTTTTCTTTGAATTGTAAGGGATATTAGAAATCATCTTAGAAATCAATCAAAAAACTGAGGACCAGAGAGGCTAAGTGGGTTACTCAAGGTCACACAGCTTGTTAGAGACAGAGAGATAATTAGAGCCCAGATCTCACCCATATTCCTCTACAGGCCACTGCTATCTCTCAGAATTGATCTATCTTATTTGTTAGTGCAGAAAGGATTTGTTTCTCATAGCAGCTGAATGGTGCCTCTGTCTTTGACTGTACATGCCTGGGGAAAATTATTGCCATAATACCATCAGATTTGTGAAACCATGGAGTGTTCCATTTAAGGTAATTTTGAAGTTTACAAACTCACAAAAGCTTAAGGCAATCTTTCCAAAATTCTTTTCATCATGCCCCAAATTATTTTCATTCCATAGCTTCTCCAAGGATGCAAATAGCTGCTGTTTGATTTCTTCTAAAAGCATGTTTCACCCCTCATCAGCCGTAAGGACTGAAATTTCAGTGCAGAGAGCACATTAGTGTACCGTATGATGGCTTAGAAAGCCACCAAAGGATGTGTACCCTGGCTTGAAATGTTGCCTTATCGACATATTCATTAAAAACAAGCTAACAAACACCACTTAGAGGCAGTGCATATATTCGTCATTGTCTCCTGAAGTTTGAGGTTGTACTGACTTTTTTTTTTTTGAGACAATCAAGGTTAAGTAATTTGCCCAAGGTCACACAACTATTAAGTGTCTGAGGTTGCATCTGAACTCGGGTCCTCCTGACTCCAGGGCCAGTGTTCTATCTACTGTACTGCCTAGCTGCCCTTTTAGCTGCCCTTTTTTATTTTAGTTTTCCATTTTTTATTTATCAATCTTTCTATTTATTTTGTTGTTGTTGTTGTTATACTGATTTTTCAAGATTTTGATAATGATTAAAGAGATCAGAGCTCAGGACTGGAAAATCCTGAGACATTGTTGGGTTCAAAAATGTGTTTGGCATCCTGATAGCAAGGTAAGCTTGTATGGGTTGGGTTGCCCTGGCCCAAGAATTTATCAGCTGGGGGCCAGCCTGCAACCTGTGAGCCTCTTTTTGAATTCCGTACCTCTGACTCCAACTCTAGCATGTTTTCCATTACACCATATTAAGGTTTACTTGTATGGAAATGATTTTATTTGCAGCTAGGTGGTACAGTGGTTAAAATGCTGTGCCTAGAGTCAGGAAGACTCGAGTTCAAGTTTGGCCTCAAACACTTACTCACTGTGTGTCTCTGGGTAAGTCACGTAACCCTGTTTGCCTCAGTTTCCTCATCTGTAAAATGGGAGTAATAATAGCACCTACTTCGCAGGGTTGTTGTGGAAATAAAATGAATATTTGGAAAGCACTTAGCACAGTGTCTGGCACATAGCAGGCACTTGATAAACACTTATTTCCTCCCTTCTTTCCATTTGTTAATCTTGATTTATCCCTTATTTATAGAACTGGCCTCGGATAGCAATCAATGTTAGTCCTAATCTCATTTTGTTCTTTTTCTTGTAGGAATGCAAAGGACATTACTAATATTGGAGTCTAGCCAGCTGGATTATTTGCGTTATGTAGCTCAGAGTTTTTATAACTATGAAGTGTCTTCAGTCATTTGTGTTCTTTACAAGAAACTCAGATGTTCGCACAAAGTTTACCCATTCTGTGCATGCATTGAACTCACATGTAGAATCAGTGGTAGAGCTCGGACTGTTAGAATTCTGTGTTCTGGTCTACTACTGAGATCTAGCTAGGTTCAGTGACTTCATAAGAAGGGCAGTGTTCTTACCTCGTGACCCAGCTGCCTCATCTCTGGATTACAGCTCTATTCCTTTGAGTACTGAAATGAAAAGAAACCCAGTGAAACAGAGAAAGCTTCATGGTAGAAAGATTTCTTTGACAGATATTAATTATCTAGAGTGGGTGGTAAGAAGGTAAAATGTTATGGTGTCCATCAAAGTTGAAGCGGTATGTGCTCACTATTGAAATTGATTATTTAAACTATGGCAGTAGTAAAGTACCACTTTCATCCTAACAGAAGCATTCACCAGCTCTGGAAAGTTGCACATTTCATCAGCATTTTATAGAATTTTAGTTCTAGAAAGATCAAGAGATTCTTTTGTTCAGCCTTATTACTTTGCTGCTGCTTGGTCATTTTCAGTCGTGTCTGACTCTTTGTGACCCCATTTGGGGTTTTCTTAGCAAAGATTTGGAATGGTTTGCCATTTCCTTCTCTAGCTCCTTTGACAGATGACGAAACCGAGGCAAAGAGGGTTAGGTGACTTGCCCAGGGTCACACAGCTAGTAAGTGTCTGAGGCTGGATTTGAACTCAAGAAGATAAGTCTTCCTGACTCCAACCTGGTACTCTGTCCATTGCGAAACCTACCTGCCCCTATTACTTTACAGATGAGGTATTTGAGCATCATTGTGGTTGTTGATTTCTCAGAGTTTTGAGGCATGTTTTATAGGGGCAAATCTCCTGAGTGTCAGAAGCTCCTAGTAGTAACTCATGGCATCTCCCTGTACCCACTTGAGCTGCAGATGGGAGATATTATCCCCATTTTGCAGTTGAAGAAGCCTGAGGCAAACAGGTTAAGAGACTTGCCCAAGGTTGCACTGTTAGTGAGTGTCTGAGGCCAAATGTGAGACTCTGTGCACAGAGTCCTAAATCCTATTTGTTTCTGCCTTTTTGGTTCCTCTGTATTACTTTCACACTCATTTTGGAAAACAAGCGGGGAAGTTGCTCTTGACCTGATGGTTTCTTGAGATTTATGGGCAATCTCCCTTTTGCTGTTACTCCCAGATTGAGAATATTCTCAAAAGCTCCACCTTTAGCTACAGAACTTGGAATCCTTTTCTCCCTTTTAAATCAACCGCTCCCCACTTGATTAAACAAAATCATCTCAACTCTTTTTGGTAGTGCAAGTGAAATAGTTTGATTTATTTGAAGCATGATAATTCTAGCTATAGCAGGCACAGTGGCAGAAGCTATAGGAAACCTCAATTGTGCATCTATCCTCATTTTACAGGTGAGGAAACTGAGGCTAAATGACTTACCCAGGGTAGCATAGCTACATAAGGGTCTGAGGCAGGATTATCTCAATCACAAGAACTTCTTTTACCTTTTTTTAAAGAAAGATGGTTATGCAGTAACACGTATTACCAATTGATAGCTTTTGTTTTTATATCAGCTGAATTTCCCCTTGTATTTCTGTCTCCCCCCTCACAGACAGCCATACCTTATAATGAAGTCTTTTAAAAAAGGGGAAAAAAGAGGTCTTGATTAATAAAACTGATGAATATATTTTAAGACAATCTGTTGTTTTATGCACTGTTCTCTACTGATTGGCCCCTATCTCTGTAATGGAGCAGGGAGGAGATGTCTCCTCATCTCTTCTAAGTTTATTCCTTATAAATTTGCAACATTCATCTTCTATTGCTTTGCAATAGTTGTTCTTTCTATTTATATTGCTCTAGTCATTGTGCATATTGTTTTCTGTGTTTTTCTGTCTGCTTACTTCCATTCACATAAGATTTTCAATGTTTTACCTTTTATCAAGCCTAAACCTACCTTTTTTCCCCCCAACTTCTATCTATAGCACCTAGTTCTGTCCTCTGGGACCAAGTAGAAGGAGTCTACTACATGCCAGCCCTTCAATTACTTGAAGATGACTATCATGTCCCACCCATCCCTCCCCATATCTTCTCTTTTCCTGGCTAAAAATTCCCACTTCTTTCATCTGATTCTTCCATGACATGATCTTGGTGCATGTCACTGTCCTTGTCTTCTCTAAGTGCAATGAGCTCCTATAATCTTCTTCCATTAGTCTAATTATTCAGATTAGATCAGAGGTGGCCCTTAGGTTCTCCACTCCTGGATTATATAATTATCACCTGGCTTTGATGAGATTAGGTATGTGAAAGTAAGGAGTCAAATTATATTAGTGTTAGGAAGACTCCATTTTCCTGAGTTCAAATCTGGCCTCAGACACTTACTGGCTATATGACCTTGGGCTAGTTGCTTAGCTCTGTTTGCCTCAGTTTCCTTATCTGTAAAAAGAGCTGGAGAAGGAAATGGCAAAGCCACTCTAGTCTCTTTGCCAAGAAAACCCCAAATGAGGTCATGAAGAATTGGACGCAACTGAAACACTCAACAAAACTTCTTGACCTCAGGTTCAGTGCTCAATGCATTCTACCACTATATGCCTCTTACTATATTCATTTGCCATAATTTTAGCACAAAACACTTTAAGTCATGTCAAAGCATAACATTAAATTTTTAATAGGAACTGGGTAGAATTTCAGGTGCTATTTTAGCTTCCAGGAAGAGGTTTTAGAGTGACTTGCTCCATCTATAAGGTATTTTTAAGTGCACAATTTTTCATTTTGAGAAATTAATTTTCTTTCAATTTCTTCTTTTACAGTAAGCCATATTGCTAACCAGCTTCATTCAAAAAAGGAAGTGGTTTACCCTGAAAATTGCATTCATAAAAAAGCCAGCCAATTAAAAAGAATGTAAATTGAGAGCACTAGAAAAAAACCTATCTTTTTCATTTTTCCTTTGTGTCTTTGTTAGATTTCAATGTTTAAGTGCTAGTTATTGTTATCACAGTAGTATTCGCTTTGTTGATTAGTGGAATCAGAAATAATACTTTAATGAGTTATATATTATGTGAAATAGAATCATCATATTCTGCTTTTTGCTTGAGCAGTAACTGTGCAGCTACAGTCTACTTTGTAGCAGTGATTCCTTCTAGGGTGAGCAAAGAGGGAATATGATTCCTTTAATTTGGGTTCTGCCAAATACTTTATGGAGTGTCCACAGAGAGGCAAACTTTCTAAATTTTGACTCATGTTTTCTTTGTCAAATTTTTTCTCGGTTAGATAAACTAAGGTGGATAAATACTTGAATGATGACAGAAAATGCTGTATCTGCAGTTAGGAAGACCTAGATATTCTGTCTCAGATACTTAGTAGTTGTGTGACACTGGACAAATTGTACCCTATCTGAACTTCAGTTTTTTCACCTGTAAAAATGGTACAGATAATAGATAGCATTGACTTCTCAGGGCTGTTATGAGACTCTAATGAGCTAGATAACCTATAAAGAGCCTGTAAACTTTAAAGTTCTATATGAGATGATGATGATGATGGTTAATAGTGGTAGTATTCATTTTGTTCTCATCTTTTTCCTTGAGGTTTAGGGGAAAAAAACCAGCCATCCTGGAACAAGCTATTATCTATTCTTTTATATTTGATATTTTATGGATGATTAGAGGCAGCTAGGTAGGGCAGTGGATGGAGCATTGGGTCTGCAGTTAGGAAGACCTGAGTTCAAATTTGACCTTAGACCCTTACAAGCTATGTGATAGGATAGTCTCTGTGCCTCAGTTTTGATCAAATGTGAAATGGGGATCATAAGTGCATTTACCCACCAGGGTAGTTGTGAGGATCAAATGAGATACTATTTGTAAAGCGTTTAGCACACTACCTGGCACATAATAGGTACTTAGTAAACCCTTCTTCCCTCCTTCCCTCTCTCTCTCCCTCTCTTCTTCTCTTCTTTCCTTTCTTACTTCTTCCCTTTCTATTGCACAAGTGGATAAAATAACCACTTTTTATACTTAACTAAAAGTATTAGCACATCAGCTCAGCCTCCTTAGACTCACTGAAAGTATCCCTGGTACAACTCCAATAACAGCAGGAATGATATTAACTTCAGCCTTAGAGATTGTCATCATCATATCATTATTATGATTAAGTTTTAAAATTTAAATAATATTCTAGAAGGAAACCACTATCATTACTTTTAATTCTCTAGTTACAGCATATTTCTTTTAAGGATCGCAAAGTATTTTAATTTAATATAACCTTATGTATTTCATTGGGACCAGGTTTTGTGTATATGTCTAAGAGAGATCTCGTAATGGAAAGAGCCTCCTGTTTAGACTTAAAAGTCATGGGTTTAAATTCAATCTGCCACTTAGAACTTGTATGGCCTTGGTAAAAAAAAAATTTGCCCCTCTGAGTCTCAGTCTCCTCATCTGTAAAACTAGAGGGTTGGAAAAAATAATCTTTAGATTCCCTTCCAGCAATAAATCTGTGATCTCTTGACAAGAAGGAGGTAAAGGAAATATTAGGAATAGTTCCTTTATGGTCTCACCCATCACCACTTTTCTGCTTTACCCATTGAAGCATACAGGATAGAAATAGAACTAATCTAATCCTCCATTTCTGGGAGAAATATACATATTTATTTGGTTTGGCCACATTTTTTGAATGCAAAATATACGCTTGCCAAAAGGACTATTTTATGGAGAACTCACACAGGGCAAGCATTCACATGGTGGGCAGAAGAAGCAATACAAGGACACATTCAAGGTCTCTCTTAAGAGCTTTGGAATTGATTTTGTGATATGGGAGATGCTGGCACAGGACCACTCCGCAAGGCATGCCCACATCAGAGAAGATGCTGTGCTCTATGAGCAAAGCAAAGTTAAAGTAGCTCAAAGGAGACATGAGATGCGCAAATTTAGAGAATCCACCCCAAATGTTCACAAAAACAATCTATTTGTGCCCAACTTGTGGTAGAGCATTCTGGGTTCATATTGGTCTGATCAGCCGCAGTCAGACACACTTGATTCTATCATAGTGATGTTGTTTTGGTCCTCTTCGAAAAGAAAGGACAACAGCAACAATCTGTAGCCATCACGGCAATTCCATAGAACAAAATTTTATTAAGCCTTACTGTGGGTAGATCTTCATACTAAATGCTGAAAGTATGTCAGAAAATAATATATTTTTAAAAAGAATAATTTTCTCTAGGACAAAGAATGTTTGTTCTTTGTGCCTTTTGTTTTGGGGAGTCAGGAGACCTGAAAACCAGAATTCTTAACCTGCTAGCTGCTCTGTGCAAACCATCTAACTTCTCTGGGCTTCATCATTTTCATCTGTGAAATGGTGGTTTGGATGAGACCTCTCTAAATTCCCAAAGCTGCTTGTAGCTAGAACAGCCCACACATCCAGAGCTAGTTAAGCTTGGTCATACTGCCATCTACTGGTAGAACAAATACAACTGCTAAGCTAAGTTTGCATAGTAGTAAAACTTGTACGTCAGTATATAAGGCAATCATCAGTATACACACACACACAAACACACATACATACACATATAGACACATGTACATACATATATACATGCATGCATATATACTGATGATTGCCTTATATTCTGATTGGGAGGCTAAGTGATAGGCTCAAAGCCACAAATCCAGTACCGAGCTTTGAGCCCATCACTTAACCTCCCAATGTTCTAGGCAACTCTTCAAGGCCATTAGTTGTAGAACAGTTGCTGATCTCCAGTGGTTGAGTGAATTTTTCAGGAGTTCTTTACACTGACATAATCAACTCTCTGAACAACATTAACAAAATGTTTTGGTAGTTATGTAGTCTTAATAAAAAAAAAAAGATATCTTGCCTGTAGCTAGCCTCATGATGTTTTTTTAGGATCAGATGGGATTGCACTGTTCATTTTATGATAAAACTCCTCCTGATAGTCCTGAAACTTCTCTCTCAACCAACAATTTGTTCCAGGTACAGTCTTAACCAGTTAAGAGGGACAAGGAATCTGTATTCTCCTGTCTTTGTTTCTAATTCGCTTAGCAAAGTGTAGAACATTGTTTAAAAGAGGCATAGTTGTTATTCAGTAATTCTCATTTAATTACTATTATTATTATTATTGTTGTTGTTGAGATAATTTTTTATGCTTATAGGTCACGTGTTTCATAAGACACATATATTTAGAGATTTTTAACTTAATAATTCAAATGTGTAATAATGGGTAACTTGCATAGCACTTTAAGCACAAAGTGCTTTACGTTATATTCTTTCATCTGAACGTCACAACGCCAAAGTGTCAGTGCTCTTATTATCTCCATTGTACAAATTGGGAAATTGGGCCCAGAGAAGTTAAATGACTTGCCCAAATACACACAGCTAGCCACTATCAAAGGCAGGATTCTAACTTAGATTTTCTTGACTTAACATTTCGCATTCTGTTCATTACGCCACCTGGTGGCTGTGTGTATAAACACGCAGGATACAGACTGGATTTGCATGTGCTTTTTCTTTGGCATTGTAGTACACTATTTTATCTATCTGTCTGTCTGTCTGTCTGTCTATCTATCTATCTATCTATCTATCTCTATCTATCTATCTATCTATTTTCAGTGAGGCATTTGGGGTTAAGTAAGTTGCTCCGAGTCACACAGCTAGTAAGTGTTATGTGTCTGAGGCTGGATTTGAACTCAGGTTCTCCTGACTCCAGGGCTGGCGCTCTATCCACTGCAGCACCTAGCTGCCCCTTGAATACTGTTATTTTTAAATAATAGAGCTTTTCATCTTTTTTCTGGTGAGCCTTCAAATGACACCTGTGGGAGCCTCTATGTTATGCTTCATTTAATATTCAATTCATTTAAAGTGTAAAGAGGCTCAGGATGACATGGTTAGTCTTGTACAAAGATTAAGGAGATTAACAAGATTAAGCCTGTTCATAAGCTTTGGTGACTGTCCATTACATATGGGAGGTACATACAGGGCTGGGCTGGAGCTTGCCCTTACAGACTCACCAAGATCCTGTGTGAGCATTTACAACTTATGAATGGGCAAACAAAAGAAAATCAGGGCTTGATTGTTTTGTTTATGGTTGAGACTTCAGAAAGTGATGGAGATAACATTAATAATGCAGATTAATTGTAAAATTTGCTCCGTGTGCATTGGTTGTTATTAAATGTTTGCCGGCACACCATTGTGCATGTAATAAAATACAAACTTTTAAGCCAGGAATTTGAGATTCTCACGTAGCACTTGCGCTGAGCCTTGAAGGGAGATAGTGATTTCAGGAGGCTAGTGATAGTGATTTCCCTCCCTCCCTCTTTTTTCCTTCCTTCTTTCCTTCCTTCCTTCCTTCCTTCCTTCCTTCCTTCCTTCCTTCCTTCCTTCCTTCCTTCCTTCCTTCCTTCCTTCCTTCCTTCCTTCCTTCCTTCCTTCCTTCCTTCCTCCTTGACATTTTTTGCTCTTTGCAAACTTTTTTCTTCAAGGCTTAGCTCAGGTGCTACCCCCTCCATGAAGTTTTCCATGGTTCCTCTTCCTTGCTGTCTCCCCTTACCTAAAATGATCTCTGGCTCTCCACATGTCCTAGGCCCCTCTCAAGCCTGCCGCACACTTAACATTATTCTAACTTATATTAAAGTTATTTATTGCATGTGGGTCATCTCCATTATTAGACTGTAAGTTCATCCAGGGTCGGGGTTTGTAGAATTTACCTCCAGAGAGTGTTTAGCCGGCTATCTATACAGAACAAAAGTGACAGAAGATAGAAGAGAAAACAATAGAAAGGTCCATAATCTGTGGCTGGATTACTGGGTTTCCCTTTGCACTGATTCGTATCACGTTCCCAACGAGACCATGAGTATGGCTTTTGATCCAGTTCAGGAAAGATGAGAATATTGTGGGAGCTTCTTGTGGATGGGGATAGACGTCATCACCTCCAGTCTTAGCTACTCCAATAGCTTTGTAATTGATCATCCTGCTTCCAGCCTCTCCCCTCTTCAATTCATTTCGATAGAGTCATCAGAATAACTTGCCCAAGGCAGAGGGGTGATCATGTCATTTCCTTATCCAAAACACTTCAGAGGTTTGCCTGTAGTAGGTGCCTATCCTGGTATTAAAGACCCTTGACAATCAGGCTTTTGTAGTACATGCTTATTTTCTCCCAGTATTATTTCATGTTACTTCTTTTCGTGAATTCTACGTAACTTCCAAATTGGAGTGCCGGCTGTCCGCCCAGCTTGATACTATGCTTCTCACTTTTGTGTATTGGATCAGTTCCCTTTGCCTAGAATTCAATCCCTCCTCATCTCTTCTCAAAATCCTTGTTTTCCTTCAAGGCACAACTTGGGTCCCCATCCTTTGCACTGTCCTCTGTATACTGGGCCCCTGAAACTTCTTCCCCAACCAACCCCCTTCTGCCCAACCCACAGTTTGTTCCGAGTTGTCTTGATCAGCTAAGAGGGACAGGGAGTCTATATTCTCCTGTCTCTAATTTAAGTATCCCAAACTAATGATATATTTGTCAGAACATGAGATAGTTCCCCAAATTCTAGGGAGTTTCCTGAAAATTTGGTCCTGTTCTGCCCCTGCTCAGTGAACTCAGTGACCCCCTGTTATCTTCAGGATCAGACACAAACTCTTTTGTTAATGTTCTTTCTTTATAAGTAGGCTTCTACACAGACTCTAGCTTTGGTCTGCTTATAGTTTCCCAAACATGAGTCATCTATAAGCATTAATTAGGCACCTACTGTTTCCATGCTAAGTGCTAGGGATACAAAGAAAGGCAAGGCAGTCCCCACCCTCAGGAGCTTACAATCAAATGGGTAACCCTCCACCTTCCTTCTCTGTGCCTTTGCACTAGCTCTCTGTCCCCCATGCCTGAAATGTTCTGGCTCTACTCCCTCACCTCCATTTTTAAATTTCTCTGGCTTCCTTCAAGACTGCATTCAAATCCCTGATCCTCCTTTCACTGCTTCCCTCTCACTGCTAATGCCTCTCTCAGATTGCTTTCTGTCTTCTCCATATTTACCTTGTCAGGAAGATGAGTTCAAATCTAGCCTCAGACACTTACTAGCTGTGTGACCCTGAACAAGTCACTTAACTTCTGTTTGCCTCAGTTTCTTCAGGTTCAAAATGGGGACAATAATGGCATCTGCCTCCTAGGATTATTGTGAGGGCCAAATGAGATAATAATTGCAAAATGCCTGGCATAGTTTCTGGTACCTTGTGGGCACAATATAAATGCTTGAGGAAGTAAGGTAGTGCAATGAATTGAGTGCTGGGCCTGGAGTCAGGAAGACTCAGCCTCCTGAGTTCAGATCTGGCTTCAACGCTAACTAGCTGTGTGACCTTGGGCAAGTCACTTAACCCAATTTGCCTCAGTTTCCTCATCTGTAAAATGACCTAGAGAAGGAAATGGCAAGCCACTCCAGTATCTGCCATGAAAACCCTAAATGGGGTCATTTAGAGTTGGACACGACTGAAAAACAAATGAACAACAATAAATGTAAATGCTTATTCCCGTATCTCCCCTTGTTTGCATGTTGTCTCCCCTACTGGAATGTGAACTCCTTGCAGTCAGGAACTTCATTTTTGCCTTTCTTTATATTGCTACCACTTAATAGTACCTGGTTCATAGAAAGTGAATAATAACTGGTTGTTGACTGGCTGAGCATGCCAAAGGGAATCATTCATTAAAAAAAATAAAATAAAAAGTTTTAGAATCATCAATGGAGAGGAACACAGGCTTTAGACTGGCAAATATAATGCAACATTTGAGGAGATTCTTTAAAAATAATCCACTTCTGCATCATGTTCCTCCAAATGTGAAATATACTTCTTCCACATTTTTGTTGACATTCTTTTCTCTTTTTTTTCTTCAATGCTGTGTACACATGTTGCCTTCTTTGAGAAGCCAATAATCTCATGTGGCCTTCACAAAAAAGTTATTCATAAAAAGAAATGTGTTACCATGACATTAACAACTTGCTGTATTGGGAATGCTTTATGTAGGGACCATGGCTGGCAGGACAGGCTTTTTGTTATTTTCTGAAAGATCCTGCGTATTTGTATAGTGTTTGCCAAATAGCAACACTTCAAGGCCCTTGATAAAAGCTTGTCTTCCTCTCTATTGATGATTCTAAAACTTTTTTTATTTTTGCCAAAAGATCTCCTTTGATGCCATCCTGAATTTTCTGGGACCTCCATTAAATATCGGGGGAAAGGGTGCATTTCCTTTCTCTTTATTTTGGTGATATCTTACATTTCTTCTTATATTCAACCTCAGGTCTAACCACGTCATTCTCACTATTCGATGAACAATATTGGTTCCCTCTTCCTACATCAAGCATCAGTTCCTCTGTTTGGCTTTTAAAGCCAATGATAATCTGGCTCTTCCTCCCTTTCCAGTATTCTTACACCTCACTGCCTTCTACATACCACCCTCCGTCCAATGACACGGTTCTTCTTGTTGTTCCATGTATACCACCCCACATGTTTTCATCGACTATCCCCCATGTCTGGAATTTTCCCACTTCTCATCTTTAACCCCTAACTTCCCTGGGTTCCAGCTAAAATCCCACCTTCTGCCAGAAGCCTTTCTTGATCCTTCTTAATGCTAGTACCTTTCCTTTAAGATTATCTCCAATTTATTCTGCACATATTTTATTTATACATAGTTGTTTGCATGTTGTCTCTCCAGTTGAACTGTCCCAGTCTTGAGAGCAGGGACTGTTTTGGGCCTTTCTTTGTATGTCCAATGATTAACACAGTTGCCAGGCACATAGTAGGTGCTTAATCAATGCTTGTTGACTTGATCACACCCAAATAACTCTCCTTTTTATCATCAGTACCACAAGCCTGCAAGGCCCCTAATTAATTTTCTTTCCAAGCATCATTATTGAGTGGGAAGAATCCTTCAGAACCTTATTGGACTGTCTGCCTACAGAGACTCCCTTTCTAAAGGAAGACTTTTTGCCTCACTTTAAAAAAAAATTGTAACTCCCACCAAACTATATCCATTCTTTCACTTCCTCTCTTATAGTATGAAATATTTTAGTGGTTATGTCAAGGAAAACACTCAGGTTTGTACTCCCTTTTGCTCCACACCTGTTGCTTTCAAATGGTGGCTCGCATTATCTGACCTGCTTTTTCTTAGTAAAATTGATATTTGAGGGTTCAGGCCCTCTAATGTGGGTTCTTAGAGAAATAGCTCCATGTTAGAAATCCTGTGATTTTTTTATTTCTTTTTTTAAATTTTAGGGTCAAAATGGAACTTAAAACAATTCTTCTGGGATGTTCACAAATTCAATTCGATGAGCAGTTATTAAATACTTAGAGATACTATGCTACGTGCTGGGTATGTAAAGATAAAAATGAAAATTATCCTCTGTTGGGGAAATGATATGTCCATAGTTCATAGCTCATAAGATCATAGATTGATAACTGGGAGGGATTCCAGAGGCCAACTAGTGCATTCTAGTCAAAGGCGTGGAGATGCGAAATGGAATATGCTTTATGGGTGAAAGCAAATAGGCCAGTTTGGATAGAATGTAGAGTATATGAGGGGGAATAATATAAGACTAGAAAGATAGTTTGGAGCCAAATTGTAAATTACTTTAAATGGCAAAATGAGGAGTTTTTATTTTGTCCTAGAGGCAATTGGGAACTACTGCTGTTTCTTAATGTAGGAAAGTGAAGTGACCATACCTCTCTATTAAGAAACTCTCTTTGGCAGCTGCGTGGAGGATGTACCTTTGGGTACTTCCATCTCTAACATGGCAGCTAGGTGACATAGTAGTAGGCTTGGGGTCAGGAAGACTCATCTTTGGGATTTCAAATCCTACCTCAAGATACTCACTAGCTGTGTGACTCTGGGCAAGTCACTTAACCCTGTTTGCCTCAGTTTCCTCATCTGTAAAATGAGCTGGAGAAATAAATAGCAAACCACTCCAGTATCTTTGCCAAGAAAATCCCAAATGGGGTCATGAAGATTCAGACATGACTGAAAAATGATTGAACAGTAAACAAAATCTGCTAACGTGCAAAAGAAATGGAAACTCGGGACTGGCCTTATAGATAGGTGACATAGGTGTCTAGATATGCTAAAAAACTTGAGTGGGAGGAGGGCATTGATGGCCCCCTGGTAATAGATTGTAAGTTCCTGGAGTATAGGGATTGTATAATTTTTAATGTTTGTCTCCCTATCACTTAGCATAGTGTGAGAACTTAATAAATGTTGATTCCAATGGTTTGGCATAGTCTAGAATTTCCACTCCTCCCTAGAGCATGAATGCTAGGTCACCACCACTCTATCAATGAGGACCAGATGACAGAACATTTTGGATCCTAGAGGATGTGGTTTTTTTCCATAGAGAAAAAGTCCAATGCCATCAAGGGAACCAGATGGCTCAAAGCAAGATAGAGTAATAAGTTTAGTTAGTTGGAGGAGGTCTGCTCCCTAGTAAGATGATGGTAATAGTAGAGCTAGGGAAGTGTGAGAGAAAGGTCCAGAGCAGCCCTGAGCCATATTGGGGTTGTCTCAATGTCTATTGGATGTAATTCCAGCATGATTTAGAAGAAGATGTCAGGATTTCAAAGGGAACAGGTTGGAAGAATCTGGGGTGGGGGTAGGAAAAGGAATGATGGGCAAAAAGAATGCAGCATGAGGGGGAGGGACATGGCAGTTAGAGAGGAGAGGATTGAAGGTGATCTCTTTCCAGGGATCTTGGAGTTTGAAGATAAAAAACCAAACATCCAGTGCTCCGGTTTTTTTTCTTGTTTCACTGAGAACTATTCATTTTGCACCAGAGTCTTGCCTTTTAACTTCTACCAATAATTATGTATGATTGTTAGTTACTGTGAATTTCTTATACCTGCCATTTTATAGGCTGAGTAAAATGAAACAAAATAATGTATGATTGTCAAAAAGACGGCATAATCTGACTGGCTTGGGTTTTCATTAAATAGGACTATGACTATCGAGTGACATAAGAATTACAGAGTGAATACTGCACTAAAAGTTGTCTCCATCTGTATAGCCAAAAACGCTTAAATTAACACCCAGAATTCTGATGAAGTTTGATTCATTAGCCACCTCAGTGGAATATCATGGACTCTAGGAAGGGAGGAAAGGGCTTCTATCTGAGGAGGAGCGATGAGTTACCCCTTTGCAATATGTACTCTCTAAGCTGGAGCCCATTCTTCTCAGAGATTGTGTATCAAGGAGAGGGCATGTCCCCAGTTTGGGGGATGTTTTGTAGTCTGTTCTAACTATATGCCATGCTAGTAAATATGTGCTTTCAAAAGTTAATTAACTTCGGCTGGCTAATGGATATTGAGCATACCATTTGATGGTGAGAATTAGAAAACAATCAAGCTCCTTGGGGTTATCCCTAAAATCCTGAGGAAAGAACATAGTTAACTACCCTCTGTGGACCCAACCTACCTGTCCAAATGGGAGTTAGTAAGTATCCCTGGAGCTTCGTTATGTAGGTAAATACTCAGAGGTGCAGTGCTATGTACTGAGGGCTCCTCAGTCTGATTCCCTGTGTCATGAGTCCTGTTGGGGCTGAGAGCTCTGTTCCTCAAATGAGAAGTGGTGGCAATAGGGAGCATCTCTTGGTCAACAAACATTTATGAAGCATTTACAGTATGCCAGTCAGTCAGTTTATATTTATTAAGTGGCTTTTATGTGCCAGGCACCATGCTAAGCTCTAGGGATACCAAAAAAAAAAAAAATCAAAAGACAGTGTCTCCTTTCCGGGAGCTTACAATTTAATGAGAGAAGACAACATATAGACATGGTAAAGTAGCATAGAAGGAGGAAGGTACCCAGCATGGAAAGAAATCTTGAGGAGTACAGTCCAGGTGGGTGAGAAATAAAGAGATGACTGATCTGGTCTCCCTCCTTAATTAGAAGTTCTAGGAGGAGAAGTTTCTGCCCTCCAATCAGAGGGAGGGGGAGCCCAAGGGCTAGAGAGTACTAATGAGCTACAGGGCTGAAGTGATCTCAAAGGATGACTAGGTTCCTAGGTCATGATGAAGAAATACAGATGAGTGTAGCATGGGAAATGAAAAAGTGCCAGATACTGTGTTAAAAACTGAGGATGCAGGGACAGCTAGGTGGCACAGTGGATAGAACACCGGCCCTGGAGTCAGAAGGACCTGAGTTCTAATCTTGCCTCAGACACTTACTAGCAGGTAACCCTGGGCAAGTCACTTAACTCCAATTGCCTCACCCCCCCCCAACAAAAAACAAAACAAACACAAAACCTCAAACTGAGGATGCACATCTGTCTTTCTCCCTTCTTCCTCTCCTTTCTAAACTTCCTCCTAATTTTCATGACTCCATAGCTCCAATACCTGGTACTGATTTTTTTTTGGGGGAGGGTATGATTTCATTGTTATAAGGGAACTGCTGCTGACATGACTTTATTAATGGAGATCAGAAACCATTCTAGAATCTTGGAAAATTGCATAAGGTCCAATGCAAGGTTAAGGGACTTGCTCAGAGTCACACAGCCAGAGGTGAGACTGCTACCAGGGTCTTCTTGACTTCAAGGACAACTCTCTTTCCACTACACTAAGATGCCTCTCCACCAATCATAATAAAGAGGAAAAAGTCTCACCATAGAAATGGTATCTCCTTTCATGTTAAGAAATGCCAGAAAATCAGTCTGTTAGAAACCCGGTGTACCTTATTTGTCCTTACTGTATGTCAGTCTGGTTTTTTTCTTCTTCAGTATTTTAGTCATAAGAAAGATGTCAGTAGGTCCTTTCATAAGTCCAGACATTCAAGGAAGAAAAATTAGAAGTACCTGCAGAGTGAATATTTATTTGGTTAACTGTAGAAATATTAAGGTAGGTTCTTTTGAAATTTACTGATGAGCTCCATTGGCCTTCAGAAATTTTTATCTAGGGCTTTGGTTTTCATTTTTGAAGAAAACCTCAAGCTACATTTTGAACTGCTATACTCTTAGTGGTTTGGGCAAGATTCTCTTCCCATTTAGAGAGAAGTAACTTGAGACCTTGAAGACTTCCCCTAAGTACCTTTAAAAAAACACACACACATACACACCCAAACTCAAGAGCTATACAGTAGAAAGCCACTAGCAAAAATAACTTTATCTCTGCTGTTCTCTAAATTTCTTCAGAAAGTTTCCCATGCAGTAAGAAGCCACTAAAACTAATTTGCCACCAATTAATTGTATGTTGTCTTTCTCGTTTGAGTCTTTTTTTTTTTGGTGACTTTTACACTGTTCAGAGACAGAAATCTAGCTCCAAATATTCCCCTGGTTCCTGTCACTAAGGTTCGGAACTTGCAAAAGGTAGGGGGAGGCAAGATGAAGACATCTCACTTGTGTATCTTCTCAATTTCAGTGTTCAAATATGGAGTAGAAAATGAATAAAATGTGTAGATTTGGTGTAGCCGTGATTGCTGTGCAAACTTTCTTTAAAGGCATGTATACTCCCTCAGTGCCAACATTGTAATTTACGCATGTTTGAATGAATACATGAATGAATTAAATAATACACCTAGTCAGATGTTTTAAATGGAAGCTTCTTGGTTGTATAGGCTCAATGGTTAATGTTCTTGTCCTTTCAGCAAATGTTTTGCCTTCTAGTGGATGTTAGGATCACAGCTGTAGAGCTGGAAGGAGTATTGGGAAGACCATTTAGTTTGCATGTGCGTACACTCGAACACACACCCACACACCCACACCCCCCCCACACACATATACACACACACACATATACATCCCTTCCACCTCACTTTATAGATGAAGAAACTGAAGCCAGAAAATTTAAGTGATTTGGCTAAAGTCACATGAGTAGTTAGTATCAGAACCAGAAATAGCATCTAGGTCTTTTGACTCAGGCTTCATCATCCTTTCTACCACACCCACAGAAATGGATTACTCTCATTTAAGCAGGGCCATTAAAGCCCCAAGATAGCATCCTAGAAAGGTTGGTGGATGGTGAGATTCCTACACAAGAAGAACTTTGAAACGTGGATGAACTCACTGATTTTCATATTGCTTTCAACTTTCCTCATCGTATTTGTGGCTGATTTTTTTTGCCTATAAATCTGCTGTAACTGTAAATATATTTGCTTGGCTTAGTGCTATTTCCTTGGCACATGCTTTCACGTTTCTCCTCCCATCCTTCATCTGGCCATCTGCTGTTTTCTTTCCCAAACTTTTTTTTTTCATTATTTGAGCCAAAATCCACACCATGACTTCTAGTTAGAAGATAGAGGAGGTAGCTACTATGGATCCTAGGGGATTCTGTGGAAAGGCAGAGTAAAAAGGCAGTGGTATTAAGAAACTTCAACAAACATTCACTAGAATTCCAGATCCTGTAGAGGCAAGTAATGAATGAAATGATGAATGAAAAAGCATTAAGTCCTTATTCTGTGCCAGATACTGCGCTAAGAGGTGGGTATACTAATATAAAAAGCCAGACAATCTGTGCCCTCAGAGAGCTTATTTTCTAACGGGGGATTAAGGAAAGGTGACCCAATGGGAAGTGGTAGCCAGGGAAGGGATTTGAGGTTTGGGAAGTAACTGGGATGGTGAGGTGAGGCATGAGGGGATTGAATTATTTCTGCTTTCTGGCGATAGTGATTTAATTTTATTAGATTATTATCCCCAGAACAAAAGGGGTATGTGTGTGTGTGCACGCGCGTGCGTGCACGGGCCTCCCTACATGTGCATGCCTGTAGCATGGCACTCACATTGCTGGGGAGCAGTGTGCTAGGTCTACTTAGTTATGGTGATTGCTCACCAATCAGGAGAACAGGTCTGCAGGAGGTAGAATACTGGGTTGGAAAAGGAGGTGTATAAAACTAGCATGGCATGAAGATGGCCAGGGAGCATGTAACCTTTGTAGCATGGGGTTGCCAGCTTGTCGAGGCTGAGGAAGGCATCAAACTACAGAAGGTGAGGAATGATGAGGGTAACACAAGTTAAGCAGATGATTCTCTACGGTATTCAGGGGATCGATCGTCAGTGTAAAACCCTGTGGAGATCTTAAAGGCTGCCTAGTTCAGCCTTCATTTTACAAATGAGTAAATTGAGTCCTACGGAGGTCAAGAGTCTTACCCAATATTGCACATGTAGTAAGTAGCTACATTGGAATTTGAACCCTCAAATTATCTTGCATTTACTTTATATATGCATTTTGTATGGGAGAAGAAGGAAGGTGGAGGGGATAGAGAATTGGACTTGAAACTAGGAATACCTGAATTCAAGTCTCCTTTAACATGAATTGTCTATGTGATCCTCCTCAAGTCACTTAATCTCTTGGGTCTCTCAACAAACTCTATTTAAATTTCAGAAGAGATGCCAATTTACTTTGGGAGAAGGAGCTTCCTCATCAGGAATTCCCCATGTCAATGAAATCATTGGTCCAATCCCCTGCCTATATTTTGCATATACTTATATGTGTTCAAGTTGTTTCCCCCAGTAGAATGGAAGCTTTCTGAAGACAGCTCTGTTTTTGTCTGTATTCCCAGTGGCTAGCACAGCAACTACATTGTAACATAAAATAATAACAGTGAGAGGCGATGAGGTATAGGAGCAAGGACACTGGAGCTGGAATCACAAGACTTGGGGTCGAGTCCACCACCTAGCTTTATGATTTTTGGCAAGTAGCTTATGGTATTTGCCCTCATTTACTATTGTGAAGATCAAATGAGATCATGTATGTGTGTGAAGCAGCTAGTGTGGTGTTTAGAACACAGGTCTTGGAATCCAGAAGACCTGAAGTTGAAATCTGGCCTCAGACACTTCCTGGGTATGTGACCCTGAACAAATCTCTTAACTGCTGGCTGCCTCAGTTTCCTCATCTGTGAAATGGGGATAATAATAGAATCTACTTCCCAGAATTGTTGTGAGGATAAGGTGAGATAATATTTGTGAAGTGCTTTGCAAGCCTTAAAATGCTGGGTGAGTGTTGTTGTTTTATTATCATTATTTGAGGGTGCTTCTAAAGCACTGTAGAAATGGAAGGCATGTGTTATTATCATTAACTATACCATGAAATGATGGCATCATTTGAATTCGCACTGAAGATTTCTACTGGATTAGAACCAGTCACCGTATTTTATATCATTATAATTTCAAACAGTCTCAATTACTATGCGAACATCCCCATTGTGGGATTCAACTTTTACAGTTACTGAGATCTAGCTGATGACCAAATCCAAGGTGATATTAGGGTGCTCTTTTTCTGGAAAAAATTATCATTTTCTTATATGGTCAAAAGCACTTCAGGGAACTGGTTTCTCTATGGAGTCAAGTAATTGCCAGAGTGATTAAGTGTAATGGGTTAGAGCGAGTGCCCTGCAGGTGAGTACCAGGAGATAGAGAATATAAATTCCTGAAGGGCAGACACTATTTACAATAAAAAAAAACCCCAACAACTTTTATGTTCCCAATCTCTAGTTCAGTGTTTTGTGTCTAATAGGCTTTCAATAAATGTTTGTTGAATTGAATTGAATATGATCTCACTGTAGCATTTCCCATGCCCTTTCCCTTCCCTACCTGAGGCAGGTGACTTGCAAATGCAGGCTTTTGATAAAAAGGTAGGGATACCTAGGTGAGAGTATATCGATGACTGGATTTGGAGTCAGAAGGCTTAGGTTCACATCCCATATCTGGCAGTGTGCCTTTGGGAAAATCACTTAACCTCTGTATATCTCTCAGTTTCCCCATCTTTAAAATGGGGATGAGGGGCGGCTAGGTGGAGCAGTGGATAGAGCACCAGCCCTGGATTCAGGAGGACCTGAGTTCAAATCCAGCCTCAGACACATAACACTTACTAGCTGTGTGACCCTGCACAAGTCACTTAACCCCATTGCCTAGCTAAAAAATTTAAAAAAAAATAAAATGGGGATGAAACTGAATCCTTGCAATACTACCTACTATTTATATGAATAATAACTAGTATGTGTATAGGGCTTTTAAAATTTGAGAAGCGTTTCACATATGTTAACTCGTTTGATCCTCACAACAACCCTATAAAGTAGGTGCTATTATTATCCCCACTTTACAGATGGGGAAACTGAGGCTGAGAGCCACCTCATTTCATTGTTATTATTTTATATTACGTTGTAGTCATTGTGAGAGACACTGGGAATACAAAGGTAAAAAAAGAACAGTCCCTGTCCTCACAGAGCTTTCATCCTATTGAGGCAAACAACATATGCAGATAGAGGTTGGTTGGGAGACTTACCTGGAGTCACACAGCTAGTAAATGTCCGAGGAAGGATTTACACTCAGGATTCCAAATCCTATGCTCTATCCATTGTGCGACCTAGCTACCTTATGGGTTTGTTGTGAGGATCACCTCAAGAAATGTATGCAAAGGGGCAGTTAGGTGACACAGTGGATAGAACACCAGCCCTAGAGTCAGGAGGACTTGAGTTCAGATCTGGCCCCTGACAATTACTAGCCGTGTGACCCTGGGAAAGTCACTTAACCTGATTGCCTTGCCAAAAAAAAAAAAGAAGAAATGTATACCAAGCAGTTTGTAATCTTTAATGCCCTCTATGTCGGCTTCATTTTTAGCGATAGGATGCCTTATGAAAGATAGAAACCGCTTATGAACTGTTCTATTTTAGACCACTAGGTGGCACTAGATGCACATCATAGCAGTATGTTTCGTGCCCTTTGGAATCTTTGCACAAACTGGGGGAAATGTATTTCAAATCCAGCTTGGGCTGCATTGTAATGCTTAATCGCATGGAAAAGAGCATGCAATAACTACTGGTATTTCTGTAAACACGGATGCTAAAAAACAGCTGCCAGTTGGGGATTAGGACTGAAGGAACACTCCCCAAAAGGTCTTCTGAGGACAAGCTAAAAGAGGAAAACCCTGTGGGTTTTCAATTTAAAAGCTTTGCAGTTAACCTCTATGACTCATAAATAGTCATGTTTAGAAGCAGGCAGTATGACACTACATTTTGTGGATGGTTACTCTTCTTTAGGTTCCAACTGAGTAAGTCTCCATGGTCCCCTTCACCTCCCACCATGCTATTACTTTACAGGAAGGAGCCCTTGTCTGTCATGCCAGAAGGATTCATCTCCAGAGCAGCCCTTCAGTTTTGGGCTCTGGAGGAGAGAGGTCTTTTTGACTGATCCTTCCTCATTTATTCGTGGTTAGTGACAACATTTTTGTTGCCTTTTTGGTCCTTTCTTTCAGGGAAGGAAAATTGAAATGAATTTTGTTCTCTCACTTGGAAAAATGCAGTACAGAATTGGTGACAACACATAGTAAGCTGAAGGCAAAACTGGTTAGAGATGATAGACACAAAGGTGATGAGCTGCCAGGTCTTTGAGGTTTTTTAATCGTGAAAATGAAAATCATGAAAAAAGTTTGCACGTAACAGCAGAAAAAGCTTGTTTTGAGAACTGTCCTTCTAGCAGACTGGACTTTGAAATTTTCATCTGTAAAATGGGGCTAATAATTATTATCTCCCAGAGTTGTAGTGAGAATCAGATGAGATAAATATTTCAGGCACAGTGCCTGAAACACAGTAGGTGCTTAATAAAGGTTTATTCCTTTTACTTCCCTGAAATCCTCCTCTTTCCCCCCTGGAGGAGGAAAATTCAGTGTGTAGATGACAGAGGACTATCTGTCTCTGTACTATCATGTATTAGGAAGGTGGTCTGGTGGAGAACACTGGCAAAATCCTCCTAGGAGGAATTCATTTCTGCATTTGTTGGAAATAGGAAGTGGTTTTCAAATTTAGAAAAAAAGCCTGCTTTTAAAAAAAAGAAAAAAAGAAATGTGGTCCAAAGGCCATATCAGAAATATTTTTTTTGGCTTGCTTTGGGTATCTGTGTTTTTAGTGAGTGGGTATTACCAGGGCAGGGCAGCTAGATGGTGCAGTGAGTTAGGAAGACCTTAGTTTAAATCCACCTTCAGACACTTACTAGCTGTGAGACTCTGGGCAAGTCACTTAACCTTGTTTGCCTCATTTTCCTCTTCTGTAAAAAGAGCTGGAGAAGGAAATGGCAAATCCCTTCAGTATCTTTGCCAAGAAAACCCCAAATGGGGCCACAAAGAGTTAGATACAACTGAAAAATGACTAAACAACAATTACCAGGAAAAGGTAACTATGTTGTAGGGACAGTTTTAGTATTGGAGAGACTGATTGGGAACACAACTGGCTAGGACCTGTTGCCAGGGCTGCATTGAGGTCTTGTCTTCAACTGGGAGTTCTTTGTAGTTAAATGCTGCTCCTGTTTCCTACAACCAAGAATCCAAGTTGTGGGGAAGGGTGAGTTGGGTGTGGAAAAGAGAGGGTGTGACTTCTATTGAGGGCATAAGCAATTAAACTCTGAAGTTAGAGAAATGAAAAAAACACAAAACCACTTAAAGAAGTCATAGGGGTCTCTAAACCCCTTTGCAGCTATAAGCATGTTAAAAATAGTTGGAGTTTGAGTAGGGTGATGTTCCAGAGTTAAGTTTCTGGGACCATCTGTGAAACTACTTTGAGTGTATAATTTAATCCTTTTCTTGCTGTCATTAGATCTCAGATAATGCTGATGTAGTCAGGAAAACTAACCCAAAAGTCATGAGGAATATTCTAGTTAACCTGTGGACATAACTTATAGATCATGGAGGAAGAGTAGTGCAGTGAGTCAGAAGGCATTGGTTAAAACCCCAGTTCTGATATTTACTAGCCATATTTTGGTGGGAAAGTCACTCTGCCTCTCTTGCCCTCAGTTTCCCCATCTATAAGATGAAGGAGTTAGACTAAATGGTCTCTAAGGTCCCCTTCAGCCTTCAGTCTGATCAGGTGATCTCTTCCTTCTAACATATACTAGGTCACAGTTGGCTTAGTCTGTGAAATAGCTACCAAGAGTGTAGAAGGATCACCTTTTCTCTTGCAAAGAGAACAGTCTTTTCTTTGGGAAAAAAAAAAAACAACACTTGACCAATGTTGTTACTGCAGCCCCAGTTGAATCTAGGTTCTTAAATATATAAATTGTGCCATGGGCACAATGTTCACACAAGCCAAGTACTTACTTATAAAACATTGCTTCAACCATTGCAGGTCATTACAATGTTAACTATGGTTCAATTGCAAGGTGAGCAAAACCATGCATGATTGAGTTGGGCAGAGGATGGGCATTTTTGCTTGCCGCTTAGGTCCCGAGTCCCAGCCCTTGGAGTTTTAACCTCTTTTGGCGACATCTCTTCCAAACCATAATTAGTCATTATTGCAACCAGGGCAAAAGGAACTAAAATGATGTCCTCAATTCAGTTGGACAGGTTGGGAGGATGAATGTGGGTAGAAAGAGGCCTGAATGTTGCCAGGGAGCCTGTTGGGGTGGGGCAGACAAGGAGTGACTTCAACTGGGCTCTGGTCAGCCGGAAGAGGAAGTAGACCATCTGGTAGTTTCCTATTTAAGCAAATTGTTTTTCAACTGAATGTTAAACTTGGTTGTTAAAGAGCTGCAAGTACTTTTTAAGTTTGGTGCCAGGAGGGCAAAGCACCAATCCTTCTGACCTAGTTACATCTCTGCATCTCCGTCTCTCTTTTCAAAGGCATGTGTCTGTTTTTGTTTGCAGGTAAAAACAAATGAGCCTTTACAATTAGCTTTGTTTTGATAATTTCATGCCTGCTCCTAGGGTGCTGTAAAAGCTATATCGTGCAGAAAAAAACCCAAGTGGATGAAGAGACAGTGTAAAAATTCACGCTCTGGATGATGTTTCTTAAGTGTCACTTCTACTGAACAATAATGTAGGAATAAGATAAATCTCTATTAGGTGTTGTTTTTTTACTTAATTATATTCAGGAGTGGTTTCTCCAGAACAGGAAAGGTATAGGGTAGGACATCATTCCTTCAAAGCATAAAATCCCCCTATTGCCACTTCGTGCCTCTTTGACCATGGCAAAGTCCCTTCTCCTTCTGGCCTCTAGTTTCCTGGCCTGTAAAACAAGGGGATCAAAGCAGATGGCCTCTAAGGTCCTTTTCAGCTCTAAATCTATGATCTTATGATCAATCAACAAGTATTCATTGAGCATCTTTTTTTTTTTATGCTCAGCTCTTTGCTAGGTTATATGATGTCTGTGTCATGACTCCCACTTAATCAGTGGGCCTTCTGGTATCAACAAAAGGCGAAAGCAAGGAAAGAATTAGGAGTGGGGCAGCTGATCTCACCAGTCAGCTGATTAACACAAGACAATGGATGTACTTCAAGAGTACATCTGGGCAAATTGTTCTTAGGCTGTGTTAGAGAAGAGCCCTTAGAGATCATGTAGTCCAACCTTCTCATTTTACAGATCAGGAAACTGAGGCCCAGAGAAAGGAATTATAAAGATCCAGGGCTAAAACACAGCTCTTCTGAGGGGGATTTCTGTGTTAAGGCAATGTGGTGCCTTTCATCTACTCAGTGTATATGTTATGTGTTAACTATTTATTTATACATTGTCTCTCTTCCCCCAATCCCCAATTAGAATTTAAGCTCCTGGAGGGCAGGGACTATTTTTTTGTCTTTGTGTACTCAGGGCTTAGCACAGTGACTGGCACTTAATAAATACTTATGAATTCATTGATTGGTATTGCAGAAAGAGTGCTGTATTTGGAGTCAGATTTGGGTTCAAATCCCTGCTCTGCCACTTACTAGCTGTGTGACCTTTGGCACAAATCTATGATCCTATGTCACTTCCCCTCTCTAGACCCCATTTTCGTCAGCTATAAAATGGAAGAATTTAAGTAGATGACCCTTATGGTCTTTTCTAAACATTGGAGATAATAATAATGATAATAATATTAATAATACAAATAGTATTTCTGTGGTATTTTAAGATTCACAAAGCACTTTACATAAGTTGGCCTATGACTAAATATTTCATGTGAGTACTTAGCAGTGAGGGTAGTTTTTGGTCCTTTTTAAATAATTGTTTTGTCAGCTTGTCTTTGATTCTATTATTAGTTGGGGAGGTCAGTTTGCATCTCAGCTGTATATTAAGCCCTCTCTGGGTTGTTAGTAAGCCTGGGCACAGTAGTGTTGAGAAACAAAACACAAAAATCCCTCATTTTATCCAGTACTTTTAACCTCCAGTCCTACCAAATTTCTTTTTATTAAATCAAACTCATTAATTAACAAGCAGCAAAGCTGGTCAATTAATCTGAATATCTATGAAAATACTAATGATGCAGAAAAGTCTCTGTTCCCTATATCCCCTGCTAAGGAAAAAGAATGAGGAGCCTAAATAATTCAGCAAAACAACACACACACCCTCACACATATACACGTGATAAATCACAGCCACAAGAAACTAGACAGTCAGCCCTTGAAAACTGGAAAGTTGATCACACTTCTGACACATTCAGTGTTCTTTGGGCCGAAGGTGACTCAGTTCACCATTCTTTTTGAAATTGAAGATTTGGGCAAGATCAGCAAATTTGTTTTGAAGAACACTGAGGTTCCCAGGTTTGAGCTGGTCCTTTTAGGTGTTACATGCTTGACAGTTATAACCTTCAATTTGTGGACCATGGTGGGAGTTTTGGTATTATTCAGGGTTTTGGTTTCAGGAGATTCAGCTATGATGCCTTTGTTGTTTCAAAGACAGTGCCAACGGTTGGCATTTGACATTATAGAGATGCTTCCCTTGTGTTTGTTCAACCCCTTAGAAGGAGGCTGGGAGAGTCTGAAATGAATGTGGTCAGGGAACTGACTGTACATGGACCTGGAAGTGCATAATGTATGTTTTCACTCTCTTTCCCACCCACCCCTCCTGTTGGCATACAGGGTGAATGTGTTCACTTATTTGTATTGGAAACTTTTGCCCAAATAAGGAAAACCTACCTTTAATCATTTGTCTCCTAGGAAAAGGAGAGAACCCTTATGGGTCATTTTTCCATTTCATGGGAGAGTGGGAAGGAAAGGCTTTCTTTTCCAATGTCTCAACAGTATTATTTTGTTTCAGTTCTTTAATTCTTATTAATGCTTTGAATTGCTCACTACATCTCTTGCTTATTGTTCATGCCCAGTAAGTTTTTTCAAAGAATCTTAGATTAGACCATAAAAGGGACCATGTAGTCCAGGAGTGGGGAACAACTCTTCCATGAAGCTTGGATTCAGTCAAAGGGCTGCACTTGAGGACCTAGAGGGCCACATGTGGCCTCCAGGCTTCAGGTTCCCCACCCCCAATTCTAGTCCAACCTCTCATTTTACAGATAAGGAAGCTGAGGCACAGGGAGTTTCAATTACTTGTTCAAGGTCACGAAGGTACTATATATCAGAGGGGGGAGGGGATGATCATAAGCCCTTGGATTCTGGAGAGAGTGAGAGAAAGCCTTTTTCATTATCCCATGCCTTCTCCCTTCATCAGTGTTGTTACTGGCAAATTTCAATCTAAACACTGAACAGGTGGTGTTGATCTTGTATTTAGAGGATTGTTCTTTTTAATTCATAGGCTGATGTGGGAAGTTTTGATGAGAGGTTTACAATACCTCATATGCGTTCTAGAGCACAGCCATTGCTAGGTTGGTGCAAGTGAAATTTGATTCCAGGGTGCTGAATCTAGAGGGTGCAGAATTTAGAATGTAATGATAGTTGTAATCCCTTCAGCAGCATAGAAACAAGACTTAGTAACTAGGTAGTAAGAATAATTAGTTAAAACTTTTCCCTGTTTTCTGTCCATCCCTGACCCTCTGATGACTGTCTCCCCAACAGCAAACACAGACCAGTGTTCCAGAGACTGTTTCCCCTCAAGAGGTGGTATCCCATCTCTCCTGCCTCCCCCAAATGAGGGATGATTCATTCTACTTAATAATCTGAGATGCTTGCCTTGAGTTTAAAAATTCCTAGTTACAACTTTAGTCTAAAGCAGTACTTTAGAAATCATTGAGGTCTTTTTTTTTGACAACTTGTCTTTCAGTGGAGAAATATTGCTCTATGCAGAGGAGTATTTGATTGTGTCTCTCCTGGGATGGACTGCATTGCTAGTGGGGTACATGGTTTCCCATCCTCTGAGAGGTGTTAATGTTGAAGGCAAGGGGTATTGTGATTAAGGAGAGGATGTTTGCTTGATTGTAAGCTCTAGAGCCAGAATGGGCCTTAGCAATTTTCTGTTCCAGAGCAAATGAAGCAAGCAGCAGCCATCCTGACTTGGCAATCCCTGACTATGTTTCCTTATCTGTGCCAAAGTGTTTTTTTTTTTAAATTAATGCTAGATTGAAGAAGAATGTAAAACAGGTGGGGTTGGGGTCATTGGCATATTTTAGATGCTGAGTTTATGCAAACTAGGACACATGCCTAATTCTGACATCCATTTTGAGTTTGTGTAAGATGTATCTACTTGTATAGTTGCTTCAGAGGAATTTTATTAGATCCTATTTACAATTAGGTGCCTTCTAAGTAACAGATCTTCATTTTTCAGGAGGTGAGATGGACCTCCTTCCTCTTTTTGGCCTCTGGAGCCTAGTAGCTTAGCATCGATTTAGAGCTGGGTGGGACGTTGTAGGTCATCCTGTCCAGAAAAGTTTATATCAAACTTCTCATTTGTATATGAAATAAGCATTATAGTGACTCTCATTTGTTTCAAGTCCTTCACGAGCCTTTCAAATCCTCATGTGTCAAATCCTTCATGTGTGTCTAATATGGAAAGTTCAAGCTAATTTTCTGTTAAGATAATGCCTGAAGGCAAGCTGAAAAGTCTGGACCTGTCAGGAGTGAAGAGAAAGTGATTAATCACGGTGACTTTTATGACAGTTCTAAATGTTTAGTTTCCTGACTTCATATCCAGTGGGCTGCAGAAGTAGGTAGGGTCAAGTTGAAAAGAAATGACAAGTGGCTGGGGCTCAAATGAGATTCTAGTAAAAGCTTGGCTTGAGTTCAAGTACTTCATGCCTCACACCTGGTGAGGACTGAGTCCCAATAAAAAGTTTATAGTGGCTAGGAGACTTGTTGGCTCTGCCTTATGTCAGACCTTTGGACGTGGCTTTGAGAACTGATATATCCTTTTCATGTTTGGGGTTGGTGTTTTCTGGGGAGTGTACGTCTTTTGCAGAGCCAGGATGACTATGTCTTACTTTGAATGCTGGTTGACACTTTTTTGTGCCTTTTGAAATGTAAAAATCAATGCTTCTCAGAGAATTGGCGACCATCTCTTTCCTTGTGTCTTCATTTGTTTTTGGTTTGCTGGTGACAGCACAGCTTCTACTAGCCAGACACCATTCATGTCTCTAATCATATCCTTGCATCTCACAATTTATGGGAATGGTTGGTATCTCTTGTTTATCACATACACACTTTGGACTCCTTGACACGTCATTCAGGCATCATCTCAGCCCTGTATGTGTTGTTTCATTTTTTTTCACCACTTTGAGACTGTGATTGCTGAAGAATTCCTACTTTATTTAATCTCACAATAGTGAGTGTCGGCATCTACTGGGGAAACAAAGTAAGTTTAAAACAAAAACAAAACCTCAGAATGTTGCTTATGTGAGATCTTTTCCGTTAGTCTTGGGAATTTCAGTTTTGCTATTTAGAGAAGTAAAGAGGGAAGAAAAAAGATACAGAGTGCTAAAAGTCCTTTCCTCATTTCAAGAGCTGTTATAATGTCTTCATAGAATTATAGAATTATAGGGCTGGAAAAGGCCCTAGAAGTCCAACCTCCTTAGGACCCTATCTAAAACATTGCTGACAGATGTCCATCCAGATTATGCTAATCTTTTAAAATTATTTTTTATTGTGAACTTAACAATCATTAATGAACAGAAACATATAAAATTTTGAACTTTACAAACACCAAATAAAAGGATCACTTCCATATATGCAATTGAACAGAAAAGGAAGCTTGTATATAGAACTATAAATCTCTGGAATGGGCAGCTTGCTTTAAAAAAAAAAGTGTGTGTGTGGGGGGGCCAGCTAGGTGGCACAGTGGATAGAGCACCGGCCCTGAAGTCAGGAGGAAGTGAGTTCAAATCTGGCCTCAGACCGAATACTTGACACTTACTAGCTGTGTGACCCTGGGCAAGTCACTTAGCCCCAATTGCCTTAAAAAAACCAAACAAACAAAAAAAAAGTGGGGGCAGCTAGGTGGCACAGTGGATAGAGCACCAGACCTGGAGTCAAGAGGACCTGAGCTCAAATCTGGCCTTAGACACATAACACTTACTAGCTGTGTGACCCCAAGGCAAGTCACTTAACCTCATTGCCTAGCAAAAAACAAAAACAAAAACAAAGTATGTGATAAATTCACATGCCTGTAACTTGCAAGGCTGTCCTGTTTGTAAGTCTCAATTCCTTCTGGTTTTCCTTCTGTTTTCTTCTTTCAATTTTTTTTAAAGCTCATTACTTTGTTGGAGAGCTCTAGTGGGTAGAAGGTTCTTCCTTCTATTGAACTGAGATTTGCCTCTCTTTAAGTTCTAGCCTTTAGCCCCAGTTTTATGTTCTTGAGTACCTTGGAGCACATCTGTCTTTTCAACCCTTTAAATATTTGAAGAGAGCCTGTCATTCCGAGATGACCTGTCTTTGAATTGAAACCTCCTTCGTTCCTTAAACCATTCTTCATGTGACATGATTTCTAGATCTTTCACTGTCTTAGCTGTCCACGTTCAGACATATTCTATCTTTTTAAGATGCTTCTTAAAACACAGAGGCTAGACACAAACATAATTTTTGAGATCTCTCCCCATTTGAAAGGTACCTCATTTCACATACTGCGTTTCCCTAATTGGCATATATAATGCAGAGTGTCCCCAAAGCCTTCGTGATGTTTTAAACTATTACAGCATAAAACTTCACATTAGATTGGTCTAAGCATACATCCTGGATTACTTTAAAAAGATTGCATAGGAAAACTCCTGTATATATATTCTACTTATTGTTTAAAAAATGTTCAGAAGGAAACATTTAAAACAAATTTAAAGAGAAGCAGGTTTAGAAAAAGGCCATAAATCTACGGAATCTAGAATGAAGAAGGAGAATTATATAATTGTTGATTTTTAATATGTCGTGAGTGAGAGAAAACTCTCCCTTTCTGAGAGGGGAAATATTGGAAAAAAGACAATCATGAGGACTGTGGATGTGCCAACTCTATAGCTCTGGGACTCTTATCTCCATAGCCACCGTCTTTCCCTTCAGCCTGAGCCTTAATGTAAGTCAAACAACATGGGGCAGCAAACCAGACTCTGGAAGTAGGCAGCCAATTTTTTTGTTGTGAAAAGAAAACAGAGGGATTGAAGTGGTTATGGTGCCTGAGCTGTACAGAGGACAGTAGAGTGAGAAGGGCACTGCCATAAAAAGGTTCTCTGTTGAAAACGAGAGCCCAAGAGAGGTTACGAGGAAGGAGCACTTTGAGTGCAGACGAGTTAACAACCTCAAACGAAATAACCTGTGTTGAGCGTTTTTTAATTGTAACTTGCTGTATAAATATTAGCTACACCAATGAGCCATGGTCCCTGCCCTTGGGGTACTTACAAACCTGAAGGTGCTACATAAATGTGAATTACTGTTCTTCAGTGGGCATGGGACATGCATTTAACAAAGATGAATAGCATTGTAAGATAGCAGTAGTGTATGTGCGCACACATGCATTTATCAGGGATTTTTAACTTTTTTTTGTCATGAATCCCTTTGCCATTCTAGTGAACCCCTTCTCAGATACTGTCTTTGAATATTCAAAATAAAATTCACAGCATTAAAAAGGAAATAAATTATATAGAAATAGATATTTTTCTCTATCCAAGGTTATAGATCTCTGAAATGATAGACCCCAGGTTAAGAACCCCTAAAATCAATCAATCAATCTATCTATCTATCTATCTATCTATCTATCTATCTATCTATCTATCTATCTAATTATTTATCTACCCTCAGGAAGTACTAAATACTGGTGTAGTAGGAATTCTGTGCTATGGAACAAATTTAGTTCCTTCAGCCATGAAAACATAACCCCAAAGTTACTATTAACCTAGCAACCCAGCTTCATAGCCTCACTTTGCTAAACCAAGACTATAAAATCACAATGCACATGAAAATTTTCATCTGCTTTTCCTATTTCTATTTTTTTTGAAGCATCTCCAGCAAAGGAGCTATTCAGAAGGTTAGTCCAAGGTCACACAGTGCTAATCCTTGTACACTTCGAATACTTCCAAGATGCATGATGTAATTGGTGTAAATACTACCTCCACTAATGCAGACCACCCCTCTCCTGCTCCCCTTCCCTCAAGTGCCTTTATAGGTGGTCTTTGAGAAGTTCTATGGACAAAAAATTCATCACCTGGTGGCCAATGCTGTGACAATGAGGTTCTCTGAATTTAGCTACGCTGGTCTGAGAGTAATAGACACAGTAAATCATCAGGTCCATTCTTTTTTTGTTTTTTAAAGATTAAATTATAATATAAATAACATGTTAAATAAAATTATCTATAAAACTTATTTTATATTACTTCCATTTTCTAATATATTATAATTTCCCCTGCCTCCCTGAGAGATCCATTACTTAAAACAAAGAATAAAAAAAAATTGAAAAAGGCAATGTAGAAACACTTAACAAATCAATGAAATCTGACAACATATGCTGTTTTCTGCCTCCATAGTCCCCCACCTCTTCAAAGAAGGGATGGAGGTACACTCTCACGTCTTTTCACTACGGTTGAGTTTGGTCATTCTATTTTCATGTCATTCGATTTCATTTTTTGTTATTGTTTCTATTCACACTGTTGCAGGAATTGTGTATGTTGTTTTCCTGTTTCTACTCACTTCATTTTGTATCTATTTAGATAAATCTTCCTATGCTTCCCTGTCCTCTCCATCCATCCCATTTCTGAAGCCTCTTCATCTGGCTAGGACTTCATAGTCTGTGTTCTACTCATACAGCCTTTAAAAATGTAAGGTCACTGTCATGCTGAGATGAAGCAACAAAAAAGGAACTTAGTGGAGGACTTTCTTCAAATATACTGTGTGAAAATAATTTGACATTAGTATTTAGCTTGTGCATTTGTAAATGTCCAATTCAAAGGGCAGATCTAAAGAAATGTGGCATCTACTCTGCCATCACATTTTCCCCACCTTCTACATATGGAATGAGACCCTGCAATTTGGCTGCCCTATTGGAAGAGACATTGGCTGAGGAGATAGAAGACCTGGATTCTAGTCCCCAGCTCTTGCTAATTTAACTCTACGACCTTGAGCAAATCAGTTATTTTCTAGTGACTTCAGTTTTCCCATGTAGAAGTAAAGAATTTAGAGTTTGAAGGGACCACTTAGTCTTTTTGGTTAAAGAACTTTAGAAAGAAACTTGAATACACTCTGGTCCATTGAAGTATGATGGCTTGTACAAGGTTACACAGGTAATACATGCCAGAGCTGGAATTTTAACTCATCTCCTCTGACTCCAAATCCATCATTTTTTCTATTGACGATAGTGTGACATAGCTCAGTAGTGGGAGAGTGGCAAGTGTCTGGGATTTGAATCAGAAGATCATGGATTTAGAGCTGCAAGGGGCCTTAGAGGCCATTGAATCCAAGCCCTTCATCTTATAGGGAAGGAAATAAAAACCCCCAAAAGAGGGGAGAGCAGGAACTTGCCCAATGTCCCATAGAGTAAATGGTAGAGTTGGGATTCAAACCCAAGTCCAGTGATTCCAAATGCAACACTTTCCCCATTGCAGCAAGCTCCCTCTTTCCCTATGGGTTCAAATCTTCCTGCTGCCTCTTACTACTTATGTGACCTTGGGCAAATCACTTAATCTCTCTGTACCTCAGTTTTCTGAACTGTTAAATGGGAGAATTGGACCAAATGGCTTCTAAAGTTTTTTCTAATACTAGATCTATTATCCTCTGTTCTGCAAGGCTAAATCAAAAAAAGGGATAATAGCTGCCTACCTCCTTCTTTAAGATGTTTATGGGGACACAATGACATGTGACACAATGACTTGAGACAATTCATGTGAAAGTTCTGAGAAGCTAAAGACTGGAAGTTACTAACATTTTTCTAGACAAGAGAGGTACATGGTTTTAATGTGGCTGGAGCAGAGATATGTTTGCTCTATGTGTGAATTTTTTAAAAAGTCAGGTTTAGCAGGCTGGGTAAAGGCTTAAAGACAGTGGATCGGCAGTTTGATTTTGTAATGGTCATATACTAAGAAAAGAAAGGCAATAATGGATGCATTGGATAATGTGGATGCATTTTCTCTTCTTGACATTGGGACTTTTATAGCTGTCTGCTTGATGGATCTCATTTCAGAAGTTTCTCTTTATGAGATTACCTTCTAAAGACCTAGAATACCACATACAGATGTGATATTTCCAACTTACTATGCTGCTTACATTATGGTACATAAAAAAAAATTTTTTTTTTGGCTCAGTTCATTGGAAAATATGCTGGGGGGAAAGGGAGAAAGCTATATTGTATTATGAACTAGCCAAATCATTTAGTCTATTTTAATAATTCAGGGACAAATCATGGATTTCAGAAAATACATATCCATATAATATGTATGTACATTATACATTATATATGTGTGTGTGTGTGTGTGTGTGTGTGTGTGTGTGTATTTAATGCAATTCAGGGTTGACTAGAGAAAGTTGTCAAGATGGTAGAAATTTCTTTGCCCTTAACCTTTTTCTCCCTCATCTTATTAGAATCATAAAATCATAAATCTTGAGCTATGTGTCTCCATAGCCCATTTCAACTCTTATCTCCATTCCTCAGGTACTCAGTACACTTATATTCTCCCTCTAGTCAGCTACCTTCATTCGTTTAGACACACTTGTTTGAATTGCTAACTTTATGCCAGGCACCATGTTGTTAGGTGCTGTAGTTAGAAATAAGTGGAACAGTACCTGCCCTCAAGGAGCTTCTGTTCAAAGGGCAGCCTGCAATATAATACACACATAATAAGCACAAGTCTGAGGTGACAGCGCAAGCTCCTTGCGTATAAGGAAATTTTTTTTTTGTTTTGTCCTTGGACCCTCTGCACATGGCAAATACTTAATAAATGTTGAATTGAAAAATGAATATTAACATGAGGGTGATGGGACTTCTTAGAGGAAGTGGTATCTGAACTGAATCTTTGAGGAAGATATGACTTGTGGGAGGTGGATCTGAGGATTGTACTCATGGGACATGACTCATACAAATGTATAGAAACAGAAGATGGAATGTCAAATTTGAAAAACACCTAGTAGCCAGATTTGGTTGGGACTTAGTATGGGAAAGGGAATAATGTGAAATAAGGCTGGAAAGATAGATTGGAGCCAGATTGTCAAAGCACTTGAGTGCTGGACTGAGCAGTTCCTAATTTATCCTAGGAACAATAGGGAGTAATGGAAGGTTTTTGAGCAGAGGAGTGACTTCTTATTCTCACGTCTTTGCCTCAAGAATGTCTTTGTGGCAGCTGTGCAAAAGAGGAATTAGAAACGGGAAGACTAGAAGCAGGGAGGCCTGCCGTGGAAGGCAAAAGGTGATGAGAAAAATTAGAGTGGTAGCTGTGTGAGCTATTGAGAAGAGTTTTGTGAAGATAGAATGGCCTAACTTGACAACTAATTGGAGATGGAAGATGAGAAAGATGGAAGAAGGTTTCTAACTGGGGTTTACTAGAGGATAATCATGCTCTCAATAGAAAGAAGGAAGTTCAGAGGAAAGTGGGATAAATTTTGAGGGGAAGATGATCATTTCTGTTTTGGACATAAGCTGGAAATTCATACAGGATATCTTCATCAGATTAAAGTATTGAAGTTTAATGTGCTACTTCTCCCAGAATTATTTCCATTGTTACCACAAAGGAATGAATCCCGAATGTTTGAATTTCATACATCAGTGGGGGAGAGCTTATGAGTAGGGTGTCTACCTCACAAGTCATACTGTGTAACTCCTGGGCAGGCACAGTCATGTATCAGTTGACTCAAGAGAGTATTTCTTGGATTTCTCCAACATTGGAGCACTAGCCTTTTGGCAACAATGCTCTTGCAAAATCTTAAAATGTGGAGAGGGGTAAGAGGTTGGAGGCTTTCCATTCTGAAAGTAGTCGTAGGTGGGGAGAACAGGGCTATCCATTGTGAAAGTACTGTAGGTGGGGGACTACCTTTGTGTTTCCCTCCCCCACAGTCTCAGATTTCAGAGATCTTAGTGCTACTTTCAGGGCTGTGATATGGAAAGGTAAAGCCTTTCTGGAGAGTCTCCATTCCTTTAAACTGAGTGTTAATATCTGATCTATCTTCTCTGAGTATTCTGTCTCTTAAACACAAGTTGACTTCAACATAATCATGTAGACATACAGCTTCTGCTTCCCGAGGACTAATGCCACCGGAGGTGGGTGGGTGGGTGTCATTGCTTCTCTTGTAAACTTGGTTCCCCCTCCCCAATGAGCTCCCCTCCTCATGGTCATTTCTAAACTACAACCCTGTTCCAACACCCCACGCAGTCCCTCCTACACCCCAGACACCTGCCAGTCTTGATTCCCTCCCAGCACCCCTTGTTCTGGTTAAACGAGCAAATACTGGATGTGGTAAACATTTTTAAAAGGCTGTTTAAAATGCTTTTTTTTTTTAAAGATGAGATTACTTTTAATAAGGGTGTAGTGTGCTTTAGGAACAAAAAGCAGGCATTAGCTGGTTCTGAGTAGATGATGCTTTTTTCTTTTAGTTTCCTGACCTGTCTAGTCTGATTGGTCTGGAATAAGAGTCTACAACTACTAAATATATGGAGCAAAGTATCAGAAAGTAGGGCCACTGATACCATTTTAATAATCATGAGTTCAAATTTATCTAAAGCAGGAAGGAAGGCTTTTCACCATGGCAATGTAGTAGAACTGCCTGGCCACCCTTCCTGGCTTCTTGCCTCAGTCCTCTTCAGTTGACCCTGGGCTTCTCTCCCTGGGCCACCAGTGATACAAAGGAAACCCTGGCATAACTTAACTCTAAATAAGTTCATGCTAGCTTGCAGTGAATACTGCTTCCCTTTTTAAGTGCTCACAGGCCATCCTTTGTAAATAATGCAGTCTAGCATCCTGACAGGAATTCATATGAAACTTACCAATCCAGTTTGAAGAACCAGTTTTTTTTTCTTCTTTTTAAAAATTGGAGAGATTATTCCTCTCCATTGTCCCTAATGCCCCATGGTCATTTTCCTTAGGACTTTTACTACTATTAAAACCCCCCCAATATACTTTAAGGTTTTGAAAGCACTTTTCTCACCATAGTCTGGGCAGATAGTAGCACACAGGCCTTTTATCTCCAGAAGGTCCTGCTAATTCAACAATAGAGATGTAAGGCAAGCTGTCAGAGGCTTCTAAGACCTAAACCAGGGGTCCTTCTTTTTTTGTGTGTCCCAGACCCCAACACATTTTTTCTCAGAATTATATTTGATATTTACATTCATAGTTGGAGGAAATGCTAAATTTCAGCTCAAAGTTAATGAAAATAAGCATGTATTACTTTTTCCCTAACCAAGTTTATAGACTCCCTTAAATCTCTCCATTTCCACCAACCATAGATTAATAACCCCTAACCTAAACGGACCATCTAATTTACATACTATTCCCATTTCTGTGATGGTTGTAAAACTTGTAGGACGTACCCTATTGCTAATCAGTTGTATGGCTATTAATCAGATATTCACCTACTCAAATGGCTGTTCTTTCATTGATGTGGATGTTCTTTCCAAAAATGCAGATTGCAGCCCATCCATGTCTGCCTGTTCAATGCGTTTTTCCTCCATGTTTTCCTACAGGTTCACCACCAGGAAATTCACTCTGAATATTTATAATTATCCTGGATTTCTTCTAACTTCATGAGGATACCAGTAGAGCCCTTGTGCTGATGCTTACCTCATGTGATCAATCTATTTTCTTTTTCAAGCATAAATTTATTTGGTCCTCATTAACTCCGGTTTTTCTTCATACCAGCCCACTCATAGCCAGTCAATCAACAGGCATTTATTTCTACACGCCAGGTACCATACCAAGCCCGGGGGGTTAAAAAAAAAAGGCAAAAATAATTCCTGCCTTCATGTTTTAATGGGAGAGACACATGATGCAAACAACTATATACAAGCTGTATACATAGCAGATCCACCATACCTTTCTTCATTATTATCCTCTAAATAATAGTTTTTAATTCTCGGAAGTGTTTTTCCTAACTGACTGGTTGACTTCAGTTAATTAGAAATTTCAATAGACGTAAGATTTCATCAGTATGAGTACCTCCTTTTCACTTCCTCCACCCCATCCCAACTCAGATTGAGATTTCTCCATGGCCTTAGCAGACGATGTCTTTGTGAGTTATTGTGGCCAAAATATTTATCAAGTGGTGTACAGTCTTCTGGTGATGAGCCTTATTGAACTTGGTGAAGCTTGTCCTTGAATATCAGAAATACATTCTGTCCTTAGCCCCATACTTTCTTTTTGTTTTCCAATTAATTTATTTATTTTTAGTTTTCAACACTTCCATAAGATTTTGAGTTTTAAATTTTCTCCCCTTCTCTTCCCTCCCCCCTCTCCAAGATGGGGTACGATCTGATATACATTCCTATTAAACATATTTTCACATTAGCATGTTATAAAGAAGAATTAGAACCAATGGGAGAAACCTCAAGAAAGAAGAAACAAAACAAGAACAAAAAAAGAGAGCAAATAATAGGCTTCATTCTGTGTTCAGACTCCACAGTTCTTTCCCTGGATGTGGATAGCATTTTCCCTCATGGAAGTTACTTAGATGCTTGCATTGCTGAGAAGAGCTAAGTCTATCAAAGTTAGTCATCATACAATGTTGCTTTTATTGTGTACGATGTCCTGGTTCTGCTCACTTCACTCAGCATCAATTCATATAAGTCTTTCCAGGTTTTGCAGAAGTCCACCTGCTCATCATTTCTTATGGAACAATAGTATTCCATTATTTTTGTCAAATAATGAGTTCTCATTCCAGAAGATGGAGTCTTTGGGTTTATCAAACAGTAGGTTGCTATAGTCATTGACTACTGTGTCTTATGTACCTAACCTATACCACTGATCCATCATCCTATTTCTTAGCCAATATCATATTTTGATGATTGCTGCTGTATAATACAATTTAAGATCTGTTATAGCTAGACCATGTTCTCTTGGATTTAATTTCATTAATTCCCTTAATATTCTGGACCTTTTGTTCTTCCAGATGAATTTTGTTATCGTTTTTTCTAGCTCTAAAAAATAATTCTTTGGTAGTTTGATTGGTGTGGCACTGATTAAATAAATTAATGTAGTCCAATTGTTGTTTTTATTGTATTAGCTTGGCCTACCCATGAGCAACTGATATTTTCCAATGATTTAGATCTGACTTTATTTGTGTGAAAAGTTTTTTTTTTTCTAATTGTGTTCATACAGTTCCTGGGTTTGTTTTGGCAGGTAGACTCCCAAATATTTTATAATGTCTACAGTAATTTTAAATGGAATTTCTCTTTCTATCTCTTACTGTTGGGCTTGTTAGTAGTATATAGAAATGCTGATGGTTTATGTAGCTTTATTTTATATCCTACAGCTTTGTTGTTTGTTATTTCAAGTAGTTTTTCACTTGATTCTCTAGGATTCTCTAAGTATACCATCATGTCATCTGCAAAGAGTGATAGCTTTGTTTTTCTTTGCCTATTCTAATTCCTTCAATTTCTTTTTCTTCCCTTATTGATAAAGCTAACATTTCTAGTACAATATTGAATAACAGTGGTGATAATACACATCCTTGTTTCACCTCAAATCTCATTGGAAATGCTTCTAGTTTATCCCCATTACACATAATGCTTGCTGATGGTTTTAGGTAGATGCTACTTATCATTTTAAGGAAGACTCCATTTATTTCTATGTTCTCTAGTATTTTTAATAGGAATGGGTTTTGTATTTTATCAAAAGCGTTTTCTGCATCTATTGAGATAATCGTATGATTTCTGTTAGTTTTGTTGTTGATATGGTCAATTATGCTGATATTTTTCCTAATATTGAATGAGTACTGCATTCCTTGTATAAATGCTACTTGGTCATAGTGTATTATCCTTGAGATAAGTTTCTGTAATCTCTGCTAATATTTTATTTATTTAAAATTTTTGCATCTATATTCGTTAGGGAAACTGGTCTATAATTTTCTTTCTCTGTTTGGCTCTTCCTGGTTTAGGTATCAGTACCATATTTGTATCATAAAAGGAATTTGGTAGAACTCCTTCTTTGCCTATTTTCCCAAATAGTTTATATAGTATTAGAATAATTGTTCTTCTAGAATTCCTTTGTAAATCCATCTGGCCCTGGAGATTTTTTTTAGGGGGTCTTAGCCCCATTCTTGAAACCTCAGTAGGAATTGCCAGGACTTGTGCCCCAGTAGCTAAGGATTTGAGGATCTCAGTGTCATTTCCATATCAGGATTAGGCTTCAGTTGGAGAAACTTAATCCTAATAATAAATGACCTTCAGTACTCTAAAATTGGCAAATCCCTTTGCATCTGTATTTCTTTTGATCCTCATAATGGTCTGGATTTTACAAATGAGAAAACTGAGTCTCGGAAAGGGTTAAGTGATTTGCCTATGGTTGGACAAACTAATAAATGTCTGAGACTAGTTTCATATCTAGCATTTTTTTCTGAATAGCACACCCATGGTAGTGATTCCTATGTCTCTTTTGATTTACCTTACCTGAAATAAAGTTACTACTCAGGGTGAAATTGTAGCTGCTTAAAAATTGTATTAATTTTTCAAACAAAAAATTAAATATCAAAATAACTTGAATCTGATGAATGATATGAAGTATCTTCCTTTTATAACACATAAAGCTGTCTACTGCTATGGTTCCCATTCATTTCAACAAACATTTATTTTATGCTTACTGTTTGCAATGCACTGTGTTAGCTTCTTGGAGATAGAAAGACAAAAAAAATCTGAAAGTCCCTGACTTCAAGAAGTTTACATTCTATTGGAGTCTTACCAATGTATTAAGATAAGTAAAAAAAAAAAAGTATAGTAATATAAAATAATTTCAAGAGAAAGAGAGTACTACTAATAGGGGATCATGTAGGAAGGTAGCACATGAGTGGGAGGGAGTGCATTCCAGAAATGGGGTTCTACATGTACAAAGAGACAGAGGCTGGAGATGTAATGTCAAATACAACAGCTAGTAGGACAACTTGGCTGAAATGGAGAGTGTGTGAAGTGGAGTAATACAAAATGATTGCAAAGGTTAATGGGAACCAGATTACAGAGGGTTTTGTATTTTCTTGGGGAACATTCGTTAAGTCCTTACCTTGTGATAAGGTCTTTGGGAACAATGGAGATGATTCGTGTAGCCAACATCTGAGTTAAGCAAGAAATTTCAAAAGCATTTCTTGGGGGTGCTGAGAGAAGCTTGACCTTTTAAGCCATAGCCTGAGTGATGTGGCTGCTCCCTTCTCTGTATTACAGGATTCATATGAGTAGAAGTTGCCATGGTTGCCATCCCACTTGCCCCCTCCCCCTTTTCTTCACTTGAAAATACTTTTGAAGTGTTGTGAGTGGTATGAATAACAGTTGATCCACATTTTCCTCTGAATTGAGCTGATTCATCTTCCATTTCTGTTCCCAGAAACACCTCTGCTCCTTCACAGTTTGGTGGGATTATTTTCTTATGCTTTTCTTTTCTTTCCATGAGCCCAATTTCCTCTTTTGCCCTACTAGCCTTCTCACACTCAAACCTTTCGAGAAAATTTGCTGGCTACATATAATTTTTTTAACCTTTGATAGAAGAAATCAAAAAGAAAACCTAGGCTATTTTGCATGATTTTGAGGGCATTGGATTGATTAAAAATAAAATATACCTTCTCTCCCATCCTCTCTTCAGTGAAGTCCGTGTATCAGGTTAATTTAGGACTCACTGTGCCTTCTTCCCCCCCTTCCCATTGTTTGCGTTCTCTCTTCTGTGGGTCGGCACAGATCGTTCCCCAGACACATGAAGCATCTCTTGGCTTTTTGCCCACCTGTTTGAACGCTATCTATCCTTCGAGGTTCAGCTCACCTCTTTCAGAAGTCTTCCCTGAACACCACAGTCTACAGTGAGTTCTCTGTCCTGTGACCTATTGTGCTTGGTGTGGCTCTTCTAACTGGCACTTGTGCAGTGCTCTACATTGTCAGTTACCATTCTGTATGGATGTATATAGTATGTATATATGTAGGTAGGTGTAGACTTTGCCAGCTGGATTATTAGCTGCTGGAAACAGCCCATGTCTTGTCCATCTTTGTGTCTCTCTCAGTGCCTAGGGTGGTATCTGGCATGTGGTAGGCAATCCATAGGTATTCCATGGTGGATCAATTTTTAAAAAGCTTAGTGATGCCATGTGCCTTTGGTTTTTGTTGAGCATATGGCTCGACAATGTCCTTCTTCAGACAGGCATAGTGATTATCCCATTACCTTCCCTCTTTCCCCTCTTTCTTGTGGTTATGTACAACTTGATTCTTTATGTGTCTGGAATCCTAATCTTTTTTTTTTTTGGGCTAGGCAATGGGGTTAAGTGACTTGCCCAGGGTCACAGAGCTAGTAAGTGTTATATGTCTGAGGCCGGATTTGAACTCAGGTATTCCTGAATCCAGGGCTGGTACTCTATCCATTGTGCCATCTAGCTGCCCCTGGAATCCTAATCTTGCAGCGAGAGAGTATAGGAGTCTATATTTGTTCAATAGGAAGAGGTTATGATGATCAATTATTTTCTTTTTCTTAAAATTTTTTTGATGGAAATTTTTAGTTTTTACATCACCTTCACTTTTTTAATGTTCCTCCTCCTTCTCTGCCTTACCCCATTTATGTCTTTCAATGAAGAAGAAAAAAGAATAAAAAATGAATCAACAGGCCAACCTAGTTGAAGAGTATATGCTATATTCCACTCTAGAATCTTCCAGCTCTGAAAAGAAGAGAGGGAAGCATATTTTCTCCTTTCTTTTCTGGGCCAAGTTTGGTTCTTATGCTTTCATAGCATTCAATTTCATTGTTGTTGTTTTTTTCCATTTACATTCTTACAGTAGCTGTGCATATTTTTCTGGTTATTTCACTTGGCATCAGTTCATTTATGGTTTTCTTTGCTTCTCCATATTTGCCATTTTAACAGTGCAGTAAAAGTCTATGTACCAGACTATCTGTTGTTCAATAAATGGACATCTATTTTTCCTCTGTTTCCCCTCTTATTATTGGGGATTTGGAATAATTTCTATATGTTGTTGATTGTTTTCAATTCTTTTTTTTTAATGATCATTTATATCCTTTGAGCATTTGGTTTTATGTATTTATATTATTTTCTTATGTCTATTAGATATCAGACCTTTTATCAGAGATATTTAACAGAAAGAATTTTCCTAATTTTAAACTTCCCTTCTCATCATAGTTGTATCACTTTTGTTTTTAATTTCTTTTAGTCAATTATCTGTTTTATCTTTTGTGATCGTCTGTCTCTGCTTAAGAATTCTCATCCTAGCCAAAATCTATGAAAGGTACCTGATCTCAATTCTCAGCTAATTTCTTTATGGTGTGATGTTTCATGTTCGAGTGTACATCCATTTTAAATCTGTAAGGTGTTTGCTAAACCTAATTTTTCTGTAAGGTATTTGTTTAAACCTAATTTATGGAAAACTGCTTTCCAATTTTCACAATAATTCTTATTAAATATGGGGTTCTTCCCCAAGCTGTTTATGTTTTCATGTTTATCAAATACTGGATTATTGAAGTAGATTGTTTCTCATTCTTTCTTATCTAGTATATTCCACTGGTAAATTTTTTTAACCACTCCCAAACAGTTCTGATGATTCAAGGCCTTATGATGTAATTTATAATGTACATGATGATAATATTTATGTAATTCATGTGATTATGTAACATAATATGATGATATTTATAATAGAATTTAAGGCCTTGAAATACTATTGTGCCTTTTTTCCTACTTTTGTTCATTATTTCCTTTGTAATTTTAGAACTTTTGTTAGTCTAAATAAATTTGGTTATCTTATTTAGCTCTATAAAATATCTCATTGGTAATTTGGTATAATATTAAATCTGTAAATTAATTTAGGTAGCATAATTCTTATGGTGTTGGCATAACCCACGAGCAATGCTTATCTCTTTACTTAAAATCTATATTTCTTTAAAGACCATTGTGTGATTATTCTCTAAGTTTTGAATGTGTTTTCATAATTTGATTTCCAGATAATTTAAAACTATTTTCCCTTCCTACTGTTTCCTCTTGGATCTAGTTATTGCTATATATAATGCTATTTTCCCCCCTAAATTCATTTCATAACCTGCTACTTTACTGATATTATTGTCTCAGCATTTTTGTTGATTTTCTGGAGTTTTCTAACCAAACCTTTATATCACCAGCAAAGAGGGTTAATTTGGTCTCTGTATTTGTACTTTTAAATTATTTTCTCTTGTTATTTTGCTTCCCCTAGCATTTCTACAACCTTGTTTTTTTGTTTTTTTGTTTTTTGTTTTTTTAAAGAGGAAAGGGGCATCCTTGTTTTACTTTAGTGTTTATTGGGAAAGTTTCTGGTCTTAACCCATTGCAAATAATGCTAACTTTAGCCTTCTTTTAACCTTCTTCTTTTAAAATTAAAAATAGCCCTTCCTTGACTATGCTTTGCAGTTTTTTTTAGTATAAATAATTTGTACTTTGTAAAATTTTTTCTGGGTTTATTGATATGATCAAGTGAGTTTGGGTATTTAAAAAATATGATTAGTTATATAATTTGGTCATAGTGAATAATTTTGTGGTATGTTGCTCTACTCTACCTGTTATGAGCACATTTTAACATTTTGTATTAGTATTCATTTAGTGATCTTGGTCTTTAGTTTTCTTTCATTTCTTTAATTTTTCCCTTGGGCATTAGGATTTCATTTGTCCCATAAAAGGAGTTTGGTAGAGTGTTTTATGAGACAGTTTTGGGTACTACAGATATTAATTTCCCTTTACACTTTTGATAAAATTAACTTCTAAATATGTCTGGATCAATGAGTTCTCTCCCTCCACTTCTTTGGTAGTTCCTTTATAGAGGGTTTAATTTTATTTTCTAAGATTTGATTTTTTAAAAGATCTCTATTTCATGTTCTATTAATTTTGTCATTTTGTATGTTTGTAGGCAATTCTCCATTAAAAAAAAGTTCTCAGCCTTTGAAAACTATTTTATCATCTTCTCCATTCATTGTAATTTTGCCTTGTTCCTTTTTTTTTTAATTTTAGGAACGTGATTTTCTTTTTGACAGCATTATTTAAAAGTTTATTGATTATTTTTGTCATTTTAAAGAATCATTTAAAAGTTTGTTTATCAATTCCATAGTCTTTATTTCCATTTGCCTATTTCTCCTCTATTTTCAGGATTTTTTCTTCTGTGATTGAGGTTTATTTTGTTGATTTATTAGTATTAAAATATGGAATATTCAATTAATTTACTCTTTTTATATTTTGTTCATGTATGTTTTTACAGAGTAATTTTTTTTGAGAACTGCTTTAGCTGCATCTCAGAAATTTTGATATGTTGACTTATCATTATCATTCTCTTTCCCATAGTTATTATTTCTGCATTTATTCTTTGACACTCATTTTTTAGGATGTCATCATTAAATTTTCATTTAGCTACTTGTCTTTTGCTTTTGTTCTCTAGATTAATAAATTGGGGAGGCATTGTAGCATAGTGGACAAAGAACCAACTTTGGAGCCAGGAAGACCTGAGCTCAAGTCTTCTCTCTGACATGTACTAACTGTGTTACCCTGGGCAAATCACTTTACATCTCAGTGCTCCAGGTAACTCTCTAAGACTGAGTTTCAGAGAAGGTGCTGAGGGGGCAGCTAGGTGGTACAGTAGATTGAACTTTGGCCTTGGAGTCAGGAGAACCTGAGTTCAAATCCAATCTCAGACACTTGACACTTACTAGCTGTGTGACCATGTATAAGTCACTTAACTCTGCCTCACAAAAAACAAACAAACAAAAAGAACAGAGAAGGTGCTTAGGCACCTTGGTAGTTGGAGTTTTCATCTTTTATCAGTGAAATCACTGGTCCAGTCCCAGTCCCTGTCCCCATCTTTTATTATCTTATGATCAATAAAGGAGGTATTTTATATTTCTGCCTTCTTATACTACTTTTTAATCTAAATAAAAGTAATGGTGGGATGGGGAAGTACAGATGTAATTGGGCCTTTTTCCCCTCTTTTTTTTTTTAAAAGATAGATGGTGGGAGTGTTGTATGTCTAAGTCTGTTTTATATGTGTCCCCATGGGCTTGTCTAGATATGGCTTGCAGGAAGGCAAAAATAGACATTTTTTAGGTCTCCTACCCCACATTTCTTCAAGGAAGATTTTGATTCCTGCCAGGAAGGGAAGTAGGAGTTTGGGGCCAGAGGCAGACCATTCTACTTTTCTCAGAAAGAGGGAGTACAGGGTTAGAGTTATATCTATCAGCTCCTTTAAATATTGTTATTGTAAAGTAAGCAATTTTTTTTTATGTTCAAGCTAAACCCCTGAGTTTTAAGTATTATTTATTTACTTTTAATGTGAAGTAAAATTTACTTTTACTTTTAATAATTTGTTTACTTTTAACATTAAAACATTATTTTATTTTTACTTTACTTAAAAGCAAAACAGTATTTTATAGTATTTTACTTTACTTAAAAGTAAAACATTATTTCACTTTTAATATTAAAATTGTTTTTGAGTTACAAATTTTTTCTTTCACTCAAGCTCATCCTCCACCCATTGAGAAGGCAAACAATATGATATCCATTATACATGTGAAATGATGCAAAATATATTTCCATTTTAGCCATGTTGCAAAAAAGCAAGAAAACTAAAGAAAGTAAAAAAAAATTATACTTCAATTTGAACTCAGAGTTCATTAGTTCTCTTTAATTTCATGTAATCAAAATTATCTAATATGCTTGCTATGATCCTCTGTATCTCTTGTTTGGTCATATCCCTTATCCATAGGTCTGACAGGCTGTTTCATGCTCCCCTAATTTGCTTATGATATCACCCTCTCTGTCTAAATCATGTACCCATTTTTACCTTATTTTGGTATGTGGCAATCATCAAAATAATCTGGTGCTGGCTGAGAAATAGGGTGGTAGGTCAGTGGAATAGATTAGGAATGTGAAACACAGTAGTAAATGACCATAGTAATCTAGTGTTTGATAAACCTAAGATACAAGCTTTTGAGGCAAAAACTCACTATTTGACAAAAATTGATGAGAAAACTGGAAAGCAGTTTCACAAAAACTAGGCATAGACCAACATATCACATACCGAAATTTCTCTTCCTATCTCTTTTTCCTGGGTATTGTTGGTAAAATATAAAAATTGTGATAATTTATGTGGATTTATTTTATCTCCTGCAACTTTGTTAAAGCTGTTAATTGTTTCAACTAGTTCAGTTGATTCTCTAGGGCTCTCTAAATATACCATCATATCATCTGCAAAGAGTGAGAGTGATAGTTTTGTTTCCTCATTACCCATTTTTCTTTTAATTTCTTGTTCTTGTGTTATTGCTATAGCTAGCATTTCTAGCACAATATTGAGTAATAGTGGTGATATTGGGCATTCTTCCTTCACTCCTGATATTACTAAGAAGGTTTCTAGTTTATCCCCCTGATGATGCTTGCTCCAATTTTAGATAGATATTACTTATCATTTTAAGAAAAACTCCATTTATTTCTCTGTTTTTTAGTAGTTTTAATAGCAGTGGGTGTTGTATTTTGTCAAAAGTCTTGCCTGCATCAATGGAAATAATCATGTGATTTTTGTTGTTTTTGTTATTGAGATGGTCAGTTATGCTTATAGTTTTCCTAATATTGAAATAGCTCTGCATTCCTGGTATAAATTCCTCCTGGTCATAGTGTGTGATCTTTGTGATATATCATTTTCCAAGTGATATTTCTTAATGGGGGAAAAGTACCCCCAATTTTATATTAAAGGCTTTACTCTTGTCCCACCAAATGCTAGTTGCACAACGAATTCATACAGCAAATAGCAAATAAACCCATTTATCCAGATAAATAGCAAACAGAAATCAGAGAAAGTACACATAAAAGAATATATGTTAGACAACACACAGAGAGAGTGACATTTTCCATTTAACTGAAGCTTACATCTTTAAGGGTTGAAATGCAACTTTGCAACACTCTATTCCTCTGCTCTCCTCACCTCCACTTGTGAGAATTCTTACTTTCTTTCAAGGCTTAGCTCAAATGCCACCTTGTGCAGGGATTCTTCTTAATTTCCTTAGCTGTTTATGTTCTTTCTTTCTGTTTACTTCCTTGTGTACACATTGTGACCCTGAAAAGAACGGAAACTCTCTGAGACCAGGGATCATTTTGCATTTTTGTCCTCCTATCCCAGTACCTTTCACAAAGTTCATGCTTAATAAATGCTTGTTAAATTAAATGAAATCAAACCTTTTAAAAATTCATAATTATTATTAGCAGAGGTATAAGTAGGGCAAAGCAGCAAAAAATTGGGAAACAGGGCTTTGTCCTTGGGTGCCAAAATTTAGAGTACACAAAAATTCACCACCTTCATGGCTTTTGCACCATTAAAGCCCTTCCCACAACTGATTTTCCCTTTCCAGCTAAACAAAATTGGCCTTAATTATTTCTTGTATTACTTTCACATCTTCAGTTATGAATCTGTCTTAGTCCTACACTCATATTGCTTGTCTCAGTTACCACAAGTGTTAGTTAAGATTCTGACTATGTTAGATAGTAAGCTCCTTACGGGATTGTCAATTTTGTTTTTGTATCCCTGGCACTTAAATAAAAGCCATAAAATTATTGGATTGAATTTTGATAGATGTTTTGCTAAAATATCTGTTACTTCCCTTACTCATTATTATAATTAATATTATAAATTATAATTTTCACCTTACATTTTTATAATATTTTACAACTTCCAAATGCTTCCACATACATTGTTGTTGTTTTTCAGTCATACCTGACTCTTTGTGACCCCATTTGGGGTTTTCTTGACAAAGATACTGGAGTGGTTTGCCGTTTCCTTCACTAGTCCATTTTCCAGATGAGGAAACTGAGGCAAACAGGGTTAAGTGGCTTGCCCAGGGTTACACAGCTAGTAAGTTTCTGAGGCCAGATTTGAACTCAGGAAGATGATTCTTCTAGAGGGGGTAGTAGTAGCCTTGGGTGCAATGGGGCAGGGAGAGCTGGATAAAAATAAAGGGGTGAGGGAAGCATAAGAAAAAAAGGGAAGATAAGAACATTTTGAAAAACTGTTCATACATGTTTTATCCGTTGTGCAACACAGTTAAAATCATAGTAATTGCATTATTTTCCAAATAAACACAAAATGCAAGTTAGAAGCCATCAGTGGTCAAGTCCACTGACAGATCTTAACAAGCCAGTGTTGGTAGGTGAATGTGTGATGAATTGTTGGGAGACCCAGCATGTATCAGCAGGAACATGTGTGTGTAATGACTTTTTTACAGTATCATACTATATGGTTACATGGCATCATCAAAATTTCAGTGAAGGAAAAAACCATGAATTTACAGTAAATTATTAAGTTTAAGATGTATCATTTCAAAAAATTATATACTTTTTGAAATGATGCAAATTTAAAAAAAATTAAAGGATTAAAGAAAGTAGATTGGGGGGGTGGCGCCGAGTAATTTTTTTTTTTAAAGGAGGCATTAGGCCAAATAAGTTTGGAAACCTCTGATTCTAGGCTAATCACTCTAGCCATTGCACCACCTAGCTGCCCTTCCACATATATTATCCAGTTTTTAAAAAGCAACAATGTAATGTTGTAGGTAGGATAGGCATTCTTCTTTTAGACCTGAGGAAACCAAGTTTTGCAAAGGTTTAGTAGACTTGCAGCTAAGATGGTTGTTTGAACAGGAGGCCTTGCTCCCACATACCTACTACAGCAAAACTCAATCAGACTGAAAGGTCACTGAGAAGTTTAACAATGTGCAAATCAGCACAAAAACTTAAGGAGCCCAAGGTGAGAACAAACAACGTGATAGTGACAACAGTAACAATAACTAGCATTTGTAGAGCACTTATTTTATGCCAGGCACTGTGCTAACTGCTTTAAAATTATTATCTCATTTGATTCTCACTATACCCCTGAAAGATAGGTGCTATTATTATCCCCATTTTATAGATTAGGAAACTGAGGCAATAGAAGTTAAGTGACTTGCCCAGGGTCACACAGGTAGTAAATGTCTGAGGCTGGATTTGAATTTAGGTCTTCTTGACTCCAGACCTGGTGCTTTATTCACTGTGTCACTTGGCAGCAAACAGGGCCAGTAGCACAGGGCAGAACCTTGCCCTGACACAAAGCCCCAATTCAGGAACTAAAACTGGCAAAATGAGTAAATCAGAGGAAGGTTAAGCAACTCTCCTGTGGTCATAGTAAGTGGGGCTATGTACCCTGGTAATGTGACTTGGAGTCCCTTCTACCACGGTATGTCCTGAAGCAGAATTGTTTGAATTTCATTTTATCTTTTCTTGATGACTACACATTATTGTCATATCTATTGATCACTAAATGCGTAACGCAGAGCTATGACCCATGACACTCCCAAGTGCTCAGGATTTAAATTATTAAAATGTGTAAGAAATATTAAACAAAACAAATAAAAATATAACAGATAATATTATATTTTAAAACTAAGCCAAAATACTGGCCATAGGGATCGTTATGTATGCCGTAGTCCCTCCCTTCCCCAATTTCTATTTGAGCTTGACATGCCTGGTATGATGTATTATAGTCTACTACTATTTGTCCCTAGGGACAAACAGTCCTCACACTTACATGGCACCAGAATGCAGGGTTTGCACTGTTGTTTCTATTTATTTTCTGAATTTTTTCTATTGCCTTCTTCATTGCTAACTGTTTCTGTTGATTTTATGTCTGACTCTTGCAACATTCTCTTCTATTTCTTTCCTGTGATGATTAAACAGGCTCGAAAGACATAGTTTTTGGGTAATTTAATCATTTTATTAATAAGGCCAGCACGTTATTAATAAAAGGATGTTCATTAGGCCATCTCTCTTAGACCAAAAACAATCACGGTAGTGGGCTCACAGTTTATATATTCTTCGAAGTTGAGTGTTCAGTGAGGGGCTGAGAATGATATCATATCACCCTTGGACAGAGAAACTACCTCTATATTCAGACCACCCCAGTGGTGGGCTATTTAGACAAAAGCATCTGTCTCCACCCAAGCTTGAGTAGAACACATGGGCTTCCCCACCTTAGATTAAATTCCTTATAAGGCTGGGTGGGGTCTGACCAAGATTGGGGATAGTTAATTCATATCTCATTAGCAGTAATGTCCTTCAAGGGACTGAACTTTTTACTTTTAAAAAATGAGGACTTTAGAAGGAGAGCTCTGGATCTCCCCAAGTTATTGGTTATTAATAATCATGTCTCTCATCCCCCTGTCCCAATCTTTATTTTATCCGCAAGGAAACTGTCCTTCAACAAATGCTTATTGAATCCCTACTATGTGCAAGGTACCAGCTGTGCTGTGTTTTAGGAGGGATAAAGTAAACTTATTAACATACCATTCCAAGTCAGACTTTGTTTAAGGGCTGGAGTGTGGCTCTATTGATAGAATAATACCTTGGTTAATTTGACAGCAATTTTCCTTAACTCTCAGAGGACTTTTCTTGGTTATTGACAGGTTCACAGCTGTGTTCCTGATGTTAGTGTTCAAATTTAAATTCAAATTTATTTTCTTTCTAGAAACTATTAAAAAAAGCATTTTTAACTTTTAAGAAGGCATTCTGATATGAATTTTGTTTAACAAACACCTTCAGTGCTGAAAAACTCAGCTTCTCAGCAACAATTTTGTCTTTATGTTTGGGTTACCGTGAGGCCTGAAGTCTGGTATTCTCATGCTGTTCTAGAGCCCCCATTATAGTGTCCTATATAAGCCTGTTTTCTGTTGTGAACTTTTCTGACCCTTTTCTTCTTTGTGTCTGTCTTATTCTCTGCTAGATGACTTCTAGTTAACCTGATGTAAAAATATGTGGCCAGGTGTGGTGGTGCCTGCCTACAATCCCTGCTGCCAGGGAGGCTGACGCTGGTTGATTGCTTGGGATCTATAGAGGGATAAGTTGGTTGGGTGTCCATACTAAGTTCAACACCTGATGGGGGAGTGTGTGGTAGGCGATGTGGGGATGGTGGTGGTAGGTAGAGCTACTTAGCTACTTATGGTGGGATAATGTGGCCCAGGTTGAAAACTTCCCATGCTGTTGTACTTCTAGTCTGGGTAACATATGAAGACTCAGTCTCAAAAAAAAAAAAGCATGGGGATTAATAGTGGATACAGTGCACATTATCTCAGCTAATGTGTACATTTTAACGATGGCTTTCCTGAGGCAGCTACACGTCCAGAAACGTGTGCGTTTTCTAATGGTAGATTTTTTCAGGCAGGCTAATGGGGGAAGTTTTTTGAAGATTCTCAAATAATATTTGTCTACAGGTTGTATATAGGTAAGTCTGACCCTTGTCCAGGGCATATTGCTGTGATGTGTTCTCATGAAAATATGAGAAAATACTGGAAAATTAAAAAGGATAAATCAATGTAACCTTCCTGACCTCAAGCTCAGGACCTTGAAGGTCATTCCTCACAGTTATTTTTCTGTGGACAGAGAAGTGACCACATTCTCATGGGTGTTTGTAGGTGTGTCCATGGTTTGCTTTTTCTTTCTAGAAGGAATTCTCTCCCAAAGGTTTTTCTGGTATGAGAGCTACTTTGATACTGAGGACGTGTACAATTTATCTTGCAAAAGAGACTGTTTTGCAAGAGTTTTCCCACCGTTCTGGTATGAGGGAGGGTCCTTGCCAGCTCTCTTCAGTCATCTGGGCTTCTGGGGGAATGTTTTCTGAAGGAGGCAATGGAGAGCCATCTGGGCAGAGCACACATGTAATTAGAGCTGCCGGTGTGTGAGAGACAAAAGGACTGCTGATCAGCATTTCACTGGGAGAACTGCAGGTGGCTGAGCGTTTGGGTGGAATGTCACAATGTACCGGGCTAGGGGGATGACTCAAACACTTTAGACCACTTGTGGTTTTCTTTCATGGTTTTGCTGTGACTATTGACTTGTTTTTACTTAACAAGAAAAACAGGTGTTTGGGTGTCTGTGTGAAACAGTATTGCTGCTACTCTTAGCAGTTTACGTGGTCTTGGGATGACTTGGGTTTCATTTGCCTTAAAAAAATAAATAAAAACAAGGAGGACCCAATCGAGTCTTTAGACTCATTGAAAAAGGAACCTTTTGAGAGGTAGGCATTATTTAAAGGAATAAAAACAGAACCCTGACTTTTGGCTTAGGGCCCAATCAATAATGATGATAATGATGATGACAATAATAGTTAACATTTATATAGTGCTTACTGTGTGACAGGTTTGAGTCTCACAAGAACTCTGAAGGTAGCTGCTATTATTATCTCCATTTTACAGATGAGGAAACTGAGGCAAACAGGGGTTAAGTGATTTGTCCAAGGCCACCCAGCTAGTGTCTTAGGCTGGATTTGAACTTGGGATTTCCTGAATCCTGACTACAGGCTTGGTGTTCTATCTACTTCATCTAACATTCATATAGGTCTTCAGGATTACAAGGCAAACACAATCTCATCGGATCCTTGCAACAACCCTCTGAAGCAGATAAGACAGGTGTCCTGCATTATTCAAATGAGGAAAGTAAGGCTAAGTGGATTGTCTTGGCTAACACAGCCATGAAGATTTCATTTTGGAAATCAAACCTGGGTTTTCTGACTCTTAAGTCCAGGATTTTTTCCATGACACCCTCACAACATGCTCTGGTGTTTTTGAAGAGAATGAATGCATACCTTTTCCATCCGGATGATCTGTGAAATTAACACAGAAGTAATATAGGTGTGTAAGTCTGAATCTGTGCCCGCCATATAAATATGGACTAGCAAGAAAAACTGGCTTACTGCCAGTTCTTTAACCTTGAATTTTATCTGTTTGTTTTGGACAGTAGCTATAGCAAGCCATTTAAATACAGAAGTGCTCTTATTATTATTATAGGACATTTAAAAAATCCTCAGATTTCACAACTGTACATTCTGACTTCTTCGTCACTATCCTTGGGCTCTGAAAGGCTGAATCATAAGCTTTGTTACAAGGGCATTTGGAAATAAGAAAATTTGATTCAAAACAAGTCCATTCACTTCTATGGTATGGAAAGGAAGGCAATGGTCCCTCCTTTTGGTGAAACTACAGAGTTACTAAAAAACAGATTATTCTTCGCCCTGCTCAGATTCCATCCAGAATACTGTGTTCAGTTCAGAGAGCCATGGTTTGGGAGGACTAAGCTAAAAGAGGGCCTTGGCTTCATGCTAATGAAGATCATTTGAAGGAACTGAGATGTCCAACCTGGAGAAGGGAACACTTAGGGGGGGACTTGACATCTGTCTTCAGTTAATGAAAGGCCATCAAATAGAAGGGAGATAGACCTATTCTTGCTTAACTACCCCAAAGGGCCATCTGGACTCTTTGTGTTCAACCTGAGACCTGAAGATTCTCATGAACAAGGATGAACAATGATCTTAAAAGTCTCATATCATTTTCCTGAAACGAATCCATTTTCCTACCTTCATTTCATATCCAAATTGTGCGCAGAGGTGGAAAAGTTTGTGGGGACCATATGAAGGGGGATAATTTCTTTCCAATTTTCTTTTTAAAATTTTATTGATACCTTTTGTTTTTACATTTCATTCATTTCCAAATATATCCACCCTCTCCTCTTCTATTCATCTTGTTTTATAACAAAAATTTAAGAAGAAAGGAAAAAAAGCCCTTCAGCCAAAGCAACCAACACATTGGCTATGTGTGACAACATAGGCGATTTTTCCACACACATAGTTTCCCACCTTTGCAATGAAAGGAGGGAGATACATTTTCTTAGCTCATCCCAGGCCCAAGTTTGGTCATTACAATTATATAGTATTTGGTTTCATTTTATTGCTCACAAGGGGCAATTCGTAGAGGTTTACTTGTATTCCCAAACTATTACAGACCAGCCCTACACCCTTACTCTCTTTCTACCCTTCCACTTTTGGAAGTAATAAGATGTTGGTACAAATTTTCAGTCTTTTAGCCTTCTCCTCCTTCTGTTTGCTGCTATGTCATTCATTCTATCTTTATAGATTTGTTCAGTCGTTTTTCAGGTGTGTCTGACTCTGTGACCCCATTTGGGGTTTTCTTGGCAAAGACCCTGGAGTGGTTGGCCATTTCCTTCCTCAGCTCACTTTACAGATGAGGAAACTGAGGCAAACAGGGTTAAATGACTTACCCAGGTTCACACAGCTAAGTAAGTAGCTGAGGCCAAATTTAAATTCATGAAGATGAGTCTTCCTGATTCCAAGCCCAGCTCTCTATCCACTGTGCCACCTAGCTGCCCCATCTTTATAGATGTCAGGCAAATTTTACCTTCTTCTTCATTAAGGCAGAAGCACGTAGCAAGTACATGATTTTTTGCAAAAAGGGAAAAGAGATGGAAAAGAGATCAAAAGAATGGAACACAAGGTGCCTGCCCTCAGAGAACTTACACTTTTCTTTCAAAGATGAAGATGAAATAGGAGGTATGACTTAAAGATCATTTAGGAAACAACATCTTGAGAGTGTGTATTAATACTATGTGAAATGAGCAGGTAGGTGAGTGTACTCGTGCAAGAATCCTTTATTGTGAGGGTGAAATGTGAGCATTAGCAGGCATGGCTGCTGTCTCCCGCCACCCCCACCCCACCCCACCACCTCACCCCCAGTGAACCTCCCTCTTAAGGTCAACATGACTATGCAAGCCATTTTATCGTAAATGCCCAAGGGAGCATAGACTATACTGTGAACCTCTTTTGTCTAGAAAGCCTCACCAGCTGGGGCTAATTATATGTAACATTAGTTATAGTATTCGCCTTTTGGTTATCAGCATGACAAATACAGAGCACTCTTATTTAAAGAGCTAAAAAGTGCTTTGCAGACTTCACCCCAGGACCAGGTGGTGTCACTCTCAATTTTGCACTTAGCAAGGCACGATTTGCCCCCTCTGTCAAAGTCCCGTAGGAGGTATTTGGTATGCCTCTTTAATAATCTGGGATTAACAGGAATTAGAATTTTAAAGTCCATTTGTTGTAAAGTTTTAGCCTTAGCCTTTAGAGACAGTAGCATTACTAGGAATTGGTACTGCTTTGTCACTAGCCCCATTTAATTGTATATAACAAATCCCCTGATTGCAGCACAGTGATGGGTCCATCTGCCTACCTGTAAAAATTCTTATGGCAGCCAGAGGGCTATAGTTGGTTATGGACAGTGGTAGAGCAGACGGTGTTGAAACTGGATTAGAGTAGATATGGGTTCCAATCCTGTTTCTGACTCTTCCTAACTGTGTGAACATCCACAGGTGTGTGAAGTCAGTATGTCATAGGAAAATGATACCTGGAACAGGTATGGGACCGTTTAAATGACATAGTGTATTATAGGCTACTAGGCGGCATAGTGGAGAGTGCTGTACTTAAGTGAGTCAGGAAGACCTGAGTTTCCCTCAGTCACTAGCTGTGTGACTGGGAACAGTTCACGTAACCTTTTTTCAGCCTCAGTTTCACCATCTGTAAAATGGGGCTATTAATAGCCTCTACCTCACAGGATTGTTGTGATGAGCATATAATTTATGTAAAGTGCTTTGCAAATCCTGTGGTGCTGTATAAATGTGCTTTACCTATATAAGCAAGGTGTTCTGCAGACCCTAGAGTGTTATGTTAATGTCAGATATAATTATTATTTTTTTGTGCCTAAATTTGATTTAGGAACATTATGGGCATATTACCTTCACTGGGAAAGGGAACTTAGGTTCTGGAATCTCAGCTTGAGAGCCTAGTTTCACCACGTTCAGCTCACAAGTTTGTGGGTGTGGGATCTACTTTTCCAACACAAGAGCACAGGGTAGCAGATTTTCATCTTGTTTTTAAATTTAAATAGTGGCTGGGTTATTTAGGTTGGATAACTATTATTCCATTTAGCTAAAATGCAACATTTATCTTACAGTATTTTGTACCATTGCTATTTCTAACTGAGACTCTTCCAGTCTAGTATCACAAGATAATTATCTGGACCATGAGTTTGGTTTATATGTACTCTAGATACTCCTCTTCCTTTATAAAATCTCAGAATCAGAACCATAACTCTAGTCCAACCCATACATGAACATTAACCCCCCCTTAACAATAACCAACAAGTAGTCAAATAACCTTTAGGTGAAGAGAAACCCACTACCTCCAGAGGCAGCCCATTTATTCACTCTCCAGTAGCTCTAATTGTCAGGAAAATTTCTCTCACTTACGCCTAAATTCTCTCTGCAAGTTCCCTGCTAAACCAGTCATTCCGTATGGGGCTGAGGAGGACAATCCTATTCTATTTTCCATGAGACAGGTAATCCTTTAGTTATGGACCCTCAGCCCTAAGCATAGGAGTGACTGGTTGTACATTGCAGTGATATTTCCAAACTGGCTTTCAAATTGCACTGTTACCCTATCTCTTTCTTCTTTCCTCTCTATTTTAGAGACAGCTAGGTAGCATTGTAGATAGAATGCTGGTTTTGGAGTCAGGATTGACCTGAGTTCAAAACCTCCCCTAGGTATGTAATCAACGGGAAGTCCCTTAATTTCTTTCAGCCTCAATTTCCTTATCTGTAAAAATGGGGATGATAATAGCAAAAGCTTAAAGAACTCTACAAATGCTAGTCAGTTATTCAATTTGTGAATCAAAAACAAAACCCTAATCATGGCTGATAATCACAAAACTTGACCTGATGTTATTTATGCCTGTATTAAGAAGAGTTCTGAGTTTTGAAGTATGACATAAGCCAAAATAAAGAACTAAGGATTTCAACCTTGAAAGCTTTGGAAAGTGCCCAATAGTTCCTTTTAGACTTTCCTTTCAGGTTTTCAACTTCATCTTTATCATTAGATGTACCTTTCCTCAAGTACCAGCTGTCATCCAAGATGAAAACCCATTTTTGTACAATTTTGTTTTCTTTTGAATTGCTAATATTTTCCTTAACTATAAAATTATAGCTAGTATGTAAAAAACCTTTTTGTTCTGCTTTCTTTATAATTTCATATGCTTTCCAATATTTCTTTTTTTTAATTGGTCATATCTTATGGCATAGTAATAATCCATTATATTCATATGCCATGTTAAACCAAACCTCATTGAGTTAGTATCCTTTTTAAAAAAAAATAAATAGTGCTGCTAGGAATATTTTTATACAAATAGAACTTAAAAAACTCCAAACACCTTGGGGTGTATATGCTGCCACTAGTGGGAGCACTAGGTCAAGTGGTATGCTCATTTTTGGTAATTTTTGCTGTGTAATTCCGTATTGCTTTCCAAACTGATGAACTAATTCACACCTCCACTAGTGTATGAAAAAATGCCTCATTTGTTAAAGCCGTTCCAGCACTGAATTTTGTCTTTTTTTTTTTTAATCTTTGGTGATTTGATAGATGTTAATTGGCAGCCCAGAGTTGTTTTTATTTGTATTTCTCTCCAAATCAAATTTATATATTTTTTTATTTGAGTTATCCGTAATGCATGGAGACTTTCTTTCATTTGTCAGACTGTCGATGCCTTCTCCCACAGGGAAACAATGAAGCTGGGTATAGTTCAACTTTTAATGATTACAAAGGAGGATAGTAACCAGTTACCTGCTTTCCCTCTTCCATCCCCCCTTAATTAGAAATAGAATGGGCCAAGACTTTTGAGAAAAGGACTAACACACCAAACTGACTTCCAAATTTTAGGCATACGCTAAATTTTCAAAGACAACAAGAGGACTTTAAAATTATGAACTAGAAGATTTGAAACAATGTAGTGATCGTATGTGACCATAGAGCCAGAAATAACTAATAAAACCATCTAGTCTGGTCCCTTCATTTAACAGATAAGGAAGGTAAAGCCAAAAGAGCTTAAATTACTTGCCTAAGATCACCCAGGTAGCTATGAGACAGGGAAGGATTAGTGGGATACGAAGAAAGGAAGCAGCTGTAGGGTGAGGGATGTAGCAGTGGGAGACTGAGATGAGAAGGATGCTTGGGAAATGTGGAAGGAATCTTTGGCACTGGGATAAATAAGAATGGTCTCATCCATCAGGATCTGGGTCATCTTAATCATTTGAAAGTACTCACTTTTAGAAAGCTTACTGAAAGGCGCTTGAATAGAAAGGAAGAGGTGTTAATTCTGGTCCACCTCTACCATTTAAGGTTTGATGTTGCATAAATGTGTCAGGTTTATAAACTAACACAAAGGAAGAGAAATACCATCCAGAGGGCCCATGGAAAAAATAATAGGAGAGGAAGCATGCTATTTTGGAATCCTGAACTTGCTATTTACTATGTGAATTTGCTATTTATCTAAGTGAATTTGAATATATTATTTAAATTATTTGGGCCTCAATCTCCTTATCAATAACTCTGTACTTTGTGGAAAGTGGCTTCATAAGGAGATATTTCAGTGTTTTTCTGTTTTGTTTTTGCCTGTTGCATAAAAATAAAAGCATTGCCCAACCCATTATTAACGAATGTTTTATATTTTACTTTCAATTTCTGTGAATTTATTCTCCTCTGGTATTTTGCGAAAGATGGTGTTGCCCTTGGCCACCACGCCCCTTCAGAGGTCAAGGAAACCATGTGCTTGTTGACCCAGGTGCTTACTGAACTTTTTTGGCCTCCTTATCGTGGGGACTGTTTTACATTGGTTACATACTCTAAGGAATGGTTATGATCCACATCAATGTCTTTATTTTTTTCCATTTCTCACAAAATTTCATTTAATTCAAATAAAAAGCAAGGAATTTCTCTTATTTCCCTTTTGGTTGGTAAAGCTGTAGATTTACAGCTACCCTGATTGATCTTGATTTTTGCAATGAACTTGCTAACCAGCAACAAAAGCAAACATGCAAAATAAGAAATAAAATCATACACAAGATCATAAAACTATCAAACTATTTCCAGTTTGCTGAAAGGAAAAAGAACCACATATACATGCAAATATTGTCACAATAATTTTTTGTTTCTCTGTCCCTTTTTCATCTGTATATTTATCAGATTTTACTCATTTTTTCAAAGGTCATAGTTGTAGCCCAGGGTATATATTGAAATTTTGCTTTTTCAAAATTTTTATCACTTTGTATAAGACTTTCCATATTTTAAAAAATTCTTTATAATTGTTTTAAAATAATATTCCATAATATTGAGGAATGGCTAAATAAATTCTAGAATATCAGTCATTGGATATGATGAGCATTTTTTTAAAAAAAACTGTTATAAATAACATTGGCATGAATATTGTTGCACAAATGTCTTTCTTTTCCCTTTGGTGTCCCACTTCTGGTATAGTTCAAGTTGTGAGATCACTGGGTAAAAGTGTATGATTAGATTTGTAATTCTAATTGTATAGTATCATCAGATTGCTTTCCAAAAACTGTTTGGCTTTTAAAAATATTTTTATATAACTTTAGTCATTGGGTATACTGTTCTAGTTCTGCTGATTTTGTTTCAGAACATTAGATAAATGTCTTCTCATGCTTTCTTGAATTCTTCATATTTATCTTTTTTTGTGGTATCATAATATTCTATCATATTAATATCTCATAATTTATTTTAACCATTTTCCAGTCTTTGGACAAATATGGTTTCCATGCTTTTGTTGCTGTTGTTACAAATAAAGTAGCTAAGAAGTTAAAAATATTTTTGTACTCCTAAATTCCTTATTTATTTTTAAAGTTTTAGTCAGCCTTTTGTTTTTACACCATGGTCATTGAACATCCCCACTTGGTAAACTCTCATAATCAAACAACAACAAGAATAGTTAAAATAAAGAGACTGTCTGGAAGCATATGCAACATTCCATGCCCATAGGGACTAACTATGTGTAGAAGGGAGGTCTGTTAATATTTCTTGGCCCAAGACTGCTGTTTGCAATTAATCTGATTTTGACTCCTTTGTACCGTGATTTTAATTTATATTGTTATAGCCATTGTATTATCCTTCTGGATCTACTTCATTCTGGATAAGTTCCTACAAGTATCCCCATGTTTCTCAAAATTCCACAGATTGGTCATTTCTTGTGACAATTCCATTACATTCAGTGTGCCACCATTATTTGTTCAGCCACTCTTTAGTGGATGGGGACCCTCTGAAATTTGTTTTCAGTTTTTTATTTTGGGATATGTGAGGCTTTCATTTCTGCCCTTTAACTTCCTTGGAATATGTGCCCAGCAGTAGAAATGTTAACTCAAAATATAGGAATAGTCTCATAACTTTCCTTCCATAATTTCAGATTGGTTTTTTAAAGGATCTGACCAATTCACAACTTTGCCAGTAGCATATTAGTGTGCTTGTCTTTCTGCAGCCTTTCAACCACTGACTATTTTTGTTTCCTATCTTTTCATGATGTCTTTACAAAAAAAGTTCTCTGTACTCATAATAAGATTATCATGAAAAAGGCTATGATCAATTTTGTTACTCTCATTGCATAATCCCAAAATAACACTCCAAAAAATTGCATTAGTCTCTAATGTGTGTCTATCAACAACGTCATAAAATGTGTTTCCTCGTTGCCTGATGAACATTGAATTTAATCATGTTGGGACCTACTTTTTACTGTTTAGTGGGTATAAGGGAAGTAGCTTAAGGTTATCTTGATATTCCTTTCTTTAGTTATTAGGGGATTTTAACATCTTTTCTATGTGGTCATTAACAATTTGTATTTCCTCTTTCAAAAATTGCTGGTTCATATTCATTAACCCCATCAAAGATTGTATATTATTCTTAGAGCTAAGTATCAGTTCCTTATAAATTCTGAATGTCAGGTGTCCCACTTTGAATTGAATTGAATTTTTGAATTTAAGTCATGCATGTTAAAATGCTTTGTGAACTTTAAAATGTTAGACAAATGTCAGTTAATGGTAATAACACTCTAATATGTTTACTGAAATTCTTTTTCCAGTCATTTTTTTTAAATTTCAGAGAGATTACTGTTTGTTGTACAAAATCTCTATATCTTTATATAATCAGTCCCAAGGATTTTTGCTCAAATGATTTATTCCAATTTTTAAAAGATAAAATTATTTTATAATTGAGATATTCATTTTTCTTCATATTTTAATGTTTTCTCTAAAATGTTTAGATAAGAGCTTTACTGTAGGTTTTGATATAAGGAGTGATTATAAGCCCATTTAAAAACAAAAAAACAACTATTTGGCCAAGTTTTCTTAAGAATTTTTATTGAATTTTATGCCCATTATTTTTTTTGTCAAGGGTTTGTCCAGCATTCGCCTCATATCAAATTAAACTTTGCAAACTTCAAAGTGCTATTTAATGCTAGCTATCAAAAAATTATATTCACTAGCTGTGTTTCAGGGCTTTTCCTTCTGTTGAACTGACCTCTTAATTTTTTGCTTGATACCAGGGAATTTTAAAACTATTGCTTTATGATACCGTTTTGGAAATCTGGTAGGGTGAATCTCCTTTCCCCCATCCCTCTCTAATTGTTCTTAATATTGTTGCCCATCTGTTTTTCCATATGACTTTTCTTATGACTTTAATTATACAAAGAAGCCTATTTTAATTTTTGTTTCACATCAGATCTACAAATTAATGTGGAAAGTATGGACAATTTTGCTGTATTTGCCTGACCTAACTATAAACAAGGGCTATTTTCCATTTGTTCAATTTTTTTCCCCTTGATTTCTGTCAAAATTGTTTTAAAATTGTCTTTTTTATATAGGTCTCTTGTAAGATATCTTGAAATATTAATGCCCAAATCCTTGACATGTTTTGTCGTTATTATGAATGGTATTTCTCTTTCTACCAGTTTCTCTCAATTTCCACTGGTGATAGAGAAAAGCTGATAACTTTGGGGGTTATTTTCTACTCCTCCTGCTTTTATAACCTCATAGAATATAAATTGTAATTATTTTTAGTTACATGCCTAGAGTTTTCTGGATAAAAACATACCATCTCTTAATAGCTACATTATAACTTTCTCATTAGCAATGCTAATTCTTTTCATTTCTTTTGTTCATATTGCTATTGCTAGCATTTTGAAGACTGTTAAATGGCAGTGATGAGATTGGAGAGCCTTGCTTTATACTCATTTTTTAATAGCAGTACCTCTACTGTTTTGTGTATCTGGCATATGGTTTCAAATATAAATGTGTTCAAGTTAGGGAAAGATCCACCTAGTCCTATTGTATTTTCAGTGTGTGTGTGTGTGTGTGTGTGTGTGTGTGTGTGTGTGTGTGTTTGTGTGTGTGCATGCACGTGCTTTCTAAAAGAGAAATTGAGTGTTATAATGGAAGGTTTCATATGTATGTATGTTTGTGTGATGTAATTGTGCATTTTTTTCCTTCATTGGATCATTTTCTTAGTATTAAACCGTGTTTGAATTCCAGTTATAAAATATATTTGGTCATGGTACTGTTATCTGTTATTTGTGAATAATTTATTTAATATCTTTGGATTGCTGTTCCTTAGGAATAATGGTTTAGCATTTTCTTTTCTTATCTTTGTCTGATTTGGGGGTCAAAACAACATTTGTCCCATAGAAAGAATGGGGTTACCATCTGTCTCTCTATATTAAGAAGCATTCTGAATTGTAGAGGAATTATTTATTCTTCAAAAGCTGGGGAGAATTCACTTTTTATTCTGATCGTACAGCCTTTTTTCAAGGCAGTTTTTCAACATCCTGTTTGATTTTCCCTCCTGAGGTTTTTCAATGTAGGCAATCCCCTTCTGGTTTTACTAATTTTGGTATTTTTATTTTCATCGATTTCTTTGAAATTCTCTAATTTATTTGCACATAGCTATGTGCAGCCATCTTTGATGATTTTCTTGATTTCTTTTGCCCTTGTGATTTCCTGTTTTGAATTTTGTTACTTTGGACTGGCTATCCTCTGATTAAATTTGTTAATTGTTTATCAATTTTTTTGGTCTTTAAAAAAACCCTCACTGACTTTGGTTTTGTTAATTTTCTTAATCTCCAATTACATTAATCTCTTCTCAGCTATTATCTGGGTTGTTTCTTTCTGTTGTCTAACAGGGTATTGCTGTTTCTTTTCCAAGATTTTAAAGTGCAGACCAAGCCTCCTGAGTTCCTTTCTCTTTTTCAGTGATATAGGCATCCAATGCTATAAATTTGTATCTGAACATTTCTTTGGCTGGATCCAATAGATTTTTTATATGTGATATCTGTGTTATTCATTTTCTCAGGAAGGAATGCAATTTTATTACTACTGTCATTAACCCAGCCTTAACCAGAACACATCATGCAAAGCTTACTCATATCTTGTACTACTAATTCCGAAAGTTTCTTTCACTCTGAACTTCCCCTCTATTAAAGATAATAACTTTGGGATTAATCTTCCCTCTTTCCCTTCTAGCCTTTTCCCCCACCTCCTTTTTTGTGCTGCTAAAATGTCCTTCAGAAACATTTAGTGGTCTAGGCAATAGGCATAAAATTCTTGTATTTAGTTAACAACTATTCTAGCTTTGGTTCAAGAAGTATGAATTATTTTAGATAATTATCTTATTTAGCTTTAAAGTCTTGGTGGTTGTTTGAAATGAATTTTTCTTTTGTTGACTTTTTAAAGTTCAAATGCTTCACAAATGTCCTTTTCTTGCCTTTGAACCCAGTTTTTCTGCATAGTTAATTTTGGATTTTTGACCTATGTGTCTTAATTTTTTATGTGCCATATTCCAGTTTCTTCTATTACTGGTCTTCCTTGAGAAGTCCACTTTGATTGTGGTTGGTGTCCTTTGGTATTTAATTTTTGTCAGTTTAGGATTTTTTTTTCTTGTAGTGTTGGAGTTTATGTGTTTGGGATAGTTTTGTTCCATGGTGGGGTCCTATAAATTCTTTCTATATGTATAGAGTCACTTGTTTTCAGTAAAACTTTGCATTTCTTGAATCATTTCCTGGAATATAGTGTTCAAATTCTTTGGTCTTCATAAATTTTCCAAAACATCAGTATAATCCTGAAGTTCCTGTGACTTGTCCTATTATCCAGATCTGAATTATTTTTCCCAGCTTGTTTCCTCCCTTCATTTAAATTGTTTCTAATTGGGAGTGTATTTAGTGTAGCATAAGGGGAAAAATCCAGAATTTTGAGTAAGAGGACCTGTATTCAAATCCTTGTCCTGTTACTCATTAGCTGTGTGATCTTGGGCAACATTTATTTGTTTGGAAAGCATTTATTAAGTGCCTTTTTGTTCTAGGCATTGGAGATATGGAGGCAAAAGTGAACCAGATCTTGCCCTCAAAAAGCTTACATTATTATGGAAAAAACATATACACATATATAAAAGTAGAAAATATATACAAAGTTTTTATATCTATGTGTATATTTGTGTGTGTGTATATGTATGTATGTGTGTATGTATGTATGTATATATGGATGTTTCCCTTCCCCCCTTCCTTCCTTCCCTATTAGAAAGCAGAAAAAAATCTTTTGAAATAGCTGGCACTTGAGCTGAATTTTGATAGAACCTAGGGATTCCAAGAGGCAGAGGTGAGTAGGGGGAGCATTCCAGAGACGGGGGGACAGACAGCCTGTGCAAATACAATGAGACAGAAAATAGAATATTGTGTTTGAAAAATAGCAAGGAAGCTGCCACCTAGGCTGAAACAGAGAGTCCATGATGGAGAGGAAAGTGATAACAGCTTGGAAATGTATTTTTTATATTCTCTCTACCTATTAGGAGAAGACCTTGATCCTCTCAGTTGCTAGTAACCCCTCCAAACATTTACTTTGTATGTACTTTGAATATATTTTTACCTTTACCTATATGTGTACATTTTGCTCATCTCAATTAAATGTAAATTCCTCGAGGGGAGGAACTGTTTCATTTTTGCCTCTCTATCCTCAGGGCCGGGAGACGAGAAGAGGCTTTAAATGCCAAACAAAGGAGTTTGTATTGTATCTTAGTGTCAGTAGGGAGCTCCCAGAGTTTTCTGGAAGCTAGGTAGTACAGGAGATGAGTGCAAGGCTAGGGGTCAAGAAGACCTGAGTTCAAATCTAGCCCCAGACACTTAGCTTTGCCAAGAAAATCCCAAATGGAGTGATGAAGAGTTGGACACAACTGAAAAATAACAACAAAAAATATTCCAGGCATCGTGCTAAGAACTTTACAAATATTATCTTATTTGATCCTCACAGCAACCCTGTGATGTAGGTGCTATTATCAGCTTCATTCTACAGTTAAGAAAAGTGAAGCAGAGGTTAAGTGACTTGCCCAGGGTCCCACAGCTAATTAGTGTCTGAGGCCACATTTGAACTCAGGTCTCCCTGACTCCAGGCCTAGAGCTTTATCCACTTGGCCAGATGCTCTTAGTCATAAGTATCAGAGGCAGGGTTTGAATCTAGGTTCTCTCAGACTTTCCAATCAATGCCATTCTAAAATTAATCATGGTTAAAATAAAAGTCAATAACCTCTTTGATTTGTTCATGCAAGTTTTCTTTCCGGTGTTAATTCTTGCTTCACTCCTTAAGGACATTTATGTGTCATTTAATCTTTGGAGGACATCTTTCACATTTCTCTGACCTCATTACTTCTGAGAGATTAGCTGTTTCATTGGTCTATAGCATTTAAAAGAAATGTATCTGGGCAACATTCATTTTGATCATTTTTCTTTATTTGGCATATTTAAAATCCCTTGAATTTTAGTTTCTTCTCTTTGATGTTTTCAGCATGGTCTTAGCAGTGCTTGCAAAGACCTTGGTTCCTGCTCCTTCCTCTACCTTGACCAGAAAGGTGCTTTTTGAGTTTTCAAAGATGTGAGATGACCAGCAAGTCTGAGCCATTACTGTATTCTTGGCACTGGGCAACATTCTGGGGGACATCCAAAAGAGGTGAAGTCATAGCCCTGCCCTGCCCATTCTAACAGTGTAGTTGAAGAGACAAGATGGACATATTGAAACAACTAGAAAGCCATGTATGTTGTTAGGTAGTGCAGCGTATAGACTTGAATTTCTTTGGAAATTTGGAGAAGACAGAAATGTTTGTTTGAGTAACTAGGTGACATGGAGCTACAGGCTAAGGCATTCTTATTTAGGTTGGCAGACAAAAGGGAGAGCATCTAGGTGAGGAGGAACAGCGTGAAGAAAAACAGTATAAATCCAATTAGAGACAAGAATGCGCACAGCACACTTGGATGATGGGTAGATAACAAGAGGGCAGCTGAGTGTCTTCCAAGCACTGGGCTTGGAGTCAGGAAGACTCATCTTCATGACTTCAAATCCTGCCTCAGATACTTACCAGCTGTGTGACCCTGGGCAAGTCACTTAACCCTGTTTGCCTCAGTTGCCTCATCTGTCAAATGAGCTGGAGAAGGAAATGGCAAAACACCCCAGGATCTCTGCTGAGAAAACCCCAAATAGGGTCACAAAGACTTGGACACAACTGAAAAATGACTCAACTGAAATTGAGACAATAAGGAGATTAGAATACCTATGAGTTGGGACTATTAGGCAATATTACTATATTTATTCCTAATACCAGAGAAAAAGTGAAAAGGTTCTTAGCCTGAATGATAACACTGTTATGTTACACTACTTTAAGTAAAGCCTTTAAGGCTTTATCTATATGGCCGTTCTATGAAATCTAGAGGTGTTTTTTTTTTTTAATAATGAAAGCAATAAGACAATGAAAGCAAATTAAAGACAGTAAGTTTAAAACTTCCCTCCCCCCAACCTCTAATTCCTTTTGATCTTAAAACATGATTTTGGTAGAGTAGCACCCCTACTTCGGGGCAACTTTCCCCAATGCCCACTCACATTTGTGGGCCAAGTCCTCAGAAGGGAGATGCATACTTTCCCCTCACTGTTTTAGGGGTTTGGAGTATTTAGTACTATCATTTAAGAACTTCCACAGATGTGACCCCCATTGAGTTAATTAGTCTTGAATAAATGAATATTTATTAATTGCTAACCAGGTGCCAAACATTGTGGATTGGAAGAGGGGAAGCTCCCCCTGATGGTGGAAGTTCTTCCTGTTACCTGGCCTTTTTGGAAGGGGTTTTGGAATGACCCAGCCCAAGGAAAGAGGATAGACTAGGGTGCCCCAGTGATGGCTGTTCTTCTTGCCATCCAGCTGGGCAGTATGGCAATGACAGTTAATACAGAAGTTTCCACTTAAACTAAGTGTGCACTCGCCCATTGCATGCACAAGGTCACTGGGCAAAGTGGACTCAAACTTAAAGAGTGCATGTGGCTAAGGGTAAACCCCAGGTTCCAAGTTAGTGGAAGTTGTTTTCTCCCTTTGTGGAGTACTGAGCTGGACTCTTGCTGGACTTTCCTGGGTTGGTACCCTCAGAGAATCCTGAATCCATAGAATCCTTCTTTTCCTCCATGTGTCTAGTTTTGACTTGGTTGCTCCTAAGTTCCCTATGCAAACACCATCATCAGCCATTGTGCTTTAGGGACATTACTACTGCCTCTGGCATGAGCTCAGATATTTAGACTTTGTGTTTAAATTTTTTTATTAATTCATTATGATTTATCAGTTCACAAGGTCTTGTTGGAGATGGAGAGAGAACAGTTCTCTCCCTTCTCCACTCCTTGAAGGTAATTCCCTCTTGGGAGTCTTTCATTGCTAGATCTGACCACCAGTTCACTTACTTGCTGCTGGAATATTTGATTCCAAATAGGCATGCTGAATTATACATAGGCCTAGGCATGTGACTGATTCTTATATATTTCCTATGCCATCTGCTTTTATTCAATGAAGGCAAAGACCTCTTGATCCTTTCATTTTTCTTTTATGCATTTCTTTTTTTTTCAAGTTTAATATATTTTATTTTTTCCCCAATTACATGTTAAAATAATTTTTAACATTTGTTTTTTTTTAAAAGTTTTGAGTTCCAAAATCTATCCCTCCCTTTACCCTGTCCCTAAGACAGTAAGCAATCAGATTCTTGATCTCTCGAATTGATTAAGGCTTTATTCATACATAGTTTACTTAAATTAAGTTGAGATGTTTTGCTTTTCTGTGATTACCTTAATTGTGAGGGGGGAGTGTGGAAAACCTCATTAAAGTAGACAAAAGCTGACCTTTTATTTCATTTCTCCTAATTATCAAGCTTCTGGGCCAAGTTTGACTCCTGCAATCCCCTCAATCTGTATCCCTGCCATGATTTTTAAAAGTCAGATTCTCCCATCTTTTCTCTTTAACCTACAAACTGGGAAACCTGCCTTTAGAAAAAGCCTGGAGTTTAGAACCAATATCCAGCTGGTCTGTATGAGGCCTATAACTCACTTCACAGGCTCTTGACAGAATGCACTCAGGCCAGTTATCTCCTGTCCCAAAGGGAGTCATTCATTAGCTTTCATGAGAAATGCCTGAGTGAGGAGAACCCAGGGTGTTAAACAAACCCAAACCGTTGGTAGTGGGAGGTATTCAGCCTGGGGCTGCCTCAGCACTATCCCCTTAGCACACTTCTTCCCCGGGGTGCATTTAAGATGAAATGAGCATTAAGAGACCTCAAGGTCAGGTGGGAGAGAGTCAGAAAAGAGAGAAGGGAAACAGCCAATTTGGGAAATCCAGAAGCAGAAAGAAGGTGCAGCTTCACCTTCCAAATGACACAAAACAAAATGTTGCTGCTGACCTGTGATACAGCCTCTGCACGTTGCTCTCTCGCTTTGAGACCGTGATGATCCTTCAGCAATTGGTAGGCTTCCTCCAGAGACCGATGTTTGAGAAATCTCACTGTCAGAGAACTTGAATAAATGAAAAAGCTACTGCAAAGTATGTCGGTACCAAATAGAAACCACTTTTTTTGGGGGGGGAATACATAGAAAATACATTTTGCAGATGTTCCTTTTTCAATATTCCCTACACTTTCATTAAATTTGCAAATACTCCCAGATGGAACTGATTTTATGCCAGAGATCATAGGATCATAGATTTACAGCTGGAAGGGACTTGAGAAGGACATCTAGTCCAAATCTCTCATTTCACAGATGAGGAAATTGTGACTCCAAGAGATTAAGTGCCCAGAATCACATAACTAGGTGTCAGAGACAGAATTTGAACCCAGTTCTAACGGATTCCAAATCTCATGGCCACATTCATTGCATGCCCATCCATATTGGATCCTATTCTTTTACCCACCCCCACACACTGGGAAGGTAAGCCTGTTTCTGGGTCTAAATCAATTGGATAAAATAGAAGGAAGTCAGGAGTTTATTGGATAATTTCTTCACTTCAGATGGTATCTTTCATCCTATATCTATTATTTTCCTTATAAAACTAATTAGAGATTAGAGAAATATATGTTAGGGATTATAGCAGTAACTCATCTTTCTCATTTTAAACATTTTATTTTTTTAAATTTTGAACTTAAAACATCAAAAAAGAGAATATTTATATACAAAAAATAAAATAGGAAAATGACTATATGTGAAAACATGAATCTCTTATGTACCTGTTGCTTAAAAAAAGTCTATTATAAATTCAGCATATTGCTTTCAAAGCTGTCCTGCTTGTCTGTGTTTCCTTTTAAACTTTACTCTGTTTTTCTTCTGTGCATTAAAAAATGTGTCAAATATGTCTTTTCATTCCTTTCTTCTTTCTTTTTGAGGGAATGAAGCGACTCTATTACTATTTAGAGTTCAGGTGAATTTTGTGTAATTTTGTAACTTTGTGTCTTGAGCATAGCGCTGATAATTAGATCCATGGGAGCTGATGAGATTGCCAAGAGAGAAGGTAGATATAGAGAAGAAAACCTTTACGGAACTTGAGGGACATCTGCACTTACTGGGCAGGAGATAGAATAGATTCACAGCTATGCTGGAACCGACAGGAACTGGCCAGTGAAAATGGATTGTTAATCCATTTAGGGTGAGCATTCACACCTTGAAATTACACTGGAAATTAGGAAATGATAGAAATCAGGGTTTGAATTACTGTTTTGTTGATTTCTAGACTTAAGAAAGAAATGGAGAAGATTCTAATAATGCAGATTAAATTTAAAAGTGTGCTGTATGTATATATTCTGGAAAGCTGGTTGATAACCATTAGTTAGCATACCTTTGGATATACTGAAAAAATGTATTTAAGTTGAACTTTGGTAAGTAGAATAATTTAAAATATGTTAGAGCTTATCACTTAAAAATCCTATAGTCAATACTTTTGTATAGTGAATCATCACCTTTTAATTTATTAGTTTTATAAATCTGAATTTTTGTTTATTAATATTGCTTAAAGTGGCATATATACCTGGACTATATTAAAAATTTAAAAACCTGAATCTAATATATGTGAAGGCAGATTCTTACCATCCGCTTGCCTCATTATGAGAAGAATGAGAAGAGTTTCTAAAACTTTTAGTTCAGTACTATCTGAAACTTGTCCAGAAGGGCCTCATCACTGCATTTAAGTACCATAACTAAAAGTAAGCATAAAGTTTATCCTCCTAGGGATTTAGCTAATCACCATAGCCACACCTGCCAAATCCTTAGCAAAACACTGAACAATATTTCCAATCTGGACTTCTCATTGACTTATGGAAAACTAATCCCCTAAAAGAATTCAGTTATTTCTAGTAAATTTGAAACAGGTCACAAATGTCCAAGTTCCTATAAATTAGTGTGAAATTGATAATTAAATTGAAAGACTTCTCCAAATACTTGAGTCTTCATTCATCTTCTTCTCTCTACCTTTTCAAGGGTTCCATTATTCTGCCTAAAAATACTCAGGTTTCCTTCATCATTTAAAACACTTTCACTGGATCCTGGTGATGTTTCCTCCCCCCACCCTCCCACCCCCAGTTATAATCCTAATCCTTGTCGGCTTCCACAATAGCCAATCAGTTGCAAAATCCTGGTCATTTTATTTTACTAATCTCTTAAACCTGTTTTCTCCCTTTTCCCACTAATTGCCTTTTCTCCTTGTTTCCAGACACCTCTGTCCTAGACACTTCCGTCTCAGAATACTCATTCACGTGCTGTCAAGAAAGAATAAACAAAAACAAATCAGATGTACCATAGGCCAGCAGGGAGAAGCAACCCAGTTCCCCTCTCCCCAGCAGCCCAAAACATCGTTATCTCCCTCCAAAGTAATGCTCACTCACTTTCCATTCTTCCCATCCAATTATTGCTCTTTCTTCACTGACATGGCATCTCCCCAAGAAGCGTTACCTGAGCCCCTCAGCCAGAAATAATCAATGCTTCCCGTCTCATAGCATTTTCCTTCTCTTTTTACACTTCCACATGCTACCTCATTATAGTTATTTCTGGATGTCTTTTATTTCTAATCCCAGACCATAAGCTCCTTAAGACCAGACAGTCTCTTAGCTTTCTTTGTGTTTCAAACAGTGTTTAGCACCTTTAGTGGGTAATACTTAAGGACTGAGGTAGATGAAATGTCGAGTACTGGGAAGAGCAAGTAGTTCAGTTTGGCCAAACCATAGAGTAAGTGAGGGGCAGAGGTAGATTGGGGCTAGAGTGTTGAGGGCCTTAAATGCCAAAGACAGAAGAAGCTTGTCTTTTATTCTAGGCGATAGGGAGCCATGGAAGCTTTTGGAGCAAGAGAGTTACATAATCAGACCTATGCTTTAGGAATATGGATTTTGTAGCTGTACGAAGAATGGTTGGGTAAGGGTCAAGTAATACTTTAAAGAAAGGCAAAGTTGAGAGTTGATCAGTTACCTTTGGAAACTGATGCTGTATAAATATGCAATCTGACCAAAGAAGTGGGTGCATGCTCTTGTTTCTACTGTCTTAGTCTTATTTACATCTGTAATCACCTCAGTTCTCCTTGTCCTTCTGTTGCTCTGCTGGGGAAAGCTAGGTGTCATAGTCCATAGATCACCAGGCCTGTAGTCAGGAAGATTCATCTTCCTGAGTTGAGATGCAGTTTCAGAACCTTACTAGCTGTGTGACCCTGGGCAAGTCACTTAACCCTGTTTGCCTTAGTTTCCTCATCTGTAAAATGAGCTGGAGAAGGAAATGGCAAGCCATTCCAATATCTTTGCCAAGAAAACAGGATCTCAAAGAGTCAGACATGACTGAACAAGAACATAAGGTCTCAGTGATGCAAATGTAAAATTGAATTTCCTTTCCCCTCTGGCCCTCTCCCTGAGGGATGAGCTTTTAATTCACATATTCTTATTGCTAACTACAAGAAATGTTCTTTAGTCATCTATTTATTTATTTATTTATTTATTTATTTATTTTGCGTTGGCTGCTGTAACGGTAAGGTAATTGTCTGTCGTCACTGCAAAAGCAGGCTTTATAATTTTACTGTTATGTTTCCTCCTTGAAATTATGTCCCTGGTGGGTTGTTTATTCTGTGTGCTTTTGTAAAAAGAAAAAAAAAAGTTTTCCTTTCCAGTTTTGTTGCCAATCACTTTAGACTTGCTATTTAAGACAAATTCTAAATCTACCTTAATATCACTGAGTTTTGATTGATTGAGATCAGCTGTTGGCTATTACCCTGTGGATGGAGAAATGAATGATTTCCTTGGCTATGTGAATAGAACTTTTTAGAAAGTTTATGGAGAGGAGAGAGAGCAAAAGCAATTTTCCCGAAAATGATCATTTATTGCAATTGTGGATCTATTTGTATTCTATACCCTAGGGTTAATTACTACTAATGACTTAGCCATTTTATACAAATAACTCAGAAGAATTTATTCTTAACTACACTTACAGGAGTATTTGTGAGCAATTCTCCATTTGTCAAGTTACTAATGTACACCAAATCTCATATGCATGTGCATGGTAGTACAAAAATCTGATATGTTAAGGTGAAATGTGGTTATAATGCCTCCACTCATAATTCAGCACATTTTTTCTGCATCGTAAGCCAAAAAACTTCTAGCTTTCCACGGATGAAAAATCCACATTGCCTCCTACACAACTTTGAAGGCAGAATTTTACTGCTCTCATGAAGGACTGAAATTTATAACCCCAAATGCATTAAAAGTCTACATTCCCTTGCTAACCTAGAAAACCCTCTTGGTGATTAAAAACAAAGGACCCCTGTTTGTCCCAGGTCAGTGAATGACGGTGAAAAGGAACTGATGCGTTGGTAGGATGAGCCCCAAAGCAATATTTCCATCATCAGTTCCTACTATGTGCCACAGGGTGAAGGCACTCTCTTGCAATGAAACAAGTCCATGAGCAAGTCTCTTGTTTCTCCAATAATGAATAGCTTTAATGTTTTCGTTAAATGGTGGAAACTAATCAGGACATAAATCAGCATGCTGAAAATGCTAGAGTATAAGTATGCCCTTGAAGAAAGATGGTGATTTTTCTCACCCTCCCTCCCACACGTATTTTCAATAAGTTTTGCACTCAACAACACTAAGTTAGACATCCATGTCCTGGGTCAAATGGATTGAGAATGCCTTCTCCACTTAAAAAAATACAGGTGGCATGTTGGTGATTGGGCAACACATGTAGTTTTCTATGAATGTAGCAGGAAGGGAGGATGAAAGGAAAACGGTAAGACTAGAATTTAGGATTTCATTTTGTTTTTATATCACCAACTCTTTGCATAGGCTTGCCTACAGTAGGTATTTAATTAAAACTTGTTGGATGGAATTTAGAATTGTTAGTATAGGCACCAGTTAGAAGCCTAGAGGCCCACTGCGAGTCTATTTGAGCCTCAAGATTGCATGAAACCAAGGAATTGCTTCGTTGAGAAATTAAGTTGAGCAGGGAAGAAACTCTGATGTTCATCCCTCCTAAAAGATGAGGGAAGGGGACAAATCTATTACCCAGGTATTTACTTAACACGCCTTTAAACATTAGTATTTGTCCAAAATGTTTTTGTTGGTACTCTAATAAAATCTGAAAAAAAACCAATGGAATTGAGATTTTTGAAATTTAAAAAAAAAAGGTATCATAAGACCAGAAGAAGATAAGTAAAACATGTTATTTTATGGCTCACAAGGGCTGGGTATACAATAGGGAAAGGGAATGGATCTGCTATTTCACTGATATAGAAATTCCAGCCAGAGGAAACTCCTTACACTTATGCAGAATGGTATCTTCTCTGCAAGACTTCTAAGTCTTTAGGTCTTAGAATCTTGGAATATTCCCTGGAGGATAGGCAAGGTTAAGTGACTTGTTCAGGGTCACACAGTTAGTTTGTGTTAGAGACAGAACTTGAATGCAGGTTCTACTGGCTTCAAGACCAACTCTCTACTATACCACAATATATCTCAGGTATATAATGCTGGATAAAATACTAATGGAAAATTCATATGTACAACCTAAAACACATTGTCACATCAGTCAATCCAAACCGATTACTTATTTCTTTTCATACCCACCACTGACAGGAATTGGTTGGGTTAGGAAGGGAAGATACAGAAAAGACATTTTACAAGATCAGAGTGTGGAGTGTGCGCATGTAGCTTGTTTAAAAATGCTTTCCCCCCCTGGGTTCAGCTGGGTTTAGTCTTTATGGCTAAAACCCATACAAAGCTTAGAATGTACTAACCAATAGGTAACCTTTGACAAGTTTGCCAGTATGATTTTTGGCTGAAAATAATGGCTGTTTTTCCATATAAGTGGAATTTTTATTTAAAAAGGCTATACTTGAGTGGTCCTTCTCAAAAACACATCATGCAGTGTCTCGTGACTGTTAAGAAAGTGCAGACATCATCTTGTCCTAATAAGAAAGTGGTAGAAACTGGTTAAGTACTGACGATGTTATTGTAGGACTGGGCCAACAAATGGAAAAACTCATGGCTTCTACTCTGAGTGAAGACATTTGAATTGGCCTCTGAATTGGGAGACATGTGCAGAGTTAGATCCCAGGCAGGGATTGTGCCTATCATGTTCCCTGTATCATTTGTAGTGACAGAAGGATGATGTGAAAGCACTGGTTGCAGCATTTGCTTACAAACACTTCTGGCATAAACCCATGCAATTGAAATTACCACCCTTGTTTTGCTTTGAAGATAATTTTGACAACATTTCAGTATTCTTTGGTTGATTTCTGGTGGGGCCCTGCCTGTTTCCCCCATCTCAGTGTTTTCCTATTGGCCATTAGTTGCTTAGAAGTCTCCCCCTCCAAGCCCTCCATCCTTTGATTGGTAGCTTAGGCTGCCATACTCATCTTCCTCTTCTTTCCTTTCAATTTAGATGCCCTGTGATTCATCCTCTGCCTCTTCAAACTCTGTGTCTTCCAAGGAGTCAACCAGCAAATCCAATTGAAACTAGTCTGGCTTAATATAAGAAAGTGCTAGAAGTTTTTCCTTTTCCCAGATAACATTTGTATTTGTATCAGTAATTGTGTTCTGAAAACATCTCTGCTTTAATGTCCAATGTAACAGCTCACTTGGTGGGATTCTTCGACTAGGTTTTGATTCCATTTAAGGCAGTTTCATACTCCATCTCTAAGTAAATTTCCAGGGTATCCAGATCCCTATTACACGTCATAAATAAACTATTTTGTGGCTCCCTTTTAATCCAGTCAACAACAGTTTATGTGGTGTTGTTGTTGTTGTTGTTCAGTCTTTGTTCGACTCTTCTTGACTCCATTTTTGGGTTTTCTTGGCAAAGATACTGGAGTGGTTTGCTATTTCCTTCTTCAGATCATTTTACAGATGAGGAAACTGAGGCAGAGTTCTGTGACTTGCCCAAGGTCACATAGCTAGTATGTGAGGCCAAATTTAAGCTCAGGTCCTCCTGCCTCCACTGCCCGCTGTACCACCTAGCCACCCAAGTCAATTTATAGAATAAGGCTCATAGGTTTAGAGCCGGAGAAAACCTTGGAGGCTATTCATTCTGAGGCAGCATGGCTCAGGTGTAGTGGCTGCTGGTTTGGGAGTCAGAAAAGCAGCTTTCAGATCCCACCTCTGCTGTGTGCTGTGTGTAGGGTCTTAGTTAAGCCACTTGACCTTCTCAAGCCTCAGTGTTCTTGTCTATAAAATGAGAGAGTTGGACCACATTACCTATAAAGTGTTTTCCATTTCTAACTCTCTGTACCCGTGATCCCCCATTTTATAGATGGAAGAAATTGAGGCAGAAGGAGGCTGAATGACTTGCCCAAAGCCACATGTACCTGTTAAATCTAGGACTTGAATCCCATTCCTCTGACTTCAGATCCAATGCTCTTTCCACTCCATCAGTGCTTACTTAGGTTATGGAAAGGCTGCCTATGCCTAGCGCTGTTGTCTCTTGCACAGAGTTGGAAGAGACCTTGAGTTAATATAGGCCAACCTTGCCATTTGATAAGTCAGTAAACTGATGCTGGATGATTTACTCAAGGTCTCACAGATAGTAAGTGACAGAGCTAAGAATTGAACCTTGGTTCTTTTATATGTCGGTTGGACTGAATTCTTTGATGTTGATTCTGTGACTCCAAGTCCATCACTCTTTCCATTCTCCTCCAGATCTCTCTTTCTCTCCCTCCCCCTTAATCTCTCTCTCTCCCTCTCTCCCCTCTCCTTTCCCCTCCCTCTCCCAAAGTGGATGAGGCTTGTCCTTGGAGGATGTGGACTTTGTTGCTTTGCAGCACAGGTGAAAAAGTGATTGTTTAATGAAATACATTTCCTACCTAGGTATCTTATATCTTAGAAAGATTTGTTTCCTTTCTATGGGCTCCGCTTAGTAGCAATAAAAACGAATTAGCAGGTTGTTAACTGATTTTTCTCAGGTTGTGATCAAATTAAAGTGAAAACACTCCTGGGTGCTTGGTGCAGTGGAGAGGACGGGCTGGGTATAGAATGTTTAACTGTGAGAATGGGGAAGCTGATGCTACAATTTTTGCAATAGCCAGCATTTATGGAAGATTAAGCCACCATAATTTGTGGTTCCACTGTTTTTGTGTTTGTCCTTCATTCTGGAAGAGAACCATGACATCAGGGAGATGATGACATGATTTGCGATTAACTTTAATTTGAGTAAGGGAGGGCTGTGAGAGGTCACCAGCCTCACTTTCTCCTCCAGAGCCATCTGGGTCCAGTGGCCAGATATAGATCAGTATGACTGGAGGTGGCCCAGGGGGGTCCACTATAAATTTAGAGGAATCCTATATATCCCTCCAAAGCTAGTCAATTTGTCTTCCCTATACCATAGTGGTATTAACATTTTTAAAAACCCCAAAATTTCATATTGCTCTTGAGATCCTGTGTTATACTGTTGTCGATCTTACCTGTCAATATTATGGAATAATCCAGCGGGAAAACTGGCAGCCCACTAAACTTAATCAATGTTTGCAGTATTACATATTTTTTTGGTGGGAGTTATTTGCAGATATTGCAAGCAATATAGGTTATAGTTAAGACTTTTTGCCCTCTTCTCCCCACCTATCTTCCTCATGGGTCACAAAGCCTTCCTTCCCTTCCATAGTGTCGTGAGGTGGCACAGTGACTAGAGAACTGAGGCTGGAGTCAGAAAGATCTGAATTCAAATCCAGTATCAGATACTTACCAGCTGTGTGAACCTGAGCCAGTCACTTAACCTCTCTCTGTCTCAGTTTCCTCAGCTGTAAACTAGGGCTAATAATAGCACCTGCTTCCCAGGGTTGTTAGGAGGATTAAGTGAGGTAATATTTGTAAAGTGCTTAGCACAGCACCTGGCACACACTAGGCACTTACATTCCCTTCCCCCTTCCCTTCCTTAGTTATCCACCTTGGAATGTTATGGAAGCATGACAGTGACATTAAAGGTATCTTAAATACCCCAAACCCAAGATCTTTTCTGAAACTGTATATTTGTTCCATGAAGTGGAAAAGAAGAACAGTAAGCCTTGCACAAGCATGTGAGTGATTCCCCGGGGGATCTCAGTACAACAAAAATCATCCCCCCCTCAAAAAATCTTAGTTTTCAAACCAGTCAAATAACATGTTGGACTGAAAATGATGTCCTACTGACTGATTCGAAGTTAAATTTTAGAGCTCATTAAAATGTAAGAAAGCAGAAGATATAAAATTTTATTTCAGAATGAAAATATTTTTATGTTTTAGTTCCTATTAAACTTGTCTGGTATGCATTATGGTAAGAAGGGAAAAAAAACCCTTGCTTTTGCTGATTCTTTTCAGGTGTTCCATCTAAACAACCTTGTGTCCAGATGGGGTAGGTGTTCCCACAGAGCAAAATCATTCCCTTAGCTCCTGGATCCCTTTGCTGACCTCCTTTAATATACAGTTTTCCATTAATTCTAGTAGATTTTTGGCTTGTTCTGTCTTGACTATAATTACATTCATGCCGAATAAGTCACATCCATGTCATGCTTCACCCGAAACACCTATACAATCATTGTAGAAGCGTCCATATCTATGATTGTGTCTGAATTCTGTGAATAGGTGGGTGGTCTACACAATGAACTTCTCAAAGGGCCCTTATGCCTTGTTGAATATATTAAAAGAGAGATTGGTTACTTTATTTTCAGCTCATCAAGAATGAAAACACAGATGGCATCATGAGGATGTAAAATAAGGGGATTACCATTACATAGTAGAGCTCTGGTTTTTGGTTGCTAACAAGCTAGGCGTATCTGTCCTTAAATGAAAACAACCTTTTCAATCCTAGAACACACAGCTTGAGGGAGTACCAATGATAGTGAGGGGCTTATTTAAATGTGGAGTACTGTGGTTTATGTACGTATTTGTCTTCTGTGGTCTAGTTTATGGGTCTCAATTCTAATGGACTGTGCTTTCAGTGAGAGTTCAAAAGTGGTATGGAAGGCCAAGAGTTGAATGAGTGAGTGTGTGTGTGTGTGTGTGCACGCACGCACGCACACGAGTGCTTGAGTGAGCACATGCAGTCCTTGAACACTGCTATATATGAAGAGGTCCTCAGGATATGCCTATTGAGTTATAACGGATGAAGGAGTGAACTTTAAGGGGGTGAAAGACAACCATCATGATTCTTACGCCATATGATGATGACCTAACATATACTTTTGATTTTTATTTTTCCTAGGCATTGTTTAGTGTTCAGGATCCTACACGTAACTCTTTTTGATACAACAAACTGAAAATGGATCCCTAAACCATTTATATTGAATGAATTCTCCCATTTATATCATTCAATTTTGTGTTCTGTTGGTTTGATTTAAGCCATGAACAGTTTGGTTTCAGCCTCAATTAGTGGAATCATTTATTATTTGTAAGGCTTTTACTGTTTTGATTTCTGCAGCTATGTAACAAATATTTACCTTGGATTTTATTAATGGGAAATTTCATACTAAACCTTGTGTGGATGTGGGGTAGAACATGTTCTCTTAATGTGGATTTGTGTCTCAAACTTGTGGTATAAAATATATTTTAATAGGATTTAGAGTTGAAAGGCACCTTAAGAGGCATTTATCTCAACCAGGGCTTTTTAAACTTTTTCCACTTGTGACCCCCTTTCCCATTTCTGCAGTGTTTATTGGCATTGCATGGTGTGAGGGCATCCACAGTGCAGAGTGCACATGCTTTGTGTTCAGAGCCATGACTGCACGATGCAACATGGCAAAGCAATGCCAAAATACCTCAGATTCATTATGAGTTTGACTTTTAATTAATTTTTGGTCATTGTGCATTCAGAAACTTTTACTCTTGCCAAATTTTTTGCCACCCACAGTTTAAGAAGTGCTGAAGCCAGTCCTCTTATTTTACAGGTGAGGAGACTGAGGTACAGAGAAGATACACAACTTGCTCTGTTACACATGAGCTCAACACTTTAAAAATTTTTTAATTTATTTTTTTAATATCATTTTTAATATCATAGTAATATCCTGATATTTTACCTCTACTACCACATATAATCTTCCCTTGAAACAAATAAAAACAGTTAAGCAATCTAGCCTGATAGATGGATCATTTGTGATAACAAATACAACATTCCGAGCCCATAGTCCTCCATTTCTACCGAAAGAAGGAAGACACGTTCCATCATCTGTTCTCTCAGACCAAAACTGTGAACTCACTTCTTTTGACTTTAAGCCCAATGTTCTTTCCCACCACACTACAGTTGCTTATTTTAGTTCATTAAGAAAATTGTTACTAACCTTGGATGTGATTATCGGTCGGTAAAGGCTTTAGCCTTGGGCCTTGCTGACCCATAATCAACTTACCAAACATTGGTTTTGCCTGTTGGCACCATTCTAGGGTGCTTTTTGCTCTAGGACTTTCACCTTTAACTGACCCTGATCACTGAATCTCCAGCTTAATTCAAGGGGCCCCTTTGTCTTTCTGGGCCTTGAAGTTCAGAGTCTACCACACCCTCAGTACTAATTACTGGTCCCCTTTCTGCCATTGCTAATGTAGATTGGTACCCGTGTTGCTCTCTGACTCCCTCTTTCCTTTTATCTACTCTAGACCACAAAGATGTGTTTTCTAAGATCTAATTTGCCAAAGAGAAAGAGAATATAGAAATTCAGAGAGACTATACTGAGAGAAGTAATTAAAATAAAAGTTTGAATAAAAAGAAAAATATCAGGCTGAAGGGAACTTATATCTTAACCATCTAAGATTCCCTAACTTGGCTTTAGCCAGGCATCTCCTCAGGAAGGCTGAATTTGGGATTAGCCCTCCCCTCATTGCTTGGTGGAGTTCATTCATGATTCAATGTTTCTGTCTCAGACGCTAAGCTTCAAGATTAAATGGATTTCTGATGGGTCCATGTTACTCCATTCAAATAGGGGGAAACAATAGAAAGAACCATCAAATCAAGGTTTTGTGTGTTTTTCCCATCCTGCAAAAATAAGAGCAATTCAATCTGAAAAAGAAATTAACTCTCAAAGTATACAGATAACTCTTTTTCTTGTTCTGTCTCATGCCTTCAGATCTCGTCAGGTGCCATGTCCTCTCTAACCCTTCCCCTTGGTTTCCTCCTCCTCATCACCTAATTATTATTGCCCAGTTTGTCCTGTACTATACTTATTTGCATCTATTTCATGGACCCCCAGTGGAATGTAAGCTCTTTGAGCACAGGGACTTTTTTTTATCTTCATGTCTGAAGTCTGTCACCAAACTTAGCACAAATGCTTGTTGAATTGAATTGACATTCTGATGCCGACTTTCTTTTTTTCTAAACTTCAAACTGTTTTGACTAATACAGGCCCTAGGCCAAATTATGAAGGAGATTCTTGAGATACCTTTGCAGCCCCTTCACTCTCCTGTCTTCTGCCTCCCAAGTTTCCAGTGTGTTCTTGATGCCTTCTGGCTTCTTAGGAGCCATCCTGCTTGGGCTGTCCCTTTCTTGGGAGCTTGTCCTTTTGCTCTAAAATGTCCAGGACTCCTTTCCTTCCTTAGACCTTATCTAGTCTGACCTTAATGTTCTAGTCCTAGAAGTTTCTGCTTGGAGGCTGGCTAATCTGATCAAGCAAATTGAGCCCTCGCATTAATGACAAAGGGTTTGGCCATTATCTTAAACTTTCCACAAGTGGGCTTGGGAGATCTAGCAGAGACCTTTGACTGTCAGAGTAGTAAGTAATATTGATAGTTTCCATATCTGTAAAATACCGCTTTACCTCCCTCACAGAGGTAATGTGTGAAAAGTGCTTTGTAAAAAGTAAACTGAACTAATAATACTAATGAGGAGGAGGAGGAAGAGGGTGCTGATGATAATAGTAAGACCTTGGACGTGTTTGCAGAGAGACTGTTTCTAGGGAAACCTTTTAGGATTTGTCAGATCAGGACAGGTAGGCAGCTACTGACAGGCAAGAGTGACTTTGACTAAGGCCAATTTGACTATGCAGTTAGGTGGCCTTTTTAAGTTTTGTGCTGAATGGGAAAGTGACTATTAGATAATGGTTTTCTTCTTATCCTTCCTTCTTTTCCTCCCTCTCTCCTTCCTTCCTTCCTACTTTCCTTCCTTTTCTTTCTTTCTTTCTTTCTTTCTTTCTTTCTTTCTTTCTTTCTTTCTTTCTTTCTTTCTTTCTTTCTTTCTTTTCTTCCTTTCTTTTTCTTTCTTTCTTTCTTTCTCCCTTCCCTTCCCCTTCCTTCCTTCCTTCCTTCCTTCCTTCCTTCCTTCCTTCCTTCCTTCCTTCCTTCCTTCCTTCCTTCCTTCCTTCTTCTTCTTCTTCTTTCTTTCTTTCTTTCTTTCTTTCTTTCTTTCTTTCTTTCTTTCTTTCTTTCTTTCTTTCTTTCTTTCTTTCTTTCTTCTTTTCTCTCTTCCTTCTTTCCTCTCTTCCTTCTTTCCTCTCTCCCTTTCTCTTTTCCTTCTTTTTTACTTTTCCCTCTTTCCCTCTCCCTCCTTCCCTTTCTCTCTCTTTCTTTCTTTTTTTCTTCCTCTCTCCCTTTTCCTTCCTCTCTCCCTCCCTTCCTCCCTTCCTTCCTTCCTTCCTTCCTTCCTTCCTTCCTTCCTTCCTTCCTTTTCCTTCCTTCCTTCCTTCCTCTCTCCCTCCCTTCCTTCCTCCCTTCCTTCCTTCCTTCCTTCCTTCCTTCCTTCCTTCCTTCCTTCCTTCCTTCCTTCCTTCCTTCCTTCCTTCCTTCCTTCCTTCCTTCCTTCCATGCATGTTTTGTGGAATCTTTGCTATTGGATACAATATATTTCCTAGCTAAGGGTTCTTGTCCTTGTCACTGTGGGTCCAAAGAAGTCCATCGCATAGTGGTCAGACTTCATCATTGTTTAACATAACAACATGGGGGCTCTTTATATGTGATTCAGTTGGCAACTTCTGTTTCAATATGAGCATTTCGTTTCTTATCTTTTAGATCTCTTTGGATAAAAGATGCTGGCTAATTGGAGGTGCTAATGCATCTGAGCGGATTGAAAGATATGCTTCATCAGTGCTACCTAGTGTTTCTGCAAGGTGAGTCACATTTCCTTAAATACAACACTGTGCTAATTGGCAGAACATACTATTACTACTATTACTAGCTAGCATTCATATAGTACTTCAAGGTTTGCAAAGTGCTTTAAATATGTTAACTTACTTGATTTTCATAATAACCCTAGGGGGTAGGTACTATTAATACTCTCATTTTACAGTTGAAGAAACTGAGGAACATAGAGGTTAAATGCCTTGTCCAGGGTCACATAGCTAGCAAGTGTCTGAAGCAGGATTTGAACTCAAGTCCTCTTGATTCCCAGTCCTATACTCTCTCTACTACACTATCCAGTTGCCCTTCTTTAACTCTCTCTTTTCTTTTTTTTTTTTTTTTTAGTGAGGCAGTTGGGGTCAAGTGACTTGCCCGGAGTCACATAGCCAGTGAGTGTTATGTGTCTGAGGCCGGATCTGAACTCAGGTACTCCTGACTTCAAGGCTGGTGCTCCATCTACTGCACCATCTAGCTGCCCTGTTTAACTCTCGTTACTTCATTTGTTCTATTAAGAATCTGCCATGTATCAAATGAGATGCATCCAGGCATATGTAGATAAAGTGTTGATTTTGGAGTCAGGAAAACCTGGGTTTGAGTCCTGCCTATTGGACTGTGTAGTCATAGGCAAATTACTTAGCCTCCTAGGTTCCCAAGGTCACTTTCTCAGACTGTAAAATTCCACACAGGCGGCCAATCTCCACTGGTAGAGAGAATTCCCACAATGGGAGGCCCCTTTATGGGTGAACACAAAGTTCAGGAACCAGAGCAAAACAAACTGTGTTGAATAGAACATATCTTAAGAAAAAGTGAGCTTCAGAGAGGCTAATTTCTTTTTTCTTTTTTTTTGGTGAGGTAATTGGGATTAAGTGACTTGCCCAAGGTCACACAGCTAGTAAGTGTTAAGTGTCTGAGGCTGGATTTGAACTCAGGTCCTCCTGACTCCAAGGCCAGAGCTCTATTCACTGTGCCACCTAGCTGCCCCAGCTAATTTCAAATTATGTGGAAATATTGATTGTTGGTAACCTAGCCTAGATTTTCTTCTAGATGAAAACTCAATCTTCATTATTATTGCTGCCAGGTTAGTAGGAAAGAATATTGATTTTGCTTGTTGACTATTTCGAGCAGTGCAGGCTGACAGGTCTCTGCAATATTAAGATGGGAATTTGGAGGTACTTAGGGGCCCAGTGGATTTTTTGCTATGAGTGACTTTTGTACTAGTAGAGATGGGAGGGGGAAGGGACTTGGTTTTGTTGTTATAGAGGTATTTTTGGTCACCTGCATCCTGCTAGTTTAAAATACAGCTACCAGTGTTGTGATTTGCCAAATCAGAAGCGTTCCAAGAAACAGCCATAGTAGCATTTTGATGAGACACAAAGAAACTGGAATGTTGTCACATCATAGAGAATGACAGAAATTGACCACTTGTGGGTGTACTTTCTCCATATGACAGATCAGTGACTCTGCAGTTCCTGTTGATTTGAATGTCACAGATCTTGTCCCCAGACCACACTGAGTGATTTTGGTAACAGAAAGAACTTACAAACACCAAAGGGACAGAAATGAAAATGTGTAGTCAAAGGATTCACAAACATTCAGAGAGAGCTGGCTAGCCAAGTGTGTTCTATAAGGTGAGAGAAATCCTTCAGCGTCACAGAATCTCAGAGTTTGAAGAGTCCAAGGAGCTCAAACTGTACTTGAACAAGTACCAGCTTAACAACAGTCCTAGTAAGTGGTCATTCTGCCTTTGCCCAGACACCTCCAGAGAGAACCAGCCCCTCTACCTCCTGAGACAACTTATTCCACTTTTCAATAGCTCTAAATGTTAGGAAACTTTTCTTTATATTGAACTAAAATCTGTCTCTGCACCTTCCAGCCATTGCCCCTATTTCTGTCTTCTGAGGCCAATCATCCACCCACCCACCCAACCAGCATTTATTCATTGTAACAGTGAGATAAAATGTGATTTCTGTTCCACATGGCAGTTCAATAAATATGACCCAACTTTCTCTTTGCTGACTCTTTGCATCTTTTAAGATTAACTCATTCAACAAACACAAACATTTACTGTGTGGATGACACTGTAAAGTACTGGGGGAGTTAACTTTCAGCAAATAATCATCTGTGATCTGTCAGCGAAGCCCGGGTATTTCTCAAGGTTCTATCCAACTCCCTCCTCTTTGTCCACATTCTGTCCTTTGATCTCATCCACATCCATAGGTTTACATCGATGACTTTCATTTCTATGTCCACCCCTAAGCTCACTAGACTCTCAATCCTGCATTACCTGCTGCTCCATCAAATTCGACATGTCTAAAACTGAACTCAGCATCTTCCCCCTAATCTACATCTCCTCCAAATTTCCCTGGATCTGTTGAGGGTGTCACGATCCTTCCAGGTACCTCAGAATCAACTTTGTTGGGTTTTTTTCCTCTCCCTTATATCCAGTCAAGTCTCATCAATTTTATCCCACAGCATCTCTTCTGTTTGTTCCCTTCTTTCCACTCACCAGGCCAATGGTTCAGCCCTTCAGCACCTCTTGACTGAACTATTATAATCACATCTTAATTGGTTTCCCTGCTTCCTTTCTCTTTGCTCTTCAATCTAACCTTCACAGAGTTGCCAAAACAATCATCTAAAACAGGAGTTTTAAATTATTTTTGTGTTAGGAGCCCTTTGGCAGTCAGGTGAAGCCTTATAGAGGCTAACTCAGAAGCATGTTTCTAAATACCTAAAATAAAATATATAGGATTATGAGGAAAACTAATTATATTGAAGTAAGTATCAAATTATTAAGAATAAAACCCAGTTCATGGATCCCAGATTAAGAACTACTGGTCTAAAGGCATAGAACCAACCATATATCTCTGCCCTACTCAATGATTTTTAATGCCTCTAGGGTAAAAGGTAAGCTTTCCAACTTGGCTTTTAAGGATTTACATTCTCTGGCTCTTATATACCTTTTAAGACTCATTTCACAATATTTCCCTTTATGCATTCTACCTTCTAGTTCACATTCTATGTGTACCTTTACTGGCACATGGTAAGTGCTTAATAAATATGGTTCTTCTCCCCCCCTTTTCTCCCTTTCCTCCTCTCTTCCTTTCTCCTTCTCTCCCTCTCCCTCTATTTTACTCTCTTCCAAACCCTCTCCCCATCTCTCTCCTTTGTCTTTTCCTCTCTTTTCTTCTTTCTCTTTCTTCCTTCTTCCCTCTCTCTCCTTCCCTCTTCCCATTTTCCTCTCTCCTCTCTTCTTCCTCTCTTTCCCTCTCTCCCTTCTCTTTCTTCCCTCCCCCTCCTCACCTTCCCTCTCTTGTTCTTATTCTTGTTGTTGTTCTTCTTCCTCCCTTCCTTTTTCTCCTTTACCTTCTTCATTCCTTCCTGCCTGCCTTCCTCTTCCTCCTCTTATCCTTCCTTCCCAGAAGTTGGACTGTTAGCTATCTCCTGAACTTTACAAGTCATCTCCAATCTCTGTGCATTTTCAAAAGTTGTTCCCTGTGCCTGGAATGTACTCCTTCCGCAACTCCCCCTCTCGATATTCCTAGCTTCCTTCAAGGTTTAGTGACCTTGCTAAAGGTGCCACCTGCTAATGAAGGCCTATCCTGATTCCTCCAGTTGTTTGTGTTTTCTTCCTCCTGAAAGTATTTTGTATGTACTTCTCTAAGTATATGTTGGATCCCTCCAGTAGAATATAAGCTCTTTGAGAGCAGAGACTTCATTATTTTTTTTGGGGGGGGGGGTCCCAGGCAATGAGGTTAAGTGACTTGCCCAGGGTCACACAGCTAGTAAGTGTTATGTGTCTGAGGCCAAATTTGAACTGAGGTCCTCCTGAATCCAGGACTCTGGTGCTCTTTCCTCTGCGCCATCCACTGCCCCCCAGAGATTTCATTTTTGTCTTTGTATGCTCACAGCCTTACACAGTAAGTAATGCTTACACAAAGCAGTTGCCTAATAAGTGTTCATTGAATTGTTCTGAATTCAGGTCAGGATATCTGCCCTCAAATAACTTACAGAAAAGCTAAGATACGAACATAAGTACGGTTCAAAATAAAATATGAAAAGGGCATAAGAGAAGTATGAACAAGTTTCAATGGAAGTTAATAGGAGGTGGAAAATCACTTGCTAGGGACTTGTTCAAGGACAGTTTTATGGAGAAGGTGGTGCTTGAATTGAGTTTTGAGGATGGGTAGAATTCCAAAGACCAAATAACCCATAGAAAGTGTACATTTAAACACGATCAGCTGCTGCCATAATAATCAGTGACTATCGCTGCAGTGAATAATTGACAGCCAGTGAGAAGTGACAATGAATGACTGGAAGAAGAGGAGAAGGGATCAGGAAGGTAGAAAGAAGCCCTGATAAGGAAGGTAGGAGATGACCAAAGCTAAGCTTGAATTCTAGGGCAGAAGAGCAAGAAGAGATCACTTTACAGATGAGGTAACTGAGACTCAAAAAAGGTAAAGTGACCCATCCAAGGTCATACACAAGCAGAATTAGACCAATCCAATCCAGTAAGCATTTATTAAGGGTTTACTATATGTCAAGTACTGTAATTACAAAGACAAAATGAAAAATGGTTCCTTCCATCAAGGAACTTAGAATTTTCTGGGGGTACAACATATAAACAGTCAAGTTTGTACACAATAATGGAAAATACACAAAATGGGCACATTAGGTATACCCTCTGTAGAGGATTCGTGGGATGATATGATCAAGAGCCATGTGAGATAGGCAGTCACAGATAGATTGTGGTATACATCACTGGTGAGAATACTACATTGATGAGTAAGGACAGGCAGAAATAAGGACCATTTTGAAACTGAAAACTACTCATAAAATGTCACCCCATTCTTTTGATGGAATATTTAAATTATAGTAGACAATGAGAAGAATCTAGTCCTGAGTATTACCTTAGAGATACCTCTGATAAAATAAGTGGTGAAAATACCGGTTGTTGGAATTTTGCCGTGTAAAAGACTAATTATGAATAAGAATTTCTTTGTTCAGTTTTAATTTTTTCACCATAAAAATATTACACTGGAATTATAAATTGACTAGAATATAATACTTAGATAAAGTTGGACAAGAAAAGAATGAGCCAGACTCTTCATGTGCAAGTTATATTTTCTTTCCCCTAACATAGATGTAAAAAAAGCAAAACCATGAGAAGAATAGCCATTTCTCTCCTCTCACACCTGTGTATGTTTTCTTGTGGATGAGACAAATACAGAGTGTTCTTGACAATATTCTATAAGGAAAAATCTCTCCCTTTTCAGAGATTTGATAAACCTGTCTGCTTTTTCAAGCAGGAGTTTCTTTATAATGCTCGTGTACTGTTTATTGCTACCTTTTAGCCAGAGAATTGAAGTGTTTTGGAACTGTGATGACCAGTATCCAAATCAGAGCTAAATTTCACAGAATTATTTCCCTTTAGAACATCTACATTCCAGACTTTAGTACAGGTTCCCAAAGGAACTGCATGATAGACCGGGCATTCCACTAAGACCGTGTCTGCATCCACAAAGCTGCCATTCTCTACTTTAACTTTTGAATTTTATCGCATTAATGCGCACTAACCTTGTAAGACATTTCATCATATCATCACATGAGAAATCACAATGTCCAAAGCTCGGGTCATAGTATCATACCCACATTTAAGAGTTTTGGGGCTTTTTTTTACCTCTTTCCCAAGGACAGTCGTGCTATCAGCAACTTGATAGAGGCAGGGAGGCACCATGGTTTTGTTCTTTGGTGGCAAAGTCAAATAGAAATGGGGGCCACTAATCCCTAAGTAATAATTCCTACAGGCTGCATTTTGACAATTTAAAAATGTAATATTATCTATGTTTTATTTTATTTTTATTTATTTTGTCAAATATTTCCCAATTACATTTTAATTTGGTTTGGGCAGCACTCAGGAGTGTTATGGGCTGCACAACACTGGTTTAATAGATGGGGTGCTAGATTTAGTTCAGGAAGACCTGGATTTGAATTCTGGTTTTGACATTGATTAGCTGTTTGACCGCAGACAAATTAATAAACTTTTGTAGACCTTACTTTTCTCATTTGCAGAATGACAAGGAAGAGAAGGTACCTTCTGGTTGGAAAAAAAAAATATGGCTATTCATAAGCAAGTGGTTAGCGCAGAGATGACTTTTAAATCCTTCAGGTCAGGGGGAGTCCTAGGGTTAGAGCTCTATGCTGGCCATATTATTGATTGGTGACTTAGTTAAAGGCCTTCTAGGTCCTCGGATGCGGCCTTTTGACTGAGTACAAGTCCAATAGAACAAATCCTTTTATTAAGAGGATTTGTTCTGTGAAGTTTGGATTCAATCAGAGGGCCACACTTGAGGATCTAGAGGGCCACATGTGTCCTGAAGGCCTCAGGTTCCCCACCCCTGGTCTAGGAGATATTAGTTTTAGGTTCAAATCACTATCTTTAAATAATAATAATAATAACAACAATAGTTAACATTTACACAGTGCTCACTATATGCCAGTCCTGTGCTAAGTGCTCTACAAATATTATCTCATTTGATCTGCACAACAGTCTTAGGTGCTATTATTATCCCCATTTTACAGATGAGTTAACTGAGGTAAACAGATTAAGGGACTTGCCCAGGGTTTCACAGCTAGTAAGTATGTGAGGCTAGATTTATATTCCAATCTTCCTGATTCCACCCAGCACTAGGACTGTGGCTATTGTTCATTCCTTTTAGTCATGTTTGACTCTTTGTGACCTTTTTGGGGTTTCTTGGCAAAGATACTAGAGTGGTTTGCCATTTCCTTCTCCAGTTCATTTTACAGATGAGGAAACTGAGGCCAACAGGGTTAAATGACTTCCCCAGGGTGTCTGAGGCCAGATTTGAACTCACAAAGATGACTGTTACCCAGTCTGGGGCCTGTACTTTATCCACCACGCCACCTAGCTGTCCTAACATTAGGTCAAGCAATCCTATTTGCTATGCTACCTACCTGTCCCTTATCTCTTAATGGGCAAGGAGTGCCCCAAGCTTAATCTGAAGGCTTGATGCTCTTCCCACCAAATGCCAGTTACACAAAGACTATCACACATAGTGAGTAGTGAATAAGCCCATTTATCCAAGCTAATAGCAAAGAGAAATCAGAAACGTTAAACAGAGTAGAATATGCTACACATTACACAGAGTGCATGAGCTCTCCTCCTAGGAAGGAGAAATATCTTAGCTCAAACAAGAGAGAGTTCCTGATCTCAACCAAGGGGGAATTCCCCTAAGTCTCCAGTGTGGCAAGCCAGCAATGGGGACATGCTTGAGGCAGCAGCCTTTCTGCACGCTGGCTTCTTTCTCAAGTCAGTCTTTCCCTCCAAGGACCCTTTGTGGCCACTCTCAAAGCTGGAAGCCAAAAGAAAAACCCCTTGTCTCCCACACTCATGCCAATTTTGCCCCTAACACAGGCGTGGACCATTTTTTTGTTGCTCAGTCCTTTCAGTTGTGTCTGACTCTTTATAGTGTAGATTGTATTGTTGCACTTAGGACTCTACTGGAACTTGTAGGCTTTTCTAATACAATGGATTTGAGTCCTATTTGATACAAGCACTTACGCTTTCTTTCATATGGAAGTATATGGGAAAAAAAACTCATAAGGATTTTTGGATACTAAAAAGCCCTTGTAAAATGGCATTTTTGATGAGCTAAGTGTAAATGAATTAGAAACATACGGATTCAATTTCCCCAGGGTTTAAAAATTAAGGGAGGGAAAGTGCTTGGCATGATGTCTGCTGGGCTTTGCCAAGAGGTTTGAAAAATAGTTTGAAATGTTATGATGACCTCCAAGGGCCACCAGGTTCTCTCATCCTCGATGCTCCAATGAAGCCAAACAGCAAGGAATTGTTTACTCGGGAGACTGGGAAGAAGAGTTTCTTATCCATGGAGACCTCAGCTTTTGAGTCACATTTTTTTAGAGACCTGAGGGAAGTGACTTGGGTTCTGGACACAGGTAGTTAGATCGTCATCTGCCCATGGAAGACAGCTATTTGAGAGACAATGTGACTTAGTAGATAGGGTTCTGGACTTGGAGTCAGGAGAATTTGTTGAAATTTTGTCCCAGGCACAAAATAGCTGTGTGACTTTGGACTAGTCTTTTAACCCCTCTGGCTTTAGTTTCCTCATCTGTAAAATGGGGCTAATAATAGCACTTACCTCACAGGGTTATATTCAGCATTAGATGGGATAATAAGTGGAAGACACTTTGCTAATCCTTGAAGAGCTATATAAATGTTGGCAACGATGATGATGAAGATGATGCCCCTTTACCAAGCAGTCCCAGATTTAACACATAGATGATGGCTCTTTCAGAAGAATTATTCCCTTAAGATAATTATTGCCTAAGATGATTTGACTGTTATTGGATGGTATGAAAACCATCCTTCGGTCATACCAATGAACCCAACTGGCCTGAGGTGTTATTCATAATACCTGCCACTTCTCCCCTACTTCTCTTCCTAGAGAAGTGGCTAACTCAGTTACCTGGAAGAGTTGTGTCAAACTCAAATAGAAAAAGAATCCCAGTAAGCTACCTATTCATTTAGAAAACCACAAATTAACAGCATCTATGTTGTATGGTATTTTAATTTATTTTGTTAAACATTTCCCAATTATATAGTCATTTTTTGTGAGAATTATTTTGGTCCTCACGGCCAGGGGCTAGAGTTTGACACCTCTGAGATTACAATTGTGTACCAAAACCTTGCTCCAGGATTATTTTTCCCTCCAGTCACTGGCAGAATGAAAATGGTTAGGGCTTGAGCAACCAGGATGACTTCACTGAGAAAACCATAAATGTGGACAGATCGGTTATTTAACCACCAAATAAAAACAAGGAAATGCCCCCAATATCTGGATCCACAATCGTTTAGTTGGAAAGAGTTGTCATTTGACCTTCACTGGGCATCAAAAGAACTGAGAGGCAGTGTTGAGCACAGACCTATGAAAAAGGAATTGTTTGTTTAGAGAGACACTTCTCTATCATCAGGGTCTCTAGAAATTTAGAATAATCCCATTTTTCCTGAATTTAAAGTATCTTCCCTGGGTTTTTTCTTTTAAAATATTTTATCTCAGGTCAGTGGTCAAAAGTTCAGTCCTGGACTCCCAAGAAAAGTTTTACAAAGGGGTTCCCTTACAGCCCACTACCCCTTCTAATGCCTCCCCCACCTCACCTTTACGGAGTAGACAGTAAAGGCACTTTGGGATAGTAGCAGTTTTTTCTGATTGGCTCCCAGCCTCCTTGGGCTTTGTCTCAAAGTCCTTCCAAGAAAAAATATATTTATATTTAAGAAGACTTGAGGACTTAGTGAAGACAGCAGAAGCTTCATAGGTTAGAGGGCAGAGCACAGGGCTGGTTGCTATGAGATGTGGTTTCTAGCACTGGCTCAGTGCCTGTGTTTCTTTTCTTCATATAAAATAGGATAAGTGATGCCCCACCCACTCTTCTGTTTATCTCTCTAGAATGTGGTGACTAACTGGCATGTACTCTTATTTGTGAGATATTCTATTTTTTCTAAATCCTTAAAACAAGAAAGAGAGAGGTTGAGAAACTGAGCAATAAGAGCTTAATAGCATAATTAGTGGGGGTATTAGGATGTGGGATTGTAGAAGATCTGTAAACAGGAGCAGGAAACCTAGAGGGCAGCTTAGTAGATAGAGGTCTTTTAAGGTGTTTTGGAAGGGGAGTATGTGGTGGTGATGGTGGGATTGTGGGGTTGTGGAATGAATCTGTGGAGGTAGATTGAGTCCAGGAGCAGTAAATCCCCGAAAGTGGAGGTGGAAAACTAGAAATTTTGCACATCCAGGGTCAGTCACATAGCAAGAATGAAATCAAGAGGTAGAAAGCCCCAGGGCTCCACAGGCACCCATGAGGCAGTCAAGTGGCTCAGTAGATAGAACACTGGACTTGGAGTCAAAAAGACCTGGGTTCAAAACCTGCCTCAGACATTTACTTGCCATGTGATTCTAGGCAAATCATTATTTAGCCTCTATATGCCTCAGTTTCCTCAACTGTAAAATGGAAATGATAATGGCCCCCAACTCACAGGGTTGTTGTGAGGATTAAATGAGATAATATTTATAAAGCACTTATCACAGTGCCTGACACATAAATGCTTGTTACTTTCTGTTTCAGAAGGCTTAGGCTCTCGCAGTTTATTGAACAAGGTTGGCTCACTAAGGAAATTTACTCTCTTAAACCTCCTCAAAGATGGCAGTCTTAAAGCACATAACATGCTTTCTGGTCCATTGAAATTCTGCCCATGCTTTGGTCCCCATTTAAAATGTCACTTCCTTTATGAAGCTTTTCCTGAATCATCCCTCCCTTTTGGGAATCATCTTTTCTTCTTCTGATCTCACACAATATTGTGGACTTCTGTTCTGTATTAGAATTATTGTATATTTATCAAATAGCAGTAGATGAATGTATGGGTGTGTGTTGTATCTCAGGATTGTAAATTTCACAAGGGTTGAGACCATGTAGCCATGCTAGTACTTATGTGATCTTTGTACGTTGTAGATATAGTAATGTTTGTTGAGTGAATAAATGGCTGAAATAGTAGTAGAGCAGAGATGAATGAATGAAAAAAGCATTTATAAGGGCTTATTGTGTACAAAGCACTGTGCTAATAGCTAGAGATACAAATAGAAAAGCAAGACGGTCCCCTGTTCTCAAGGAACACACATTCTAATAGACAACACACGTAGAGGGGGCCTGTGGTCCTTTGGGTATAGAAGCAAAACAGTTGGTTATCCATCTTCTTTAATGTTATTTCTACTGATGAAACCATATCTATTTCTGATGTTGAACCATTTGACAATGCCAAGGATTTTGGTGGCAAGAGTTTGATTTTTCTGTGTTGTCATTAGCTGGCAGCTAGAGTTGCTAAATCTGCAGAAATAGTCGCTGGATAGCAGTTGTATAAGGATTGATTCCCTGGTTGATGGCTGAGGAGCTGAGGTCTGGAGGATGCTGCTGTTCCTGGGACTCTTGGGTTCAGAATCCAGAACTATCTCCATGAGGATAGGAGGGGAATGGTCAAGGTAGCGTTAGTGGGTTGACTTGGCTGGCACCTGTCTCTCCTTCGGTATACCTTGCTTCTTCAATTGGTCTGACTTCCTTGCCCTGTGTATCAATGGCAGTTGGTCAGGGGTTGGTGTTGGGTTCATTCTCTGTTGGATTTTCTCTCCTAGATGATGGCTATAGGGGCCCAGCCAGAACAAATGGTCTAGAGGCAGAGGTGGAGAGGGCACTGCGATTCTCAGGGCTCTTGGGCTCAGAGTCCTGGGCTTTTTCTATGTCCGTTCTTATGTAATCAAGTTACATAACTTTATTCAGGAATTCAACAAGGGCTCTGAAAGCCATTGCCTTGGCAGCTACCTATTGTAGCTAGGCTAGGTGCTATGAACCAGTGCAACAGAGGTAGAAGTCATGATTTCTGACATCGAGGAGTTTAAGGTCCTTGACAAGTCACCCAGGAACCATCATAGGCTATCTCTTCATGTTTAAACTTCATAAGCATTTCTTAAGCACTCACTGTGTTCTGGGCACTGTGTTAAGTGCTTTATAAATATTATCTCTTTTGATCCTTGCAATAACGCTGGGAGGTAGGTGCTATGAAGGTACTTTTAAAGTGTGAATGCTGGAGATTTCAGGATGGAGACCTGGAGCATGGTAAGTGGAGTATGGAGAGGACAGGCTGCAGAGGTGTCTAAATGGAATGATTTGATTGGCACTGCAAAACCCCACCTACCTAAAAAAATCCTTCTGATGATTCATGGATCATATCTGCTATGGAATTCCTTCTCCCACTTAGCTCCCAGTTGTCTTGGTTGAATGATAAAAGTAGGGATCAGCTCCAAAAAAGGAAAGAGGTTAAATGCCATATATGTTACTTGAGAAGTAATGTTCTAAGGGTCTCTGAAAACCATTTTGTTAATTGTCACTTTGCAAGGCTCAGAGCCATCCTCAAGGGGAAGTATATTCTGATGGATTGGGCCCAAAGTGGGAGCATTTCAGAGAAGACTTGAACTTTGTGCGGGGCCAGACAAATCTGAAAGACAACCACATAACATCAAGATTTAGACCAAAAATAAGTTCATCAAGGTGAAGTATAGTCTTAGCTAAAAGAGTTGAGTCTTACTTGGATGTAGCATTATAATTTGGGGGCCATTTAATCAGAATCATGTCATATTTTGATTGTTTCGTGGTTCCTTAATCTCACTGCTATGGCTGCTCATATCACAGAGATCCATCTAGAAGGGGTCATAGTGGCCATTGAGTCCAACACTCTTGCTTTAGAGCTGAGGAAACTGAGGCCCACAGTTGTTAAGGTCACCCAGGAGGTAGATGTCAGAGGTGGGATCTGAACACGATTCCCCTGATTCCAGAGCCACAAGGCTCTTACCACTGTTCCCCTTTGCATCCCTCTATCAGTATAGGTTGCAACCCATTCGTGGTTTTTGTTCCCCTATATGATTTATGTCTTTTAATCAGTCTTCACTGGGAGATCTACATAATAGGCTAGATGCCTTTTCTGAGTCTTCTATACTATTTTAAGGCTATCATTACCACTGTTCATTTAGGCTGTTCATTTGTTAGTTCATACTATGTCACTGTCCAACCTTTCCCCATCATATTAACCATCGTTGTTTTTCAGTTGTTTTCAGTCCTGTCTACATCTTTGTGACCCCATTTGGGGTTTTCTCGACAAAGACACCAGAGTGATTCGCCATTTCCTTCTCCAGCCCATTTAACAGATGAGGAAACTGAGGCAAACTGGGTTCAGTGGCTTGGCCAGAGTCATATAGCTAGTAGGTGTCTGAGGCCAGATTTGAACTCAGGAAGATTAATCTTCTTGACTCTAGGTCTAGTGCTCTATCCACTATGCCACCTAGCTATCCCTTGTGGGGAAGGAAGAAAAAAAAAGAAATTTATATGATAACCTTATTATATATTTAAAAGGAATAGCAGTTGCACATGATAGATTTACAGTTTCATGTGCAATCATCTTTTCTTAAATTATACTGTTATAGAAATGCTTATTTGATTCCATAAATTAAGAATAAAATAAATAAAAAATGATAGTATTTACACAGCAGTATAAAGGTTGCAAAGCACTTTTTTAGGTTTTATTAAGTTTGCTCTTCACAACAACCTTGCCCTTATGTCACAGATTGGGAGATTGAGGCCAAGAGGCTAAATGATCAGCTCAAGGTTGAAAAGCTAGTAAATGTCTGAGGGAGGATTTGAACTTAGGTCTTCTTGACTCTATTTCCAGCACTTTATATCCTATGCCACCTAGCTGCCTCATGGTAATAGAGTTCTACCAATGACTGGCTGGCCATCCCAAACTGAAATCAGTCTATCAACATCAAAGGAGTATTTGCTACTATTCCATCCTTTTGCTGCTTGATGGGGGCAGAAGATAAGTGATACCTGAGGAGTGATCATTCTCTTCAAAATGTCATGTGGTGATCTGAAGTACAGTGACTAAGCATCGGCATGGTCAGAAGAGACACTAGTGAAACCCCTCAAAACACACCTGATAGTACCATCAGAGAATAGTGTAGCTGAGGGATCAGCTTGACATGACTGAAATTCTAGGGATTAATTTTAGTGAAGGCATAAATTTGCAGGATAATGGAGAGCTAGTGATAGGCCAGGCAAAGGAACTGCAGCTCAGGCAGCAATCTTGGGTATATAGAGTGAGGGAATCAACCAGACAGGTATTTATTGAGCACTCTCTATGAGCATTGCTCTGTGCTACGTACTGGGAGGGAGGCAAAGAAGAATCTCATAGTTTAGTTGGGGGAGGATAAGATGTTTGGGTGAGAAGTAGTAGTGCAAAGCCCCAAGAAGTTGGGTCTTAGGGGATGGAAAGGGTATTTCAGGCTTTCCATGAGGCCCTTGAATCAGTCAATTAGTCAACTGGTTGGTTGGTGGTTGTTCTTCCTTCTGGAAGATGACCAAAATGACATCCCTAGGCTAGAGTCAAGTTATAGTGCGCCCAACTGTGGCTGATCTGACCAACACAAGCTTGGAATGCTCTACCACAGGTCGGGCACAAATAGTCCATGTGAGCATTTGGGGTGGATTCTCTAAGTCTGCGCATCTCACATCTCTTTTGAGCTGCTTCAATTCTGCTTTGCTCATAGAGTAAAGCACCTTCTCTGATGAGGGCACGTCATGCTGAGAGGTCCTGTGCCAGTGTCTCCCATCTCACACAATCAATTCCAAGCTCTTAAGAGAGACCTTGAGAGTGTCTTTGCATCGCTTCTTTTGACTACCATGTAAACACTTGCCCTGTGTGAGTTCTCCAAAAAATAGTCTTTTTGGTAAACATACGTTTTGCATTGGAACAATGTGGCCAGCCCAACAGAGTTGCGCTCTCTGAAGCAGAGTTTGAATGCTTGGCAATTTAAGAAGAAGGGACCTTAGTGTTTAGCATCTTATCCTGCCAGGTGATTTTCAGAATCTTCCTAAGACAACTCAAATGGAAGTGATTCAGTTTCCCAGCATGGCGTTGGTATACTGTCCAGGTTTCACAGGCATACAACAATGAGGTCAGTAGAATGGCTCTGCAGACCTTCCGTTTGGTAGTCAGTATAATACCTCTTCTCTCCCACACAGTTAGTCAGTAAACATTTATTAAGTACCTACTATGTATGTCTGGAAATGCGCTAAGCACTGGGGATACAGAAAAAGGCAAAAGACAGTCTCTGCCCTCGGGGAGTCTAATGAAGCAAACAACATGCAAACAGCTATATATGAACAATCTGTACACAGAATTAATTGGAGCTAATCACTAGATTATAAAGCACTAGAATTAAGTAGGGTGGGGGAAGGCTTCCTCTAGAAGGTGGGATTTTAGCTGGTGAAATTCCTTAGTGCAGATCACTTACAGCAGCAGAACCGGCACCAGATAGTAAGTATATGATTAAGCCCGAAAGTGGTAGGGATAGTTGATTCAGAGGAGGGAGGGATTATTTCATTACAAATTGGCTAGGGGAAACAGCCTGTAACATTTTCCTCCCCAAGCACATGTGTATGAGGATAACAGCATTGTCAGGTAGGAATACACCTACCATTTCATTATTTTCTGGTTTCAGTGTACACTTTCTAGCTTATTTGACATTATTCATTGTCACATACTTTACATTTCGGGCAAATTGTCTTCTTACTCTTTCCTGAACTTTCCACTCCGTCTCCTACCACAGAGCCTTTGCAGAGGCTGTACCCCATGCCTAGAGCACACTCACTCCTTCTATGTCTTTATATCCTTAACTCCTTTCAAGACTTAGCTCTTTATCTCCTGTAGAAATCTTCCCTGATTCCCTTGTACTGTCACTCCTCAATTAGCATGTATATAGTTATTTGTTTAAATATGAATGGAGTGCCAGGCCTAGAGTCAGGAAGACCTGAGTTCAAATTTGACCTCAAATGCTTAGTAGCTGTGTGAAAATCAATTAACCTCTTTGCCTCAATTTGCTGTCAAATGAGCTGGAAAATGAAATTGCAGACCACCCCAATATCTTTGTCAAGAAAACCTCAAATGGGGCCACAGAGAATCAGACACGACTAGTCAGGAAAATCTGAGTTCAAATTCAGCCTTAGACACTTACCAGCTGTGTTAGTTTGGGCAAGTCACTTAACCTCTGTTTGCCTTAATCCACTGGAGAAGGAACTTTGCCAGTAACTTTACCAGGAAAATCCCACGGACGATATTCAAGTGCTATTGTCCACGGGGTCATGAAAAGTGGGACACAACCAAACAACAGTAACAACCACTACAATCACCACCACCACCACCACCACCACCACCACCACCACCACCACCACCACACCACCACCACCACCACCGCCACCGCCACCACAACAAAGCCTCTTGAGGGAAGAGCCTCTTTAAATACTCAGGGCTTAGCACAATGGCTGGAAGATAGTAAACACTTAGTAAATGCTTATTATTGTTTTTAAATTGTTTTTAATTGTTTAATTTGTTTAAATTTGTTTAAATTGTTTTTAAACTAGGTTACCCAGGATGATATGATAGAATGGGACCCAGGTATTGCCCTTCAAACATTAACCCTAAATTAGAGGGTCAAGTAGTCTGAGTAACCAATTAATTTCTCTTACCTTCGGTTTTACTCTTCTGTAAAATAGAGATAATCATAGCACCTACTTTATTAGGTTGTCGTGGGGAAAAAATGAAATATGATATGTCTACAATGCTTTGCAAACCTTAAGCTGCTGTATGAATGTTAGTTGTTATTTTTATTAGAATTAATTTTTCTTAGCTTCCTGGTGGCATTTGTGGAGTCTGGGAGACCTGGGCTTCATAGTGTTGCTGCTGGTCAGATTCATTGGCTAACCTTTCAATGAAGTTTGGCCCAGTTTATTTTACCCCTGAGATTCTGCTGGAGTGGGAGCTCTCCTGGAGTGTGGGGGGCTGGTGTATCCCTTGGCTTCGTCAATACCATTTGCATCCAATCTCCAGAATTTTTGTGTAACTCCTTGGAAAGGTAGACTAGGTGACCTCCGAGATGCTTGGGGTGCTTTTGTGATTCCTTGCAAGATTCAGGTGGCTACTTCTAGCCCCAGAAGCTCCCTAGTCTTTCTTGAAGGTCATTCCGTTGTGCCTGCAGCCCATTTTCCATTGCTTGAGTGCATACTATGTGCAGGACATGGAGCCTGATGCGTGAGAGACTCCTCCGTGACAGCAATGCATGGTGGGAGTTCTCATTCTGACCTCTTTAAAACAAACAGGTCCTCTGGTAGGTCTGATTGTGCTTTGTTCCTTGAAACCTTGCCAAGTTGGCCATGGAATAAATTGTCAGCTCCAGAGCATGTTTCATTTACCAGCATATTGAAATAATTAGAAATAAGGGACCTTTTTCTGCTCTTTGAACAAAAAAAAAAGAGAGAAAAAGACAATGAGGTAACTTTACCCAGAGCTGAGCCACCAGAGGATATCTTTACAACCCTTAAGAACATATGTAGTGGTTTAGTTATTGTCATGTGAAAACTGAAATAGTAACATTTGTCTTTTTATAGTGACCTCATAGGTCAGAATTGTCACAAGCCGAGTTCTTGGTATCTGAAAGGCATAATTTTTTCTGCCTTTAGTTGCCTTTAGATGTGAAATTTTGGTTTTCCTTCCTTTTTCCTGCTAGAGAATTTATAAAACCATACATTAAAGAAAGATTTTTTTAGACAGTGTTTTCTAAAGACAATTATAGTACTTTAAACATATTTAGGTTTTCTTTGGACAGTCCAGTAGGGAAAGCGTGGTTTAAAAGCACTTAGTTAACTACTTGTGGTCCCTGAGGGACAAGAGAGGAAAGTGAGTAGAATAGTTCTTACTATACAAATTACTCTCTCTCTCTTTCTCTCTGTCTGAAAGGTTAAATGTTTCTAAAGGAAATCCTGATTATTTATACAGTGTTTATACAATATTCAGTTTTATTGCCCAGACAATTTTAGACCGTTTTTACTTGAGGTCTTTGGAGAAGGACTTGTCTCTTTCCTTCCTGTGTGCTCTCAAATGATTTTTGTATCAAAAGGCCGTGATTTGGTTGACTGATCAGAAATTATGAATCCTAAACAGGCCTCCACAATGGTAATTTTCACCAAGTGTTTCTAAACCTCACAGCCCTTACATACAGTCCAACATCATTTATTGCTATTATCTCATAATTACCACTATTATTTTAGCATTTAAGTTGTGGCTACCAGATGTCTGAAATTCAGGAGAGAGTCCATGATTTCATCCTTCTCTCACTAACTGATGCTCTTCAACAGAAATGTCTGGGTTTGCAGCATAGCTCATCCATCCCGTTAAAGCCGTTTGGGTGGAATCACAAAACACCCTCCCTTCACTGTCTTTCTGGGGATATATGGGTATTTTGAAGGTGGGAGGGAAGTTTTACTTATTGGATGTTTGTCCTCTCCTCCCACCTTACCCTATAGCTCCTGCCCCTTTCTTAACCTCCAGTTGACAATCTGAGGTGTGCTACATTTGAAAGACCTAGGGAGGACATGGATAAAGTGGAGAGTGTCCAGAAGAGGGCGACCAGTACTGGGAAGAGCCTTGGTCTTATGCCATGTGAGAACTGGTTAAAGGAACTGCGGATGTTTTGCCTAGAGAAGAGAATTTTTGTAGCCTAGAGAAGAAGCCATGCTAGTTGTCTTCAAGTTTTTGAAAGGGATTAGACTTGTTCTGCTTGGCCTCAGATGATAGAACCGGGTGCAATGGCTAGAAGTCGTAAAGAAGGAAATTTAGGCTTGACATGAGAGAAAACTTCCCAAAAGCTAGAATGATCCCAAAATGAAATGGGCCATCAAAGGAAGTGGTAGGTTCCCCCTCGCTAGAGGTTCATAGGGTAATAGATTTAGAACGGAAAGGGACCTTAGGGGCCATTGAGTCCAACTCCGCTATTTGTAAATAAGGAAACTGAGGCACAGAGAAGTTAAAGGAATTGCCCAGGGTCCTATAACAAGTATGTATCTGAGACAGGATTTGAAACCTCAGGGCTTCTGCTTCCCGGTCAAGTGCCACATCTACTAAACCATCTTTAAATAAAGGCTAAATGTCAAATGTTTTGTAATGGGGATCCCTGTAAATGCAAAGATTGGATTAGATGATCCTTGAGAGCCCTTCTTTTTGGGGAAAAATAAGGTGTTTTTTTTTATCAATATATTGTTTTTGTGTAACCTTCATTTCCCAATGTACTCAGCCCCACCCCTACCCCCCAACCAGAGAGCAAACTCATTTAACAAAAAATAGAAAAAGGGAAAAATCCCAATCCATTCATTAAAACTAATCAACATATTGGAAAAAGCTTGACAACATTTGTAGTGTTCCATACCCAGAGCCCCCCTACCTTAGCAAAGAAGGAAGAGATACATTTTCCTAGATCTACTTTGGGGCCAAGCTTGGTCATTATAATTTATAGCATGCAGTTCCACTTAGTTTGTTCCTTTTCATCCCATTCACAGTATCACAGTCATTTTGTATGTGGTTTTATTGGTTCTACGTACTTTAGTGGTGTCAGACTGAAATAGATATAGTGCCACTAAACCATAAATAAGGATCATGCATTTTTACTTAGAAAACTACACGTTTATAGATTTCTTTTCTTTATTAATCCCTGAGGGCCCACATGTTTGACACCTCTGGCTTACTTCACTTCCCATGTGTTACTATAAGTCATCTTATGTTTCTTTATATTTATCTTATTCATTATTTCTTTAAGCACAGTAATAACATTCCATTACATTCATGTGTTACAGCTTTACTAGCCATTCTCTAATCATTGGGTATCAACTTTGTGGCTAGTTCTTTGCTATTATGAAGATATAAAATATAAATATTTATATTTATGTGGGACCTGTTCCCCCATTATTGATCTCCTAAGGGAATGTGCCTAGTAGTGGGGTCTTTGGATAGAAGGGTATGTATGGGAATTTTAGTCATTTTCTTAGCATGGTTCCAAATCGTTTTCCATACAGCTTCACTCATAGGTTGTTTGGGGTTTTTTTTGTATCTGTCTTTCCATAACCCTTCCAATTTCTCCTTGTTGAGTGTTACCATCTTATGTCATCTTTGTTAATTTTTTGAGTGTGAGGTAAAACTGAAGAATTGTTTTGGTTTGCATTTCTCTTATTATTAATGATTTCGAGCATTCTTTTCTATGGTTGTTAAAAGTTTTCAATTCTTTTAAGAAGTGTTTGTTCATATCCTTTGACTACTTATGTCTTGGGGGATGGTTTGCAGTATTAAATATTTCTATGTTGGTTGCCCACATTTTCTGGATATCATACCCTTATAAGAGAGAGATTTGGCTCAAAGATTTTCCACTCAGATGACTGGGGTCCACATTAACTCTGAACTTCTGTGATTCTATGAATATTACCTTTGAATACTATGAGAGTAAATTGTATAAATTAACTTTATTGGAGATTATGTAGGTGAAGTCAGAGCCTCTTAAAGTCAACACCACAATTTTATGTAAAGAATGATTAGGATACTGCTGAGTTTACTGGAGACTGGGTGTGTGTTTGTTAGGGGGTGTTGGTAGCTGGTAAGTTCCTAAAGAATGTTAGGTATTTTTTAATGGAGTGAGGTGATTCCTGCTTTTGGTTAAATTGCATCATTCATTACAGTTTTCAGGGACTGGTCAAGTGACTTCACTTAGATCACTGTTATATTTTAACATTTTAGCCTGATGACTAAATCAGTTTAGACAAAATATGTGCTAGAATTTTCTTCTTTTCTTCATCTCATTTTTTCACATGCCATCTTGCAAAAGTCATCAGCATGGATGAGATCATCTCATCACTGGTGAATATGAGGTATTTTACTTGACTTACTGTATCTTTGACCTAGCCTTGTTACTGATGTTCTCCCATTAACAGAATGATTTAGCTTGATAGTATTCACTGTCCTTCTAACATCATGAGTGCGAGGGATGGTCCTTATTATAGAACACAGCATAGTAACCAGAGTGGGTGACTGGGGCTTTGTCCTAGAGTATCAAAATTTAGAAAATACTTGCAGTCTGTGAACAGCATAGAAAAAAAAATTAGATTAACACCTAGATAGAAAGATTTGCTGAGGGTTTGGAAATGGATTTTATTGGTGCAGGGAACTCCTGGTGAAGAAATTACTTCTTGCGGTGCAGATCAGCACCTGTTTTGAACTTTAAGAGTATATTTTATGCAGCTTGCCCTGAGTCACAAACTTGATATTTATAGCTGTGTTAGAACATGTTAGGGACTAACATGTGTGACTAGCTGTGTGAAACTGGGCAAGTCTCTTAATGCCTGTCTGCCTCAGTTTCCTCAATTGTAAAATGGGGATAATAATAACACCTAACTCCCAGGGTTGTCATGAGGATCAAATAAGAGAATGTAAAGCACTCAGCACAGTGCCTGGCACACAGTAGTTTGCTTAATAAAAGTACACATGTGTTTTAAAAATAGCTGAATGAATGAATAACAAAGCACTTATTAAGCCCCTACAACGTGCCAGGTACTGTGCTAGGCTCTGGGGATACAAAGCAAAAATAAGATCAAGAGTTTCCATTTTAATAGGGAGAGCTGAGGGGCAGCTAGGTGGCGCAGTGGATAGAGCACCAGCCCTGAAGTCAGGAGGACCTGAGTTCAAATCCGGCCTCAGACACATAACACTTACTAGCTGTGTGACCCTGGGCAAGTCACTTAACCCCATTGCCTAGCCAAAAAAAAAAAAGAAAAGAAAAGCTGGGGGAGAGATGGCAAAAACAGGGAAATGGTCAGCAAGAAAGGGAGCTTTGGTCTGGGAAGTTACAGGTTTGTGAGGGTAGCTGTAGGGCAGCTGGTTGTCATGCTCTTTCCAACAGCAATACTAGCATTGATCTGATTATTATTCTTAGAGTAAGAAATGAGAAGTGGAATTGGAAGAGCCATGTGCAGGTGGTAGCAGAGTCTTCAGCAAGATAGTTGGACAGGCCCAGGTTTTTTGGGGAAGGCTTCATATAGCTGGTTAGGTGAATTTGTATTCACTCACCAATTAAGGCAACTCATTTCTAGGCTAGAGTTTCAAAGTTGAATGAATCAGTTCCCCAAAAGAGACAGACAAGATGTGATCTCTGGAGGTTAGGCCTGAACGGTGCTATTCCAAATGGGGAGAAGGGAGTGATCAACAGGGCAGCCAGGGGGCAAAATGGATAGAGTGCTTAGCCTGGAGTCAGGAAGACCTGAGTTCAAATCTAGCTCCAGACACTTGCTAGCTGTGTGACCCTGGGCAAGTCACTTAACCCCAATTGCCTCAAAAAAAATTTACTATGTGTCATTGAGCAAGTCACTTGACCCCAATTGCCTCACCAAAAAGCAAAAACAAAAAAATCAATTTTATGCTCCTTTCATTTTCTTATTGTTCTAAGTGATGTTATTTGGATAACATAATACTCATATAATATGCATATATAACAATAGCTAGCATTTATAGCATTTAAAGTTTTCAAAGTCCTTTACAAATATTATCTCATTTTGATCTTCACAACAACTTTGGGAGGTGGGTGTTTTTATTACCCCTATTTTGTAGATGAGGACACCAAGGCAAATAGAAGTTAAGTGACTTACCCAGGTCACATAGATAGTAAGTTTCTGAGGCAGGATTTTAACTCTTGGCTTCCTGATTCTAAGTCCAGGGCTCTTTCCACCTTGTCACTAGACTCAGGCTTTCTCAAAAAAGATTGTAAGTTCTTTGAGGGTAGGGACTGTCCTTTGCCTCTTTTTGTATCCCCAGAACTTAGTGTACTGCCTGGCACATAGTGGGTACTTACTGTTTATTGATTGATTAATGAATGCAGATTTGCATGTAGTAAAACAAACAAACAAAAAACAAAAACTCTATAGAAATTCTCTTGTTTAAAAAAAAAAGTTCGCTGGTTCAGACTCCTTTTTCAAGGATGTCTCAGCCTCTTTTTCCACATTGCCCCAACTCTTGCTCTGGAAAACAAACAAACAAACAAAACAAAACAGTGCAAATCTTCATCTTTAGCAAATGTTATGATTAATTCACTTTGAAGCATACCTTTGAGAAGTAAGGCAATAAGTCGGGGAGCATCAGGACAGGAAAAGAAGACACAGGTCACTTCCTGTCTGCTCTTGGTTTCCTCACCTGTAAAAGAAGGGGGTTTGGGACTAAGGCGATTTCCCACTCCGTGGTTGTATGCCCGATGGGCCATAGTCAGAAAAAAAAAAAGGCCACATTAGGTGGGCCCCAGCTGAAGCCGCTTTCATAAATCTCAGCTCCCTCTTCCCCCTTCCTTATTTCCTACAGTGCTTTGGCACGAGAGCGTGCCCTTGTTTTCATAGCTGTGTAAGTGTATCCCCAATTAAAAAAAAACTGATATAAATCAATTCTTAATCAAGGCAATTGGAAAAATGATTACACCGTCTGGAAACATTTCTCGGTGTTTTAGATTAATTATGTCTTAGTGCTTGGATCCACTTCAGCAGGTAGAAGAGTTCTCCTGGTTCTCAAGTTAGCTGGGCTTAATTTGTTACACATGATGCCCCTGAAGGGCAGCTTCCAGTGGATCCGATGTGATGTGGTAACTATGACTCAAATCCCAGTTATTTGTTAACAAATTATTGGTGGGGGATGGGGGAATATTTGAGTCTGGAAAAACTCAACTTTGCTTTAAAGGCTTTTGCATTTTCATTCAGCCTAAACTAAGATTTGAGTAATCTTACTTGTTTAATCTCATTATCTACTACCTCTTCCTACTCTAAGCCAATGGTTTTTAATCCCTTTTCATCCTCATCCTCCAGCCCCCTAACACCCTCTCATCTCTCTGCCAGTAAGTTTTGTTTTTTCAGTAGTTTGAGTCCTGTCTGACTCTTCGTGGTCCCGTTTGGGATTTTCTTGGCAAGATAGTTGGAGTGGTTTCCATTTCCTTCTCCAGCTCATTTTACACATGAGGAAACTGAGGCAAACAGGGTTAAGTGACTTGCCCAGAGTCAAACAGCTAGTAAGTGTCTGAGACCAGATTTGAACTTGGGAGATAGTTTTCCTGACTCCAGGCCCAGAACTCTGTCCATTATCCCACAGCGCTACCTGAACCATAAGAAATATATTGTCCCAGGTTTTCTATGTTGTCGAAAAATGGAGAAGAATAATGACATTCAGAGTAGTTTTCCTTATGATGTGTGCATGTGTGTGTGTGTGTGTGTGTGTGTGTGTGTGTGTGCATGTTCTCTCACATTTGCACATGCCCACAAAATTTTTGATACATGGCAGCAGCTTCTGAGCACAAGTGCAGAGAGCAATTACAACTAAGCCATAGGGTATTATTGATTATTAGATGTATGCCAGAAGTGGTATAAAAGAAAGTTTACTGCCAGGACTGGTAGCAAAGTGGTGAGTTGGTCACAGAAGCAACACAAGAATATTGGATTGGGGTCAAAGCGTGTGGATTTGGATGCCAGTTCTGCTGCTTGCTTCCTGTGTGACCTGGCATAAGCCATCTCACCTCTGTGGGCCTCAGTGGCTTTATCTATAAAATGAGGGGATTGGACCAAAAAAAAAAATGAGAAGAGCACCAGATAACGTGCCAAACATGACATAGTTATGGGGAGAATTTTTAACCAAAGCCATGGAATGTATACACATGTTCTGGGAAGAATTTGAGACTTTTAAGAGACATATGAAAAAATTGCTCCAAATTGTTGTAAGAAAAATTGCAAATCAAAACGACTCTGAGGTTTCATCTTGTGCCCAACAAATTGGCAAAGATGACAAAAGATGGGAATAGTCAATATTGGAAGAATTGTTGAGAGACCGGCACACTGCTATCAGTCAATCAATTAATGAACTTTTATGAAGCATCTGCTATGTGCCAGATATTCTGCTAAGCCCTAGGAATACAAAAAGGGGCAAAACCAAAACAAAGTCAATCCTTTCCCTCAAGGATCTTACAATTTAATGGGAAAGACAACATGCAAACAAATACTTACAAAGCAAATTATATACAAGATAAATTGGAAATGATTACAAAGGAAAGGTCCTAGAATTAAGAGGGCTTTGGAAAGGCTTCCAGTAAAAGATAGGATTTTAGTTGGGACTTAAAAGGAAACCGGGGAAGTCAGTAGTGTAGCTGATGAGGGAGAGTGTTCCAGGCCTAGGGGACAGCCAGAGAAAATGCCTGGATCCTAGAGATGAAGTATCTTGTTCCTTGAACAGCCAGGATACTAGTCACAGAATTGAAGAGTGCGTGTTGAGGAGTAAGGTGTAAGAAGATTGGAAAGAGATAGGAGAGAGCTAGGTTATGAAGGGCTTTGAAGGCCAAACAGCATTTTGCATTTGATCTTGGAAGTGATAAGAAAGCACTACAGTTTATGGAGTAAGAGGATGCACTTTAGGAAAATGACTTTGGTGGCTGAATGGATGACATTTTTAGTGGGGAGTGACTTGAAGAAGGCAGAGCCCCCACATGGCTATTCCAGTAGTCCAGGTGTAAAGTGCCAGAGGAAAGAAGGGGGGTTTGAGAGATTTGGCAGAGGTGAGGTCGACAAGTGTGGGCCACAGATTGGAGATGGAGTGGTCAGAGAAAGGGAGGAGTCCAGGATGACTCCTAGATTTCAAGCCTGAGGGACTGGGAGGATAGTGTTGTTTGCTACTGATATGCCATTGGGGGCCTGTATTGTTGCAATACTGTGCTGGTTGGTCTGCCTGTCACAAGGCTCTCTCAATTCCAGTTCATCTACCACCCAGCTATCACAGTGATCTTCCTAAAGCACAAATATCTACCTTATGTTGCTCTTACTCAATAAACTCTCTATCACCTCCAGAAAAAGAAATAATTTGGCATTCAAAGCTTTTTGTAACCTGTCCTTCCTCCCTCCATCTATCTTCCAATCTTCTTACACCTCCTGGCCCCTACATCCCCATGTATTCTTTTTTTTCCCCCAGTGACACTGAGCTCCTTGCTGTTCCTTAAAGAAAATGCTCCATCTCTAGACCCTGGGCATTTTCAGTGGGCATTCCTCAAGCCTGAAATACTTACCCTTTTCATCTTTATCTCCTGGCTGCCTTCAAGTCCAAGGTAAAATCTCACCTTCTATAGGAAGGCTTTCTCAGACCCCCTAAATTCTGGTGCCTTCCCTCTGCTGATTATTTCTAATTTATCCTTTATAGAGCTTGTTTATATGTAGTTGTATTCATTTTCCCTGGTTAGACCCTGGACTTTTGGAGACCTGAGAATGTCCTTTACCTTTCTTTATCTCCCCATTGATTTGCACAAGTTTCTGGCACAAAATAAGTGCTTAATAAATGTTGATTGATTGATTGACCTTTGTTCCAGAGATCTGTTAGGCTTATTCCTAATCAGGTCAATAAAGAAAAGGAAAACCCCATATTCACTCAAACTTTTATAGCAGCACTGGGGAAATCAAAGAACTGGGGAAAAAATAAATGCTCATTAATGGAGAATGGCTAATATAGCTGTAGCATATAAATGCAATGGGACATTGCTGTGCTGTAAGAAATGATGAATAAAATAAATAGAGAGAATGGAGGGATAACTCATGAACTGATGGAAAATGAAGCAGAGCCAGGAAACAGTGTACACAATGAATATGACAATATAAATGGAAAGAACAAGAACAAAACAATTGGAGTTAAATACTGTGAAATTATAAAGTCCGAGCTTGGCCATGAAGAAGACGGAATGCATCTCACTTCTTTGCTGAGGTGGGGGGCTGTGGGCATGGAATACAACCCTATCACTTCCAGGTTGGTTGACTTTGGTAAATTTTTTCCCTTTTTTACTCCTTGTTGTAAGAAGTGACTCTCTGGAAGAAAAAGGAGAGAAGGATATAGTAGGAAATTTAGATAACATAAAAACAAAAGATAGCAATATAATTTTTTTAAATAAGGGGGATTGACTCAGTTCAGAGATTCTTAATCTTTCTGGGGGTCATGTGTACCTTTGACAGTCTGATGAAACCTGTGGAATCCTCAGAATCAAGTTTTTAAATAATTAATGGAAATACTGAAGTTAAAGGTAGTGAAAATTTAATTCAATTTAAATCAATAAACATTTAAGTGCCTAGTATGTGCCAGGTACTGTGCTAAGCACTGAGGATACAAATAAGAAAAGCAAAGATCTGCCCTGCCCTCAAAGAGATTATACTCTAAAGGAGAAGATAATACATACAAAAAGACACTGAAAAACAGGGGTGGGGCCTAAAAAGGGGTACTCAGTGCAGGGACATGCTGTACTGTGCAGATGAAACCAAGCAGAGCTGCTGATGGAAAATGGAGACTTGACATAAAGATATCTTTTTTTTTTCCTATCCAAGGTCGAAACTTGCTGATATCTATTCTGTGCTAATGGGTGTGAATGATGAAATTTGAGAGAGGTGTTACATGGGAGCAAAAAATTCCCTATTTTTGTCCAAGGATTAGCTCCTGTCATGGTTGTAGAGGTTATGGAGTACAGTCAGGCTGAGAAGATAGGGAGAGGAAGTGGATCTGTTACATTAAACTTTCCTTATCTCTTGCCAATCAATCAGATTATTAATAAGCATTTATTAAGTGCCTACTTTGTGTCAGACATTCTGATACAAAGATCTGAAGTGAGAAAGAAAGGGAGATTGTTGACTTTGGAGTAAAAGGATTAATATCTTGGCTCTGAGTACCCTTAGGCAAATCCCTTAGCCTCTCTGGGCTTCTTCAGTTCTTCATTCCTATAATGAAGCCCTATCCCAGTACCCTTTGCACTGGAGTCCTGACCCTATCTTCCTCTCCCTAACACAGTGGGTCACCATCTCACATGTGCCATCATTTTTCAGTTAATCAAATATGTGTTAATGATCTATTGATATATGGTAGGCACAGGGCAATTTTCTCACATTTCCTCAATTCCCTTTTACTGGTATCCTCACTGTACAGACACTCCACTCTTTCCCCTTGTACAAAAGTAACAAAAGAGATCTTCCTTCACAGTGTGACCCCTCCCCCTCTTTTTTGTTCCTAAGTCTCTCTGAATTAGGGTGGGTCAGTAGACTGCTCTAATCCCCCATACCAACATTTATGGATTCTTTTGATAAATTAAAGACCTAAAGTGTTTGTTGCTAAATTAGTCTGAAAAATTCTGCTCTATTGCACAATTCTGCTGTCAATCACTGCAGTAGACTTAAAATTCACTGATTTGGGGGTGTTCCCATGCTCCCCAGCCTGCTGATTCAGGAGACTGAGTGAAGCTGTCAATGTCTGTTGCTTCTTTTAGGAATCTGCAAGTATTTATGGACCTTCAGACCCAGAGGCAGTGTGGAGAGGGCACTGGATTGGCTGTTAGAGAACCTGGAGGTCCTATCTGCTTTGCTACTTTTTGCCAGTGTGAGGACGGGTACTCTCTGGGCCTTAGTTGGGAGGGAGAGGAGACAGTTTCAAGGTCTCCTCTGGGCCTAAGTGTCTTCCAACTCTGGATCCTGTCATGCCACTGGTGGAGGGGAGGGGACACACGTATAGTGGGGAGATTGTTGACTTTGGAGTAAAAGGATTCACATCTTGGCTCTGAGTACCCTTAGGCAAATCCTTTAGCCTCTCTGGGCTTCTTCAGTTATAAAATAAGAAACTGAGGAGGTCCCTTCAAACTCTGAGAACTATGAGATTAAAAGTCCACTTTCCAATCAAAAGACTTCAGTATTTCAGATGGATCTCCGGACCCTTGTTGTTCAGTCATTTGCTGTCATGCCTGACTCTTTGCAACCCTATTTGGGGTTTTCTTGGCAAAGATATGAGAGTGGAACCATTTTGTTCTCTAGCTCATTTTATAGATAGGAAACTGAGGCAAATAGGGTTAAGTGATTTGCTCAAGGTCACACAGCTAGTAAGTGTCTCAGGCCAGCTTTGAACTCAGGAAGAGGAGTCTTTCTAATTCTAGGCTAGACTCTCTATCCACTGTGCCACCTAGCTGGCCCTCCAGATCCATTCTTCCTCTGAATTCCTACTCTGATGCCTCACCTGCCATATAAACACCATGCTGGTATTATGTATACAATGACAAGCCAATTAATCTTTCGACCAACAAGCATTTGTTAACAGTATACTATTTTGAGATCGGCACTGGCAATCCAAAGACAAGAATGAAATAGGAAATTATTTGAGTGTGAACCTAGAGACAGATTATAGAGCAGTTATCAAAGGCCGGTCTTGGTAACTTCACAAAGGCTTATCAGAATGGTCAGGCTTTCAGTCACAGCAACTCTGGCTGACCATCTACTAAATTGTAAAAGGCTTGTGGTCTGTATCTTTGGATGGAACACCCATAATGATGAACTCACAGATTCTCAAAATAGTCACTGAATTTCAGAATTGGAAGGGACCTTTGTGGCCATGTGGTCCAACCCATACCTAGAAAAAGAGTCCTCACTACTATATACCTGACATCCATCCAATTGAAGTTATATAGTGTTTTATATAGTTCATAGTATAGTATAGTATAGTATAGTATAACTCTAGTTGCATAGTATATATAGCTATATATGTATATATATATAAAACATATATAACTTCATATAGTTATATAGTACTTTAAAGTTTGCAAAGCACTTTATTTAGGTTATCTCATTTGATCTTTACAACCCAGTGAAGTAGGTGCTATTATTATTCCCATTTTACTGATGAGGAAACTGAGGCTGAGAAGTCAAGTGAAGAGGAAACACAACTAGAAGGTGTCTGAGGTAGGATTCAAACTGAGGTCTTCCTAACTCTAAGTTCAGTACTCTATCCACTGCCCCACCTAATATTCTACAGTTTGCTTAGCCCAGTCCTAAATTACATTCTTCTTGTCACATGGAAGGGCAAAGAGAGAATGTTGCCTTAGGTGAGAGCTTATGTTAGAGAATTTTGAAGCAGACAGGCAAACAAGTAAAAAAAAAAGATATCAAATTCTAAAGGGCAGTTACTCTACCTTCTATCACCTGCTCCTGATTGATTGGTCAGATTGGGGGACTTTAATTCCTAAGGTCAAAAAAGCCCACATAGAACAAGAGGGAATGTCTTAAGTCAACAACAAGATAAAAGGAACGATGAAACAGGCTAAACAAATTTTGGCTTGAGGTAAGAAGAGAAAACAAAACTTTCCTAACCATTAGAGCTATTTATAATGGAAATAGGTGATCTTCCGAGGTTGTAGAGCCAGTCCTGCCTCCCTGAACATCTTCAAACCAAAGTTGGGTGACCATATTTGGGAATACCATAAAAAGAAATCTTATTCAGGTGAAATTTAGTCGAGATGGTCATTGAGGTTCTTTCAGTCTCTCCTGTTTTGATTCTTATGTTGGGAAACTTTTTCTAGGGCCAACTGGCTGTTAGTAACAGTTTCCAATGAAAAGGTTGGGCTGGTGAAGAACTCTCCAGATTGCCCAGAATCGAACAGATTGGATGGGGATGGAATTAGCTGCCTGATTCCTTCTCCTTTCCTATTCCCTACCCTTCCCAACCCATGTGGAGTCTGCCATATTAATAATAACTTATTATCTGTGTGACAGTGCAGTGAAAGGATGATAAAATGGATATTAAAAACACGTGCCAAAGAAGCTTCTTTTATTAATAAGCGTGTGAGCTTTGCGTGTGGAGTTTTACCATGTGTATTTAGCCCCTTTACATATCCTTCCTCTTACTGCTTCCATTCCACTGCCTCCATTTTTTCCTAAGTTGGTATTTCTGTAAGTTCTCATCAGAATCTAAGATCAACAGATTATCCCGTCCAATTGCCGATCCCATTTTATGGATGATGAAACTGAGACTCAGAGAGGTCAAGTGGGTTTCCAAAGCCATGCTGCTAACTGAAATGCCAGAAAGCTGGAACCTATGTCTTTTAACATTCTAGTTTGATCATGATTCTAGTATGGAATGGTGGATAGGACAGTGGACCCAGATTAAGGAGGGACTTGGTGTCAGAAATAATCCCCTTGGACACTGAGTAGTCACTTAACCCTATTTGCCTCAGTTTCCTCATCTGTCAAATGAGCTGGAGAGGGAAATGGCAAACCACTCCAGTGTCTCTTCCAGGAAACCCCCAAATGAGGTAATTAAGAGTTGGGCATGACTGAAAAACAACTGAACGACACAATATACATGTGATATATACACATATACCACATGTATGTATATACATTTGTGTACATACACACATAACCTCTTTGGGTTTCAGTTTCCTCATTTGAAAATCTAGGAGATGGGATGGATTCCTCGTGTTCCCCTTCAGTTCTGGATCAATGATCATTTGATCTTCCCTGTAATCTATTCCAGACAAACTGGTCTACTTGCTATTCCTCAAGCCCAGCATTCCATCTTCTACAGCTATACCTTCACTTTGATTGTGTAGCAGAATAGGTGGAGGAGAACAAATCAAAGGCCATGAAGGCAGCTGAAGCAGGCACTGGTGGAGTGCCTTTGGGAGTATTCTTGGAATTCTTTGACTTGTAAATAAACCTGTTCATCCTTTGAGCCTTGTGACTTAGGGGCTTGCAAGGAGAGTTAGAGACAACATACAGGGTAGTGTTAGGAAGTTCCCATTTTATCTGACGGAAGAGATTCAGTGAACTAACGAGTAATGAGACAGGAGCTATAATCTAGGCTCTGCCAATCATACTGTTCCTAGTAAACCAAGAAGCATAGCTAGCAATATAGAAATATTATGTCCTGGAGAAATTCCAGTGAGAATGGTGTGTTCAAAGTTATGCAATCTATGTGAATTTTATTTCTCTTTTATTACAAAATATTTTATGTAAATATGTGAATGTATATGCATATATGTATGCATGGGTAGAAACTGGACCTGGTATTTCATTGACATAAGGAAATCCTGGATAAAGAAATGCCCTTTAGGGAATGTGAATGCCTTTTCTGCAATTTACAATCTTAGAGAGTATATATACACATATATGCACACATGATATATACAGACACACATGTCCTTTGATTCTTGCCTTCAGTTTTCATTAGAAACTTTATACGTGTAATATATAATATAATCCATTTATATAACACAATCATATGTATGTGTGTATTTTATATATATATATATAAAGTTTCTAATGAAAACCAAAGGCAAGTGTCAAATTAATTATATTAATTATATATGATACAGTTGTAAGTTAATATAATTATATTAATATAAGTCAAATATAATATATAATTAATTATATTATATGTAAGATGTACCACATATTTGTATATAAAATATGTTATATATTTTATATTTGTATATACCATGTGTTATATATTTCACATTTATATATAAATATATAATTTTCTATTTTTATTATTTTCACATATTTATTATGCTTATAAAGTTTCTAGTAAAAAATGAAGACAGGAGTCAGATTAAAAGATGAAGAGTCAGATTAAAATTTCTTGAAAAATAAAGAAAAAGGATCTTTGTAGGATGACACCTCTCAGGTGTGCTAAGTTTCTAGTGGGAGAGATATCAGTCCGAACTATACATAGTGATCACTTCTGTCTTTTCAGATCTTTAGCCTTTATTGATCAGCACCAGAAGTCCAATTACCCTACGTCCTGCCTTCTCATATTGAAGAGTTATCTTTATCTTTCCCCTAGACACGCTTGAACTGTCTCTCTGTAGTCTATTCTCCAATGTCAACAGATTTCCTTTCCTGAGACCCCACTTTTGTAACCCAGCATCCCACCAGAGACTCGGCTCACGTATCTCCCTATTTCTCCTGCTCCTCTTGGACCTCTCATTGCCAAAGTGACTTTGATCCTGTTGATTTTCCCATCAGTTAGTCCTTTTCATATGACATTGGTTTCTTTCAAGTTTGGTGACATAGAAATGAGTTTCTGCAGGTCATCATATTCCATTACAATTTAGAAGTAATAAGTTAGCAAAATTTACTAACTGACCTGTTGTGTCCTGGACACTGATTTGGCTGTTTTCTACAGTCCAGGGAGAGTATGGAAATTCAAAGGACAAAGAATGTCCTCTGTTCTCAAGGAATGGACCTTGTTCTCAAGGAATTTGCATTTAAGTTGGTATATGTACATTATGTGCATGTGAAAAAACCTCTGCCTTTTAAAAACAACATATGAATGGGGGTAAAGTAACAGATTGGTTTCAAGTCCTACAAGATGGAATTTATAGTCATCCCTATGTGTCATGGTGCCAGAAGGTTTACCTGCCTCCAGAATATCTATTGCTGTGGTGCCTGAAATTTCCATCATCACACTTAGCTCTCTCTGTTGGGGTAGTTTCCAGAAAGCTCCTGTTAAAAGAACAAAGTGTTATTTGAGAAAGGCAACACAGTTAGGTCAAGAGTATATTAGAATTCATCAATAGGATGGAGAGCAGGGCCTTAGGGGAATGGGACCCAGGGGAGGTAAGCTTTGACAGTCGAGGGTGGGCCCTTATTTCCTCTTGGATAAAGTACAAACCCCTCAGCTAAGCACTTAAAACCCTTGCAAAGTAACTCCATTCTCCCTTTCCCAAACTTATTTCACATTACTCTTCTTCATGCACCCTCTGTTTCAGCCAAATGGGCCTATTTGGGGTTTTGCAGACTTCGCCTACTGTCTCTGTTTCTGTGCTCTTACATACTGAATATGTCCTCTCTCCTCACCTCCACCTCTTGTAACAATCGTAATAAGTCTGATGTTTATACGTGGTGTTCCAAAAGTCTCAGGGCAGTTTTAAGGTTTTCCTTTCCTTTCAATCGTTTTTTAGGTGTGTCTGACTCCTTGTAACCCCATTTGGGGTTTTCTTGGCAAAGATACTACAGTGGTTTGCCATCTCCTTCTCCAGCTCATTTTACAGATGAGGAAACTGAGGTAAACAGGTTAAGTGACTTGCCCAGGGTCATACAGCTAGTAAGTGTCTGAGGCTAGATTTGAACACAGGAAGAGGAGTCTCCCTGACTTTAGGCCCAGCACTTTAGACCCTATGCCACCTAGCAGTCCTCAAAGTTTCAGTTGGCTGTAAGACTTTTGGGACACTCTTTATAGCACTTTAAGGTTTTTATATGCCTTATGTATATCCTCATATGCCTTTTATATATCCTTAAAATAAGCCTGTGAGGTACATGCTATTATTATTCGTCCCACTTTACAGATGAAGAAACTGATGTGTAAAAAAGTTAACATCTAACATCTGAAGTGGAATCCTTGGTTTTCTTCAAACACCAATTCTGGTGCCATCTATTTTAGGTAGTCCTTCCTGATCCCATCTAGTTATTGGTACTATCTCCCACCTCAAATTTTACTATACTTATTTATCTGTTGGTATGTTGTATCCCACAAGTAGAATGTAAGTATCTTGAGGGCAATCATCATTTTTCATTTTGTCCTTGTAGCCCCAGCACCTAACACTGTGAGTTGCACATAGGTATTTAATAAATACTTGCTGAATTGAATTGAAGTGGATGGAGGAATTCTAGAAGTGGATAGGCATTGCTTAAAGGAGAGCTGGGAAAGTGGGGAGAGAAGAAATATCCAAGATAAGATTTCTATACTTTGCTGTTTTGCTAAGTGTATATGTAATATAAGTACACATATATGCATACAGACATATGAATGTGCAATGGGAACTAAGTCTAGAAGGAAGGCTCAAAAAAGGGTGGGGGTAAATCTGAGGTTAAGAAGGTGCAGCTAGGAAGTCTGTTCTTGGATTAGGTATGTATTAATGTCTGCCAGAGAACCCTCTCTCTAGGATAGACCATGGTTGATTAGTGTTCATCTTTTACTCCTGGGTTCACTGACGTATTGTTCTGCTCAGCACTGATACCACTAATATCAGGGGCCAAGCAGGATTTCCTAGGAGATATCTCTTCTCCTCTTATCTGTAATTCTTCTCTTTGGTTTGGTCATTGGAATGACTCTTGTCTTTGCTGGGTAATCAAACTTCTGATAGGCTTACTGGGCATTTCCATGCCCTAAAATTTCGTAGTGGTTTTTTCCCCCTTGGGGGTGGGGAGCATTTTAAAGTCTTGCATTTTTTCCCTCACAACAACCCTGGGAAGTATTATTATCTTCATTTTACAGATGAGGAAACAGCATAAAGAAGTTAAATGACTTGCTTAGGATCACACAGATGGTGTGACTGAGTTGAATCTGAATCAGGATTTCTTGACTCCAAGACCAATACTGTGTCTTTAATCACAGGATCATAAATGTGGATGGGACCTTAGAGATCATTTAGTTTAGCTTCTTCATTTTACAGATATGGAAAATGAGTCTCCAAAGAGGTTTGAATGAGATATCTTCAAGTTCTGTGTTTCCTTTCCTCCTAGTTCCTACAAAGTTATTTATTGGCCAAACTAAATAGGGGAATAGATAAATACTTCTGCCTGTCTTCAGATCACAAGGTGGGTGCATATCTAAATACCTATTTGTGTGAGAATGGTAGATGATTATTCGAATGAGAATGTCTTGGCTAGAGCAGAATTTCTGTTTGAAAGGAGTAGTGGAAAATACAGACCTTTAGTCAAATCCTTTGCCAGAAGGCAAAATAAGATATATTTTCAGTTCATTAGAAACTTGACATCCAAAACGGAGGTCTGAGGGAGGGGAGAAAGAAATACAGTGTGAAAAGTCCCAAGCAATAGTAGAAATTGTTTGGAAAGAGCTCTGAGTTCAGTTATTTCTTGGATATTAATTCTTTAGTGAAAGATGGGGAATCCTTGGTGAGTTCTGATTAAGAGAAACAAGAAAGGTTATTTCTTGTCACATAACTTCTAGCCTTGGGGAGGAACTTCTCTATTCCCTACTGGACATCACGAAGACTGAGCTGACCCTTGGCTAGTACAACTGATACCTGATGATGATCTGTGTCTCTCATAAAAGCTTCAGCAGAATGGAAAGAACAGGTGGAGAGAAAGAAAACAACAACAACCATAAACCAAAACATTGAAGAGGGAGTTCCCAACAGCTAATTCAACAAAGCAAAGAAGTATTTCCATGTAGTGTTTATTGAAGAGTACATTCAGAAAGGGAGTGTCCCTGATAAGGAAAGCTGGTCAATGTGTGTGACATTATCTAGAGTAAATTCTGAACCAAATAAGTCTTCTTATTGGTTTCAAAATATTGGGGGAGGCATTCATGTTTTCAGTGCTATTGTGATCCCTGGGAGTCACTGGATTTTAGAGTTGAGGAGGGACATTCTTGATCACAGGATCATAGATTAAACACTGGATCGTAGGATCATAGATGTGGGATTGTATCCCAGATCCTTTGAAGGGACCTCAGTGGCTCTCTAATCTCTTAGATCATCCCCTCCTTTTACAACAAGGAGACTGAGAAACAGGGAAATTAAATGACTTGTTCAAAGTCACGTAGGTAATAAGTTACAGAGATAGAACTCAATAGAATTCAGGTTTCCTGAATCACATGATTTGTCTTCTAGAAATCTGTTGCGCAAGAGTGAAATTTGGCAGGTGAAATAGTGGCAAAGGTTTACCTATTTTGTATCATGGAATTTTTTTTTTCACATTCACTAAGACTTTAGTAAGCATTAAATTAGTAAACATTCATTAATGTGGTCTGATAAAGAGCTTCTTTCCACCTTTTAAGAGCCGATCTAGCCTGGTATCTCCTCCAGTCAATTTGACATCTGCAAGAAATTGGATGTCCAAAGCCACCTTGAATTTGTGTTCTTTGGCAGTCCTGTTATTTTCACCCTCTATTAATGAAATCTTAGTTTGACTTAAAAGCTGACTGTGATGCTATGCAAATGATCGTTTTCTGAGGGATTCAAATGGTGGCAAGGTCAGATTTCAAAATGGAAGCTAGGCACAGTCAAACCAGACAACAAGATGTACATTCTTCATTCAACACCAGGACCAGCATACAAGAAACGTGAAACTGAGTCTATCTCTTCCTTTTAAGCAGAAAGATTTCTTTACTTCAAGAGAGCTACAGAAGGCAGATTTACCAGTTCCAATAATAACTAGTCATCTGAGGTTTCTCCAGTTACCCAAAGCAGAGAAGTAATCAGGACAGCTTGCCAATTGTGAGACTCTGTGCCGTTGTTTCTGTGGACTGATTCAAACTGTCATGCTGTGCTCTGAAGAGAACAAGGGAAAGACTGGTTGGGAAGAAAGAATATAACCTGTTACAAATGTAGTGCTGACAGGGGCAGGCCCGAAGGGCCCAGGAAGCCTTTTTGCCAGCCCAGTAGAGATGGGAAGAAAACAGAACAGAGAGTTACCTTGCTTGGGTTCAAATGTTGTACTCTTGTTTGGAATCAGGGACTTGGATCAGGTTTCCTGAGCCTCCATCCAATTTTATGTTTCCATGATTCATAGCAGGCCATGGTTTAACATAAATATCAAGTTTTGTTCTGAGATGTAAAATATATAATGGTTTCCACAAATCAAACAAAACAAAAGGTTGGAGGCTCTTATCTAGAAAACAATTCTAGTAATTCTCTCATCCCCTAACCACAAATGATGCAGAAGATCTCCTTGGTCTTCCCCTGTGCATCGATGACTGAGTACATTTAGAAATGGTGTGGAAATGATAACATTAATAATAATGATGATAACGATGCTCATTTATGTAGCATTTTAAGACATGCAAATATACATTCTCATCTGATATCTCACAGTAAGGTAGGTGCTATTATTACCTCCATTTTATAGATGAGGAAACAGACTAAGAGGGCTTAGTGATGTGTCTAAGGTCACACAGCTAGTTAGTGTCTGAGGTAGGATTTTAACTCAGGTCTTATTGATTCTTAATTCCAACATTCTGTCCACAAGACCACACACACACACACACACACACACACACACACACACACACAGAGTGTGAACAACATCACTGCTGCTGAGAAAGCTCTAAATGCCCCTTGTGAGTCTTTCTATCTGTCTTTCTGAGGTATTGGGGAGAGAATCATAGTATGTCGGAGTAGAAAGTAACCTTAGATGTCATCTGGGTTCAGCTCTTTCACTATACACATGACACTTAGGATTATGGAGTTGAAATGATTTGCACAAGGTCTCATGTATAATGAGGGGCAGAGCTGGGATGAACATCCATTAGATTGTAAGCTCCCTGAGAGCAGGGACTATCTTTTGTCTCTTTTTGTATGCCTAGCACTTAGTACAGTGCGCAGTACATAGTAGGCATCTAATAAATGCTTATTGAATGGAATCCAGATCCCTGAGATCCCAGGCCAGTATTATCTATGTAAACTATTTTCTGATCCATGTCATTTTATTTGTATTTTGAAAACACACACATAAAAAAGACATATTATGCAAAGAAGCTGCCTCTACCCTCAAGGCATTTGCAATTTTATTGAAGAGATAAGGCATACAATTAAGAAACATCTTCATGAGTTCAAATCTGGCCTCAGACACCTACTTGCTACATGACCCTGGGCTAGTCACTTAACCTTGTTTGCTTCATTTCCTCATCTGTAAAATGAGTGGGAGAAGGAAATGGAGAACAACTCCAATATCTTTGCAAAAACAAAACCAAACCCAAGTTTGGGTCACGAAGGGTCAGACACGAATGAATAGCAACATATATTATGTGACAGGTTAAGTGCCAAAAGGAATGGTATGGACTTAGTATTTGGGGATTACAGGGAAAGAGACAGGGTTAGTGTTGACTAGAATGGTTTTCCCACCCTTTGTGACTTCATCTGGGGTTTTCATGGCAAAGATACTGGAATGGTTTGCCCATGGTTACGTAGCCACTCTGTGTCCCAGGTAGACCTTGAACCCAGGTTTTTCTCACTCTAAGGTAGCTTTATTTCCATTGATAGAATTAATTGAGGTAGCTAGGTAATAAGATGGATAACTTGCTGGGCCTGGAGTCAGGAAGACCCGAGTTCAAATTTTGTTTCTGACAATACTAGCTATGTGACCCTGAGTAAGCTGCTTAATCTCTGTTTGCCTCACGTTCTTCAACTGTAAAATGGGGATATTAATAGCACTTGCTGCTCAGGGTTTTTGTGGAGATTAAAGGAGATAATGTTTGTAAAGTGCTTAGCACGGTCTCTGGCACACAGGGTGCGCTTCATAAATGTTTGTTTGCTGCCTCCCTTTCATTGTGCCACAGTGCCTCTCATACTTGGGCCTTCGGTGTCTTGGGTGCTGGATGGAATTGAAAACATAGGCCAAAAAAGTAAAAAAGAGCCCCTGGGTGGTTTAAGTTGCCTTGTTAGATCGTAACTTACTGATCAGGAGAAAAGTTACCTGTTCCTAGTGATCTACTGGGAAAAGCAGATCGGGCTAAGGGGCAGTTTTATTGACTCAGTGTGACCTTGAGCAAGTCACTTAATCTAGGCTTTACTGTTTCCATTTTAAAAAGAGATATTATGATATCTGTTTACTCTATTAGTTCATCTTCTTTTCCACTCGTGTGAAAGTACTTGGGAAAGATAAACATGCAAAATATTATGATTTTTGTTGGTGAGTGAATTGGTTCCGCTCTTTGGGGAAACATTGTGGGGTGGGGGGATTTTGTATATTAAATAATGGGAAATAATACAGAATTTCATGCAAGGATTGAAAGTGGAAAAAAAAAAGGCTAAGAAATAAAAAGTCATGCAGTATGTGATTCTCTGGGATGTCAATGCCAAGTGCCTATAAACACTGTGGAGCGGTGCCTTCAGTTTACTGGAAGGAGGTGTCTTGATTTAGAGGGCCCATTTTTCTCTTTCTCTCAGTTGACTTTCTGGAGGTTAATTAGTGCCTGTAACATTAGCAGGAGTTACGTATGTGCATCTAGGGGAAAACAGAGCCTTTTAAAATTAGTAGTGGGTTCCTCCTGTCCCTAAATAATTACACATTGAAGGTAACCTTGAAGACCTCAAATGAAAAAAAGAGCAATTAGCTGTTCACGGAATTGTTTGTTATGCTGGCATCTGCATTCGAGGCTCTAGACCAAGAATGTTCAACAGAAATTAACATGCACTCCACCCCAGCCCCTTCGTCACATGACTGATTATCATTCTTTCAGGATTGTGTATTAAAATGTTTCAGCATGTGCATTGTGAAGGCTAGGTGACTTTTGACCACCCTTGTATTTTTTGATGTGCTCAGTTTAGTATGCGAGCTGGCCCAGGCTAGATGGCACTGCCTGCCTTGAAGTGAAGATTATTCACTGGTGTACAGCTTCTCTGACCCTGAGTTCCCATTTTAATAGGTCAGAAATTTTTCTTTCCTCCCTTAGAATAAAAAAAGCAAACAAACCCCAAACCTTGTGATACATATGGAACTGAAGGCTATGTAGGTTCTTTTTTGTCTCACCTGGGGGAAAGACATGATTTTAGGATCAGAGATTAAAAGCTAGAAGAAACCTTAGATGTCATCTAGTCTAATACCTCCGCTTTGCAGATGAGAAAACTGATCCCTACAGAGGTTAAGTGACTTATCAAAAGTGACTGTCATAGAGGGAGGCAGTGTGAGAGAATGGATTTGAACCCAGGTTCTTTGACTTCAAATCCAGTTTCCTGGATTCTAAGTACCATTTCCTTTTTTTTTTTAACTAACTTGGGGTCATGAGATTAGCAGAAAAATTATAAAAGAAATTTTATTTTTCTGTCTTGAGTTGAGAGATATGATGATGAATATTGGATTTTTTTTAATGAGGCAGTTGGGGTTAAGTGACTTGCCCAGGGTCACACAGCTAGTGAGTGTTATGTATCTGACACCAGATTTGAACTCAGGTTCTCCTGATGCCAGGGCCGGTGCTCTATCCCCTGTGCCATCTAGCTGCCCCTTGATTATTGAAATTTTATTGAGTATTTCAAGGATTGTAAAGCACTTTAATGCATGCTCTCATTCGATCCTTACAATGACTCTGTGAAGTAGGTACTATGTGTATTATGGTCCCTCTGTGGACACATAGGTAGAAGGTAAGGGTTTCAAACCCAGGTCCTCCTAAACTTCAAGCTTATTACAAAGTGCTGTGCCTCATCTTAAGTACACCAATAATGGAGGCAATAGATAAGGTTATCCTATCTTTAGGGCAGTTAAGGTACAGTGGATAGAGCTCTGGGCCTGGGGTCCAGAACACCAGAGTTCGATTCCTGCCATTGACACTTACTAGCTGTGTGACCCCGGGCTAGTGACTTTTCCTGGTCTGCCTCTGTTTCCTCAGCTATAAAATAGGAATAATAATAGCACCTATTTCCCAGGGTTATTGTAAGGAATGGTTGAGATAATAGTTGTAAAATGCTTAGCTCAGTGCCTGTCACATAGTAGGTATAGGAAGGTTGGATCAAGACTATGTGGTCATTTAGTAACCTTGTGCCAGGCAGATTAATCAATAAGAATGTATCAAGTGCCTACTATGTAACAAGCCCTATGGTGGACTCTGGGGATACAAGATCAAAACAGTCCCTGCCCTCAATGAGTTTACATTTTTTAGGAAGATGCAACTTTGTATAGGTATAAGTACTAGATCTACAAAATAAATACAAAGTAAAGGTGGGGGAAGGGGAGAAGAGTAGTCACTGGTCTAAGACATCATAGCAGCTCAGGTTTACAAAGTGCTTGCCACACAAGAAGCCTATAAAAAAGGGAGTATGGTAAGTGTTCTAGCTGAAGAAATGGAGAACAGAGAATCTAAAGAATTTGGGTATGGTCACATGGTGAGTAAAAGTGTCAGAAGCAGGACTTATACCCAGGTTCCTAGCTCCAAAGTCAGTGTTCTTTCTCCTAAATTATGCTGCCTTTGTTCTGGTCATATCGTTGGTGTGGGCTGGCAAAGTATTTATTAGATTTTTTATTGTTCTCTTGATTCTATAAAGTAGTTAGCAGTCATTAAGTTAAGAAACATTTATTAAGCACTTTACTATGTGATGGGCACTGTCCTAAGTGCTAGGAATATAAATTATAAAGAGAAAAAGACAGTCTCAACCCTCAAGGAGCTTATAGTCTAACAGAGGAAGACAGCACCCAAAAGAAAGTTAAAATGGGGCAAAATAGCACTGAAGGTTTCAGGCAGCATGGTAGAAAAATGCTGTCACACAAGTGCAGTTAGGATAGGAATGAAGATCTTGTTGACCTGGGCATCTTCCTTAAGATGGAGGTTTGGAGAAGGATCAGCCAATCAGTTGCAGGGATAGAGGGTAAAATCACAGAGTTGGAAGGGTCCTTAAAGGTCATGCAGTCCAACTCCCTCATTTTACAGAAGAAGAAACTGAATTTAAAGAGATTAAATTACTTGTCCAAGGTCTCAAAAGTATTAAGCGGGGTTTGAATCCAAACCCTCACCCCAGATCTAGCACCTTTTTCAATGTATCCAGGAAAAGATAAGCTGAGAAAGAGTTAAGAAACATTAACTTGATGTCATTAACAATGACAGAGCAGTCTAGAAAAAAAAATTAACAGGAAACTGAAGAATAGATATGTAGTCGAAGCCACCTGGAAAGTCCAAAAAAAAAAAAAAGAAGAAGAAGAAAAAAGAATCACCAAACACCTCAACTTCCTGATAAGAGAAATCTGCTTTTCTTTGAACTTGGCTTGATGCCCTGAAGGAAAGTTATATTTATTTAATCCTCAGGAGTGCAAGATGAACTCTGGGCCAACTTTGGAACCCCTGAACTCAGAGCCCCACCTAGAAGTAATCATTTAGGCTTCCCTCTAAAGTTAGAGAGAGAAGGAAGATAGGTTTATTAGGTATGAAGGTTTTCAAAATAATGTTGTATTCAAAAGAAGAAGTTATGCCAAACATCCCAAGGGAGGCTAGAGGGGGTGTGTATGTGGTGGGAGGCTCCATGATCAGAAAATTTCTAGAGGTTTTTCTGCAGAGGCTCATCTGCCCAAAGTTATCTTTTAAAGACAGTAGGGAGTATAAGGAACGGGGAATTGAAACCATTTGGTGTTAGGCCTGAAAATGTATTTTGTAGGCAAGACTGGGAGCTTTGGGCCCTCAGCACTCACTTTTTAACCCTTACCTGGAAACAGAGAGGGAGGCCAATTTCTGTCATCTTTTTTTCTTGCTGAATTATAATAGTGGCAGCAGCATATGAGAGTCAGAATAAATGAGGAAAGAGAATGAAATGGGCTTCCCTCCAGGAGTTTTTGTGATTGAGATCAGTAGATTTTCTTTGCACTTTAAAATGAACAAATATTGTTTAACTTCTCTAGTGACTTTCTGGCTGGGTCCTGGAACCCACACAGTTGGGTCCCACAGAGCTGGGAAGCAGGACCAAGGCAATGGGGAAGTTTTTTATCGTGTATTTTTTTTTTGTGAGGTGATTAGGGTTAAGTGACCTGCCCAGAGTCACATAGCTAGTGAGTGTTATGTGGCTGAGGCTGGATTTGAACTCAGGTCCTCCTGACTCCTCGGGCCGGTGCCTAACTGCCCCTAAAGCTACAACTTTATAACTTTTTTTTAGGCAATTGGGGTTAAGTGCCCAGGGTCACACAGCTAGTAAGTGTCAAGTGTTTGGTCTGAAGTGGGATTTGAACTCAGGTCCTCCTGACTTTAGGGCCAGTGCTCCACCCACTGCGCCACCTAGCTGCTCCCTCATTGTGTATTTCTGCGGAGACTTCCCTTTGCATCCCTCTCCATCCTAATAGTCAGTAACCCTATTAATAATCCTAATAATCACATTATTTTGGGCATCTGTGTTGCATTTGGTGTCATAATTTGCAAGATCTTAAATTCGGAGCTGGAAGTCACTTTAGAGATTATCTAGTTCAGTCACCTCATTTTACAAAGGAGCAAAGTGAGGTCCAGATAGGGGAATGACTTGCTCAAGTTTTGGCTGGTACCCCTCTTCTGATTCCATATCTGTCCATTATTCCTTGCCTTGTACCACACTGCCTCCATAGAACTTCATGTCATAAGGAAATCTCAAAGCCGAGTTAATGATTTTAGAGTGAGAAACATTTGTGCTTTGTCACCGTGGCTAAGCCACTTTGAATACAGTAACCACAGCAGCACCAGATAGTGATGGTTGTGTGAATGCCTGTGCTCATGTGTTTGTGCATGGGTGTTTTCAATGCTGTGACCAAACTGTCTTTTGCTGGGAGCCTCATTTTTTGTTGGCTTAATTCAACAATAAGAACTTGCACAGGCTTCTCAGGCTAATAGAGTTGAAAAAAAAAAGAGAGATTCAGGCTAAAGAATTGAGTGAATAAGAATTTTAACAAATTTTGTAAAGCCCTAGAGTTTCTCTTCAGTACAGATTTCTTTGGGATGACTTGTTCAATCAACTTTGTAGCCTTCTTCTTTAAAATGTTCTTTGTCTCCTGCTAGGGAGTCTTCAGACTGTTTTATTTTATGGAATTTATTAAGTTTAGGCAATATCTTGAAACCTTTTCAATTTGATATTTGTTGGCAAGTTCCTAAATAACAGACACACCACACTTCTTTTTGGCTTCAGAATTAAGGAATGTATTTTTTTTTAAATGAGAAGGGTGATATTAATAGGTCAAGGACCCAGTGCCTGTCACATAGCAAAAAAAAAAATGGTTATATAACTCTACTCCCTTCATTGCAGAGGTGGGGGATTGTGGTTGTATAGTATTGCCTTATTGTCAGATAGGGTCTGCATGTTAGTTCATTTGCTGAATTGCTTTTTCCCTCCTTTCTTTTAACATTTTTATTAGAAGAGATTATTTTCTGAGCAAGGGAGAAGGAATATATCTATTCAGAAATGAGTTAAGATGTAACAACTAAGGGCATTAATGCAAATTTTAAGAAAAATAGATATTTGTTGAGTTGAATTGTTAAAATTACATGTTTTCCACTTCATTATCCTACCCTTGAAAAGACCAAGGATATAAAATGTGTATTTTTGATGATACTTTAAAACTTTTAATACTACTACTAATTGTTAATGATAAACATATGTGCATATATAGTTAAATTATATATAAATACATATATACATTAATACATATATAGACATATACACATATGCTTTAAGGTTTGCAAATTGATTAACATACATTAACTTGTGTGATGCTCATAACAACCCTGTGAAATAGGTATTATTGTTATCTCCATTTTACAGATGAAGAAACTAAGGCATGGTGCAGTAAAGTTATTTGCCCAGGAGCATGAAGCTGATAAGTGGCTGAGATAGGGTTCAAACTCAGGTCTTCTTGACATCTTGACACTAAGTCCAGAGCTCTATCCACTACGCCACCTAGCTGCCTCATAGATATGCTTTTTATAATAGTCCGATTTAGAATTTAATAGTATTGGCTTTAAAACTGATTAACAGAGAAGAGTGTGGTGAGAAGGATTTTGTCTGATCAAAATGGGGAAAGTGGATCAGTGTACATTCATTCTTTTCCTTTCTTTCCCTTGATGTTGAAGGGTAATTACTGTTTTATTATTTAAGGATCTTTAAAATTTATTTTGAACAAAAAGCAAACACTTCCATTTTCTTATACATCATATTATTAGATGGTTAGACAGGGCTTGAGATGAGGGGGACTAGTGAGAGAAAGGGAGAGATATTGTACATGGCTGAATGATATTTATTACTTTCCAACAAATTCCCAGATCTTATTGCCTTTTATTTGGGCTTCCTCTGGAGTGTATAGGACAATTCCCTTAAATAGGAGGTTTTGAAAACATGCCTCTTGTCCATGTTAATAGCCACCTGGACTTAATATTCTTAGGACTATAGTGTGCTTGGAGAAGGTCATAATATATGTACATAGAAGCTAAGTCTAATTCAAGTAAATAGGAGAGACTATGGTGGCCATATTTTCTCATCTCAAAAGTTAAGGCATACAGGCATACCTCATTTTATTGTACTTCACTTTATTGTGCTTTGCAGGTAATGTATTTTTTAAAAATAAATTGAAGGTTTGTGGCAACCCTGCATTCTCAAGTCTATTGGCACCATTTTTTCCAACATGTGTTTATATAATGTCTCTGTATCACATTTTGGTAATTCTCGCAACATTTCAAACTTTTTCATTATTAGTGTATCTGTTATGGTGATCTGTGATAAGTGATTTTTTATGTTCCTATTGTGATTGTTTTGGGGCATCAGGAATCATGACTGTATAAGATGGCAAACTTAATTGATAAATATTGTGTGTGTTATTACTGCTTCTCCAACCAGCTATTCCCTCTTCTTTCTCTCCCCTCCTTCTTGGGGCTCCCTATTCTCTGAGACATAACAATGTTGAAATTAGGCTAATTAATAACCCTACAATGGCCTCTAAGTGTTCAAGTGAAAGGAAGAGTCAATGGATATGGCAAACTGTATTGTTGCTTTATTTTAAGAAATTACCACAGCCACCCCAACCTTCAGCAATCTCCACCCTGATCAGTCAGCAGTTATCAATATTGAGGTAAGACCTTCCACCAGCCAAAAGATTACTACTCACTGGAGGTTCAGATGATGGTTAGTACTTTTTTTTTTAGCAACAAAGTATTTTAAAATTAAGATATATACTTTTTTATAGGCATATACTCTTGCACACTTAATAGACTACAGTATAGTATAAACATAACTTTTATATGCATTGGGACCAAAAAATTCATGTGACTTGCTTTATTATGATATTTGCTTTATTGTAGTAGTCTGGAACTAAACCAGCAACCTCTCTGAGGAATGCACACATATTTTGAAAAAGGATATTGGAATAAAACAAGCACTTCCATTAATTAAAAATAAAATAAACAAATTTTAAAAAAGGATATTGAGATCATAGATTTAGAACTGGAAGGGATAGTTCGTTAAGTTCCATCTTCCCCCCCTTTGCACTTAAAGAAACTGATTCTCAAAGAGTTTAAGTGACTTGCTCAAGGTCACACAGTAAGTGACAGAGCTGAGAAATGAACCCACCTCTCCTGATTCCAAATTCATTGTTCTTTCTGCTGTCCTATGCCACTTCTCTGCAAAAGCCTTGTTAAGAGTTTATTTTTCTTGAAATCAAGATGGTCCTGGAAAATCTGGGAGGAACAGGTGTTATGGATAGAGCGTCCAAATTCTCTTATGAAAAATAGCAAGTGACATTTGTGGAGTGTCTCAAGTTTTGCAAAGCGCTGCACACAATTGGTTTCATTTGCTCTCCACAATAATGTGAAGTAGGTACTACTAGATTTATTGTCTGGTTTTTTTTAAAATTTTTAGGCAATTGGGGTTAAGTGACTTGCCCAGGGTCACACAGCTAGTAAGTGTCAAGTGTTTGGTCTGAGGTCAGATTTGAACTCAGAGGCAATCTCAGAGTACTCAGAGATTTAGAGTTGGAAGAGGACCACAGAAATCATCTGGCTCAAAACATCTCCTTTTACAGATGAGGCAACTGAGTCCCAGAGAGGTTAAGTGTCTTGTCCATGGGTGTCTGGTCCCATAGTTAGTATGTGGCAGGTAACACTTGAATCTAAATTTTTTTGAACTTCAAATCCTGCACTTTCTCCGTTATGGAGAGAGCTCTGGCTCTCCAGGAGTCCAAATTCTAGAAGTTGTTCCTCTGATTCTCCTTTACTCCTAAACATTATTTTCACTAGAGAGACCATTATTTTATCCTTCTTCAACTCTTGGGAAACAAAAGAGTCTGGTAACATGAGAGCATTGGCCTGGAAGTTGGGATTCCCTGGATCGCCTAGTGTCACCTCTGTGACTTGACTGCTGTGACATTAGGCCAAGTCACGTCTTTTGGCCTTGCTTGACTTATCTGTGATGAGAAGTATGTGGATGAGATCTTGGAGTTAGAGCTAGAAGTGAGCTTGGATATGGTCTTGCATAATCCCCCAATTGCGTACATCAAATTAAATAACTAAGATGATATCAAAAGTCCCTTCCAGCTTTAATAGTGTGTAATTCTACAAGTACCCTTACTGTCATATTATTTCTTTTTCAGATTCAATATTATTTTCAGTTCTGAATTCATATGCTCCTCCTCCCTCTCCCTCGTCCACTGAGAAGGCAAGAAAAACAAAATCCATTTATAGTATGTATGTCAAACAAAACAAATTCCCACATTAGCCTTCTTGTATTATTTCTTACCCTGGGTCACTTTTTGACTCAGACACTTACTAGCAGTGTGACCCCGGGCAAGTCACTTAACCTTGTTTGCCTCAGTTTCCTTATCTTTAAAATAAACTGGAGAAGGAAATGGCAAACCATTCCAGTATCTTTACCAAGAAAACCCCAAGTGGGGTTGCCAAGAGTGGAAAATGACTGTAAAATGACTGAACAACAGCAGTCATTTTTATTAAGACCTGCGAATAAAGAGAATGCTAGGACAACTATTATATGATACGATCAAGTATAACTGATTTCACACGATTAATTTCTCTCTTGCCTTACTTAATTGATTTACATCCACTCTCTCCTCCGGTAGAATGTAAGCTCTTTGAGAGAAAAGGTTTCATTTTTTTTCTATCTCTAGCTCATCACGTAGTGGTTAGGTAATAAATTCTTGTTGATTGATTTGATTTGGAAAGCTTTCTATTGAGCAGATACTTAATTTACCTGCTTGCTAAAATGCAATATTTCCAATCATTCCTATTTTTAAAAAAATGTTCCAGGAACACAAGGGGACTACTTGAATTTGGTTTGATTTCCTGTTTCTCCAGAAATCAAGCCGACCTTTGGCAATCCAAGGAAGGAAACTACCTGGGTGTTGTAGCTTTCAAAACCGTTCTCAGTTTTAAGCACAGCTGATATCCTTGTGTATTGGACTCTTTCCGTGTTGCATACATCTCTGCAGGGAGCTTTGTAGTATTCTTGACAGGTTTAAGAAGTGGGCTTAATAAATTTAGGGTATTCACAGTTCTTCCTTTTGTGGTATCAGAAAGAAAGAAGTGGGATAAGATTAAATAGTGCTGAGCTGAGCCTAAAGCAATGATGTTTTCCATGCTAGATACAGGTCAGCCGTCCTAAGTGGGGAGTCCAGTATGTTCTGTTACGCCCAGCTCAACAGCTGCCGCATTTCAACGAAGATGGAGAAGCGTCTTCTCAGTGAAGCTGATAAGCTAGGCATCCCTTTCTTGCTTCTTGACTTCATCTTCCAGGTTCTGCTCAGTCTCACTCTCACCTAAATCTCCCCTTGTCCACATTCCTCCTTGCAGCAATGCTAGGGAGCCCACCATCGCTTTTGGAATGAGGCCCTGGAGTTTTACTCCATCAATTATTAAAACTTATTTCTGAGTTGAGGGTCTAATTTTTAGGGAGGAATAGATGAGAAGAACAAGAAAAAGGACTTGGAACCCATGGGGATCTCAGCCAATCTTGCAGATATTTGGTTTTTTGACAGGGATCTCCTCTGGAAATGGGGTTCAATTATTATTTATTCATCTGAGAAGCTTCAAGTGAGGGAATCTTCTAGTACAAAAGAATGGAAAGGTTGGCAGGTGGGGCTTTTCAGATAACAGGCAGATTCTATTTCACTTTTCATGCCATTTTTCAAAATATTAATACCTCACATCTACTGTCTATTCAACAGAGTGTCTGGGTTGCCTCTATAAACTGTTTCTGCTATATATACATTTTTAATGGTACTACTGTATACACAGGGATATTTTTGAGGCAATGCTGGCTTTACTGATCTGAGGATTTTTTTCTTACAAAGGTAAAGCCGAGTCAAAATTAGAAGTGTCCGAAAGTGGAATGGGCCACTTTGGGAGGTGGTCATGGTGGTGGTAGAGGAGAATCCCACATTACTAGATGTCTTCAAGCAGGGGATGGATGGCCACTTGCTGGGGAGTATTGTAGAAAAGAGTCATTATTTAGTAGGGGTTAAAAATTGTTAACAATAATGAAAATTGACGTATGGTACTTTAAAATTTATACGGCATTATCTTATTTAACCTTCATAATAACCCTGTGTAATAGGAGATGTTATTATTTTAATTTTACAGATGGAGCAAATGAAGCTCTGAACAACTAAATGAATTATCCAAGGTCACACAGTGAATGTCACAAACTGGTTTGGACACTGGGTCTTCCTCTGGCTTCCCTCATGCCTAGAATGATCTTGGGCTTCCCTGGCTTTCTTCAGGCCTCAGCTCAAATCCCACTTTTTTCAAGAGGCTTTTCCTGGTCTCTCCCAACCCACTCTTCCCCCTGCCCCCCATTGTTAGTGCCTTCCTTTTGAGACTTCCTCCTAATTAGACTGAACACACACACACACACACACACACACACACACACACACACATACACATATACACATACACATACATATATTTTTGCATTACGGGGTTGTCTTCCTCATTAGAATGTGAGCCCCTTGAGGCCAGGAAATATATTTTGGCCTTTCGCTGTATCCTCAATGTTTATCACAGTGTCTGGCTCATGCTAAATGCTAAATAAATGCTGGTTAACTGACTGGCTAACTCCAAGTCCAGTTTTCTATATACTTCATTATACTTCCTTTGATTAAATGACCTTTGTTACCTTTTAGCTCTAAGATTCTATATTTCTAAATGTTTTACTTAGTGAAAAAATTACATCTCTTGGTGATTTTTCATCTTGAAATAGTAGTGATAAATTTCATTTCAGCATGGAAATCGGATTATTTGGTTTTAGAAGGAAGGAAACATGAATTTAATTAGCACCTGCTATGAGCCAGGCATTGTGCTAAGTGCTTTAGAAATAGTATCTCTTTTGATCCTCACAACAGCCTTTGGAGGTGGGTACTGTTATTATCTCCATTTTAGATGAGGTAACTGAGGCAAATAGAGGTCAAGTGACTTGCCCAGGATCACTCAGCTAGTAAAAGTGTCTGAGGCTGGATTTGAACTCAAGTCTTTCTGACTATAGATCTGGAGCTCTATTCAGTGTACCATCTAGCTGCATTTTAATCAAATAAATAGTTCTCCTGTAACCAGAAAATCTCTGCCTAGACTGGTGAGCACTTCTTTTTCACCAGTAGAATTCAGATTTGATGCCTGAACTTCTGAATAGTAGGGACATTCTTCAGCCTTGGACTTAGTGCATTAAAAGAGTTGGTTTCTGGTCACCTTGGGTAGGACCAGCTTGTGACAGTCCAAATATCTGGTCCAACTACTGGGGAGTAGAAGAAGAGCATGATCCTGGCATGTACAATCAGGTCTTTCCTTCACGTGTTTTAAGTCTTTCTCACTGCCCTTGCCAGCCAAATTGAAGCATAGGTTTATTGGGTGAAATGAAGGGCATGCGGCAGGGAAAGAAAAGGGAGAGTTGAAACTTGAGGAAGTGATTTACTATAGAAGCACCCTCACCTTGGGATAGCCTGGCTTCTAACTAGCTCATCTGGTCAAGGGAATGGGTGTTTCTTATTCACAGGCAACAGTGGCTACAGTATTAGGATGTCCATTCTCTTCTGCCTAGGATGTTAGGGATGTTAATATCCCATTTGCCATCCACAAAATTTTAGAGTCTTATGCCCCCATTTTACAGATAAGAAACTAAGTCTCAGAGAGGGGAAGTTACTTATTAAAGATCTCAGAGCTATTAAGTGGAACAGTGGCAGAGCTAAGGCTTGGATCCAGGTCTTCTAACTTGAAGTCCAGTGTTCTTTCATTATACCCTGCTCCCCCATCATTAGACTAATGGCAGTCTTTCTCAAGGCTTGGTCCAGTCCCATTAAACCTGGTTATTCTTTATTTTATTGGCCCCAGAAGGCCTCAGAGAGTTCTTTAGGAAACTAGCCAAACCAGATCCTCTTCCCTTTCCCCTAGCCTCAGAAATAGCAGGGGAAGAAATGAAAAAAAAATGGTAGAAATAAAAAAGCTGCCATCTTGGTACCCAACACAAGTTGAAATTGAAGACTTAAGAAGACTACTAGGAAATCTGAGTGCCTCAGACTGGGACAGGAACACTTCCAGAATTCCCTAAGTATGTGTTCAAGAAGGATGGGAAGCCCTTATCTAATGTTATAACGGCTACTTCCCTTTTTGTTAGTCATTCATCTAAGCTTGGGGCACGAGCTAATGGATTCCTCCTTCCGGTAACTGCCTACATTCTACAAAGTTGCCAGTTTATTTCTTTTAACAAAATGCTTGACCAATGGTGGGCATTTATGTTATTGACTATTGACTGACTGAAAAATATATTTTTCCTTAGAGGAGACACAAAAGAAAGGAAGACTTGTGGGTAAACAGAAATCTATTGGCTTGGTGGACAACTCATGAAGGTCTGTGGATGCTACTGCCCTGAATCACAGCAGTTGCACAATAAGTGACCTTTTGTGAAAGGAAGAAATCCAAATTTGAAAGGAGAAAAATGCAGTTTTGAGATCACGCTTGCGTAAAACTCATTTCTGTAATTTGGTAAACTGTATTCTGCGTCAGGACTCAAACCACAGTGGGACATTTAATTAAATATTTTAGTACTGAATTTTAGCTGACAATGAGATGTCAGGGTGCACACTCACATATTGACAATTCACTGTTTTTGTGATTTATTTATCATCAACAGACAGTAGAATTAACCACACCACAGATTAAGGGTTCTCAATATGGTGCCTGTTTTTTTTTTTAATTCAATTTCAGACTCCTGCTGATAGAGAACTGAAGTCAAATGAAAGGTTTGGTTGATAAAGCTTCATTTTGTGAAACTCTGTCCTGCCAGATAAAGTGTATATTACTCCTACTCTTGAGAGCACTGATTTTAAAGAGAAGGGGGTTTTTAGCATTTGGGGAAAAAACAAACAAAATAAAAATAGCACCAAAAAGCCCTGAACAGAGAGTCAGGAAATCTAGTGTTTTAGTCTCAATTCTACTACTTACTCAGACAAGTTGCTTTATCTCTGGGCCTCGGTTCCACGTCTGTGAGCTGAAAGGGCCAGGGTACATGAAAGAAGGTAGGATTTGGAGTTGGGAAGACCCGACTTTGAGATCCGCTTCAAAGTAGCTGTGTGGCCCTGGGCAAATCACTTAACCTCTGTCAGCCTCATTTTCCTCATTTGTAAAATGAGGATAATAGTAGACCTGGTCTCCCAGGGTTGTTAAGAGATAACGGGTAAAACGCTTTGCAAACCTCAAAGTACTTTATAAATATTAACTTTTATCTCGGAGGTCCCTTCAAGCTCTAACCTTCTATGCTTCTAAAGAGTGCTGAAAGTCCCTACAGATGATATATACCTTCATTTTAAATACTAGCACATTACCTCTGTTGATTACCTCTGATTTATCTTGTATATGTCCTTTTTGTACATAGTTGTTTGTGTGCTGTCTTCCCCATTAGACTGAGAGCTTCCTGAGGGCAAGGATTGTCTTTTGCCTTTCTTTGCACCCCTAGCTCTTGGCATAGTGCCTGGCACATGTTATTGTCGGTGTTCAGTCATTTCAGTTGTGTCAAACTCTTCACGACCCCTTTTGGGGTTTCTTGGCAGAGATACTGGAGTGGTTTGCCATTTCCTTCTCCAGCTTATTTGACAGATGAGGAAATTGAGGCAAACAGGGCTAAGTGACTTGCCCAGGGTCACACAGCTTGTAAGTGTCTGAGGCCACATTTGAACTCATCTTTTTGACTCCAGGCCCAGTGCTGTATGCAAGGTGCCACTTTGCTGCCTGTCACATACAAGCTTGCAGACTTGATTTAATTTGATTTGGTAAAGGCCAGGTAAATATGAATTACCCTCATAAAAGGAAAAAATCTATTAGTGACCAGGGCGTATTTAGCCCAGTTTGTGCAGAGCAATGGGCTTGATACTATAGGGAGGCCCCTAAATAGAAGACATAAGCTTTTATCTTTGAGTAAAAATAGTGTAGTGAAAAGAGCATTTGGAGTCAGAAAATCTGGATTTGAAACCTGACCACCAATTTCTGCTCTTGTGACCTTGGGCAAGTTAGTTTACCTTTATTGACCTTTATTTTCTCATCTGTAAAATGGGGCAGTTGAATTAGACCGGGGACTCCTAATCTTTTTTGTATGTGTCATGGACCCCTTTGACAAACGTGAAACCAAAGGACCCTGTCTCAGAACAAGGTTTTTAAATGCATGAAATAAAATACATAGGATTCCAAAGGAAACCAATGATTTTGAAATTAAGTTATCAAAATATTTTAAAAAACAAGTTCATACACACTGGGTTTTAAAACTTTGGACTAGATAATCCTTCTAGTGTCTTTCAGGTCCAGACCTATGATGCTAATGGAGAAGACAGGATGAGTAAAGACAAAGTGAAATTAAGCATAAGAGAAAAACCTTCATTCTCCATTGCCCTACCTTGGTGTGGATGTAACCCTGGATTTTTGGAAGCTATGCTGTCAGAGAACAAAGTATTCCAAAAGCACCTGGTAACTCTCTCTGTACAGTGGTCTTTGCGAAGGACAACTTCTTGTCCTGGCATTCGAGGCCTTCTCTAGTCTGGCTACAGCTTGCCTTTCCAGGCTTACTTCATGCTATTCTTCTTTGTAACCTGTTTCAGCCAGGGTCCATCAGAGGAGGGACCAGGAAGGCCACTGGGCCTCTGACTCCCAAGCTTAACTTATAGGAGGGATTCCAGCCATGGTTAGCCTCATGTAAGCCTGGATTCACTCTTCAGACTTTTCTTCATACCTGCCACCTTGTCTGGTTCCCACCTCTCCCCCATCCCATCTAAGTCACCATCTGCATTGTCTTTCCCGTTAGAATATCTGCTTTTCGAGGGTGGGAACTTCTGTGCTTCTGTTACTTTTCCACCTTGGTTGGCACACAGTAAATGCTGAATAAATACCCTATCATTCATTTATTTTAATGACTTCAGTAGGCAGTGGAGGAGATAAAATGTTTAGTTAAGGCACTGCCACAGCTCCATAAAGCTTATGAGGGTTAGTACATAAACACAGATAACTATGAATACCTGCATGTATAATACATACAACACACAGACCAAATACACAACATGCATGTATATGTGCATTTATATACATACATATGCATACATAAGGAAATGGCAAACCACTCCAATATCTTTGCCAAGAAAACCCCATGGACAATATGGTTGATGGGCTCATAGAGTGTTGGGCATGACTGAACAGCAATGTACACATACATATATATGTGTATGTATGAAAATTTTACCTGGAATAGTGCCTGGGGCATAGTAATCACTCGATAAATGCTTATTTGCTTGCTTGACAATAAGTGCATTAGAGAGGGTGAAGGCAAGTTGCTATGCGGTGTTTAAGCAGCAAGGTAGTTATCAACATGGGGATCAGGGAAAGCATCATGGAGGAAATGACATTTGATTTGTCGTTTAAAGGAAGGGATGCAGGACATTCTGGGAACAGGGACATGTATGTACTCACAATGAAGAAGAATTAACCTAAATTCATCACAAACTTGGGTCATCATTGTATCTAAACCTAGCATCTCCTTTGCCTATAAAACCAAAAAGAAAAGGTGCTAGATATCTGATTATAATATGTAACTATTAAAGGGGGGCAGCTAGGTGGCACAGTAAATAGAGTTCTGGGCCTGGAGTCAGGAAGACTCATCTTCATGAGTTCAAATCAGGCTTTGGACACTTACTAGCTATGTGACCCTGGGCAAGTCTCTTAACCCTGTTTACCTCAGTTTCTCATCTGTCAAATAAGCTGGAGAAGGAAACGCAAACCACTCAGTATCTCTGTCAAGAAAACCCCAAATGGGATCACAAAGAGTTGGATACCACTGTATAACAGCAAAATGAACAACAAAAAGGAGTAGTAGTTATGCAGCTTGGAGAAGGGAGGGCTGAAGGGATTGACTGTATGGTTGATAAGCCAACAGAGAGTTATTGTTTCCAAAGACTTCCTAAGAGGAAATGGGCATACGGGTTGGAGAGTAGTAATAGGAATTTGGTTTAGACACAGGAAGACTGTTCTGATGTAATCCTTGTTAGACATAGGATGGCTTTAAAAATAGCATAGTTTAAATACCGTCTTGACTGCAGGCAAGGGGATGGTCTCTATGACAGGAGCTGACATAGGATAAGCTCTCACATGACAGTCCCTGCAGATAGTGATAAAACTATCATGTCTTCCCTTTGTCCTAGGTTGATTAGCCATTCCCTGATGTTCTTTTAATTGTTACCTATTAATTCTGCCTCTTATTCATAGCTTCTAATTTATCACATGGGTGAGCACTTCCTCCCAGAGCTGACTTACCATAGGCAGGCTCAGGCCCCCAGGGTTGGTGGGGTGGGTGGGGAGGTGGTACAGTTGATGTTTATGGGCTTAGAAATATCAAATGGGTTTCATGTTGTGATGCTAAGAAGAACACTTGTGGGCTTTCTCAAATGAAAACAAAGCAGGTGCCTGCTTTCATCCTGGGGAACTTTCAGGAGTGAGTTTATGCAGACAATATGTTGTAACGATGTCTAGAATGGTTTCTTAAGTAAATTGTACTAGGAAGGCAAATGGTTTAGCATGGCTTTCAAGAAAATATTCCAAAAAGTACTAGCTTGAGATTCCTCTGTCAGAGAAATAAATGCATTTCTTTGGATCATTAAAAACTTATACAGCCCTACTTTAGTTGTATAACACTTTATAAGAATTGTCTCAATTTACAATTTAGAGACGATAGTCCTATAATGTGGATAACAAAACTACCACTATCTCCATCTTAATCTAACTCAATACAATAAGCACTTATAAAGCACCTACTATGTGTAAGGCATTGTGTTAGACACTGGGGCTACAGAGGAAGAAGGAAGAGGTACAGTAGTGGAATGAGTTCAAATTTCACCTCTGATGCTTAGCGTACCGTAGTTTAGGCAAGCCATTTAAACTCCCTAGATCTTAGCTTCCTCTTTTATAAAATGATGGAGTTTGCATAGTTACCCTCTAAAGTCCCTTCCAGCTCTTGGAACTATGATTCTAAAAATAGCTCTTGCCTAGTTTTAGGCGCATGCATTCTATAGTTAACTGATAAGAAATAGTCTCAGAGAGATTTTAAATGAATTGCCCAAGTTCAAGTGGCTATTAAGTGACAGCTAGGATTCCAGTTTGGATCATCCTCCCTGCCCCTAACTCTTATTTTCTAATTAGTGCAAATAATAAATCCTGTAAAGTGATTGCATGCTTCGTAATTGTAATTATGCAAAATATAGTCGATGATTCCAGACCAATGGAAATAGTCAGTGTGAATTTAGGTAATGTGACCACTTCAGGCACTAATGAAGACTTAGTGGTGCCACACTGCTGCTTCCAGTTATTTTTGCCTTTTAATAGATAGTTTTAGTCTTCTGTATGACTCCCTCTACCTCAAGCTAATCAGTTGAAAAGGGCAGCTTTGGTGCTTTTTATTCTTCATGATTTTCCATTTCCATAGTCAGTGAAGATGTTAACTAACAATGTTGTATAAAAACATCAGTTTTCATAAGGGAAAGAAAGAAGAAAAATGTCTTGGAAAATCTTCAAACTGGAAAACTGAGATGGGTGGTGCAGTGGATAGAGCCCTGGGCCTGGAGTCAGAAAGACCTGAGTTCAAATTTGGCCTCAGACATTCACTAGCTGTGAGACCTTGGACAAGTCACTTAACCCTGCTTGCCTCGGTTTCTTCATCTGTAAAATGAGCTGGAGAAGGAAATGGCAATCCACTCCAGTATTTTTGTCAAGAAAACCCCAAATGAGGTCATAGTCAGACATGACTGAAAATGACTGAAAAACAATGAAAAAAAGATTTGAAGACACTAAAGTTTGTCCCTCACCCCCTTCTCCAGCCCCAGTTGTTTTTTCTACCAGTATTAAACTTATTTTCATAGGATCATGGACTCATGAGGAAGGTCAAAGGATCAGACTTTAGAGGTCATCTAATCCAAAGTGAGAGCCAAGAAAGTTAAGTGATTTGCCCAAGGTCTCACATGTAGTAAGAATCAGAGGTGAGATTTGGACCCAGGTCTTCTGATTCTGTGAACAGTGCTCTTACCACTCATTTTTATGTGATGCCATTCTCTAGCATAAAGAGCATTTAAAAAATAACTTTCAAAATTTCTCCTTTACCTGTTGGGTAGGGTCTACATTCTTCTGTCTGATGTTCAAGATGCTCTACAATCTAGTTTCAGCCTACCTCCTCAACATTATTCCTTATGAAGAAATCTCAGCACAAGCCATCTTTTCCAACAATCTGATCTCACTGTTCTTCAAGCTGCCATGCTTATTCCCACCTCTGTATCTTCAATCATGCCCTTACTCTTGCATGAATGACTTTTTCTCCTCTTCACTTATCCGAACTGGAACCATTCTTTAAGGTCCAACTTAAGTCCCACTTCCTCTATGAAGACTTTTCTAGTTTTTCTTACTAACTTTTCCCTCCTCTAAATTCACTGAAGTCTCTATTGTGTATTATTTTACCTTTCCTTGGACTTAGGTAACAGAGCTTGAGTGTACATAGTTACATATTTTATGTGGTTCCATACTCCTTCCCCCAATAAATTGGAAGATCTTTGTGGACTGAGTCTGTATCTTCCACTTAATTTGTCATGTAGAAGCTGCTATTGTTTGTCCTTTGTTTTTGAAGAGGACCAATGACATCACAAGTGATGTCTTGACTTGGGCATGAATTGGATTTAAGTGAGGCAGAGTTTCAGAGTCATCAGCCTCACTTTCTTTTCCTGAGTCATTGAAGTCCAGTGGCAGGACAGAAGTCAAGATGACTGGAAAAAGTTTTCATATGCTTGGGGAAGACATTCCCCTAACTCACTGACAGGTTTGAGGCCCATTGGTTACTCTCAACCTGGTTTAGCCCATCTGCCCAGGTCACCTACTGGGATGTGGCCACTGTACATACTCTAGCATCTTGAAGCCACAGGTGAGAGTTGAGTGAATCAGGTGGACACCAAAGGTGGATAAGCAGCCCTGAAAAGGGCTCAGCAAGCCCTCATACCAGAGGTAGAGCCTAGCACCTGTAGAGCCTCGCACAGTGTTGGGTTTACTTAAGGTGTTGATTTGTTGAAAATTCAGTGTTTATAGTACCTCTGATAGCATAATGGGGGCAGAAACTCTTTACTTCATTTGCCTTTGTAGCCCAGCTACCCTTCTGTGAGTTTGCTTTGATGGCCACAACTTAAAAAAAAAAAAGATACTACCTCCCTCCCTCCCTTCATGGGACTAAATTATATCCACCTGCCTACTTCATAGGACTGTTATGACAATTAAATAGGACGGTGTGTGTAAAAAAGCTTGGAAAACCATACAGTGTTATCATATTTCCCAGTATAATGCAAGCTCCTTGAGGGCAGGGACTGTTTTTTCATTCATATTTGGATCCCCAGCACAGGGCACATGACAGAATAGGCACTTATGGATACTTATTGTCTAGAATTGTGAGGGAGTAGCAGAAGTAGGGACTTGAGATGCCTATTAAAGGAAGGCATTGTGAATACTTTATTAGAAAGATCCAATTCATCACAATTTCATTCTTGAGAGCCTCCTATCCCTTTGGAACCAATTTCCTGTTTTAAAGTCTCAGATTGTAGGGTGCTACCTATATTTTCTCTCATTTCTGGAAAACATTCCTCGTCTAGATTGCACATCAGATCATGCTTATCCTTGTTCCTTTCCCATCCCTGAAAGACAAGCTCTTAGTGGCATTTCAAAGTCACCCAAGTTTCCCATCATTTCTATTTCCTAGACCATTTCTTCCTTTTTAGTTAGATTCAGGCCCAGGGTCATATTCTTTTCATTATCCTCTTCCTTTTGAAAGATGAAATGATTAATAAGGCGAGAATTTATCCACTGCTCTGCTCTTCAGCAGAAGAGGAACCTCCAGCAGCTAGCTGGGTAGTTGAAGTCCTCCATGACAGTGATCTGCTGTTTCCACCCTAGTTTTGGTTGGAATCCAGCTCCATCTTTTGGCTGCTTTGTCTGTGGCATATTCCCACCAAACACAATATCTCTTCTTCTGCTTTTTATTTTACCCATGTACTCCGTACTGTGTTTCCTCCCTCATGTTCATGAATTTCCATATCTTTTTGATACAGAACAGTACCCAGATGGTCCTTTATCTAATCTTCTTTTTTTGAACTGGATAGAGCCTTCTGCAGTATTCCAGGGATGACTCACATCCCACTCTTTGCCTTAAGATTTTGCTCATGCCGTTTATTATCCATATTCTGCAAATTGGTTTATAGACATTTCAGATGATAATATTGTTTCTACTCCCTCTATCTACCTTTTAGTTACATTCTCCTGCAAATTACTAGACCCCCATCCCATTATGGTTCTTCTTTCCCTAGCATACTTTTTGCTTTCTCTGGTATCTGGTTTGATAATTGTATAAGTAGGCTCTTTTCTCTCTCCTCCCTTTTTAGTTTTGAGCCTCTGAATAAGATCCACAAAACTTCAGGCAAAGATATCCTTCCTAATCCTTCTTGGATGTATTCTTTTTCTTAGCCCAAATTCCGTCATTCTGGAATATGAAGTCACAGTCCCCGAGGACCAAGGAACTAAGTCCAGGAGGTGACAAAATTGCCTGTGTAGTTTTAGCAAGAGGGAGATGTCCTGCTGGTGTTCCACAGTCTTATTCTACTTACTCCATGGTACCTGACAAAAAGGTCTTTCATTCCGCAGGGAGAGAGAAGGCTTAGAATTTGTCACCCACTCTCTTTCCCCAACCCCCGATGACTGGCCATACAAAGTTGGAGAAGATCTTCTTTCCTTACAGCAGTTTTAATAAGAGGATGGAGGACATGATGGCACTGAGGAGGGGAGGGAGAGACTCATGGATTAGGAAAAAGGATGTTGAAAAAGGAAAAGGGGCTTGTAAAGCAAAGTTTTTTGCTTTATAGTTTTGTAGAGGACTTTTCCTTTTCTGCCTTCCCCTTCTCTCCTTCCTTCCTTGCTTCCTTCCTTCCTTCCTTCCTTCCTTCCTTCCTTCCTTCCTTCCTTCCTTCTCTTGCTAGACCCTAACACTTTATATAGTATGGAAAACTGCCTGCAATTCGTGATGAGAACACAGGCTACTATTCAGTAATATCAGTAATATGGCATACTTGAAGGAGAGAGGTCAAATGTTATTGATGGTGCTGTGAAAACTAAATAGTAACTAATCCATTTTATTATTGTTACTACTACTACTACTACTACTACTACTACTACTACTACTACTACGTAGGTAATCCTTAAAATTTTTAAAACTGCTTTGTATATATGATCTCATTTGAACCTTAGGAACTAAAGGTATAGTATAATAATAATAATAATATAGTATAATAATAATGAAGGCATAATATATAATATAATACATACTATCCCCTTTTTATAGAAGACACTGAAATTCAGAGATCAAGATCTCCTTGGTCACACAGATAAGTGTCAGAGATAGGTTTTGAACATGGTTTTTCCTGTCAGCCAGCTTTCTAACCATTATTTATTGTGGTCAGTTTAAGATTGGTATTATTAGAAGTTTTTATTCATATTTTAATGCTGTATTTAAGATGTTCTAGAAAGGAAATTGAAGTATTTATCTTCACTTAATGTTGATAATGAGCAGCTAGGTGGCTCAATGGACAGAGTACAGGCCTGGAGTCAGGAAGACCTGAGTTCAAATTTGGTCTCAAATACTTATTAGCTGTGTGATCCTGAGCAAGTCACTTAACCCTGTTTGCCTGTTTCCTCATCTGCAAAATGAACTGGAGAAGGAAATGGCAAACCACTTTAGTATCTTGCCAAGAAAAACCCAAATGAAGTCAAGGCACTTGACTTTTTTTTAACAGTAAAAATAATCAGGCCCAACTGAAATGACTAAACAACAACGTTGATAACTAATTTGGCACAAAAGCTATGAGTAACTTTGGACTCCTTGCTCCCCCTTTCCAGTCTCCTCCCCATGCATCTAGTCAGTTGCCAAATCTCTTTTACTTCTGTAATCTCTCTCCTATCTGTTTTCTTCTTTTCCTTTTTTACTGCCTCCATCAGATTTCAGGCCTTTATTGTCTCTGATATAGTATCCTCACCTCCATTCTCTTCTTAACCTGGGATGCCGAGCCTTCTACAGTCTGGTTTCCAGCTCACCCTTCCAGCTTCAAGTTATACAGCCTCCCTTGATGTAGCCTATAATGCACCAGCTAAATTGGACTACTTCTGAAAGCATATTAAACTTTCCCGCTGTTGTCCTTCTCTTGTTATTACAAACACTTGAACTGCTTCGTCACCCCACCATATCTGCATATCGTTCATCCGTTAAAATTCCGCTCCAATGCTATCTCACCTCCTTCTGGAAGCCTTCCCTGTTCCTACCAGAAGGAAGCAATAATCTCCTTCCTCCCAACTAACAGAGTGTATTACTGTTTTACCTCTCTTAGCACTCACAACATTACACTTGACATTACATTTGTGGGTATGTCTTATTCCCCTGAGTCCTGGAGGTCATCAACTATGTCTCAATCATCTTTCAGTGCAAAACCAAACATCAGAGGTTTCAGTCTCAAAAATGAAAATGGAGGGGGGAGGGCAGGATTAGGAATAATGGGCAGGAATTGCAAAGAGGCAAATTTGTATTTGATATGAGAAGGTAGCTTTGAAGGGATCTGGGAATTCCAAGCTGTTGGGGTGAAGAGGATTCTAAGCATGCTGTTCAGCCCAAGCAAAGGCACAGAGAATGTTGAATATAAAGGAACAGCAAATTGTCCAGTTTGGCCAGAATATAAACTCTCTGAGGGAGAGTAATGTGTCACCAGCCCAGAAGGATAGGTCGGAGTTGGATCATGAAGGTCTGGTTACAGAAGAATTGCCTATCTGTTTTGGTGGAGGGAATATCCACACCAGGAGGATACCTTTTACAATGTCCTGGGCAAGTGGTTAATCAGCCTTTACTTGAAGGCTTCTAGTGAGGGGGAATCTACTGGCTTCTGAGAGACCCCATTTCTTATTCTAAGTATTTTGTCATCAAATGTTGAGAAAGCCTTGCTGGTTTTGTGCTTCCATTGAATAAAATATCTTTATTAAATAGCACCCCACAGTTTAGCTGATCTCTACCTGACCCAGGTCTAACAATACACTCCATTTTTTTTGAGGTTGGGCAATTTATTCTTTTAAGTATACACATTTTCTATTCATGAAATGCGTTTCATTCAGAGATTTCTACTTTAAGAGATATTATTAGTATGATTTCTTTTTTTAAAAGTATGATCAGTTTTCTCTGGAACCCATTTTTTATTTTAAATCATTTATTTATTTAGACAAGCAATTATTGTCTCCTTTCTCCCACTGCCCCTCCTAATTAAACAATAAAAGTTGAAAACTAAATCCTCATGACAAGTAGGCATCATCTAGCCAAACAAATCCCCACAATGCCCCGTCCAAAAATGTACATCTTATTCTGCCCCTCTGACAGAAATGGGTGGTGTGTTTTATCTTTGGGACTCTGGACTCAGAGATTAAACTCAGTTTCTGAATAATTGCCAGCATAGTTCCAGAGCCAGCCTAACCCCTTCTTTTCTTCAGGAGGACTTTCAAGTTCTATTTCATTTTTTTATGATCAGCTGTCTGTACATCTTGAGAATCCAAGTCATGGTTACATACAGGAGCAACACCAAGCATGTATTTATTCCTGCTTCCCATGTTCAGATCCCTCTTTTTTATTTTGTTTTGGAGGCAGCATGGTATAGGGGAAAGACCAGTGGAGGAAGAGGAGCTGAGTTCAAGTTCAACTATGTCTCCCATGGTTACTACTTAAAGCAAATATTCTTGTGGGGAGATTTCAGGGAGTCCTTGAACTTGGAGAGGAAATTATTTTCACTAACCTCTAATTGAAATTTAGCATTTCCTTCAATTATGAATGTTGGCAACAACCATTATCCTGAGAAAAGAGGTGCATAGGCTTCTCTAGACTGGCAAAGTGGGCTGTGACACACAAAAATTTGTTAAGAACCCCTGACTTTTGAGAACTCTGGGCAACTAAACCTCATTTTCCTCCTTGGTAAAATGGGAACAATAGTGGTAGCACTACTGGACTGTTGGGAGGAAAGTTATTTGTAAATTTTAAAGTACTCCATAATGTTGTTAATTATTCTCTAAGTAATTATGTTGGGCAAAAGAATAAGGGGAGGGATTAAAACCGATTTCATTCATATAGGGAAATCTCAGATGAAGAAATTCCTTCTGTCAGTGTAGATGACAACTTCTCTATAAATTATAGTCTTAGAGACTTGCTTAGAAGTTAAATGACCTCCCAGAGTCACACAGCCTGTATGTGTCCCAGGAAGAACTCGAATGTACATCTTCCAGGTTTATGACATCTGGCTTTGTATCCCCTCAGCCACACAAACCAAAGAATGTGCTGAATAAGTCCTTAAACCTGAGACTACACCGATATCCCAGTGGATGTACAATCCCATGATGAGGGAAATTCCTCTAGTCATACAGACTACAAGGCATTCATGCTTGCCTTCTAGTCATACAGACTACAAGGCATTCATGCTTGCCTATCCTCTGCTTCAGCCAAAAAATAATCAGCCACGTGCTAATCAGTGACTAATTACAGATCCAATTAGTGATCCCTTTCCCTGTAGATATGTGGTTGCTTGGGGCAGCTCGGTGGCTCAGCGGACAGAGCACTGGCCCTGGAGTCAGGAGGACTTGAGTTCAGATATGGGATTGCCAACACTTTCCACCTGAGAAATTAATTGAGGATGAAGGTCTTTTCACATTGACCATGTTAAGTTAAGGAATAATAATTCTCTTCCTCAGCCAAGACTCAGTCTTGAAAAATTGATAATTTCGAGAAGAAAATACCTTTGGTAGTAATAACTTGGTAAAAACTTTCCTCAGGCTTGATGATTGGGGAATCGCTGCTAGGGAAACCTGGCTTGGGAAGAGAGGTGTATCTGGCCCCCAAAAGAGAAGTGAGACATTAGAATGATAGAATCACCCAGAGAATTTGGAAAATGAAACAATTCCTAAGACTTCTGTACAAAGACCTCGATGTTCTTGGTCAGTTGTTTCAGTCGTGTCCAACACTTTGTGACCCCATTTAGTTATTGGGTTTTTTTTTGGCAAAGATAATTGAATGATTTGCCATTGCCTTCTCCATCTCATTTTACAGATGAGGAAACTGAGGTAAGCAAGGTTAAGTGACTTGCCCAGGGTCACACAGCTAGTTTTGAACTCAGTGAGATGAGTCTTCCTGACTTCAAGTCGGACACTATTCATTGTGCTATCTAGCTGTCCTCAAATATCTGGATGATTAGGCCCAAATGTTTTGTTTCTTGAGGTTTTTTTTTCCCTTCTTTCTTTTCCTTTCTTTCCTTCTTTTTTGGCCTGACTTATTCAAATAATTAATTTCACTGTAAAACGGAGAACTGAGGGAGAAAGAGGTAGCTATGGCTTGTCAATTGCTGAAGTTTTCACTGTTAAAAAAGATTTAGTCATGTCTTTGAAAGATAGCATTAGGAAATAAAGATGTGTGATTGTTTTAGGGTGAATGTCATTTTACACACCATAAGCCTACAAGTCTATTTTCAGGATTATCTTAGCTCATACTTTTTTTTTTTTAAACAAAAGGACCACATGTCAAATTATAGGCACAGGTCCAGGACTTGTGTAGGCTATTGCCTTCTGATCCCACTTTTCTAATGATTGAAGGAACTTGGCCTTGAGTCTCATATTAAGCATCTGAGTCCAGGATAACAACATTGCAGGTTTTGGAAATGGTGTTACCCAGGATTCTATTCACTCTGTGAATGCTAATTATAATTATGCATAGTCTCTAGGAAAATTAGCTGCAAAATTCTTTTCTTTTCCTCCATCTTCCCAATACTATTTCCTCATGGAAGAGATATAATTAAATTAGCCATGGCATTATTAGATTTATCCTTCTTTACATTTTCCCTGGCTTATAACTACCTCCCAACTGACATTTTCATTTTGAGACTGAAATCTTTAATGTTTGGAATTTCTTTTGGAAAGTTTTAGGAAATCCTTTTGGCTGTTTTTATGTATCTGGAAGTAGGGAGAGGGAAGTATTTTCATTTTCCTGACTATTCCATTCGTTTCATTGTGTCTTTATGGAATGCCCACTCTTTGCTATTGCCATACAAGTTGCTTTGGGGAATATAGAAAAGAACGTATTCCTAAGCCATAGGCCACTTCTGACCCTCACCTGTCCAGAATAAAGGCAAGACCTGGGAAGCAAGTTAAAAAAATTCACCACCATATCTCCCCCCCCAAAAAAAAACCTCTTCAAGACCATGCACTAAAATTCATGTCTCATGAAAGAAACCTTCAAGTTAGGGTTGGACCAGATGGCTACCGACATCCCTTACAACTCAAAAATTAAATACATTGGATGACAAATTCACCAAAAGAATTTCCTGCATAACAAATTGATGAAACTTGGTCATTCAGCTTGGCTTGAAGACCTCCAATGAGAGGGACCCACACTATCTCTCAAGGCAACTCATTCTACTTTAGGATAGCTCTAATTATGAGAAAGTTTTCTTCTTTGTAACATCCACCAGTCCTGCTTTCTGGGTCCAAAGAAAATGAGTCAAATTACTTGTCTACATGGTACCCCTTCGTTTACTTTATGACTACAGGAGGCAGCCACCCCCTCACCTCCAGTTTTCTTTTTTCAGGCTACACATCCCCCGTTCCTTCATTTGCTCTTCAAATGGCATGAACTGCAGGTCCTTCACTATTCTGATTGCCCTCATCTAGTGTACCCCAGCTCATCACTGTCTATTCTAAAATGAGTGCCCAGAACTAAACGCGATGTTACATATGTGGTCTGACCAGGATAGAGTACTATAGTTCTCTAACCTCCTTAGTCTTGGAAACTATGTGGCCCACAGGTAGCCCCAACTCACATTACCTTTTTTTTGGCAGCCATATCACACCATTGATTTATAGTGAGCTTTCAGTCCACTAAAATCCTTAGAACTTTCCAGGGTCATTGGGGAAGTCTCAATGGGAGAGGTAAGAACTTGAGAGCAGCTAAATGATGAGTAAGGTTTGGATAGACAGAGTTGGAAGAGGAAGAGCATTATAGCGGTGGGGAACAGAGCAACTGTAAAGACAGGAATGAATATAGAGCCTGCATATGGGACGGTGAGTTAAGCCAGGAAAGGGCTGTAAGAGATTGAGATGCAATGAGCAAGTCAGTCATTCTCTGTTCTTGTTTGGCTTAATTGCTACCCAGTTTATCAGGTAGCCGGGTGAAAGTGTGACATGTCCTTTGAAATTTCAGCAGGTCACCTACCTGCCTGAAAAACATTAGTAATGTATATGGGATCAGCCTCATCCGAATGCAAGATTCATGTTGATAAGTAGTGGGAAATTAGTTTGGATGGGTACAAAAAGAATCAATTACAGAAAGCCTAGAATGTAAAAATGTATATGTATGTGTATAAGGTGTTCTGCCACTTTAGGTCTGGCATATACACAACCCTAAGGAAAAGATTTCTGAATTTTGTTTAATGGAATCTGCTTTTTAAAAAGCATAGCCTACATTTTAGAAGAAAAGACAAAAAAAAACCCCCAAAGGTAGCAAGAGAAATTACTTGAAAATTTTCTAATGTAAATGTTATTTTATTTTTTTCTAATTACATGTAAAGACAATTTTCAACATTCATTTAAAAAATTAATTAATTCACTTTTAGTTTTTAACATTTGCTTCCATAAGCTTTTGAGTTTTAAATTTTCTCCTCCTCTCTCCCCAAGCCAGCATGCAATTTGATATAGGCTCTATATATACATTCCTATTAAACATATGTTCACATTAGTCATGTTGTAAAGAAGAATTAGAACCAATAGGAGGAACCACAAGAAAGGAGAAACAAAACAAAACAGAAGAAAAAAAAGCGAATAGTTCTTTCTCTGGATGTGGATAGCATTTTCCATCATGAGACTTTTGGAGCTGTCTTAGATTGCTGAGAAGAGCTAAGTCTATCAAAGTTAGTCATCACACAACGTGGCTGTTACTATGTACAACGTTCTCCTGGTTCTGCTCACTTCACTCGGCATCAATCTTGCCAGGTTTTTCTGAAGTCTGCCTGCTCATCATTTCTTATAGCACTAGTATTCCATTATGTTCATATATCATAACTTGCTCAGCCATTCCCCATTTGATGGGCATCCTCTCAATTTACAATTCTTTGCCACCACAAAAGAGCTGCTATAAATATTTTTGTACATGTTGGTCCTTTTCCCATTTTTTATGATCTCTTTGGGATGCAACCCTAGAAGTGTTATTACTGGGTCAAAGAGTATGCATGTTTATAGCCTTTTGGGCATAGTTCCAAATTGCTCTCCAAAATGGTTAGATCAGTTCACAACTCCACCAACAGTGCATTAGTGTTCCAATTTTCCCACATCTTCTCCAACATTTACCATTTTCCTGTTTTGTCATGTTGGCCAATCTGATAGGTGTGATGTGGTACCTCAAAGTTGTTTTGATTTGCATTTCTCTAATCAATAGTGATTTAGAGCATTTTTCCATATGACTATAGATAGCTTTAATTTTTTCATCTAAAAACTTCCTGTTCATATCCTTTGACCATTTAGTAATTGGGGAACGACTTGTATTCTTATAAATTTGACTTAGTTCTCTATATATTTTAGAAATGAGGCCCTTATCAGAAACACTGGTTGTAAAAATTCTTTCCCAGTTTTCTACTTCTCTCCTAATCTTGGTTGTATTGGCTTTGTTTGTGCAAAAACTTTCAATTTAATGTAATCAAAATTATCCATTTTTCATTTCATTATGTTCTCCATCTCTTGTTTGGCCATAAATTCTTCTGTTCTCCATAAACCTGAGAGGTAAACTATTCCTTGCTCTTCCAGTTTGCTTATAGTATCAGCCTTTGTATCTAAATCATGCACTTGTTTTGACTTTGTTTTGGTATATGGTGTGAGATTTGGGTCTGTGCCTAGTTTCTGCCATACCCTTTTCCAGTTTTTCCAATAGCTTTTGTCAAATAGTGAGTTCTTATCCCAAAAGCTGAGGTCTTTGGGTTTATCAAACAGTAAATTACTGTAGTTACTGATTCCTGTGTCTTCTGTACCTAACCTATTCCACTGATCTACCACTTTATTTCTTAGCCAGTACCAAATAGTTTTGATGATTACTGTTTTATAATTCAATTTAAGATCTGGTATGGCTAGGCCACTTCCCCTAGCATTTCTTTTCATTAGTTCCCTTGATATTCTGGACCTTTTATTATTCCAAATGAATCTTATTATTATTTTTTCTAGCTCTATAAAGTAATTTTTGGTAGTTTGATTGGTATGGCACTGAATAAATAAATTAATTTAGGTAGGATTGTCATTTTTATTATATTAGCTTGGCCTACCCATGAGCAACTGATGTTTTTCCAATTATTTAGATCTGACTTTATTTGTGTGAAAAGTGTTTTGTAATTGTGTTCATGTGGTTTATTTTGGTAGGTGGACTCCTAAATATTTTATAATGCCTATTAACTTTAAATAGAATTTCTCTTTCTATCTCTTGCTGTTAGGCTTTGTTGGTAATATATAGAAATGCTAGCGATTTATGTGAGTTTATTTTATAGCCTGCAACTTTGCTAAAGTTGTTTATTATTTCAAGTAGTTTTTTACTTGATTCTCTAGGATTCTCTGAGTATATCATCATATCATCTGCAAAGAGTGATAGCCTTGTTTCTTCTTTGCCTATTCTAATACCTTCAGTTTCTTTTTCTTCTCATTGCTAAAGCTAACATTTCTAGTATCATATTGAACAACAGCAGTGATAATGGACACCCTTATTTCACTCCTGATTTTATTGGAAATGCTTCTAGCTTTTCTGAAACAAACCCAGTTACTACATGAACATGATTACAAAACACTTTTCACACATTGTCCCCACTACATATAATGCTTGCTGAAGGTTTTAGATAGATGCTACTTATCATTCTAAGGAAGACTCCATTTATTCCTATGGTCTCTAGTGTTTTTAATGTGAATGGGTGTTGTATTTTGTCAAAGGCCTTTTCTGTATCTATTGAGATAATCATGTGGTTTCTGTTGGTTTTGTTGTTGATATGATACTGATAGTTTTCCTAATATTGAACCAGCCCTGCATTCCTGGTATAAATCCTAGCTGGTCATAGTGTATTATTCTCATGATAAGTTTCTGTAATCTTTTTGCTAATATTTTATTTAAAAAATTTGCATCTATATTCATTAGGGAAATTGGTCTATAATTTTTCTTCTCTGTCTTGACTCTTCCCGGCACCATATTTGTGTCATAAAAAGAATTTGATAAGACTTCTTCATTTTCCCAAATAGTCTACATAGCATTGGAATTATTTGTTCTTTAAATGTTTGATAGAATTTGCTTATACATCCATTTGGCCCTGGCGATTTTTTCCCTAGGGAGTTAATTGATGGCTTGTTCAATTTCTTTTTCTGAGATGGGGTTATTTAAGTATTTCACTTCTTCTTCAATTAATCTGGGCAATTTATATTTTTGTAAATATTCATCCATTTCACTAAGTGTCAAATTTATTGGCATACAGTTGGGCAAAATAGTTCCTAATTATTGTTTTAATTTCTTCTTCATTGGTGGTGAATTTACCCTTTTCATTTTTGATACTGGTAATTTGGTTAACTTCTTTTTTTAAATTAACTTAACTAAAAGTTTATCTTTTCATAAAACTAGCTCTTAGTTTTGTTTATTAGTTAAGTAGTTTTCTTAATTTCAATTTTATTAATCTCTCCTTTGGTTTTCAGTACTTCTAATTTGGTATTTAATTGGGGATTTTTAATTGTTCTTTTTCTAGGTTTTTTTAGTTGCACTCTCAATGTATTGATCTCTTCTTTCTGCATTTTATTCATGTAAGCATTTAGAGATATAAAACTTCCCCTAAGAACTGCTTTTGCTGCATCCCATGTTTTGGTATGTTGTCTTATTATTGTCATTCTCTTGGAGGAAATTATTGATTGTTTCTATCATTTGTTGTTTAGGATTATATTATTTAGTTTCCAATTAATTTTAGTCTGTCTTTTCATGGCCTTTCTGCCTTTCTGCATTGGATTGTGAGGTTTTTATGCCATAGTACATGGTCAATTTTTGTGTAAGTGCCATGTACCACCGGGAAAAAAAGTATATTCCTTTCTATTCCCATTTAATTTTCTCCAGAGGTCTACCATATCTAACTTTTCTAAAATTCTATTCACTTCCTTAACTTCTTTCTTGTTTATTTTGTGGTTAGATTTATCTAGTTCAGAAAGGGGGAGGTTGAGGTCCCCTACTAGTAAAGTTTTGCTGTCTATTTCTTCCTCTCCATGAACTTCTCCTCTAAGAATTTGGATGCTCTACCACTTGGTGTGTATATGCTTAGTAAACAATCATTTTTTATAAGGTTTTGATTTCCAAATTGTTCTCCCTCCCCAAGATGGCAAACAATCTGATATAGGCTACACATTGCAATCATGTAAAACATATTTTCACAATAGTCATGTTGTGAAAGAAGAAACAGAACAAAAGGGAAAAAAAACCATAAAAAACCAAAGTGAAAACAGTATGCTTTAATCTGCATTTAGACTCCATCAGTTGTTTCTTTGGACGTGAATAGTATTTTTCATTATGAGTCTTTTGGAATTGTCTTGGATCATCGTATTCCTAAGTAGAGCTAAGTCACTCATAGTTAGTTGATCATCACACAGTGTTGCTATTACTGTGAATTTGCATTTGTACAAATTTGAATTTGTAAGAGTTCTTATTATTGGACATTTTCTTAGCTTAAAGAAGACAGGACTACTGTGGTTGTGCCCTTCCCAACAGCTGTTAGCTGCAGGCATTATCCACATGGGCCTTTAGTTAGTTCCTTGGGCTTGATTTCAAACAGATGCCAGTAAAAAAAAACCCAAAACAAAACCTTGATTGGCATTTTATAGAGAGAGTCGTAGGTTAATGGCAAAAGAACTACAGGAGAGGGAGATACAATGAACAAGTCAATACCTCTCTCTTCTGGTTTGATCTAATCACGTATCAAATAAAACCCTGGTTTGTACTTTGGGATTTCAGTTGGTCACCTGTCTGTCTGAACAACAATTATTAAGTAAGAGCCATCAGGTACTAAGATAATGCTGCCTTCCTTTTTTCTTCTTAAAACCAAAGTAAAACTTTGCAGAATCCCAGGGCTCTACAGGATACTTTTGAGGATTAAGCATGTAATCTCTCCAAACCAGCAAAGTGCCTACAGGGTATTATTATGTAATTATAAGTGCCTTGTTACGTGTTCCTGAGGCCGTTAGGTAACCTGGGAGGCCTGTGTTTGGATTTCTGTCCCAGTTGCTTCTCCTTGCAAGGCAAGGAGGACAATATAATACTTTTAAGTCAGCAGCCCTATAATCAGAGTTAGGATTTAATGAAGTTACATCCTTAGCTAGGAGACTCCAAGGACAGAGGTGCTATGGCAGAGATATGCTTTGATACATAAGGCTGAAGATTTGATCATGGAATCCCAGCTTCAGAGCTGAAATGTCATGGCACAGTGAGCTCAGAGTCACAGGACCTGAGTTTGAATTCCCACTCTTCCATTTACTACTTCAGTAAACTTGGGCAAATCATTTCACCTGTCTAGGCCTCATTTTCCTATTTGATAACATGGATAAAATCAGATTTTTCTACATAGCAATCTATAAAATTGTACTAGAGCTCTAAGGTCCCTACTAGCTCTAGACCTTGGTTCCTAGGATAATGGGAATTGAGCACAACCCGTGGCAAACACATAGAGTTGAATTCTCCTGCATATCTCCAGAGTGACATATGCTTATGGCTAAAGTTAGGTGGCAGGGGAAGAAGCTGCTTCAGAGAGGATTAGTCACTGAACCAGGAAGAGCTGCCTACTTTATAGTCCCTAAGCGAGTGACCCAACAGTCATCATGACGCTGATAATTCAAAAGTTCTTGGATACCCCAGTAAGAGCTGCTTAGTAGCAGGAGAATTTTTATGGAACTACATCTTTCTTAGAGAAAATGATCACTGTCAGAAGAAAGAGCCCAAGCTATACCCTGGGCTTACAAGACCATTTGGTTCTTGAAGGAGTTGTTTGGACACTCCAGAGCTGAGGTGACAGTGAAAAGGTTGTTCATCAGTTCCCATAAAATGTGTTTTGGGTTTTTAAATATCAGTCTCCTTGGAGAGTAAGATATATGGCTTAATGCGTTATGTTCTAAAGTCTTTGTCAACTTGTGCCTGTTAGTTTTTTGTGTGTGTTTTTGAGCATTTCTTTTAGTAAATAATTTTAAATAAATTTAATGTTATATTAAATATTAATATATAATACAATAAATATATTTAATATCAACATATAATATGTAAACAATATATAAATATATTACAATAATAAATGTATAATATTGTATAATATGAAACAATATATTATTATAATACAATAATAATGTGATATATGAGTAATTAAATATTGAAAATAAATTTAAATATATTAGATAAAAATAGTAAAGCATTTCTTTAATACAGAAAATAAATGGCTGGCCTATACCTGATCTACATTGAACATTGAGTGCCTTTCTAGAGCAGCTTAAATGTTAACTCAATGTCACCCGGCCCAGAGGTCTCCATGGAGTATCCCAGGGATCTATGTTTGGCCTTGTACCATTTAATAATCTTAGCAGTTACTTGGATAAAGGCACAGATGACATGCTCATCAAATCTGTAGATGTCATAAAGCCTGAGTGATAATTAACATACTAGAAGACACAGTCAGGATTTCAAAGGACCTTTACATACTATAGCATCGAGATGAATCTAGTAAGATGAAATTCGTTAGGAGCAAATGCAATGTGAACAACAGCAACAGTTATATAACACTTTAAGGTTTGCAAAGCCCTTTCTATGTGTAAGTGTGGGGTAATTGACTTACTCAACCTTGCCCCACGTATAGTAAGAAATAATGTCATCAAACAACCTAAACATTTATAGGCCTTAGACTTGGTACAAAAAGGCCTTCAAACTAGTGCCATGCCTCAGAGATCAGTACATTCTCAAATGATTTGAGAAGGGAATGATTACAGAAGTTGGAGCAAATGTGGTATTCCAGCACACCCCTCAAGTAGCAAACATAGCCTCAAGTTGTATCAGAGAAGGTCAGTATTGAGAAGAGTCATCAATGAAGAGGGCCATTGACTCTATAAGCATCTCGGAGTAGAAAGCCAAGCTGAGGAAAGTTCCAAGAAAAGCTCTGCTCTTTCCCCAATTTACCCTTCTAGGTCCTGTCTATCCACAGACACCATCATATAATGGTATAATCTGTGATATAATGTGATACAATCTTCTTTTTCTTTACTCAAATGTTTCCAGGAAACTGAATTCTGCTTCAAGCACAAAAGGGCCAGGAATTAACTAGAGGTGGGTAAAAATATAATGTTAGGAAGAGAGCCCAGCCTCTGCCTAAATTTTAGGAATTTTCCTAACTGCAGGCTCAGAGTGATTGTGACTAAGTTTATAACATTTTGTCTAAAATAAACTCCCTGAAGCTGAAGAGGAAGCAACCATGTAGACTTGAGGGATCATTATATTGCACCTCTAGGTTTTAAAAGAACTAATTATTGTAACAGGGTGTTAAATATATTCTCACTACATCTGTGGAAGTTAGTATTATTATCCCCATTTTAAATATGAGGCAACCAAGGGATGGGGGTGGGGATGGGGTGGGGTGTGTGTTAATAATTTGCCAAGGGTGACTTAGCTAAGGAGTGTGTCAGACAGGATAAGGTCAGGTCTTCCTGATTCTAAGACCTACGCTGTATGTACAACACTACCTACTTGTCTCAAGGCTTGCATTTGGGTACAAAAAATCAGCTTCACAGCTACAAGATGCAGGATGGATAGTTAAACAGCAGCTGTTCTGAGAAAACTCTGGGCGTTTTAATGGACTTTGAGATCAATGAGTCATCAGTGTGATGTGGCAGCCAATAAAACTAATGTGACCTTGGGTTGCCTTGAGAGGAATATAACCTCCCAGAATCGGGAAGCAATAACTCCATTGTATTCTCTCCTTGTCAGACCTTACTGGAGGTTCAGTGTTCAGTTATTCAGGTCTAGGCATCATAGTTTAAAGACGTTGAAAAGCTGGAGAGTCCCAAAGAGGTAAAGGGCCTTGGGTCCATGTCATAAGGGGATTGGTTGGAGGAGGTGGGTATGTTTAGCTTAAGAAGATGACTTGATAACCGTCTTCAAATATTTGAAGGGCTGTTGTATGGAGAAGGGACTAGACCTGTTCTGCTTGGCCCCACAGAGCAGAATCAGGAGCAGTGGGTAGAAATTGTAAAGAAGAAAATTTTAGGGAAAATTTCTTAACTGTCCAAAAGTAAAAGAGATTGCCTTGAGAGAGGCTGGGCAACCACTTGTTGGGTATTTTATAGTAGACATTCCTTGAGCATATGGATTGGAAGTGATGGCCATTGAGGTCCCTTCCAACTTTTAACTTCTGTCATTCTGTTATTTCCCCAACCCTGCCCCAACCCAGTGCTTTGCATATAGTAATTTTAATCCTTTCGATTTATCTATTCATTCATTCATTTAGTCATTCATTTGTCTTTCTTGGCTAGCCAAGGCATTGCTTGGTCATCTTGTCCGAGAAGAGTGAAGCTGCAGAAGACTCCTCCTGGTGTCAGGCAGTTCTGACTAAAGTACCCAAGAGCTCCCAATTTCCTAAACTCATGAGAGTAACTCCAAGGCTGGAAACATTCGTCCTAGGCTTTCTATTCTGTCAGTTATGCTCTGGGAAAGAAACATGAAACAAGAAGCAGCTAGGAGTCCAAGGTTCAGGCACAGGCTCCCTTGAGGTGGCATGTTGTTGTCATGTGAAAGCAGCTGCTCTAGCTATGAAGGGAGGGTAGAGGAGAAGTCTAAGAGAAAGCCTCCGCAGAGATTTAACAGATGAGAAAAGACAGACACATAGTGTCAAGTTGTCTCTTAATTTAAAATCTATTGAGTGGGCATTCATTCTGGCTCAGTGGCCAATTCTTTTTGATGTAGCCCCTTCCTTCTCCCCTCCTCACCGAGACTGAGGTGATGCCACATCATCCCAGAGTCCTTCAGTGCTGAGCATGTACTTGTGTCACTGTAAGGAGCTATACTATTGTAGCCTCCTACCTCTGTCTGAGCTCTTTCTCTGAAACCCACTGAGTTCCTAGAAAAAAGACTGATGATAGCTATCACTTCCATATCCCGGGGGTTAGGGTTGTGGTGCCCGCACGATCTGGAAGATCCATGTAAAAATTTTTGACCCTCCCTTCATACCAGAGAAGAAGTATTAATTATTATGTATTAAAAGATAAAATATATTGACATTATACAATACTATGCATTAGACTATACCATAATATTATACATACATTGTATGCATTTCTGAGTTTCTAAACCTTTTCTGTCATATGTTGGCCTTCACAAGCTGTTTGTGGCTTCCACAAAACTCTCAAAAAATTCCCATTTAATTTCTTATACTGACCCACAGCATATTGAAATTGAAATGGAGAAAGGTGAGATGTGGAAGGGGTAATTGTATTGCTCCCCTCATGGTCCTGGGTAACCTTGGTAGAACTAGAGTTTCTTGTACTTTACCAGAGGCTCCATCTAGTGTGATCCCATTATTTTTTAAGTCAATTATTCAAACTTAACTACTGGGGAGCTGCTATAAGCTGTGTTGAACACTTCTACCCATGGAGACTACAGAGATTCTAACCCTTCAAGGTTCACAAGATCATCACCTAGTCAGTGTGAGGACAGGGGCAAAAAATTAGTGCCCAGGGGCAATGCCTTCTACCACCACTAAAATGGGCTGTTTTTAGAAAGTTCCTGCTGGAATATTCTGTTTCAAATTGGCCCTGCTATGGTATACATGGGCAGCTAGGTGGATAGAGCACCACCAGGCCAGGAGAGAGGAAGATCTGAGTTCAAATTTGGCTTCAGGCACTTACTAGCTGTGTGACCCTGGGCAAGTCACTTAACCTCTATTTGCCTCATTTTCTCATAAAATGGGGACACATTGGAGAAGGAAATGACAAACCATGTCAATATATTTCCCAAGAAAACCTCATGGACAAACTTCATAGGGTCACCACTGAATGACCTAATGGGAGGTATGTTTGATTCTTTCATCCAATTACAGGATATTTCCTTTGTGGTCTCATCTATTTTCTTTCAATGATCAAAGTACTTCACACCTAGTTAACACTCTTGCTTGAATGATTGATTCAAGTGAGAAATCTGGGTCTTTAGTATCTTACTGAAGTGGGGTGAAGCCACACCTTTATATTATGATATAGTTCAACTCTCTCAATTCACAGATGTGGAAACTTAGGCTGAGAGAGGCAAAGTGAGTCAGTCACCTAGCCACAGGAGCTGAGCTGAATTTCCTGAAGTTTCTTGAGCCAAAGGCTGGCTGAGCCCTAGCACACTGGTGGATTCCTCAAGTTTGTAAGTGAGCAGAGGAGCTAAATCTGGTAAAAGCATGCTTCACATGATTCTATCTCTGTATGTAGCAGGGACACATTTTTGCAACCAGGCCTGGATTTAGTAAGTAAGCCTCAGTAATATGAGCCCTCACTGCAGCTTTACTCTCATAAACCCTTGTTGAGAGGAGAGAATTAGGAAGGTTCTGCTGTAGTTGATTTTAGGGAGATTAGCATCTGATTTTATTTGGTGCTTAACAAAACTTTTACTTTCAGGTGAGTAATACTTCACTTAGGAAATCAATCCATGGGGCATTTTTTTTAAAGGAGCAGTTTCCATTAGTTTGTTGCAAATTTACACCTGACAGGTCCAGAATTGCAATGAAAAAAATTTCTAAAAGATAAATCCAGTGAAAAGTACATTATCCAAAGAATGCCTTGAAGGGGTAAGAAGTGCTTAAAGGAAATGTATGAACATGACTCTACAGCTCTGGAATCATAACCAAAACCCAGTACAGAGTTGAGCTTGTAGTAAATACTTGGTAAATATCTCCAGGAAATATGTGCTTATTCAAAAGGCTGAAAAGTACAGAACAAAAGTCATTTATCACAGGATTATAAATTCAGAACTGAAAGGAACCTTAGGCAGATAATCTAATCAATTCCCTTCATTTTACAGAGGAGGAAACTGAGGCCCAGAGAAGTGAGTTGACCTGCCCAGGATTAAGCAGGTAGTGAGTAGCATTTGAACTGAAGTCTTTGGACTCCAAAAGCAGAGGGAGTCCCTCCACCCACCATGGCACCATACTTCCTCCTATGTGAGTAGGGTGAACAATAATTCAAATCAAATGTTTGGAGCTGGGGCTTTTCAGACGTTCTCATCCGATTTAGGGAAGAGTAAGGCAAGCTGTTATGATACCCGACGCCCTACATGTCTTCTCTGATGGGGAGCTGGGGCTTTTCAGATGTTCTCATTCCGATTTCTTTCTTCTTCCCCTCAACTTCATTCCTGACACCTTCTACTCTTTTCTGACATTCTATATCCCTCTGTTCTTTGTTTGTATCATCCATTCTCATGTCAGGCAGCCAATTATTCATGTGTTTGAATTAGCCCCTCCCTATGCTGTCAAAGGAGCGTCCCAGTCAAGGTCAAGTCCTGGAGGAGCGTTGGCATTCCTGGGGCTTTGGCCTACACCCTAGGGAAAGGTGAAGAAATCATGTCCAGGGTCTCCAGCAGCTTGAAAGCTTTGTGGTTGGGCCTGGGAAAGCTCCCAGAGATTGGGGCCTCTGCTCCTATCCTCCCTCTCTGTCTGGCCAGTCTGGAGGCAGGAAGTAATTCCTTCCTAGAGGTTGCTAAGTTTGAATCTAGAAAACCTCCATTTGCCAATTTTCTTTCTGTCTTTCCTCTTTCCCAGTAGAGGCCCAGCTTCTGATGCTGAGGATGAGTGACTAAATGAGTTAAGGAGGGAGTGAAGAAGGGGGTGATCTTGTGGTGTGTGTACTTGGTAGTTTTCTTTCCAGGCTTAGGGCCTGCTTTGCCAGCCCTTGGTAATTGGAAGGGAATGAGAGGACACACACACACACACACACACACACACACACACACACAGACACAGACACAGACACACATACCACATCACTCTGGGGGCATGCTGGTTTAATGAAATATAGGCATATGTCATGTAATATTGCTCAAGCATCAACATTTTGCAGCATTATTGTCATTAACATATTATAATCAAGGCTTTTTAATATATACTTTACTTTCCTCCCAATTACATATTAAAATAATTTTAAACATTTTTTTTAAGTTTTGAGTTCCTAATTCTATCCTTCCCTCCCTCCCTTTTCCTCTCCCCCCACCCTGAGGCAGTAAGCAATCAGATATAGGTTATACATGGGCAATCATGTAAAACATTTCCACGTTAGTCATTTTGCACAAGAAGACTTGAATAAAAGAAAGTGAAAATAGCATGCTTCAGTCTGTATTCAAACAATTTAAGTTCTTTCTCTGCAGGTGTATGCTTCATCATTAGTCTTTGGAATTGTCTTGGATCATTGTATTGCTGAGAATAGCCAAGTCATTCACAGTTCATCTTACAATATTGCTGTTACTGTGTACAATGGTCTTCTGGTTCTGCTCACTTTGCTCAGCATCAGTTCATGCAAGTTTCCGGGTTTTTCTGAAATCATCCTGCTTGCCATTTCTTATAACACAATAATATTCCATCATAATCACATGCCGCAACTTGTTCAACCATTCCCCAATTGATGGACACCCATTTGATTTCCAATTCTTAGCCACCACAAAAAGACTGCTATAAATATTTTTGTACAGATAGGTCCTATCCCCTTTTTTGGATGTCTTTGGCATATAGACCTAACAGTGGTATTGCTGGATCAGTGGGTATGCACAGTTTTATAGCCCTTTGGGCATAGTTCCAAATTGCTCTGCAGATTGGTTGGATCAGTTCACAACTCCACCAACAATGCATCAGTGTCCCAGTTTTCCCACATACCCTCTAATATCCATCCTTTTCCTTTTTTGTCATATTAGCCAGTCTGATAGGTATGAACCAGGGCTTTTTTAAAAAGAAAAAAAACTCAAAACATATTTGCTGTTATCCTAATCAGGTAAAAAAATAGATAAAATTATTCTAGTGGGTAGTTTTGGAGAATTTAAAAATAATTTGTTTTAAATTACTTTAGGATTAATAGAAGATGAGAAGACTTGAAAATAGCTTCTAAGAGTGGTTACCAGGTAAATTGTGGAACCAATCTACACTTCAAATGTTTATACACTGTTATATCACTGAAGGTGAAGTGGTTGCTATTCTGTATCCTCTCAAAAGGTCAAAAGGAAGAGGTGGCCTATCTAAATTTGTTAAAACAGGAATTCTTCCTCCTATAAAGCTCTGCTAAATCCCAGAATTGAAACACAAGATGCACTGGCTGATGTGTGATTTTTGACAGCTTTGTTGATACATAATCAGTTATTTGCTAGTACTGTCCTCACACTTCCTAATTAAAACCAAACCCCATTTGTCTGAGATGCACATCAGGTGATCCTTTTCTAAAAATAAAGGTCTGAAACCATTCTTTTTCCTCCTCTTTTCTGGGATGCCAGTGAATTGTTCTGCCTCCCCCCCCACGTGCACTTTTCTTGGGGTCTCTGTTCTGGTGCAAAACTCACCATGTTACTAAGCCAAAGAGCAATGGTCTACAATGCTGAGCACTCCTCCTCCACATACAGCCATGTCTCATTCTCTACAGCTGATCCTTAGGGTTATAAGCCTCTTACAGGCAGCAGGCATTGTCCCAACAGCTAAGTGGCACAATGGATAAAGCAGAGGGTTTAGAGTCAGGAAGACCTGAGTTCAGATGCAGCCTCAGATACTTACTGGCTGTGTGACCCTGGGCAAGTCACTTAACCCTGTTTGCCTCAGTTTCCTTATCTGTCAAATGATCTGGAGGAGGAAATAGCAAAGCACTCTAGTATCTCTGCCAAGAAAACCCCAAAAGGAGTCATGAAGAATCTATTGTAACTCAGTAACAAAGAGTATCATGATTCCTACTTAAAGTTAACTGGTAAAGGCAATCCATACTTCTGAAGAGAATTTTAAATGGTGTTATTAGTTGGGCATGGATGAACTTGTTACAATCAATTAATGAGCAGTGGACTGCCCAATTAATACCTTTAAAAATAGCTAGTATTAAAATAGCTTGCAGAGCATCTCACGCATTACCTCGTTTGGTTCCCACAATATCTCTGTGAGGTAAGCCCTACAGATATTATTATTATCTTATTTTACAGATGAAGAAATGAGAGGGAGAGAGATTAAGTGACTTGTCTTTGGCCTCACAGTATGTGTTACAGGCGACATTTGAACCCTGGTCTTTCTGCCTTGAAGATCAGCACTCTTTAGACTATGCTGCTTTTCAAAAAAAACAAAACGAAAAACTAGTACCTCACAGGAAAAAAAAACCCATAAAACAAAACAAAAGCCTCGGGCATTTGATGAACCAGGTCATGTAGAAAGCACAGCAGGCATTAATCCCTCCTGGACTGTCATACCTTTCACTATGGGTAACTTCTGAAGAGGATTGTAACTCAGAAAGGCCCAAGGTTGATTTTTATACCTCCTGCTTCTTTGAGTCTGAGGTGTCTGTTCTATTATAGTTTGGGGATAGGAGATCATTTTACTGGTCTAGGGAACTTCAGGGTGAGGAAAGTTCCTCTAGCAATGCATTTGGGCACAATAACAACCATAAGTTAATTGATTTACAAGGCTAATAATATGGCATTCCCTAGTGCACTGTATTTCCCATCTTAAGAGGGAGAGGGTGGTGATGGTAGTAATGAGATGCTTTTGCTGTAGAGTCTCCATAGAAGTAGATATGGTTCCTATCCCTCTTCTCTGTTCTCAAAGAGTTCCTACTGAAATTGGGGAGATAAATCATAGATGTATGAAAACATTAGAGAATAATTAAGAACATAGGTCCTGTAGGTAAAAAAAAAAAGTCCAGATCCCTCATTTAAAAAAATTAAAGTTGTATTGATGTCTTTTGTATTTACATTGCAGTGATTTCCTGACATCACTTTTCCCATTCTACCCTTATCTCCAAAGTTATGGATTCTCTTGTAAACAAAGAAAAAAAAAGCAAAACAAAACCAACCCATAGATAAACTGCATCTAACCATGTGTACAATATTCCACACCATAATATCTCATCTCTTCACTGAAAGGAGGGTGATGCATTTCTTCATCTCTTTCCAGGGTCAAGATTGGCTGAATTAAATTGCAAAGCATTCAGCTTTGATTGTTCTTTCCATTTACTACATTATAATCATTGTGTATTTTTTCCACTGTTACTGCTTACTTCATTGCACCAACTCGTTCAAATACTCTCATTTTTCTTTAAATTTTTGACATTCACCATTTCTTACTTGCTCCTCCCTAATCAGTTCTCTGTCCCACTTTCTGTAGTTATTCTATTTTGCCTCTCTTCAAGCCTCTCATGGTTCTCTCCCCTTCCCCTACCTTTCTACCTGAGGCCTTCCTCTGGTACATCATTGAAAAAAATTGAGCCCCTTTTCAGAAAACTCACTCTTCTACCCTTCTTATCTTCCATCTTTTGGACAATTTCCCTCTCTATCTCTGATGAAGAGGTACCCCTTCTTCTTGCCAGTGTCAAATAATCGTCCTTGTTATCATCCTCACTCCCTTTCTAATCTTTAATCTTTATCTCTTGGCTGCTTACCTGCTTCCTACGTACTTGCCCAAGTCTTCCCCATTCAAACAGTCACTTGATATTACTGTCTTCACCAGATATCTTCTATCTCAATTCTTCTGAGCTAAACTCCATAAAAATAGGCTCTGTACTTGGTGCCTCCCACTTCCTTTCCTCTCGCTTTCTTCTAATCCCTCTGCAATCTGGCTTCCAATCTCAACACTCAACTGAAATTATTTTTTCCAATGTTTCCATCTCCTGATCACCAAATCTAATGGCCTTTCTCGTTCCTTAACCTTTTTTGACTTCTTTGAAGTACTTGACACTGTTGACAACCTTCTCTTCCTGGACACGCTCTTCTCTCTGGGCTTTTCTAACAGTTTTCTCTCTCCCTTTTTTTTTTTTGTTCTACATGACTGACAGCTCCTTTACTAGGTCTTCATCAGGGTCACATCCACTGACTATGCGTGTCCCCAAAGGCTCTGTCCTATACCTTTTTCTCTTTTTCCTCTACACTGTCTCAGTTCATCTGCATGTATTTGATTTCCAGATCTATATATCCAGCCCTCCTCTCCTTCCTGAGTTATAGTCCCCACATCAGTAACTGCTTATTAGATATCTCCAACTGGATGTCCATAGGCATCTCAAAATCAACAAATTTAAAACAGAACTCACATTTCTCCCCACACCCTTCTGTCTTCTGGATTTATCTTTTCTTGTCAAAGGCACACCATCTTCTCAGTTACCCAGGCTCACAGCCTCGGTGTTCTTCTCTGCCCTTTGCCTTAGTTCACACCACATATTCAATCTATCACCAGATCTTGCTATTTATACCTTCACAACATAATGTGAAGGTATAAATTTTAGTAGACATTTATTTTCGTAGACGTCTTTCCCTCACCTGTCAAAGTGATTTTCTTAAAACATAAATCTGACTTTATCACTCCCTGACTCTTCTCTACAAACTCCGGTGGTTCCCTATTACCTCTAGGATGAAATACAAATTCCTCTGTTTGGCATATAAAGCTCTTTATACCCTGGCCTCTTCCTTCTCTTTCTAGCTTCCTTCACTTGATTTCCTTCTACACAACATGATCCAGTTATATCGTGCTGCTGCGTGTTCCACACAAGTCACTCCACGCATGACCTGTCTGCCTTTTCATTGGCTCTTGCTCATTTCTGGAATGTTCTTCATCCTCACCTCTGCCTCTTAGGTTCCTTGACTTCTTTCAAGACTCAGCTTCAACCCCATCTTCTTTGGAAGGCCCTTTTCTGGTCCCTCCCTGATGCCTAAAGTTACTTCTCTAAGATTCCTTTCCATCTACTCTGTATGTATCTTGTATGTGAATATATGTTTCCATGTCATCTTCAGCATGAGAACGTAAGTTCCTTGAGGGGAGAGATGATTCTGTCTTTCTTTATATCCTCAGATTCAGTACAGTGCTTGCCACAAAGTAAATGCTTGTTGATTGAACAAGTGAATAATGATATTTCCATATCTTCATGTACCATAAATTTGTTTAAGCCTTTTCCCAACTGATGGGTACGTATTCTCTTTCTAGTTCTTTGTTTCCATAAAAATGCCACTATGAATATTACAGAACATATGTGCTCATTTTATATGTCCTCATAACATATATATACAAATATGTTCATTATATATGTGTATATATGTGTGTTTGTTTATTCATTCATTTATTCATTCATTCATTCATTTATTTATTCATTCATTCATTCATTTATTTGTTTGTTTATTTATTTGTTTATTTATTTATTTTACAGAGGATGAAACTGAGGCCCAGAGAAAATAAATAACGTGCTTAGGTCACAGGGGTTTAGTAGCAGAGCTGGAACCAGAGGCTAGATTTTTCTGACTCCAAACCCAATGTCCACTGTCTTGCAAGACAACAAATTCACTATATTCACTATAGCATAAAAATGGCCAGTAATAACCTGGCCTGTAGTTATGTAATGGTTTGCACACAGATGGGCTAAGTTTACTTGAATTGAAACAGTTTTAAAAACTGTTCCATCAGTAAATGTTTTCTAGATTCCTCTCTTTAGAGTGTGACAGATTGTGTGGGCTCACTCTCTCATTCCCTCTTGTTTCCTGTGAATTGAGCAGCAGAAGGACTTGGGAAACATTGGATATTAGAAAGTATATGTGAACATTTGTTGTTCGGTCGTTTTTCAGTTGCGTCTAACTCTTTGTAACCTCATTTGGGGTTTTCTTGGCAAAGATACTGGAGGGGTTTGCCATTTCCTTCTCCAGCTTATTTTATAGGTGAAGAAACTGAGGCAAACAGGATGGAGTGACTTGCCCAGGGTCACACAGCTTGTAAGTGTCTGAGGAGGGATTTGAACTCTGGAAGAGGAGTCTTCCTGACTCCTGGCTGAGTACTCTATCGACTGTGCCACCTAGTGGCTCTCACGTGAACACTACTCAAGGAAATTCCTTCCTTTTGTATAGTGCAAAAAGAGCTGAATTTGTAGTTTACTCAGGTAGACTTGAGTCCTTATTCTCTCACTCAACTAACTTTAGAAACTTAAGTAGCCTTAGGTAAGTTATTTATCTTCTTTGAAGTTCAGTTTCCTCATTTATAAATAGAGACAGCTAAGTGGCTCAATGGATAGAGTGCTGGACCTAGAGGTCAGGAAGACTTGAGTTCAGATCCAACCATAGAAACTTAGTAGCTGTGTGACTCTGGGCAAATCACTTAATCTGTGTTTACCTCAGTTTCCTCATCTGTAAATTGGGGATAATAATAGCATCTACCTCCTAAGGTTGTTGTGAGGATAAAATTAGATAGTATTTGTAAAGCACTTTGCAGACCTTAAAGTACTATACAAATGCTAGCTATTATTGTCAATATCATGGTTATGATTATGATTATTATCTACAACATGGGGGCTAATAATACTTTTATTACCTACTTCATAGAGATGGTACTTTATGGGTGAGTCAGTGGAAAGAGCACAGGACTTAAACTCAGGAGGAGTTGAATTCAAATTCTGCCTCAGATACTAGTGTGACCTTGGGCAAGTCAATGAACTTCTCCCAGCCTCAGTTTCCTCATCTGTAAAATGAAGATAATAATAACACCTACTTCATCGGGTTGTAGTAAGAATCAAACAAAATTATGTATGTAAAATGCTTTGTAAACCTTAAACTACTATGTAAATGCTACCTATTATTATTATGGGGATATTGTGAGGGTCAAATGAGGAAATATATGTTAAGTGCTCTGTGACATGAACCTGAGTTTTTATTTTGAGGTGTCTACTAAAATAGAAGGTGAGCACAGGTTATAAAAAGCTATGTAAGGAAGGGCAGGGACGTCAGTAACTCAGAGTAGACAGACTCCTGGACGAGTAGTCATGAAGATATGGGTTCAAATTTCACATCTGACACTTACTAGCTGGGTGACCCTATAGAAATTGCTTTGCCTCTCTGTCCCTCAGTTTCCTTATTTGTAAAATAGGAGATAATGTCTACCTCACAGGGTTATTGTAAGGCTAAAATGCGACAGCATAAGTATACAGTTTTGCTAGCTTTAAAGCACTATATAAATGCTAGTCAGTCAGTCAACTAGCATTTATTAAGAACCTGTTACGTGCCCTGCACTGTAACAAATGCTGCTGTAATTTTTGTTGCTGCTATTTTGCTCACTTCAGAAGTCAGATATACTGGCTAACCTCATACCTGGAGTGGTTACAACAATTCTGTGGCTTCACTTCAATTTATTACTTTAGAAAAAGAAGAAAAGGAAAAAAAAATCAGGATTATTCTCAAACTGCTGTCTGGATAAAGGGCTCTATTTATAAATAGAGGATTTAATTTGGCCCCTGTAGATGTGGCCTTGACCGCATGCTCCCAGATGGAAACCATGTCGGTATGGCTGCTGAGTGCCTTTCTCTGTTCAAAGTAGATTTTCTGTGTCCTAGGTGTCCTTGGTAGAGAGGCTTAACAGACAGTAGAATGGGAGCGGCGACTTGGGAAGAAAGGGAACTGTAAAAAGACCAAAGAATGACAGTCTGTAAATACATTTGGAAAGGAAAAGGAGAGGAAAAAAGCCTAGATGCCAATGTAGCCGAGTGTGTGACTTTGCACTTGAACGGCAGATAAAGGGGCCTGACTCCCAGAATGGCTCTTTAGCCATGAACATGTTTTCACTGAGGAGTGGGTACGGGGGGGAGGGGACAGGAATTTTTCACAAATAAAAGGGAAAGAAGCCACTGCTAGAAAAGAGACACAAACAAGTTTTGTCATATACAATAGGCAGGCAGGTCATTGTTTGTGTGTGTGTGTGTCCTTCTATATTGTAAAAACATTGATCGTGGCCAAACAAAACACAATCTCACTCTTCTTATGTTCTAATTCCCATGTGTCCCTTTAACAACGGGGCAGTGATGAAGTGCAGGATCTCCTTCCAAACTCATGCCTGTTTTCTTTGGATCCTCCCTTTCTGCTACACACACACACACACACACACACACACACAACTGCTTTTCTTCTCTCCTGAACTCTGATTCTTTGCTTTGGAGAAACTGTTTCTGTTCAGTAACATACAGTGCCAGGGATTTTTGTCTTGGGGGGAATCCGTGTTGATTTTTCTACTCTTGACCACCCTCAGATACACAGCACCATCCCCTCTTTTTGGTGTTTGTCTCCAAAAGGTACTGTCCTTGAGTCTCTGGGGCAGCCTTTGTCAGTTCCACACTGGGGTCCCTCTGTTCATCCTATTTATTACCACCATCCTAGGGACATAACTTTCAAAGTGTCTGAAATGGAGCAAATAGATGTGTTATCTGTTTCTGAGAAGTCCCATAATCTTGGGCTCACATTATATCTTTAGTTCCTTATCTCCTGAAACTGGATGGCATACCCCATACCTCCCCAACCCCCAAAGGCAATCGGGTATCTACCCAGAGGCCTGAGGAGTAGCAGCATTTTCTTTGTGTTTTAAAGTAGAGAAGGTACATGAAACACTTGCCACCCTCTGGGAGTTTTCCTAAGGAGACTGGTGTTATGAATATTTGTCTGGCTGGAATTATGGACATAATCCTTTCTGCCTTTCTGTCTCCTGATGACCTCTTTTCCTCTATAATTTCAGAATCTATAGCAAGAGGAGGGAGAAAAAAATCGATGGAATAGAAAACACTGCAGCATACCTAGGAAAATGGCAGTACTTGTATCTCCCAAATACCCATGGAGCTCAGTTTGAGCCTTACATAATGTGAAGTCAGGGTAATGGGTAAACAGGAATTTATTAAGCATCTACTATGTGCCAGGCATTGTGCTAAGTGCTGCAGATTAAAAGAAAAAGGCAAAAACAGTTCCCGCCCTCAAGGTCCTCAATATCTTATGGGGATAGGGAAGACAGCATGCAAACAACTATGTTCGAACAAAATAAATGCATGATAAACTGGAGATAATTTCAGAGGGAAGGCACAAACATTTTTAAAAAACCCTTTTATTGATGATTTTTGTTTTTGTATCGTAGCTATTATCTGATGTATCTTCCATTGGACCCTCTCTTATGCCACAGAAAAAACCAGCCCATTCAAGCCATCATGTATGATTATTTATGCTGCATGGGGTGCCTGTAGTTCCCCACCTGTCTACTAATACTAAGTGTGTTTCATAGAGAAAAGAAATATGTTTCATCACAACTCACCTGTAATTTAAAGTCTTAGAGAGCTGAGAGGCAGTGTGGTATAGTGGATAGAGAGGCTGGCCTCAAGATTAGGAAGTCTTAGGTTCAAGTCCTGCTTCTGATACATACTGGCTGTGGGACCTAGTCAAGGCACTTAATTTCTCAATATCCTACACAATTATCTGTGATGAGGAGTTGCAGAAAAAGTGCTAACTTGCATTGACATAGGGGTTTCTTATATTAGTGAAATCACTGATCTAATCACTCTCCCCATCTCTTAGACTTGCCTGATGTTCTAAGAGGTTAGCTAAGTGACTTGCCTATGGTTACACAACTAGTATAAACTGACAGAAATGGGATTTTAAATCAGGGCTTCCTGACTCTGGGTCCTGCATTCTCTCTAATATAACACTTTACCATCAATGGTAGGGTTAGTTATTAATATGCACAGTAAATGTTTGTGATAGCTAACATTTATATAGTACTTTAAGGTTTGCAAAGCACTTTACAAATATCTCATTTAATCCTCCCCTGGGATGGAGGTGCTTCATTATTCCCATTTGAAAGGCGGGGAAACTGAGGCAAACAGAAGCTAAGTGACTTGCCCAGGGCCATACAGCTAGTAAGTATCTGAGGCTACATTTGAACTCTGGTCTTTCTGAGTACAAGTTCAGCACTGTATCAGCACTCTATCCATTGTGCCACCCAGCTGTCTCTAACTTGTTATTCGAGAAGAAATCCTTTTGCCCTTAATTGGATGCTGAAGTTCACCATATGCCAATTCCTACTTCTAAAGATACAAGTGAATTATTCTGGAGCAAGGCTTCTAGCCAGTGCCCCTTAAATGAGTCATATATGTGCTTTGTATAGCTTGAATGACTTCACTTTATGATTTATATATAATATATAGCACATGTATGATATGTTTCAAAAAAGAAAATATGAAAGAAGGTTCTTATATGTGCTACTAGCCTTTAAATCATAGTGACTGGGAGAGAGTCTGACAGTGGCAATGGACAATAGGGAACTTGCAAACCTTTCTTTTTGGCCTTCTCCAGTGGTATGAGCGAAGGAACAGTCAGCCTTGGAGTTTTTAGATGAAAACAATGTTTAAGTGAGAAAGAGAAGATGGAAGAACTCTAAAAGGAAGAGCTCTGAACCATTGCATCATTGATAATGAACCGAAGGGGACCTTGGAGGTCATATATGACTAGATGGCACAGTTATAGTGGTCAGAACACTGGACTTTGTGTCTGTTAGCAAGGACATGGAAGGAAGAGGATGTGAGAATTGGAGTCAAAGTTGATTGGAAGAAAGGATTTGTGATAATAGACAAAAGAAGGAGAATTAAAGAGACAATGAATCATCCACTTCCTTTATTCCTTCCACCTTGTGCCCTGATCATTACTTGCATGTAACCATCCAGGGTTGGTAGAAGGGATGTGTGGAGTGAGATTTTCTTTCCCTGATTGTGAGCCTCCTCCTCTTTCTTCTTCATCCCCACCATTTCCTTTTTTTTCCACTTGCAATAATGCCTACTTCCCCAATCTTCCAGCTCTTCCCTACCTACTGTGCTTTGCATTCAGTAGGTGCTAAATACATACATGTTAAATTGAAATATTAGGTTCTATTAATACTTTATGTTTTCACAACGAATCATTGCCAGAGGTAACTTTCCTCCCAACTTGATGGGTTATTTCCTGTAACAAAAAAAATGTTCTAAGAAAAATCAGTCAACAAAATATCCCTGTCCAACATGTGAATCATTCCCAATGAGAACCTTCTACCTCTCTACCAAAATGAGGAAAGTGGATTTTCTCATTTTCTACTCCAAGTCAAGATTGGTCATTACAATTACTTAGCTTCTCTTTTATGTTATAATCATTGTGTATGTTTTTTCTCCTGGTTCTGCTTACTTCAGCATGTATCAGTTCACACAAATCTCATATTTCTTAGAATTATTCATACTAATAATTTCTTATGGCAATATATACTCCATGACATTCATGTATCACAATTTATTCAGTCATTCCCTGATCAGAGAATATATTCTTTGTTTCCATTTTTTTTTACCACCAACAGCTGAATGAATATTTTAATGTATATCCATCCATCCATCCATCCATCTATCTATCCATCTATCTATCTATCTATCTATCTATCTATCTATCTATCTATCTATCTATCTATATATCTATCTGTCTGTCTGTCTCTGTCTGTCTGTCTGTCTCTGTCTGTCTGTCTGTCTTTCTGTCTGTCTCTGTCTGTCTTTTCTTTCTATCTTTGACTTCCTCGGGGTTCATATTGAAATGATTATTTCTCATCCTCTCAGGTCTATTGCTTTGCTTCTTCTCCTTGCTTCCAGTAGCTGTTTCATTGTTGTTGTTCAGTTGTTTCAGTCGTGTCTGAAACTTCCTGACCCCATTTGAGGTTTTCTTGGCAAAAATACTGGGATGGTTTGCCATTTCCTTCTCTAGCTCATTTGACAGATGAGGAAACTGAGGCAAACATGATTAAGAGACTTGCCCAGGGTCACATAGCTAGTGAGTGTCTGAGGCTAGATTTGAACTCTGGAAAATGAGTCTTCCTGACTCCAGGTCTAGCCCTCAATGCACCATGGCACCACCTAGCTGCCTTGTTGCGATGAAAATACAAAGTAAAAAATGTAATAGTCTCTTCCTTCTACAGTCTTACATTCTCCTGGCTCCACCACTTACTTCTGTGGGACCTCAGGCAGGTCACAATCTTAGGATATCATCAGACCTGGAAGGGATCTTAGAGATCACTTGGTCCAGTCACTTCCTCTTGGGAATGAGGAAATTAACACCCAGAGGAATGAAATGACCAGCCTGTGATCACAGTAAGTTTCAGAGTCAGGATTTGAACCTAGGTTCTTTGACTACGAATGCCAGCACTTTCTCACTCTACTCTCTTCTTAACCTCAATTTCCTCATCTGGAAAATGAGAAGGTTGGAATGGATGATCAGATCTCCTTCCAACTCTGAATCTAATGATTGATTTTATCTTTGTAGCTACAACCTAAGGGACAGTCTCCTTATGCCTTAATATCACCTCAATCTTCTTATCTATAAAATGGTGATAACGCCTCCCTTAACTCCCTTATTTACAAGAAGACTGTGAGGATAAATGAGATCATTAGAAATTGCTTGAGTTCTTGGGAAGAAAGGTATATATACATAGATCCAAGTAAGTCAAGCCATGTGATCCTTTAAAGCCATGTGTTGAAAGGAAACTTGCAGCTACCGAAAGAGCTCATTTGGTTCTAAATGTTCTAATGAATGTTTGATGACATTCTCTTTTAATAGCTAGCACTATGTACTGTAATATTTACAAGGTGTCAGCATGCATCCTTTCTCAATGACCTACTTACATACAGAAAATAAGTAAATTGTGTGAACTCTCTATAGTTCTTATTAGACTTGTCTCTTTCCTTGTCTGCAAGCTGGTGACTGGCTAGGCAGTCCAGAATGTGTAAATCAGTATTCGAAAGAAATGTGTGACCTAAGACTCTCACTGAATTAACAATTTTATCAGTTTTTAAGTTTCCTACTAGTGGGTTGTGTGATTTCCTGGTAGATTTCTTTTTTCTCCTCTGGGATTATGAGAAATTAGAATATTTTTCCCCTGAGTTCTATTTCCTCAAGTTGCATGATACAAAGCATGGAGGAAGAGGCTGTCTGAATTTCTGCATTTAGTTTCCTGTTGACATTGTGCGAAAGTATATTTGGGGAAACCCTTATTAAAGCAGGTCTCACTTAATGCAGCATAGCTTCAAGTGAAGTTTGTTGGAAATGGGCCAGGCTGGTTCACTGTAGCCTCAGTTTAGAAATGATTTCTTGGCAGCCTTGGTTTTACTGAACATCTGGGCTGTGGTTAAGAAGGCACAAGAATTTCAGCTCTCTCAGGGGACTGGAAAACCCTCTTTGAATCAGTGTGTGCATTTTCTCATAGGTACAGAATGTTCCTAAGGGTAAGAGTTAAATTGGGGTTTATGAGGAGGAGATCTAAAAAAGAAGAAGGAAAAAAGAAGACAGAATAACCCAGGAAATGGAATTCAGAAGTGGTTGGTTTGTAGTACCTATCTGTGGTTTTGGTATTCCTCATCATTGGAAAGTACTGATTTCAGAAGGATATCGCTTTTTGTGCACAAGTATTTCCCATGGTTTAAAAAAAAAACTGAATTGGGTTCAAGAGCCAGTATGCTTATGAGAGTATGGGCTGTGACAAGGCAGGGTACTGAGTAGGTGGCTGAGATCCCTGGTACATGGCTACTCACTAGTGTCTCGTACTCCCAGACTCACACAAAAGGGCTGCTCTTATGTGGTTTGCTGTTTGATGGAAATATTTGCCCTTGTGTGCGATTAGATGGACCTCCTCAGAAATTAAGACAAACCTCAACAGAAAGTCCTGGGTGCCAATGTGTTTGCTAAGCAAGGTCACTTCTATTTGTCTTGGTAAAAGTGGACTCCGGACCATTTGCCAATAAAGCACTGCACATAGTAGACATTTAAATCTTTGAGTAAATGAACAAGATTTTCTTTTTTGATGGAATAAAGGTTGAGAATTGAGAAATCCAGATTTAATTTTTTTCCTTTTTATAAACTTTGAGTTATTTTACACAAGTTGTGGCAGAAGTAGATTTAATTATCTCTATCTCAATGATTCATAGATTTATATAGCTAGTTCTAGCCTCATCCTTGAATACCCACATCACCAATCGCCTATTGGTGGTACAGTAGATAGAACGTTGGCCCTGGAGTCAGGAGGGCCTGAGTTCAAATGTAGCCTCAGACACGTACTAGCTATGTGACTCTGGGCAAGTTATTTAATCTCGATTGCCTCAAAAAACCGAACAAATATGCAAAAAACTCTAGCTGCCTACTGGGTATTTCAAACTGGATATCACAGAGATAACTTAAACTTAACTGTCTGAGACAGAAGTCATTGTCTTTCTTTCCCAAGCCTTCCCCTCTTCTAAGCTTCCCTATTTCTGTGAAAAGCCTCATCATCCTTCCCTCATCCCATTAATTGCTAAATTTTGCTTTTTCTGCCTCCACAGCTTCTCTTTGTCTGCACCCTTCTCTCTCCTCAGAGAGTGCTAGCCCGGTGGAGGTCCTCATCACCTTGTGCTTAGATTATTGCAACAGCTTCCTAATTGTTCTCCTTGTCTCAAGCCCCTCATGTTTTTCCTCTATACTTTGCTGTCAAAGTGATTTTTCTTAATCATGTCTCTGTCTATGTTACTCTGTTTCATAAACTCCAGTGGCTACCAGGATAAAAAACAAACTCCTCGGCTTAGCTTTAAAGTCCTTGCACACGGTTCAAACCTGTCTTTCCAGCCTCTTTGAACGTTGCTTACTCTCTCCCGCTCCTTGTAATCTAGTCATATCTGCTAATCTTCTATCAGCTCATGACCCTCCAGGTTCCATCTTTGTTCCTGTGGCTTCTCGATAGGAACATACCTCTGCCTCATAGAATTCCTCTCTTCTTTCAAGATGTACCCCAGGCAATACCTTCTTTCCTGACCACACTCCTCTGTCCCCTCCACCAATTGCTTGTGCCTTTCCTCTTACACTTCCTTGTATTGAACTGCTTTGCATTTATTCCCTTTGTGTATTTTTGTTTATACTTAATTTATGGTACTTGTGGTCTTTCCGATTAGAATGTAAGTGATTCATGAGGAGAGATCATATTTAAATCCTCACTGCCTATGTAGTGCTTAATTAATGCTTGTTGATTGATTGACTAACATCTAGGAGAGCCTTGCCATGTGGATTGGGCTACTTTCTCTTAAGGGTCTGATATGTAAGTTGCTCTAGTTTTACTCTATAAGGCAGGAAAGTTATCCCTAAGATTTGACTGTTTCGGGATTTAAGTCTTCTTTGAGGTGTCTTCTTAGTCACCTAGGGCAAAAAAAATGGCCAATGAAGAGTCACTGCCTTTCAGATTTAAAGGATGACCCATGGATATGCAAGTCAACCTACCTTGTTGACCAGATCGTTTCCTTTTGGATTTGATGGGGGCTGTGTTTACCAGAACCAGTGCTATACCCTTTCTAACTTCCTTTTCTATACTATGGCTAAGAATTATTATTATTGGTACTGTTATAACTATTAATAATGATAATAACAACAACTAGAATTTATATAGCTTTTTAAAGGTTTGTAGCTAGGTGGTAAAGTGGATAGAATGCTGGGCCTGGGCTCAAGAAGACTCCTCTTCCTGAGTTCAAATCTAGCCTCAGACACTTACTAGCTGTGTGACCCTGGGCCTCAGTTTGCTCATCTGTAAAATGAGCTGGAGAAGGAAATGTCAAACCACTCCAGTATCTCTGCCAAGAAAACCCCAAATGAGGTCACAATGAGACACCATTGAAAAATGACTGAACAAGGTTTGCAAAGTGCTTTACATATATTATCTCATTTGATTTTCATAGCAATTCTGTAAGGTTATGATTATCCCATTTTATAGACAAGGAAACTGAGACTGAGAGAGTTTAAGCAATTTTCCAAAGTTATGCAGCTAGTATCTGAAGCAGGATTTGAATTCAGATCTTCCTGCCTCCAAGTCCAATGCTGTTAGATGGTCTACGAGTATTTAATTTCATTCCAATCCCGAACTTGCAGCAGTAGACCAGCCTGAGACAGGCTCGGCCTACAAAACAGGTCTTGTAACCAGCTGTCAAAAATAATTAGACCCTTGGAAATCCTATTTGAAGCTGCTATTTTTTTTTCATGGGAACTTTCTATATGTCTCCCTTCACTCTTCCTCTCTTTCTGTTCTCTCTTTATAAGAGCATGAAGAAATCACTCTGTAGCAGCTTTCCAATATAGGATCATGGAAATCAGACAGGCATGAGTAAGAATGACAGAGTATTTTAAAATTGACCTTGGTCCTATGGTCTGATCTCTTTTAGACTTATAGTCATATGACCTTAGAGATGAAAGGGATCTGAGAAGTCTCATAGTCTAAGTCTTTCATTTCAATACTAAGAAAACTGATACACAAAAGGTTTTTGGTGATTTACTGAAGGTTATACATTTAGTTAGTGGCCGAATTGGGATTAAAACCCAGGTATCCTGACTTCTAATCTCATGCTCTTTATATTATATCCCATTGCCTCTCTATGAACAAATACGATTTTGGTGCTTAAACTAGGGAGAGCAAAAACAGAGAAAAAAATTCCTTAATGAACATTTATGCAAAAAATTTAATAAATAATAATATTATATAATATTATAATAAATAAATAAATAAACAAACACAACAAACAAATAAATAAATAAATAAATAAAAGTAAAACAGACTATGACAATGTATCATAAAGTTCATACACTTTGACCAGGTGGGATTTATGCCAGGAATGCAGGGTTGGTTCAACATTAGGAAAACTATAAGCATAATTGGCTATATCAATAACAGAAACAATGAAAATCTTATGATTATATCAGTAGTTGCAGAAGAACCTTTTGACAAAATACAACACCTATTCTTATTTAAAAACACAAGAAAGCATAGAATAAATGGATCCTTTCTTAAAATAAATAGCTTCTGTCTAAAACCCAAGAGCAAGCATTATCTGTAATAGGGATGTACTTGAAGCCTTCCCAGTAAGATCAAAGGTGAAGCACAGATATCCATTAACACCATTATTATTCAATATTGTATTAGAAATGCCAGTTATAGCAATGAGACAAGCAAAAGAAATTGAAGGAATAAGAATAGGTGACGAAACAACGCTATCACTCTCTGAAGATGATATAAGAGTATACTTAGAGAACCCTAGAGAATCAACTAAAAAACCAGTTGAAACAATTAACAACTTTAGCAAAGTTGCAGGATATATAAAATAAACTCACACAAATCATCAGCATTTCTATATATATTACCAACAAAACCCAGCAGGAAGAGATAGAATGAGAAATTTCAATTAAAATAACTGTAGACAGTATAAAAAACTTGGGAGTTTACTTGCTAACACACACCAAGAAACTATATGAACACAATTATGTAACATTTTTTTCAAACAAATAAAGTCAGGTCTAAACAGTTGGAGAAATATGAATTGCTCATGGCTAGGTTGGACCAATATAATGAAAACAACAATTCTACCTAAGTTAATTTACTTATTTGGTATCATACCAATTAAACTACCAAAGAATTATTTTGTAGAGTGAGAGAAAATATGAACAAAATTCATCTGGAAGAAAAAAGGTCCAGAATATCAAGGGAATCAGTGAAAAGAAAAATATGAAAGAAGGCAGCCTTGCTGTACTAGATTTCAAACTATATTATGAAAGGGTAATCATCAAAATAATCTGGCACTGGCTAATAAATAGAGTGGTTGATCAGTGGAATAGATTAGGTACACAATATACAGAGGTAAATGACCACAGTAATCTAGAGTTTAATCAACCCAAAGATCCAAGCTTTGGGGGCAAGAACTCACTATTCAACAAAAACTACTGGGAAAACTGGAAAGGAGTCTGGACAGAAACTAGGCATAGACCAATATCTTACACTACATACTAAGATAAGGTCAAAATAGGTATGGGTAAAGGGTGATATAAGTAAATTAGGGAAGCATGAAAAAATTACCTATCAGATCTATGGATAAGGGAAGATTTTCTGAACAAAGAAAAGATAGAAAGCATCACAGGAGGTAAAAATAGATACTTTTGATTACAGGAAATTTCATGTTTTTATACAAATAAAACCAAGAAAGACAAAATTAGAAGGAAAACAAACTATAGAAAAAAATTTACAGCAAATTTCTCGATAAAAGCCTCATTTCTCAAATATATAGAGAACTGAGCCAAATTTAGAAAAATGAGAGCCATTTTCTTATTGATAAATGATCAAATAATATAACCAGGTGGTTTTCAGAAGAAAAAAATCAAGGCTATCAATAGTCATAGGGAAAAATACTGTAAATAACAATAGAGAAATGCAAATTTAAACAACTCTGAGTTATCACCTCACCTCTCAGATTGGCCAATGTGAGAGATAGGGGAAATGACAAATGCTAAAGAGAATATGGAAAAACAGGAACACAAATGTATTATTGGTGGAGTTGTAAACCGGTCCATCTATTCTGGAGAATAATTTGGAACTATGTCCAAAGGGCTATAAAACTGTGCATACCCTTTGACCTAACAATACCTCTATTAGGTTTGTATCCCAAAGAGATTAAATAAAAAGGGAAAGGTCCTATGTATACTGAAAATAATTATAGCAGCTGTTTGTGGTAGCAAAGAATTGGAAATTGAGGGGATATCTGTCAATTGGAAGGAAATGCAAACTGAACAAATTGTGACATGATTGCAATGGAATGCTATTGTGCTGAAACAAATAATGAGGAATTGAGTGGAGAAACTCCTTGGAAGACTCATATCAACTGATACAAAGTGAAGTGAGCAGAACCAGAACATTGTACCCAATAATAGCAATATTGTAAGAATGACCAACATGTAAGTAAGCTAAGTGAAAGACTTAGATACTCTGATCAATACAGTGATCCAAGACAATTCCAAAGAACTCATAATGAAAAATGCTGTTTATCGAGAGAGAGAGAGAGAGAGAGAGAGAGAGAGAGAGAGAGAGAGAGAGAGAGTTGATGAACTAAGTACATTGATTGAAGCATATTTTTTATGCTTTCTTTTTTCACTTTTTTTTGCAACATGACTAATAAGGAAATATGTTTTACACAACTTCACAAGTATAATGGATATCATATTTCTTGCCTTCTCAGTGTGTGTGGGAGGGTTGGGGTGGGAGTGGGAAGAGAATTTGAACCTCAAAATTAAAAATAATATATAGTATGTTATATATATAATAAAACATATAATAATATAAAGAAAATGAAACAAAACAAAACTGAGGCTTACTTTTGCCTTATGTCAATTCAGACTAGTACTCCTTTTTGATTACTCATTCAACTAATATTTTACTTTATCCTTATGTATCTCATAAGGAAAATACAAAAAAATCTGTATTATACCTGGAAAAGGATGTTGGTTAGCCAAGAAGTGAGAGCAAGGGATAAGAGGGCCAGTTTTGAGTATTGCATTAATACCTATGATATATTAAAAGATCTGAAGGAAGGCCTCCTATGAGTTGGGGATATTGTCTGTGGAGGATTAATGGAAGCTCATTCATTTGCAAAAAATCCCCTGAGATTCTGACCTGTACTGGTAGAGGGTATATCCACACTGATGAGCTCATGGGTATGGTGTGAGGTGTCCACATAAGAATACTATGAGAATTACTGTAATGTTTCTGTTATCCATTATCATCAGAGAATAATGTAACATTAAAAAAAAATCACACTCAGAGAATCACCAAATTTTGTGCCTGAATGGGCTCATGTAACCTAATTTTCACAGGTGAGAAAATTGGGGACCAGAGGGGTTAAGTGGGCCTGAGGTCACATAGCTAGTGAAAAGCAGCATTGGGACTGGAAATCTGGTCCTTAAAGTAACGTAAATGTGAGGAGCATCATGGTGTAGTGGGGATAGGGAGCTGGCCTGGTTGTCAAGAAGACCTGGGTTCAAGTTCTACTTCTTATATATCTTCCCATCCCCTCTCCTACACTTATGCCGAATTCATGTCTTATCTCCACAGGGAAGGCATTTGGGAAGGGATTAGAGTATCAATGGTGGCCATGTTGATCAGAGCCCAGCGGCTTGTTTACAACAGTTAAAGTTGCCACCAATGAGGAGGCAATGATGGAGGTCACAGCTTTGCTTGTCTATGCCCTGGTGCCTGTATGGACTGTCTACTGCTTGCAGCCTGTCTATTGCCTGACAAACTCAACCATTGCACAGCTTGATGGAGGCAGTATTTGGGGAGGCTTCCATCCCTTGGGGGAGCTATTGCTTCATAGTCTATAGATAAAATGTCATGAACTCTGAGAGCCCTGGGAAATATTAGTTGTTGATGATGGTCTTCAGGATATGGGGCTGGCTTGGCAGGAGCCATCTTTCACCAGACGTCTTGGAGGGGAAAAAATAATAGTTTGAGGCATGTGCTATTTTTGAATTATTTTTAATTTTCTTAACCTTTTAAGTAGCTATTTGAACTTTCAAGGGAAATTAATTAAGGCATGTCTAGTAAACCTACAAAGCACGTGAATGATATTAAAAAATATCATACCCATAGCAGACACTGCTGCTTTTGTTCTGAAGCTGGAGAGCTGAGATAGTGGAATTTGTGCCAAAGTCGAATGTTTTTGTCATTTGTGCTGTTGAACACAAGGACTGGAGCCCACACACTCACACCTGACTTCACTTGTGACCTTTAAATGTTGTTTTTTAAAACATGGTTGGTGCAGAAGATCCAAATATAAGCTTATCAAGGGTGCTGTGGGCTCTTTGCTTGGCCTTTTCTAGGCAGCTCATCAAACTCACCAATTGAATCAGTATAAGTATTTTAGGCTGCCAGATAACCAGAAGATTTCAAGTATGTAGACCACCAGTCACTTTGCAGGAGGAGGACTTACTGATGCCAACCTCTCCTTGCTAACAAAGGGGAAAAATTTTGTAGGGATCATTCTCAACCTATACACAAACTTAGCTGGCAAGCAAAGTCCAAGGGAGTGTTCAGGTTAGGTTTGGATTTAGCAGCATTTGTGTTTTTTCTGTTTTTCTTTATATATCTTGGCTTTAGAGCGTGCATTCTCAATAACTCTGAGAGGCTGATGTGTGTCCTTGACTTTGTCCCGCATGCTTCCTGGTAAATAGAATCCCAAGTATTTAGGAATCGAAGGAGCCCTTGTTTGGGACAGGTTTTCTGGAGGCCTAGTTGCCAGCCAGCTTCAGGGTGAGAGAGCTGGAGTCCAGGGAACTCTGCATGCAGAGTCGTTTTCTCTTCAAAGGAGGAAAGTGGAAACATCTTTCTTGCTCTATTTTCAGCTTGGTTCGTGAGGCCACATCTCCACCACAAGGCCATGATGACAGATGAAGGTAATGAGAAAAGCCAAATCACCTTTTACTTTTTTCCTCTCCAGAAGGGCTGGGTTAGTTTTGAACTCAAACGAAGTCCTACATGTTAAATTTTGGATTTGCCCAGAAGTGACCTGTTGGTTGAACGTAGTAAAGAGCAAATCAATATGGCCTGAAAGAAAGTGGGCTTTATTAGTGGTTACAGGAACTCCGTTGCCAAGTTTCTTGCTAGTCTAAAGGATTAAAAAGAAAACAACTGGAAGTGATTTTCTCAAGCAAGGCCACATAATTCCTTTCTTCTCTCCAGTTCACCTCAAGGTACTTCCCTGACAAGAAGGGACATCATGAAGCATTAGGTTGTGGTTGTGTTTTGAGAGGCAGAGGTGGCATGGTGGATGGAGAGCTTGCCTTAGAGCCAGGATGGCCTGGGATCAGCTCTCTCCCCTGTCATATGCTGACCGTATGACCTCATGCAAGTCCTCACTTAACCTAACGGTACACAAACAACTTTCTAAGACTCAAAGTTGTAGAAAAAGTGCCAACCCACCCTGGCAGAGGGAGTTTCTTCCTCTGAGAGTTCTTTAGATCAATGAATTCACAGGTCCAGTCCCTATGCCTGTTTCCTCTCTCCCAAACCCTCCCCCTCCCCAGAACAGAAAATTATAGGTGTTATGGGATTTTAGAATTCCCAATTTTACAGAAAAGGAAACTGAGGGCCAGGGAGGAGGAATATGTGCCTCAAGTCACACAGCAAGTAAGTGACAAAATCAGGATTCAAACCTGGGTCACAGAAGCTCAGAGCTAGAAGGGACTTTATAGCCACATGGAGTCTATGTAGAACATTGATCTCCTCTGTGGCTTGCAGGACAAGTGATCGTCCAACCTTTGCTTGAATACCTTCAGGGAGGAGGAGCTCACTACTTCTCAAGGCAGCTCTTCTATTCTTCCATAACTCTACCTGTGGGGTATTTTGTTTTGTTTTGTTTTGTTTTTCTCCTCATATCAAGCCTGAGTCTACCTCTCTCTGACTTCCTCCCACTGAGCCCAATATTACACTCTGGAGCCAAACGTGATTCATTTAAAACCTTTTCCATGTTATAGCCCTTCAGAAGACTGAATTCAGCTCCTCTGTCTCTCCCCAGCACTCTCCCTCCACTTCCCCCACATGCAACAAATCTTTTTTTTTTTTTTACTCTGTGCTAAACATTCCTAGTTCCCTTAGTCCCGGCATGATCTTGAGGTTCTTAACCATCTTGTTCTCTCTCCTCTGGATGCTCTCCAGCTTACCAACGTCCCTCTTAGAATGTAGTGCCTGGAACTGAACACGTTATTCTAGCTGTGGCCTGACCAGGGCAGAGGACCAGGACAAGGCCTCTGCCTTCAAATTCAGAGCTGTTTCCACTTATCACATGGTGCATATAACTGCCCCCAGAATGTTAGCATTGTCTTCATTAGCCTTTTACCTAATTATGTCTCACTTTGGACAAGTGTAAGACATTCACGTCAACAGATATTTGTTGTGGACCTGCTATGTACTGGCACTGTGCTGAAGGCTGTGAATCTAGTCAGTAAGCATTTATTAAATGCCAGGCACTGCGTGCTGGGGGTGCAAAGAAAGGAAAACGACAATCCCTACCTGAAAGAGCTCACAGTCTAATGAACTATGAATCAAATATACAAAACTCAATTCAATTTGTCATATTTTGTGTGTGAATCTGTGGAATGCTCTTTGTTATACACAACTCTGCCGCAAGCAAGGGAGGAAGAGGAGGGAACAAGCATTTATTTATCTATTTACTTAGGCAATTGGGGTTAAGTGACTTGCCCAGGGTCACACATCTAGTAAGTGTCAAGTGTTTGGTCTGAGGCTGTATTTGAACTTGGGTCCTCCTGACTTCAGGGCCTGTGCTCTATCCACTGTAGCCACCTAACTGCCCCCAGAGCAAGCATTTACTAAGCAACTACTATGTGCTAAGCCCTGTGAAAAGCATTTGACAAATGTTATCTCATTTAATTCTCAAACCACCCTGGAAGATAAGGTGCTATCATTATTCCCATTTTACAGAAGAAGAAACTGAGGCAGATAGAGGTTTAGTGACTTGCCCAACTAGTAAGTGTCTAAGGCCAGATTTAAACTTGGGGCTTCCTGACTCTAGGCCCAGGTCTGTATCCACTGTGCCACTTAGCTGCCTCTGAATTTCATGCATTTCTGGATATTTCCTGGTCCCTGACTTGTGGCTTTTTCTAGTTTAGTTGTTCTGTTCCTTGACTCACATGGTTTTGCATGGTTCTCTCATCACCTCATGCTGTTTGGCTCACATTTGATTCAGGCCTCTATCTGTTAAATCATCTTTGGCAGGTCTTCGGCTCTGTCCTGCATACCCTTTCCTCCAAAAAAAGAATCTACATCAAGCAACATCTTATCTTTCCAGCTTTATCTCATGTTGGTCTCTACCTACTTCATGTTCCAGTCAACAACTCCAGTTCTCATCTTGAATGCACCCTCTAATGATGTAATATGTTATATTGTAGTTGTCTTTGTGTCTTTTCCTCCTATAATATTGTAGACTTCCTAAGGGAAAGAAGCTCTGGTCCTATCCATACCTTGTACCTTTCCAAAAGCCTAGCACAGAATTCTGCACACAGTAAGCCTTTAATGAATATTTGCTGAATGAATGAACTTACTTTTCCTCCAGCCTAGAGGTTGAGACCACCAGCAATTGACTACTTATTTGACAGTAGCATTCATTCAATCAATTAATGAACAAGCTTTTTGAAAAAAATTGTTCCCATCTTTTTTTAATAAAATTTAATTTCCCCACATCCATCTCTCCCTACCTCATGAGAGCCATTCCTTGTGACAGAGATTTTAAAAGAAAAGAGCAAGAGGAAGAAGATTTAAAACTACCGCAAAACCAATCTCTCTCTCTCTCTCTCTCTCTCTCTCTCTCTCTCTCTCTCTGTATATATATATATATATATATATATATATATATATAATATATATACACATATATACATATATATATTTTTAAATCTGATATATACATTTCACTACTGTGAACCTTCCACCTCTACAAAGAAGTGAGTGGGGGAGGGGCTTCTCAGATCTCTTCTTTGTGTCCTTTATAATTTTACAACATTCCATTTTGGTTGTTTTTCCATGGACGTTGTGTAGACTCTGTGCATATTGTCTTCTTGGCTTTGCTTACTTCATTCTGTATCAGTTCATGTAAGTCTTTCAATGCTTTTTTTTGTTTTCCTTAGATTCCTCATTTCTTTCAGTGCAGTCATGGACCACAGTTTGTTTAGCCCTTCCTCACTCAATAGGCACTTATTTTGTTTCTATATGTTTGCTGCCACCAAAAAAAATGTTGCTGTTACTTACTGTGCGCTAAGCAGAATGCTAGACTCTGAAGATAGAAAGACAAAATTGAAACATTCTGTTCTCAAGGAACTTGCAGACTCTCTGAGAGAATCAACAAATTGGTATTTGTGCAACATGTATATATGATATACATATATAAACACATATAATACATACATATAAACACAAATATATATCCCATATATTGATTCTCTTAGTAGGATATAACTATCCATCAAATAGTTATATATAAAATATACATATAAATAAACAACTATATAACATATACAAATAAACAAATACATAATAATACATATTTTGGTATATACTACGTACATGTATATCATCTAACAATACATGTAAACACAAATATATAACTATTATATATATGTTGACATATGTGACATAAAATATATAATATACAAATTGCACAAACACAAAATACATACAAAATAAATGTGAGGTATTTTTATGTGTACAGGAAGGGAAGGCACTAGCAGGTGAGGGAAGCAGGAGAGATCTTCTGTAGAAGACAGAGCTGGAGTGCAATCTTGAAGGAAGCCAGAAATACTAAGAGTTCACAGTAAGGAGTGAATATGTTTCAGGCATGGCGAGCTTCCAAAGCAATGTGTAACAAGGCTGGAAAAAGGATATTTGGGTCAAGTTTTAAAGGGCTTTAAATGTCAGACAGGACTTTGTATTTGATCCTAGAGATAATAGGTAACCACTGGAGTGTATTGAGTAGGGGTATGATATAGTCAGACCTATGATTTAGGAAAATCACATTCACGTCTAAATAGAGGATGGACTGTGATGGGGAGAAACCTGAAGAAGAGAGATCAGTTAACAGCCTGTTGAAATAGTCCAGGCAACAGGTGGTAAGGGCTTGAACTAGGGTGATGTTTCTGTGAGTGGAGACAAGCAGACTGTTAAGAGAGATGTGGAGGTAGAATGACAGGATTTGGTAACTGATTGGCTATGTGAGTGAGTGGGAATTTGGAAGGGAAAGCCAATGGGGGGGGTTTTGCAGTAAATTGCTGGACTTGATTTAGAAGATACTGAGTTTGAGGTGTGGAGTTGCTGGCTTGTTCACTAGGCAGCCATTGATTGATGGGAAAGTGCTTTGAAAAATAGAAGGTGCTATATCAATTCCTAAACACCCCAACCAAACTGGCTAGCTACTCCCCAAATTAGTGTTTCATTGCTTACTTCCAGTGACCCCCATATGGGGAAAGCTCTGCCTCCTCATTTCTCCATCTCCAAGGCTGATTGTACCTACATAGCTTGGCTCAGGAATCATTGCCTTCACAATTCCTTTCCTTATTTTATCCTCTTGCATTCTGGGTCATCTCCAGTCATCCTGATCAATATCCAGCCACTGGACCCAGATGGCTCTGAAAGAGAAAGTAAGGCTAGAGACCTTGCACACCCCTCCCTCCCTCAAATCGAAGTCAATTGCAAGTCGTGTCATCATCTCCTGATGTCATGGTCGTCTTTGAGAATAAAGGAGAAACCGCAACCCCACACAACCTTATCCTCTAGATTTTAATGCCCTCTCTCTGCTCATCTTGAACTTACTTATCTGTGTACATACTATATGCCTCTCTGCACTCTCAGTAGAATGTGTCTTGAAAAAAAGGCTTCTTTTTTGTTTTTGTCTTTGTATCTCTAAGGCCTAGCTGGTGCCTTGCACATAATAGATACTTAACAAACAATAATAGCTGATACTTAAATAATACTTATATTCATTGAATTGAATGATTGTTACTGTTATAATTAAATCAGCTCTAATTTTTATAAGATGGAGAACCTGAAGTCTAAGGATAGAAATAACTCCTTTATTCATTAGCGGGACAAAACTTAAATATTGTCTGAATAAAACTTTGGGGTGGATCAGAGCTGCTCGCCATCTAATCTAGGAATCTTACTTCAGTATTTCAGAGTTTCTCATCAGGATTTTTTTTTTCTTTGAAATCTATTTTTTTTAATTTTTTTTCCACAATGACATGTTAAAACAACTTTTTTTTTGTTTTGAATTCCAAATTCTAGCCCTCTTCCCTCCCTCCCTCCCCCTCTCCTCCTCCTTGAGAGGTAAGAAAACAGATATAGTTTATACATATGCAATCTTGTAAAACATTGCCATATTAGTCATTTTGTACAAAAAGATTTGAATAAAAGAAAAAGCAAGAAAGAAAGTAAAAAATAGCATGATTCCATCTGTATTCATACAATATCAGTTCTCTTTTTGGAGGGAAATAGTATGCTTAATCATTAGTCCTTTGGGATTGTCTTGGATTGTTGAATTGCCGAGAGTAGCTAAGTCATTTACAATTAATAATCGTACAGTATTGCTGTTACTGTTTATAATGTTCTCCTGGTTCTTTTCACTTCACTTTGTATCAGTTCATATATGTCTTTCCAAGTTTTTTCCGAAACCATCCTGTTTGTCATTTCTTATAGCACAATAATATTCCATCACAATCATATACCACAGCTTGTTTAGCCATTCCCCAATTGATGGGCATCCCTTTGATTTCCAGTTCTTAGTCACCACAAAGAAAAAGCTGCTATTTTTGTATAAATAGGTTCATCAGGATTCTTGTATGAAAAGTTACAGAATTTTGGAGAAGATTGCCACTGTCTTCTTTTCTTCATCATACATTTTATGATCTGCTTCAAGGATTTTTGGATTCTCTTCCTAACAAGCTGGAAAAATACTTATGGCCTTGATTGACTATGGCACTGAAATCATTTAGCAATATGGTCCCAGAGTGTCCTGTGCTGTAATAGGTCACAGGCATAATGACAGATGTTGCAAAGTTACTCTAAATGACATGATGATAAATCTTTGATATTTCTTGTGGTCAGGTGCATGGGTAATAAAAGATGTGGATTGGAAATATATTTCCTCCTTATTTTTTAAACTTGCAAAGATCAATAAATTATGCAAAAGTAGAAGATAATATATGAGAGTCTCTGAATTTAAAAATGCTTAGCACAGTTTTAGTAACCATGCCTCACCCCTCAGAGAGGGAGGTAACAGAGTTGGTAGTTTCTTGGCATCCTGTTTTTAAAGCACCCAGCACATGGTCTGTCATCTAAGGCACAACGAAGGTGTTCTAAATCATTTTATGGGGGAAAAAAGATGCACATACACATTACGCAGCTCAGAACAGTGTGCACGATTCTTACCCCCAGGGAGCTGCCCTGTAAACATTATACAAGATTAGAATTTGGCTCAGCATAAGGAACAAAAAAAAGATTCATTCAGGGAAGTGGCTCTCTGCCCCTGTGATCAGTACTACAGAGGTCAAAGGTTCAGGGAGCAGTTTGAGATTTTGTCTAGGTCAGTAAATTTTCCGAAACAAGAGGAAGCCTATGCCTTCTTGAGCACCTGTTTTTCTAGAGGGGAGAAGTTTTAGGGTCCTGTATCTGCTCTGTGCTATCTCCTATCTGATCCCCGGCTGCTGCTCTAATTCTTCTCCAATCCATCCTCTGTGCAGCGGCCAAAGGGATTTTGCTAAAGCATGCTGCCCCCTTGCTCACTAAAATCCAGTGACTCTCACTCACTTCTAGAATCAAGTACAAACTCTTCTGTTTGGTATTTAAAACCCTTTATCTGCTGGCTCTAACTGACCTTTCTGGCCTTGTTATGCATTACTTCCCTTTATGTAGTCTTAGGTCCAGCCAAACTGGCCTTTTTTGCTGTTACTCACATGTAATACTATCTGCTTCCTTACCTCCACCTCTTACAATCGCTGGGTTCCTTCAGACCTCAGCTCCAGTGCCTCTTCCCTACGTAAAGTCTCTCCTGATTCCCTTTAGCTATTAATGCTTTCCCCACCAAATTACCTTATATTTATTTCATATATTCTTATCTATGTACGTGTTATCTCCATGATAGAACGTAAACTTATCTAGAGCAGGACTTGTTTCATTTTTCTCCTTGTACCCCTGTTGCCCAGAATAAGGTCTGACACATAGTAGGCACTTAATAAATGTTTGTTGATTAATGGATTCATATTTCCCTTTGGCTTCCCTTTGGTGTCAACACTGACTTAGAGGAGTATTACTTGATTTTTGTTTTTAGAAGTCATAAGAACAGATCAACAAAGGCTAACCAAACTGATGTGGGTATTTGTTCCATTATAAAGACTTTTTGTGTTTCTGGTTCTCCTTCCACCATTCAAAGCTCCTTTCTGACTCCACAACCTCATCTCATCTCCTTAATATGAGTATTCCCCAAGGGTCTGTCCTATGCTCTCTTCTTTTCTCTCTCTTTTCTCCTTTGGCAATCTCATTCACCCGCACAGGGGGGAGCCACGTCTATACAGATGACTCTCAAGTCTATGTTTCTATCTGTGTTTTCTTCTAAGATTCAGACATATCTTTGGCTGCCCAGAGGACATCCTCATATGGATGACAACAACACCTCCAACTCAGTGTGTCCCAAACTAAAACTTCCCTAAAAACCTTATTTGTCTTTTTTACTTTATTATTTCTTACTCCAATATTAAAAACTTTACGGTCATCACTCTTCCTTTTCCCTCACTTCTACTTTCCAATCAATTACTGAGATTCATTGATTTTGCCTTGGTAAAATTTCCTAGCCATCCTCTCTTCCCTCATCCTCATTCTTTCTTCTCATTGCCACTACCCTAGTACTGACCCCTATCACTACCTGCATGTGCTGTTAAAATTGGGTCCATTACAGATTTATGTTATTTGATCTCACAGCCACAAGATAGTTAGCCCACTCTTCCCTAATCAAGTCACTATCCTACTTCTACAGCAGCTGTTCTAAACCTTGTCTCTGCTCAAGACTCCATATCATCCTCTTCTTCTGCCCTTTTAGCTAAGGATATCACCATCCATCCCCCCCTGCCCAAATTGATACCCTTTCCTGAGATCTTCCTTTCTTCTCCTCTTCCTCTTATATCACTCTCACATCCTCCCCCATTATTTCCTTCTTCACTTTGGTATGGATGATGAGGTGCCCCTTCTCCTTTTCAAAGTTCCATCCTCGATCCCATCTTCTGTAGCAGATTGACCCTTCAATCATCTCCACTATCCCTTTATTCTCCTGTTTCTCCCTAAATACTGGCTTCTGCCTTGCTATGCCCTTATAAAACCTTCCTTTGATTCTACCATTTCACTAGCTATTATCCTGTATCTCTATTCCCCTTTTTGGTTACACTGCTCAAAAAAGCTACCTCCAGCTCAGATTTTTATAATCTAGCCAATAGCTTACAGGTGCTCAGATTCCTTATGAGTCTAATATGGTGGATCTTTAATAAACCTTGTCTTTGGCTTAAAAAAAAAAGCTGCCTCCACTAGGTGCCTCCACTTCTTTTAAACCCTCTGCAATCTGGCTTTTAACTTTATCATTGAACTGAACCTGTCTTCTCTAAAGTGTCCAGTGTTCTCTTAATTGCTAAATCTACTGACCTTTTCTCAGTTCCGATCCTTTTTGACCTCTCTGTATCATTCGACCCTTTTCATCAAGTTATTCTCCTGGGTGCTCTCTCAATTCCTTCATCTCCTTTGCTGGCTTTTTGATCATGTTGTATAATTGTTCATGTCAAGTAATTGAGAGTTTCCTATGTCTAAAGCTCTGTCCTGGGCACTCTTTTTTTTCCCAACTGTCTCAGGGATTCTTAATCTTTTTTTGTGTGTGGACTTCTATGGAAGTCTGGTGAAGCCTATGTAGCCCTTCCCAGTGTCATTTTTTAATTTTTAAATTTTTTTCCCCATTTAATAGTATTTTATCTTTTCCATTTACTTTTATAAGATATTGAGTTCCGGGTTTTTTTCTCCCTCCCTCCCCAAGACTGCAAGCAATCTGATATAGGCTATACATGTACAATCACATTAAACATATTTCCACATTAGTCATGTTGTGAAAGAAGAATCAAAACAAAAGGGAAAAACCACAAGAAAGAAAAAACAACAACAAAAGCGAAAATAATATGCTTTGATCTGCATTCAGACTCCATAGTTCTTTCTCTGAATGTGGATAGCATTTTCTACTATGAGTCTTTTAGAATTATCTTGGGTGATTGTGTTGCTGAGAAGAGCTGAGTCTATCATTACACATTGTTGCTGTTACTGTGTACAATGTTCTCCTGGTTCCCAGCATCATGTTTTTGAAAAAACAAGAACAAAAACAAAAAACTGAAGGGAAGTGCTGCATTTCAATTAGAGGATAGTGAACTCTCTGAAATCTATCCATGAACTCTTTGGGGTTCTAGATTAAGAGCTCTTGCATTGTACTGTCTCATTTGGTGATCTTATTAACTCCAAATGAGACAGTATAATGCAAGAGCAGACATGTAATTCCCAAACCTATATATCTAGCCTAGTCTCTTTCCTGAGCTCCAGTCTCCCATCACCAACTGGCTTTTGGACATCTCATAATGCATGTCTTAAAGGCTTTTCAAAATCAGCATGTCCAGAATAGAACTCATTATCTTCCTTACCCCAGCTCTTCCTTCCTCTGAATTTCCTTATTACTATCAAGAGCACGGCCGTTCTCCCAGTCACCCAAGCACATCATCGAGGTGTCATCCTTGACTCATTTTCAACCCACATATCCAAATCCATTGCCAGATCTTGTCATTTCTACTTTCACAACATTTCTCGTATAAGTCCTCTTCTCTCTACTAGCACAACCATCAACCACCCTAGTTCATGTCCTCATCAATATCGCAATTGCTTTCTAGTTGGTCTCTCTGCCTCTATTCTTTCTCCACTCCAAATCATCCTGCACGCAGCTGCCAAATTGATTTCCTGAAGCATAGGTATGATCATGTCACCCTTTCTCCCCCTTCCTCCACCACTCAATAAACTCCAGTGGCTCCCCATTACCTCTAGTATCGAATAGAAGTTCCTCTGTTTGGCAGCTAAATTTCTTCTTACCTTTTCCATTCCTTTTGTTTTTGTTCCCTTCATATACTTTATGATTCAGTGACTCTGTTCCTTGCACACACCATTCTATCTCCATCTCTGTGGCTTTTTGTTGGCCATAAACCCCATGCCTGGAACACTCTCCCTCTTCACCTCTGCCTCTTAGTTTCCCTGGCATGAGGAGAAGATGGCTCAGATAAAATGGCACCTTTTGTACAAGGCCTTTCCCTATCTCCCCTCCTCAGTATTCCCTTCTCCTTACATCTTCTCTGTATATATCTTGTATGTGCCTATTTATTTACATAGTTTTCCTTATTAGAATGTAAGCTCCTTGAAGGCAGGAGCTGTTTTTGCTTTTCTTTGTATGCCCAGCACTTAGCTGGGCACTTGACACACAATAAGTTTATACCAAATGCTTGTTGACTAACTGAACCAATACTCACTCAAACAGGTCTCCCTTTCCTCTCTTCTCTTTTTCTTCTAGTTCACTTTTTATACCACTTGCTTATTCACAGAATCATGTGGTGTCACACAATCACAGAATTTCAGAGTTAGGAGGGACCCATATCTGCAAAATAATTCCTTCTGCAATAACATAGCAGATAAGTGGTTATGATCATGGATGGGGGTGGGAAGAGAAGAACTCATTACTTCCCAAGGCAACTCCTTAAATTTTCGTTAGCCCTAATTGTCAGGATTTTTCTTCACATCAGAACTAAATTTGCATCTTTGCAAATGTTTCTCTGCTCAAAAACATTCAAATACTCCCTATTGTTTAAAGTTCAAATTGCTCCACCTGGCATTCAAGACCTCTCCAATCAATGCCACGCTATCTTTTTTCCAGATTTGCCTCATGGCATTCCTTCATACACACGCACATCATGTCCTAGTCAAATTTCTTCACATCCAAAAACCATGGAAAGAAATCCAGTCCAACATCTCGATTGGGCAAGTCTTTTGAATAGCCTTTACCTATGTCTATCAGCAATGAATACAGATAGTGTGATTTCAACTTGGTTGTTAAAAGTGAATTTGATTGATGATATAAACTGTTTTGTTGCTTATTGGTAAGGCTGTAAGTATTTGGCTTGGCAGATGTCACTCTATAGTATGATTCCAAAGTGATTTTTTTAAGAGTCTCTGTTTTTTTTCCCCTTTTCCAAAACTTTATTGCTGGTAGTTTGTTTGGAAAGAATCAGTTCCTAAAGCTGAGTCCATTTATTATGATATTTGATGGCAGGCCAAAGCAAAGAGGCCATTTTATAGCTTTCCATACAATTCAACGTTTACAAAGTATGACCATAAAATAATGAGATTTTTATGAAAGCAAACATCTTCTGTGCTGACATATCCAAATAATGATTACTCTCTTCTAAGTAGTCACTTGGGGAGGTTGTGGCCCTGTTCTGATCAAAGCCTAACTAGCAATTATGGTTGCTGTAGCAAACACCACAAAACATGCCCTGGGGGCAAACAGAATGAAAGGTGCCTTTTAGTCAACTTGAAAAATAATTTAGTTGGTGGGAGGGGGAGACCTTGGGGAGAGACTGGGGATCTCAGAAGCCAAAACTCTGTCTGGGAGAAGACTATAAGAGACTGCCTCATGATGGGGAGACAAAACTCTGGACATAGTGAGACTTCTGCTGGTGGGAGGGAGTGGGGGGGATGAGGGGGTGGATTTTGGTTGGGGGCATAGAATGGGGCCATCCTAGGGAGGAATTTACTTGAGGTCTGGCTGCATTGAGGAAGGAAGAATTCCATTAAGTAACTTCCTTTTAAAAGTAATTATTCTTGCTAACTAGTTGCTAAGATCAGTTACTTTTACTAGCTAAAGAAGTTCAAGTGTTGTGGGCATCCTCTGAACTTTGGCATTCTAGGTCAGAACCTTAGTCACCCAGTTCTTGTTATGGCTCTGGATCCAATGCTACTGACACTATTACTTTGGAGTTGCAGAAGGAAGTGGTTCTTGAGCCACTCAGTAGTATCAGGGGAAAGAAAAAGGATAAGCATGTATATAGGGCCTACAATATGCCAGACCAGAGGTGGGGAACCTGCAGCCTTGAGGCCACATGTGGCCTTCTAGGTCCTCGGGTGCAGCCTTTTGACTGAGTCTAACTTTCACAGAACAAATGCTTTTATTAAGGGGATTTGTTCTGGGGAGTTTGGATTTAGTCAAAGAGCTGTACTTGAGGACCTAGAGGGCCACATGTGGCCTTGAGGCCACAGGTCCCCCATCCCTGTGCCAGACACTGTGCTTTTACAAATATTATCTCATTTGATCCTCACAACAACTCTGTGAGGTAGATGCTGTTATAACCCTCGTTTTACAGTGAAGAAAATGAAGCAAACGAAGGTTAAGTTACTTGCCCAAGGTTACATAGCCAGAAGGTGTCGGAGGCTGGATTTGAACTCAGCTCTTTGTGACTCCAGGCCCAATGCCCTATCGTCTGTACCATATAGTTGCCTCATCCGAGTCTTTACTCTCTTTTTACATGTTGTTATTAACCAAAAATGGTACTTCCTAGCTTTACCACCCTCCTCATTTTTGAGACTTTTTTGCTATTTCAAAAAAAAAATTAAACTCACTCTCAAAGGTTGAAGATTTGCTTCCATCAGGGATGTTAAAAACATGTGCTAAGGGATCTGAAGGGCAGATAGGTGGCATGGTGGATAGAATGTGGGGCCTGAAGTTAGGAAGAGTCATCTTCCTGAGTTCAAATCCAGTTTCAGATACTTACTAGCTGTGTGACCTTGAGTAAGTCACTTAACCCTCTCTGCCTCTGTTTTCCCATTTGTAAAATAAGCTAGAGAAGGAAATGGCAAACCACTCCAGCATCTTTGCCAAGAAAACCCCAAATGGGGTTAAGAAAGAGTTGGACACGACTGAAAATGACTGAACGGTAACAGCAAAATGGGATCTGAATTCAGTCACTAAGGAAGAAGTTTAAAAAATGTTCCAAAGGATGGCCACCTTATTGGTAAAAAGGTCTCTACACTCTAAATTTAGGCTCTAGCCATTTAATGAAGGTAATGCTCACGTGAATGTTAATACATCATTTTTAAAATCAGTTGTACCATATATAATCTGTGACTATAAAGTAATATAAACCTCATCTAGTTGTTTTGCCCTATAGATTCCTAGGGAGTAAGACCGATCTTTGTAGAATCAGAGACTGTCAATGCTGGAGGGGCCTTCTAGTGTCATCTATTTTAGTCATGTCTGAAAAGCACTTCCATACCACATCCAAGACAATGGGCAGATACAGCCTTTGTCTGAAGCTCTCCAGGGAGGGGCAATCACATGACTTCCTGAGGCGGCCCCTTCCACTTTGGGGTTACTCTAATTGCTAGAAAGGTTTGTTGTTTTTTTGATGTCAAGCCTAAATTTGCCCCTTTGTATCTTCTATTTATTACTTTTAGTTCTCTCATGTAGGAACAAGCAGAAGAAATCTCACCCTTCTTTGACGTGATAACTCTTCAGAGACTTGAAAGCCGTCATGTTCCTTCTAAGTCTTCTCTTTTCCCTGTTAAACACCCTAGCGCAAGTATGACAGGGACTTGACTCTTTTCATTCTTCTCTGTTGGGAAAGTGAGGGAGGAGAGACTTATGGGGAGCTCCTGGTGTGGGAACTTCCTCTGCCAATGCAGATCAGCAACTGTTGTTGTGTAGTTGTGTCCGACTCTTTGTGACCCTGTGGACCATACTGTCCAGGGGTTTTCTTGGCAAAGATGCTGGAGTGCTTTGCTATTTTCTTCTCTGTTGGATTACGGCAAATAGAGGTTTGACTTGCCCAGGGTCAAACAGCTAGTAAGAGTCTAAGGCAGGATTTGAACTTAGGTCTTTCTGACTCTAGGCCTAGTCCTTTATCCACGGAGCCACCTAGCTGCCTCCATGGAACTGATACTCTTAGAGAATTGCTTGGGACACTTGGAGGTTAATGTGAAATAAAACCAAATATAGTATTTTGTCTAACTTTATGTATTCTAATTAAAGGAGAGTACAGTAGAATTATCACCTCCTTATTCCTGAATGCTGTGCTCTTCCTAATCTAGTTTAAGATTGCTTTAGCTTTCTTCGCTGCCATATTCCTATGGTGACTTATAGAGCATGGACCCCTTTACTTCCACCCCCACCCTCTTATTTTTTTTTCCCAGAGAATTACTATTTAGGCATGCTTTTGCAATGGAAATGGGGAAAACAGGTTTCGACCCCCCCACACACACACTCACAATGTTTACATTGTAAATTGTAAATGAAAGTTAAAATTTTTGATGAAATCATTTTCATATGTGATCCTTTAATATGGCCCTTTCCACTGTAATAGAAGAAAACCTAAAGAGTTTACATTTATGTCCTTAAAAGTTTCTTAGATATCAAATACTTTCTTTACCAAATAACATTTTAATGAGTAAAGTGAAAGCAAATCTCAGCCCAGGATTTTGTCCTTCCTTGAAAACAGAGTTGTCAGATAAAGTAAAAAACCAAATGAATGCTCTTATTGCATTGTATTCCATCAAAAATGCTGAAGAAATAGTCAGAGACATTTAGCAAAATCACTGTTTAGATATCTTTCCCTTCCTCTACTGGGTCCCCTTTTTGTATTATATTTGAGAATGCCAACATGGATAGACAGACTCACCAATCCTTGCCTTTCTTGGATCAGGATAATTTTCTTATGATTCATTTCCAGTTTATACCAGGAGTTACCTATAGCCAATGAAATTACAGGTCTGTACCTTAACCTTGAGAATAATGTAGAAGCTTTGGGAAATCATCAAGACTCCCTCAGTCCGGTGGAGTTATTGCCTCCATGACCTGAAAGAGTTAATGCATCTTCACAGAATGGTGACTTCTTCAGAGAATGTCACTTATCCACTCGGAAAATTGGGCTCATTATCTGCCCTAGATAAAGATCAAAGGAAAATAATATGCTGTATCCACCATAGGGCCTATTTGTGGGCTTTCAGCTTAAGAAAGCAAATATTCAAAAGTATTTGATAGCAGAGTAATATTAATATGAGTCATACCCTTAGATGACAGCAAATGGAAGACAGAAGACAGAGATGTTCTTTTATGTTAACTCCATAATTTCCACAGGTAGCTAATGACTTGACTTTTTCAGGCAAGTCTGTCAGGCCTAGAAGGTCATTTTAAGCTCATTTTAGAAGTTTTGAAATCAACAAGCCACACCTGAACTGAGATAATAATACTTTTTCCCACACATAATCAATCTACTAACTTCTAAGTTCAAAGGGTGTGTGTGTGATAATATTGTCATCACTTAATAAGATTAAGTTTGCAGGTTCAGTCCTCCGACAGGTTTAATTGTAGGAATTTTGTACTAATGGGCCATCAAAAATAAAAATATCCACCAGAACAGATTGTAGAGGGAAAAGTGGTAGGGTAAGGGAAGGGAAGGAAAGGGGAGGGGAAGGGAGAGGTAGCATGGCTTGGTGATGGAGGGAGGACCATCCTTAGTCAGAAAGACCCAAATTTAAGTTTTGCCTCTTATCCATACTGGTTGTGTGAACATGGATAAATTATTTAACTTTCTAATGTTTCAGACAGTACTTTAGGATTTTTAGTTATAAATTAGTCACTGATTTGCCTTGGTAAATGAAATTTCTATACCATGGTTCCCCCACATGGATTAAATCAGAAGTTTTCCCACCTCCCCCCTACCCCAAGAAAACAAAAAAACTCCACAAACAATAAAAAAAAATGAGAGGAGTGGCAGAAGGGAATCTTCTAGCTTAGGCCTGGATATTTCCAAATAAATGGGGCAGAGCCCTCAGCCTCGGTTAATTACCAGCCCTGTTAAAGAGACCTTAATGCCCAATTCCCTCTGCCCCCTTGCCTTCTTAAGTACCTTTTAAAAAATTATACTAACTTACTATTGAGTGGTAAGATAGTTTGTGGGGTGACATACAAAGCACATGTTTTATTTGAAATCTAAACTAGAACCTTGGTTTTTCTTTCTTTTTTAATTTTAATTTTGTTTATTTTATTGTATTTTAAATTCCAAACTCTCTCCATCCCTTCCCACCCTGTACTAGAGAAGGTCATAATTTGACACAGATACATTGCATATATATTTATGTGTGTGTATTAATATGTGTGTATATGTACACGTACACACACATGCACGTATGTAAAACCATACTTTGCCTACTTCTATTTATCAGTTCTTTCTCTGGAGGTAGATAGCATCTTTCCTCATAGATTCTTTGTAGTTAATTTGAATCTTTATAATGCTCGGAATAGCTTAGTCATTCACAGTTATTCTTCCAATGATATTGTTACTGTATCGAACACCTTCTTGGTTCTGCTCATTTCACTCTTCATTATTTCATGCAAGTCTTCCATGTTTTTACAAAATCAACTTATGTAAAAGATTAGGTTCTATGCTTGACTCAACTACAAACCAGCCTTGTAGTAATTTTCTGAACTTTAGCTTTCTCTCTGTGAAATGGAGATAATATCTTCCTGCTATTGAAGGGAAGGGAATGTGAAGTGAAATCATTTTTGTTAAAGACTATTGGGCAAACTATAGAATGTTGTATCAATAGGAGACTTTTTAAAGCGGTTGAATTATAGTGATTCAATAAACATTTATTAAGTCCCTACTATGTGCCAGGGTACCACGTTAAGTACTGGGAATACAAAGAAAGGTAGAAGACGGTCCCTGCTCTCAAGGACCTCACAGTCTAATGGGAGAGACCACATGCAGACAATTATGTACAAACAAACTGCATAGAGGATAAATTGGAGATAACAGAAGGAAGGCACTAGAATAAAGGATGATTGGGAAATAGTATTAATAACACTCTATTTAAAGCCTAAACAGCCAACTCAGAACACAAAATCTAAGGCAAAATTCAACTCCTTCCCAACTGGTTTAAATTAGGAAAGTCTGAGTTTTAGAATTAAAAAAAAATAATTCAGTTTCATTATTTCCAACAAGGTGAACAAAGTATGGTCTGGTAGTATGTCACATCTTTTAATGAACAGATATGTGATTTAAATTAAAAAGTCACTTTTTATATAAAAATAGATGTCTCTTAAGTGTTTGAAAAAATTTCTTTTGAGAAGATTAAACATTTCCCCTTTTATTCCTTATAATATTTTCTTGCTTACTAAACCTTTTTGTTTTTCATAGATAACCTCTGAGACCAACTCAGAAAACTTGAATTCATGGCGATTCAAATTAATCAGGTTTTGCTTTATAGTCGATTCAATTCATCAAATATTGAGTATGCACGTTGTAAAAACCACTATGCTAGATCCAGGAAACAGAAAAATGCAAAATGATACACTCTTTGTCTTCGGGGAGATAACATTCTAATTTAAAAAATGACACATACATAGAAAAGGTAATTATAAGATAGGGTATAATGGGGAACAGTGTTCTCAGAATACTTAGGAAAAGTTCAAGAAATGCTTCGAAGAAGAGATAATGGAAACTCAAGCCTTGAAGGCAGAGAAGGATTGTGAAATGTTGAGATGAGGCATAGGAGAAGGCCTGCAGGAATATGGAGTTGGAAGATGGCATTTGGAACTTGGAGAACAATGACCACTCTAGTTTGGTTAGACCACACACATTCACCTTCTCTCACAAACACATCAAATCCCCTCTCACATCGTCTAGTCTGAACTACCGCAAGCTAGGAAAAGAGATTGTCAATGTCATTGTGATTTCCAGAAAATAATAACAGCTAGCATTTATGTAGCACTCTAAGGTTTGCAAAGTGCTTTAAATGTATCTCATTTGATCTCTACAACAACCCTATAAGGTAAGTGCTAGTTATCCACTGTACAGAAGAGGAAACTGAGGCTGAGAGAGGTCGTGACTTATCTAGGGTCACACAACTAGCAAATATCTGATGCAGAAATTTGCACTCAAGGATTCCTGACTCCAAGTAGTGCCCTCTATCTACTGTGCCACCAAGCTGCCTCAAACGGGTCTTACAATAAAATCTGGCCATTTCTTTATAGAAACTTGAAGGTGTTTCTTTGTATAATCCAACTGGACCCAGTGGCCACCATCTGTTCAATCCTGCAAAACATCCCTTTCACCATGGTGTTGGGTTTTCTCTTCATGGATAATACTATTCACTTCACAAACCAAATATCATTCAGTCAACACAACGTTGGAGGAAAACTGGTCTGGCATTCTACGTAGTAGTTTATGTTCCAAAATTAGCCAGGCCTTTGAGAACAGACTCCTGAATTGCTGAGGAGACTTAGCATATGTTTGTGCTGTGACCAGATGAGACTTCGTCAGTACATAGTGCAGGATTTGCACACGTGTTCAGGAGAAAAGCTGCTTATCAGCAGATATTATTCACAGAGCCTTGAATCATAACAATGTTTTTGCACTGAAGCACATAGAAAGAAAAATGTCCGGACTCTCTAGGACAATCAAAGGGAATTTTAAATGTTCGTCCAAGTGAAGAGCTCTGATACAGCTTGTTCCCTTGGGTCTCTTTGGTGATTATATTACGCTATCTTGTTACTATGACAGAGATCCAGGCCTATGCACCCCTCCCTCTCTTCTGGCAGCAGCGTTCCCACACATTAACTTTTATTTCTCTTCATTCTCAGTGTTCCATTTGCACATTCAGGAGGACCTCCCTATTAATTGGGCTCTGGTCAACACTTAAGTCTGGCTGGGAGAATACAAAAATGAAATAAATACTGTGATGGAAATCTACCTGTACTCATGATTATTTAGGTAAAATTAGTTTCTTCTTGTAGGCTTTGGCCCAAACTGGAAGCTGCATCAAACCTTCTTTGACATTCTTTAACGTTCAGACAAGTATTAGCTCAGAGCAGCCAGGATTCCAAAATGGTGCCTCATTTCCATCCCAGAAAGGAATGGGAGGAGGGTCTCTTTTCAGTTCCTTCACCCTGCCCTATTTCCCATCAGCAGATTGAGTGAGACTCCTAGTATTTTCTTGTTGTCATTGAAATTGCAAAAAACAAAATCAGTCTTAAGAATTTTTGAGAGCTGGACAGTTGGGTTCTCATTGTCAAGACATGACACTGGTCTTCTGTAGTTTTTCTGCAGGGAGACCCACGAATATTGTGAGTTCCACTGCATTCACTGGTCTTTCCATCTAACACTCTCTAAAGACATAGAGATTAAACTATCGAACTCTCCATCTAGAAATGGTCCTTGGTTTTAGTTCACCTTACTCTTTATAGAAGTGATAAACTCTGATACTTCACAAGAAAGACTGTCTTTTCTCAAGAGCTGGAATCCCCATTTGCCACATTTTTCTCTCTTTGAGCCCTTTTCTTGAATATATTTTATGTTTTATGTTACTTTGAAGTTTGTCTTCTCTGTTTCTATTTTACCTGCATATATACTATTTATTCTTTGGATTTACTAGTTGCACTATTTGTAATCACTACCTCTTAGCTGAATAGAGTTACACACACACACAGACACACGCACACAGACACACACACACACATACACACACACACACAGAGCTAGTGAGTCCCTCAAAAGGTTACCTATTCCATCCTTCTATTTTTGTCAGTCACAGCATCTCAGAAGGACAGTTGTTGCTCGTCTTTGAAAAAACAGGGGAACCTTTTCTTACCTTGGCAACCTGTTACAGGGACAATTCTCTATGCCCTTTCCCCTAAGATGTCTAGAATATCGTCAACTACATCATTTGTTAGATTTCTCGGGAACGCCATGACCCCTAGATGAGTTAATGAATATATATTCCATACCAGTGGTGATGTAACTGATTATTCCTCCAGCCATTTAAACTATAGGGATGTGATTCCTCGATCGTCTTTGTCATGCAGGCTTTCTGATGTAGGAAATGCAGTATCCACCCAACCATGCAGAATTTGGTTGTTTCACAGAACTGGATCTTAGGGTCTTAGATTTAGACCTAGCATAGACCTTAGAGGTCACCTAGTTCAACCCCTTCTTTTTGTAGATGAGGAAGCAGAGTGCCAGAGATTTCAAGTGACCTGCCCAAGGTCACCCAGAATCAGGATGCAAAGCCAGGTCCTTTGAATTCCAAATTCAGTGCTCTTACCTCTCTCCCACATTCCCATAAAGGATAACTATCCCTTGACCAGGAACTCTTGATCCCTTAAAACTTTTGCTAGAGACTTCTGTCTCCTGAAATTTATCATAAGGAAAATAGCTCTTGAGAAAAGACAGCAATTCTTATGAAGTAGCAGAGGATAAAACAACTGAGGATATCACTTATGTAAGGAATGAAGTAAACTAAAACTGAGGGCCATTGCTAGCTGAGGAGTGATAATTTAAGGTCCCTAGAAGAGACAAAATTTCTGTGTGGTCAGAAAGTGCCATAAATAAAGCTTGTTGTTGAGAAAAGAAATTTGCTCTGCTTTTAGCTTAGCTGAAAGACATGAACCCTGGGCAGGGAAGCTTCCATCCTCAAGGCAATAAAAGGAATGATAATTGATGTCTGTTTAGCGTTTTAAGGTTTGCAAAAGATATTAGATGCATTAGTTCATTCGATTCTTCTTATAACCCAAGGGGAATACCATTGGCATTTTTAACCCCTTTTACAGATAAGGAACATGAGGCTGAGAGGAGGTAACTAACTTGCCTAGGACCACAGTGTAAATGTCAAAGGTGAGGTTCAACCCTAAATCTCTACTGATTCCAAGTTCTTCTCTCTATCTCTGTCTTTGTATCTCTCCCCTAAAAACAGGATACTTCTGAACAACAAAGGAAAGCTTTGTTATTTCACTAGGTGGTAGGAAGAAGAATGCCATATTATTTTGGTCATCATTAAATCCAAATGTCTGACATCCACTTATAGGTACAGCTATGCATTTATTTTTTTGAAACGATTTACTTCCAAATAGTATACTTTGATGAATCTATGATCTCATTAATGGGGACACTCCTTCCAATGGTACATATCGCAACTCATCTACTGTTATTACCTCATCCTGTACAACTTTTTTCCATTTGCCCAATGTGCTGGGTCCTTCCAGATATCTTGACACTATGGAGATACCAGTGAAGCATATGGTCTATCCATTGGCTATCCCTCACTCTCACTACATGGCAAGCCCATATCCTTTTGTAGTCAGTATTATTTCTGGTGATATTTTTATGACATCTTTTCTGTGAAGATTTTTAAGTTGATAATGTGCTACCATCTACTGACGTTTACCATATAATTTTCCGTTGCCCTTTGAGAGACCTGCAATTTTAATTCTTCAAAAATTATACTATTTTATTATCCGTAACCATAAATATTGCCAAAAAGTGTTGATGTTGACAGTGGGCTTTTGTTTCAGAGAGAAACCTGGGGTCATTAAAATATTTGCACAGTTTCCCAAATGCTCTTCTCTTCAGTTCTGGGTCCAGTAATTATCCTTCTGAAGTGTTTATCTAAGAGATATATATTGATGGACCACCTCTATGTGTTGTTTATCCAATCGAATACCATAATCTGGAGAGTACATATTCTTTATCCATTTAGTTTTGCCTGTGTGGCTGGTAAGGCCAAACACCTTTGAATGGCCATGCTTCTCATTTAGGAGGCCCTGAAATATTTTGGGGCACGATGAAATAAACAGAGCATCACAGAAACAGCAGCATTTCGAGGATCCTACCATCTTTAGGGAATTCTGCTTTGATTTGGATTCTGCCCTGTATATCCTTCATGACAGTGGCAAACACCTTTGATGAGCATGTGTCTTCTCTGAGGCCTTGATTGTTATTAGTAATCAGGGGCTTGTCAGCACCAGAGGAGATTGTTACACCGTTCAAAGAACCCCATATGATTTTGACATATGCACAGGAGACAACTTATTGGAGACAAACCTTTTAGATGGTATTTTGCATAGCTAAACCACATGCTTTTTAAACATTTAGGACTTGGGTGCAAGTTAAAAGTCACAATAAGAACTGTTACTGCTGTGTGGTAATGTGACTGAATATCACCAGAATTCCATAAGTCTTCTGCATCATTCATTTAATTCAACAAATATTTGGTAACTATCTGATTTGTGCAAGGCACTGGAAATAAAGAAATAGATGAGGCATAGCCTCTGAAGGAGCTTCTATCCTAATGGGGAAGTCGACTTGGAGAATACATAATCACACCAGGGACTCTTTTGCAGGGCCATGCAACTTACCTTAGGTTATTTCTCTCCATTCATTCATTCATTCATTCATTCATTCATTCATTCATTTGTTCATTCATTCATTCTTTCATTTATTCAGCAAATGTGTATCACGTACCTACTATATGCGTGTTATTATGCTAGCTATTTTTTCAGCTTATGCCTAATTCTATTGTCATCACAAGCTAAGCAGGGCACTATCTCTGAAACAATGTTAGAGAAGTCTTTTATTTTCCCTTCCCTATTGGAGCTACTGATTCAAAGGGAAAGACTGAAGACAACATAAATTTTTTTTTAACTAGTCATTAGGTTTAAATAAATAACACCCTCCTAGAATGGGTTATTTTTAAAAAGGAAAAAAGTACAAAGGCATATATAAGAAATTACACAAATTACAAATTAGGGACTGAATGTATGATTTCACCGGTAAAGCAAACTCCCTACAGCAATCTTCCTCTTCCGTTGCATTCAATGTCTCTGAAACTTACTGTCTTAGAGAGTTGCCAGAGCTTCATCACCTTGCCCCAGAGTCACATATCTGGCAAATCAATCAATCTATCTGTCTGTCTGTCTATCTATCTATCTATCTATCTATCTATCTATCTATCTATACATATATACACATATACATATATATATGTCAGAGGTGTGACTTGAACCCAGGTCTTCCTGGCTCTGGCTAGTTCCAATACCATGTTCTTTCTACTAGACAAAATTACCCTATAAAATATACTTATTATGATAGTTAAATAGCCAGAGGTTACCTATGACCTTTGGCAAAACAATGGGGAAGGAATCCAGCATTTACAATGGTGACTGACAGCTTATTTGCCAGTCTGAATTGGAGTCATGGGGAAAAAAAAAGTTGGTTGGCCAACTGCAAATCCTATGGTTTTTACCAGGGGAGGCAAGTATCAGGACAAAGGAAAGGCAATACAAATATGATTATGGGCTAAAATAATGTATGATATGAGTTAATTTCAGGAGGGAAATGTGATCTATACTTGAAATAATATGGTAATTATTTTGTAAAACAATAAAAATATTAAACTATGGAAATTTATGTTCATATATAATATACATTTATTGATTTTAAAAAGCAGCAAGACTTACCCACAGAGAATGAATGAATGAATAGAAAACATTTATGAAGTGTTTACTGTGTGCCAGACATTGTGCTAATCTGTAGGTAGCAAGACAGTTCCTCCCCTCAAGGAACTTACATTCTAATAGGAGAAAACAATATCTACTGGGGAGTGGTGGCTAGAGGGAAGTGTTTGGACCTGGAAGTTTGAGGAATGGTGATTGAAGTCATAAGGCAATTGATTAACAGGTCCTTTTCCAGAAATGGTAGTGGTAATTTGATTACTGTGTTCAGAGCCAGAGTTGGAAAGGAATGTGAGGAATGTCCATGGATGGATGGCATAGAGATAGCCAGAAAGTGAGGTTGGGCAGACCTAGTACCAGGCAAGCTAGGGTGAATGGTCACCAATCAGAGTCTTAGGGTCCCCAGGGTGGGAAATTGAGTGCCATCATGGGGAGAAGTCTGGAGTAGCAGGCAGCATGGCATGGAGAATTGCATGAAGTACATTTTTCTTCTTTTTTGTCTTTTTTCTTTTAGGGCATTGACACAAGATTTTTAAAGGCATAGATATTTTTGCAACTAAAAGTATACTATGTCTTGGCCCTTGTCCCTGTGCTGGATGAAATTCAGATGAGGATGGCATCTAACCTGTGGGTCAGAGGTTTGTCAAAGCCTTGCTCTAAGAAGACTCACCTTTTTTAGGCTGCTACTATATATGCGTGCCCATGTAATGGTAAGTGTTGCATTATTTATTTACAGTATTGATACTAGTAATAAAGTGACATAATTAATAAGGATAGCAGAAATAAAGTACTTAATCTAAGACAATTGAAGTCCACCTACAGGAAAGTATAACTGATGAGCATTCTAATTAGTTGACATTTGGGAATTATTTTTATATTTTAGAGCTTTTTATTTTAAATCTACGTCATTGCTGTGTTGTTGTTGGTGTTGTTTTCTTGTATATTTTGATACCTTTTTTTTTTAACCAGAGCTTTTTGAAAACAAAGGAAAAAAAATTTCCAATGTGCCATATATATACTAGCCTTTTCTCCCATAGTCAGGCTGCTACATCTGCCCCCTTTGGATTGGTTGCTAAGTTACCCTGATGGTAATTATGGGGTATCTCTGCTCTCAAAGGCTTAAATCCCCACGAATTGTGTTCAATCAATCAATCAATCAATCAATTTTGAACATTTATTAAGTGTCTACTATGTGCGAGGCTCTATGCTAAGTTCTGGAAATACAAATAAATAGGCAAAAAAAAAACCAGCCCCTGCCCTCAAGGAGCTTACAATCTAATTGAGTAGACAACATACAAATAAATATATGACAAGACAGCTATATACAGGATAAATAGGAGATAATTAACAGAAGGAAGGCATCGGAATTAAGAGGAGTTGGGGAAGGCTTCATGTAGAAATGGGATTTTTGTCAGGAATTAAAGGAAGCCAGGGAGGTCAGTAGTCAGAGAGGAGGAGAGAGAACATTCCAGGCATGTGGGGGATAGCTAGAGAGAATGCCCAGAGTGGAGGGATGGAGTGTCTTGTTGATAGAACAGCCAGGAGACCAGTATCATTGATCAAAGAGTATCTGCTGGGGAGTAAGATGTAAGAAGACTGGAAAGGCAGAAGGGGGCTAGGTTATGTAGGGTTTTGAATGAGAAACTGCATTTTGTATTTGCTCCTGGAAGCCACTGGAGGTTATTAAGTAGTAGGGTGACATGATCAGATCTGTGACTAATATCCTAGTTCTGCATCGTGGAGGTCATGGGTGCAGTGCCCTTGCCATCCATGTGTGTCCTCTGTTGGTTTTCATGTTCTTTTTGCAAACTAACTTTTTACTTATTTTAACTTTAAACAAGAAATTGTGTATATTTATGGTATTAAAAGATAAAATAAAATACAATGCTATACACATATTTTCTGCATTTCTGAGTTTCTAAACTTTTTCTGTGTCATCTGCGGCTTCCACAAAACTCTCGAAAAATTCCCATTTAATTTCTTATGCTGACCTGTGATATATCAAAACTGCTGTGTGGAAAGTTGTGATGTGAAAAGGATAAGTAATCACTAAGTAGCCTTTGCAAAATATTTACTTCAGATAGACCAAGAATAAATGTGCAAACATCCCTTCCCCTGATGCCTTAGGAACATATTTTCCTTTATACTACTTGGTCTCTGAGGGAGTTGGCTTAAAACTTAGATCGATTCTTACATAGTATCAGTCCCATCAAGTTCACAGCTAAAGGCATTACTTTTGCCAAATGAATTCTTGTCTCAGCTGCCACTGAGCTGGGGTCCTAATTACTTCCAAGGGTCACTCCTATCTTTTGGGGGCATCACTGTTGCATTGGCTACAAAACCCTACTTGGATTTGTGGATTCCTGTGGCTCACTGTCTTGTCCCTTTTAGGGACTCTACTCTCTTAACTTAGAACAGAAAATGGGAATACACCAAAAGGCCAAGAAGTGAGACCTATTTCCCAGGGCTACATGGCTTTAGAAGAGAGAAGGCACTAAAGCTTTTCTACTTACAACAAGATCTCTTCTTGGGGGCCATTTGAATCCCCATGACGGAAGGAGTTACCAAATGAGGTCAACATGGGAAGTGTCTGACTCTGAAAGGCCTTTTTGAATGCCGTCAGAGCTGATTAAAAGGCTTCCTCTTTAGCGCCTGGTTAGATGATTGGAACCACTTACAGAATGTCCATACATGCTCCAGTCTCTCCAAACCACTTCCCTGTCACATCATCACAGCTGTCTTGAGAACTGACTCCCAGCCTCTCCATATGAGAAAGCAAGATGGTGGTGGCAGAGGTAGTGTCTGTGCACGTGCTAGATCCCACTTACCAAAATGAATATATATGTAACGCATGACTCAGAACCAGCTCTGGTTTATCTGGAATACTGCTCCTTCTTTGGTTCATTTATTCCTACCAAAAATTTCCCAATGGAAATATCATAATAGATATCACGTCTAGGTTTCTACAGATATGTGAAAAAGAATGTTCAACTCCTGAGCTTGCATCCAGCCAACAATATAGTTCAGGTAGTCTCTCCCATTAGACTGTGAGCTTCTTGAAGGCACAGACTTTCTTTTGCCTCTGTTTATATCCTTAGTGCTTAGCACAGTGCCTAGCACCGTAGTAGGCACTTAATAAATGCTTGTTGACTGACTGACAAATATGACAGTCTCCACAAAAGTACAGAACAATATAAAGGGATTACAGAACTCTCTAAGTGATTGGTTAGCTTCTTTCTCCCTCTCTGGTGACCCTCACCTTCCCTCAGGGACCTATGCTGTCCTCCATACTCGTAGTATTATCCTTTGATTCTGACTCCCCCAAGAAAGAAAATAAACTTGAGATTGTGAGTCATTCTCCCCAGTGCCTTGCTCCCCTGGGGACTGAGTAGTCCTTAAGACTTGGAGTACTTCTCTAAGGCCCAAAAGGAATTTCCCCTTGCAATTGCTAGATAGGTATCCTTCCTGCTGTTAAGACTTACACCATTTGAATTAAAGAAGGCCAGGTATTCTCCTGTAGTTCTGGGCCCACGTGCTTGTTCCTGTTCTTTCTAGGCAATTGGCTCACATTTATATAGTTACTTAAGGCCTATAAAACATTCTATGCGCATTGCTTTGTCTGATCCTTTCCTACCCTCATAAGATAGATTCATAGGCTCATAGAATTAGAATTGGAAAGAAGCTTAAAGGTAATTGAGTCAAACACCTTCATTTTACAAAGGAGAAAACCTAGGCTTAGTGACATGCAATGACTTTCCAGGGTCACACATCTAGTAAGTGTCTGCAGTAAGGTCTGAACTCAGGTCTTCCTGATTTCATGTTCAGCATTCAATCCACTACTCCACATTGCCCCTGTGAAACATGATTTTTCTTCCTTGACATTGACTACTTCATATGCCCAAAAGTGATGTTTATGACCTAAGATTAAGTTATTATCCTAATGTACACCAGATATAGGGAAACTGATGCATCTCTTTCAAGGATTAAGAGTACTTCCTAGGTTTGATGTTGCACAAACCTCTTTTTCCCTAAGACTTACACATTCTAAATTGTCTACAAAGCAATGCCTACCTGGTCCCAGTGCCCATAACTGAAATCACGTGTTGATGTAAGTGTATGGAGCATACTTCTTTTCAGAGGAAGAGGGAGTATACTTTCACAAGAGAATGAAGTGGGAGAAAAAGAAATAAAGGAGAGAGAGTTTAAAAAAAAAGCATTGAACAAAATAATCGAACCAAGAGAGGCAATCTAGATTTGTCAGAAGTGTGAAGGGCCCATTAGGAGAAAATTGGGAAGGAGAGAGTCGCTAGATATATGGGCAGGAGTGGTCCAGTTAACAGAGCTGTGAAGAGGAAAAGCCAGAACTCAGACATATGTCCTTATCTGGGACATTGTGGTTAGAGACATGGTGGTTAGAGAGCCATATTGGCTAGAGAGAATCATCGTCATCAAAACATTTCTATGGCAAAATTAATTGAATAGCAAGTGGACTTCCTTTGCTGTATTTATGTATACACACACACACACGTATGTGTGTGTGTGTGTATATATATATATATATATATGTAGATACAGCAAAGGAAGTATTATGAATATACATGATATATATATGTATATATGTACGTGTGTATATACATAATATATATGTGTATATATGTGTGTGTGTGTATATATATATATATGTATATATATATATGTATATATATATATTCATAATTTAAAAAACTTAAAAAGACCACCCATATCTGTGCTGTCCTACTAATAGGGCTCCAAAGAAGAATAATTGAAGTAATTGGAAAGAAGCATGGTATATTGGGACCTGGGTTTCAGTCCTATCTTGGAAACATACTAGGCAAATGACTTAGCCTCTCAGTATCTACAGACAACTCCCTAAGACTCTAAGTTGAAGAAGAGTTCTAAGTCTGCATTGGTGGAGGGAGTTTCCTTACTTGGAGTTCCCTACCCTAATAAAACCACAGATCTAGACCTCCCTTTCCCTCCTAAATTTGGAGAACAAAGGATCAACTTATGAAGAAACATTTAAGCAACTCAGTTCATGACTAAGGGAAGGATGTGATAGTGTAGAGAAGTTTGAAAGGTCTAAACAAGGAGAGAGAAACTCTGCATTGTGGTTCTCTAAAGATAATGAAGGGTAATGAGATAAAAGGAAAGAAGGAAAAAAAAAAAAAAATAGCAAGAACACAAGCTACTGTTGACCAAAGATCATTAAATTGTTGAATGGTTTGCTAGGAAAAGAAATTATGGGGATGAGATCATTTGGGGAACATGAAACCAGATTGAGACAAAATGGATGTGTGTGTGTGTGTGTGTGTGTGTGTGTGTGTGTGTGTGCTGTTCAATAGAGAAAATGCTAAATTGGATTAAATGAACTGTCTGTTCTTGCCCTCATTTTGTGCTTTATCTGTGGAGCAAACAGTATATAGCCGAGACATCAGAATGCAGAGGGCTAGCCTTGAAAATGGGCATGAATGATCGCTGAGATATGCCTGGAATGTTAAAAACAAAGCTCACAAATCAGGGGAAATGAGGTTTGTTTTTTTTAACAAATAGTTGAGGTTACAGTAAGAAGAAAATCTTGAAGATGCAATAGAAGGGAATAGAAGTAATAAATGAAAAGCAAAAAGCATGTTTAAAAATAAGCATTCACGAAATGCCTAAATATGGGAAGAAACTGTGATTCCCTTAGTGTGGGGAATTCCTGTTATAGGAACTTCCTCAAGCAACATAGCTTATAGATAGCTCATCTAATAACATTTGGTAGGTTAGTCCTAAGGAATTAATTACCTAAGGCACACAGAGCCATACAGATTTCAAATGTCAAAGGTGAGATTTAAAACCTTGTATTTCTGACTTCAAGCCTAACTCTATCCATTATGTTTTGGTGCCTCTATATATGGCAACTGGGGGCACAGATAAGTAAATACAAAGCTATTTGAAGAGGGGTAGATACTACTACTGTTATTACTACTACTACTACCACTATGACTACTATTGCTACTACTACTACTGGATAATATTTATATATAGCACTTTAAAATTTACAAAGCTATGTTATTGCAGTCAGTCCTTACAACAGCGTTATGAGCTAGGTGCTGCTTTTATCCCCATTTTGCAGATGAGGAAATTGAGGCTGAGAAAGGTTAAATGACTTGCCTAGGCTCACATAACTAGTAAATGTCTGAGGCTGGATTCAAGCTTAAGTCTTCCCAACTCCAAGATCAACACTCTATACCCCTGTGCCACAGGAGATTGCTAACAACTGGGGTACAAGTCAACCAACAATCAGTCAACAAATGTATATTAAATAAACCATGTGCCACACACTATGATAAATGCTGTAGTTACAAAGTAAAAATTGAAAGCATTCCTGCCTTCACAGATAGCATATTATTCTGGTATTGGCGTTGATGAGGGGTAGGAAGGATATAACATGTATTGTCATTGTTGTTCAGTCGTTTTCTATCTTCTGCAACTCTTTGTGACCCAATTTGGGATTTTCTTGGCAAAGATACTGGAATGCTTTGTCATTTCCTTCGCCAACTCATTTGACAGATGAGGAAACTGAGGCAAACAAGGTTAAATGACTTGCCCAGGGTCATACAAACTTCTAAGTGTCTGAGGCCAGACTTGAACTCAGGAAGATGTCTTCCTAACTCCAAATCGAGCACTTTATTCTTTATGTCCGCCTAGCTGCCCCATTAATGTGTAGATAGATAAGTAAATACAAAATAATTGAAGGAAAATGAACAGTAACAAGTAGGTTATCAGTCAATTTATGAGCATTTATTAAGCATATGCTATGTGCTAGACTATAAGCTATGTACTTGGTGCTAGGGAGACAAAAACAAAAATAAATGAATGAATGCATCCATAAATGAATAAATGAATGAATGAAACAAAGAAAAAATAAAATTAATAAAATAGCCCTTTCCGTTAAGGAAATTCAGAAGGTTTTCAAGTTCTGAACCAAGAGCATACATTATGAGTATGTTCCCATGTAAAGCCCTCATTTAAATCAAAATCATTTATGGACGTTGTGTAACTAAAAAATCAAAAGTCAATCACCTTTGTGAGAGTGAATGCTCCACAACCATGACTCTGGCTTGGATGGTTATAAACAACCTTCTCTATTTAACAAGATGTTAGTAGACAAATCAGAAAACTCTAGCTAGAATGAGGAATCTCTTATCATTAAGAGCTACAGGGAGTATTTAAGAAAGAGAATTAGAAAAATATAATTTAAGAACTTATAACATGGAGTTAAGAGAGCTCATTCTTAACTGTCAATCTGGAGTTCTTTGAAAACTGTTGTTGGAGTGATAAGTGTATTTTTTTGTCGACTGATTAAAAATTCTGATAAAACTTAGTGGTTAAGAAAAATGAATGAGAGAAGCAAAATAGTATAAAGAGATGAAGAGTTAGAATTAGAAAGGGGTAACTTTAAGTCGATTTTTTGGAAGCTTGGAAAGTGAGAAATGAGCAAGTTATCCCAGTCTTTAGATTTCTGCTGTTACATGGGGGTTCATAGGTGTTGAAACAAGAGTTCTGAATTTGTAGCCTATGTTAAAATAGAGGCAGAGAAGACAGTGAGGAGAGGAAAAATACAGGAAGATTCTAAATGATTTGGGCTGTTCAGGCATTTGGGTCCATAGTTGGCAAAAGTAACTCTGGGTGGACACATTTAAAGTAATTACTTTGGTATCATGGGAATCTGAGAAATATGTACTCGCTGGAACAGTCATTCAATAGTCATTGCTTAGGAAAAGAGTTTGGAGGTCAGTGTGGAAAATTCATTGAAACTACTAGTTCTGGGTATAGATGTAGTAAAAAATAAAAAATTGAAAATAAGGTGTTATTAACAGAAGGAGAGTATATCCAGACTTCATCTGTAATACTGCATGCTGAAACTGGCTGCCTTTGGTATATAGTTAATGAAGTCATGTTTCCTTCTCTCTGGGATGTCAAGCCTCAGCCTAGAGAAGAGTAGGGTTTAGGGCAACAAAGAAAAGAAGTTTCTGAAGTCTTAGGGAAAATGGTGTTAGGGAAGATAATCAATGTGGCCTCTAGGTGGCACAGTGGATAGAGTGCTGAGCCTGAAGTCAGGAAGACTCATCTTCGTAAGTTCAAATCTAGCCTCAGACACCTATTAACTGTGTGACCTTGGGCAAATCACTTAACCCTGTTTGCCTCAGTTTCCTTATCCATCAAATTAATTGGAGAAGAAAATGGCAAATCACTCTAATATCTTTGCCAAGAAAATCCCAAATAGGGTCATAAAAAGTTAGACATGACTGAAACAATTGAACAACAAGATAAATAGTATAGTAATGGAAAGATCCCTCTCCCTGGAATCAGAAGGAGCTAGGTTTGAATCTTGGCTCTATTGTTTACACCCTCTGTGACCATGGTCAAGTCTTCTGTTTAGCCCTTAGTTTTTTCAACTGTAAAATGAGATATTTAGACTAGATGATTTTTCTAATGGCCCTTTTAGTTCTAAATCTGGTGACTTTCTATTTTGTACTAATCTTTCATTAGAAAATAGAATTGTTTAGCATAACCAGAGAATTTCACACCAGCAAGGAGTCCTTAAGTAAGCAAATAGCCAAAAAATTTAGTGGAGAGACACGTGGTGTCCATAAGGCAAACAGAATGGAAAGTTTAGTTCTTTGGTGGCAAAATAACAAGGTAGCTATAATTTCCCATTGGAAACAACCATTGGGTGAGATGACCACCATTGGTGGAATAGGAGATTTGGGGAAAACATTTTTATATGGGCTCTAATAAACATCTGGAGTAAGTTATCAAGAGAGGCAACTACAGCAAACATTATAAATTATTTCAAGAGAAATCTCGAGGTTTTCTTAGAGAAGGTGGTGATGGAGTGGGATGGTGAAAAAGCAGGCAGGTGGGATTAAGATCAATCAGAAAAGGCAGCTGTATGAACTGGATTTGTTCCTTGTTCTAGTATTTATGTTCCCTTAACCCTCTGATGAGGGGTTCCTTTTGATCCTTACTTCCTGGCCGCTTTATGTGTTTGCCTTTACAACTTCTGAGTATGGCTCTCTGATTTGGCAATCTTTCATATCCTGAATGTTTGCCAATTTTTTTCTCAAAAGTGTTTTAGCTGTAGCTAGAACTAGGTGGGCAAAAAGATACCCAAATAATAATGTGTCTACTCCTGTTTCTATCTTTTCCACCATCCTTCTTTTCTTTATTCAAACCAGCCCTTCCTTCTCTCTACTTTCATTTTTTTTTAAGGCAATTGATTGTCTTTTAGACCATAAGGAAATGTAATTTAAATAAAGACTCTATCCAGACCTCTGACCCCTTTTCTCCTTTATATCTAACATTCTATTCTTACTTTTATATTTTACTGGTCTATATTCTTGGTAAAGGAAAAGAGCTATTGATTTTGCATTTTTTTAACTTAGTTTCTTTCAGCAAGCTTTTAAGTATCTACCATGTGCCAAACACTGTAGTAGGCAAAAGACAAATCAAAGAATATCTGCCTTTAAGGATCCAAAACCCTGCTGGGGGTTGCGACCTCTGCATAAGTAAGTAAATATAAAATACATGCTAGATAAAGGAGAGGCTACATGGAGTAATAGGTAGAATATGGAAGTCAACAAGAACTAGGTTAAAAGACTACTTCTGATACAAGTTGGCTGTGTGACCGCTGGTAAGTCTTTCTCTGTTCTAGTCAACTCTTTATTGACCGTAATTGCTGACCAGTTACTCTGATACGCATTGATAGAGTTTCTTCTCTAGGACGTTGCTACATCCATTAAATCAAGGTTGAGACCACCACACAAAGTAATTCCTGGGAAGGAGGAGAGTACAATAATAGTTGAAAAGATCAGGAAGGAAGATCATATAGGCAGTAGAAAGTAGAGGGATCCCTTGAATGGAACTAAAGATTCTAAGAGGAAGAAGTGAGAAGGGAAAGAGCATTCTAGGCACAGAGGATAGCTTGTGAAAAAACATGGGGTTGAGAGGTGAAATGTGTGTAAGGAATAGCAAATAGACCAGTTTGTCTGTAACATAAAGCGTATGATAAATAACCTATGTCAAATTGCTTGCCCTCTTGGGGTGGGGGAGGGAAGGGAGGGAGGAAGAAAATTTAAAACTCAAAATTTTATAAAAAATGAATGTTAAAAATGATCTTTACATGTAATAGGGAAAATAAAATATTATTTTGAAAGAAACATAGAGTGTATGAGTGAGAGTAATGTGAAATCAATTGGAATGATAGATGGGAGCCTAATTGTGAAGGTTTTTAAATGGTAGAGAAATCATAGAATGTCAGGAATAGAAGGGGTCCCAGAGGCCATCCAGTACAACTCTAATCTCTCTGGACCTCAATTTCCTCATACATAAAATAAGGGTGTTGGCATAAAAGATCTCAATGATTCTTTGTAGCTTGTGGTCCTAGGCTCCCAGGAACTATCCCGATTTTACATACCAGGAAGCTATAATTCTGTGACTTCACTCAAGGTAAGGGTACAAATGGAAATCTTCAAAGTTCCTTTCATAACAAAAACAGCTCCAACAACAGTTGTATTTAAAAAAAGATACATGTTTTGAATCAGCACTGTTTATTTCTTTGTTCTGCTTGGTCCTAGAAGGAAGAGCTAAGAACAGTGGTAGAAATTATTGGAGGGAGATTTTAGAATACAATGCTTCCTAATAATTAGAAATATCCCAAAGTGGAGTGGGCAGCCTCAGAAGATAGTGAGGACCTCATCATTGGAGGTATTCAGTGAGATGCTGGATATTTGCTTACTGGGGAGGTTGTAGAGGAGATTCCTGGTCAGTGGGCTCTTATTTTGAATCATGGATCTGCCATATATTAGTTTTGTGATCTTGGACAAAGTCACTTAATCCTTGTAAGTTTCAAGTTTCTCATCTTGGTAGGTTCCTCTTGTTTCCTATATTTATTTCAAAGATTTAACCCAGCTCTAGTCTTTTTTTAAAATCAAGAATGCAAAAAAGGTTTTTTATTCTGTTAAAAATCCATATCCCCCCATAGGATTATAGTCAGTTTTGCAGGTACATTTATCCTTGATTGTAAGTCTTTTTTTTTCCATTTGGATTATTATATATGATTTCCTTTAGTGAATAGTTGTTGCAGTATAGTCTTGTGTGATTCTAACTGTGATTCCTTGCTTATTGAACTCTATTTTTCTGATGCTTAAGATATTTTTTCTTTGACCTTGAAGGTCTAGATTTTGACTATAATATTCATCAGCATTTTAATTCTTTTAAAGAAGTAACTGATGAGTTCTTCTATTCTTTATTTTTACCTCTAGTTAAACAGATTTGGGAGGTTTTATTTTATAATTTATTGGACTATAGTATCCAGATTTTTAACTTGATCACTCTTTCCATGTAAACTGATTCTTAAGTTATATCTCATTGACCTTTTTCTAGGTGAGTTTTTTTCATAATAGATACTTTATACCACCCTCAACATTCTGTTCTTGACCCTCTTCTCTTTTTGCTCTTTATTTTCTTTCGCTGACTACATCACTTTCCATGGGTTCAATTATCATCTTGATGCAGATGACTCCCAGATCTATATATCTATTCCTAGTCTCTTTCCTGAGCTCCAGTGCCATGTCACCAACTCTCTATTAGACATTTCAAGCTGGATGTCCCAGAAGCATCTCAAAGTCAACAGACCCAAAACTCAGAGCTCATTTATCTGTCTCTTTAAACCTTCCCTCTCCCCAGTTTCCCAATTACCATCCCATTACCATCTAGACACCTAGGTTTGCAGCCTTGCTGTCATCTTGGGTGCCTTACTCTCCCTCATCACACATAGTCAGTCAGTTGCTAAATCTTGCTGTTTCTATTTCCAAAACAGTTCTTTCATCTATTCTCTCCTCTCTACTTACATGCCCTAGTTCAGGCACTTATAACCTCTTACCTGGACTACTAACCTGGCTTCCTTTTTGTTTTCCCTGCTCTGTCTTTCCCTATATCAATTCATCATCCATGTAGTTGCCAAGGTGATTTTTCCAAAAGCACAGGTATCACCATGACACTTCACCTTACCGCAAACTCCAATGGCATTTTTAAAAGTTCCTGGAAAGCACTTCCTCCTCACCTCAACCTCTTGTAGTCAGGGGTGTACTGGAGCTAGCTCTTAAAAGCTTGCTAGCAACTATTATATTTATATGAGCATTTACACCTGAGAAATCCACAATTACTGTAAATTAAGGCTTGATGTATTCTTTTATTGATTACCTAAACTTAAGAAAGTGTTAATTATGCAGATTAAACTTGAATATGTGTGCATTGGTCAATAGATAACTTCCCCCCCCCTCCAGAACCTGGTTGTTAAACATTTTCTAGCGCTCCTTTCTATTGCTCTTTAAACATTGCTTGAGCTCAGTAGGAGTGTAGAAGGCTCATTCAGTGAAATTATCACAACTGGAGTCTTGGTGTCTGTTGGGCTAATAATAATTTTAAAATGGCAACAAGTATAATAATTGAAATTTATTTAGTATTTTAAGTTTTTGAAGAGCTTTATTATATCTTTGATCTCAACTGAGCCTCCTAACACTTCTGCTTGTAATCCCTGATTTCCTTATTTAAGACTCTGCTCAAGTAGTACCTTCTTCGTGAATTCTTTCTTGGTCACCCCAAATACTAGGGAGGCTTTCTTTTCCGAGACTGGTCACTTTGTATGTACTTGTTTTATATTCATAGTTGTACATAATGTACATAATTTTACATTAGAATGTAAATTCCTCAAGGGAAAGGACCATTCACTTTTGGCTTTGTATCCCCAACACTTAGTGCAGAGCCTCAAATATGGAAAGTGCTTAATAAACGCTGCAACTTGATTGTTCTACTTTTTCAGTATTTTTATTTGGTTCTGTTTCTTGGTGTCTTCATGGAATCATTTGCTCTTTTCTATTTTTCAAATGGTCTACTACTTGGGAAGATTTTGCACCTTCTATTCTAAACTATTCATTATTCTTCCAAATTTTTTTTTTCCTGCATGCTCATTTCATTTTTTAATCTCTTGCATCAATTCATCCATCCACTCTTAGAATCCTTGTGGCCAAGATGTTTTTTTTTTTCTTGCTCTGGGATGGGAGGGCTGGGACCAGGACACCGCTACCTCTGTTGCAATCCCTGGCTTCTGCTTTTCTCTCCTGGTGGGCCGGACTGGGTGCTGGCCTTGGCTCCTTTTCTGCTTCCTTCTCCTTGCACAATCACCCACTTAGAGTAGGCTTCATCTCCTGCTGTGGCCCTGACCAGATGTCCGAGATTATGCTGACTTTGGACCCTCCCAGAGGGGCTTCTGGGGTGGGATGCTTGTGTGCTGTACTGTTGACTCCTTTTGTGAGCCATCAGTCACCAGTAACTGGCCTGTTACGTCTCCACAAGGAATGCTAGGCTTTCATAATGACTGGCCCCATCTTTAAACATTATCTTTATTTTTTAATGAGCAGATATTTGTTTGCTCTCCCTTTTAGTACCTCTCATTGGGGAAGCAAAATTCTTTAGCAAATATGTAAAACATATCCTTCATTGGTTATGTCCAAAAATATTTATGTCTTATTCTACACCATGAATCTATTCCTTCTCTGTCAGGAAGAGAGTAGCAAGCTTCCTTCTTGATCCTTGGAGTCATAGTTGGACATTGTATTGATCAGAGTTCTTAAGTCTTTCAAAATTGTTTGTCTTTACAATGTTGTTATTGTATAACTAGTTCTCTTGGTTTTGCTTAATTTACTTTGCCTCGTTTCATGCAATTCTTTCCAAGTTTCTCTGAAATCCCCCCTTTATAATTGCTTGTAGCATAACAGAACTGTATTACATTTGTTTAGCTATTCCCTAATCAGTGGACACCCTCCTTAGTTTCTAGTTCTTGCCGACCACAAAAATTTATCTGCTATAAATTTTTATTAACATAGGTCCTTTGTATTATGGCTCCATTGGATTGTATTGGGGAGTTACTAACTTCCCCTGGTGTGGATTTTCAATAACCAGACAGGGGAAGACTTAGAAATGGTCCATCAGATGTGCCCACTAATGGAGTGGTGGTGGAAATAGTGAGGGAACAAAAGGAGGAGCAGAAGAAGGAGACTCAGAAGGAATAGTCCTAAAGGAAAGAAGGGAAATAGGATAGTAGTGTCATGGGATCTAAAGAAGAGAAGAGTTACCAAGAATTGGAGGGTTAACAGTATTAAATGCCTGGAGACTGAGAAAAGAAAATTTGGATTTGGTAATTAGGAGAGCATCTATGGTCTTGGAAAAAATCAGTTTCATTAGTGTAGTGGGCCTGGAAGCCAGATTATAGGAGATGGAAAAATGAATAAGGAGTGAGAAGGTAGATGAGGAAGCATAAAATACTCTTTCCAGAAGTGTGGCAGTGAAGGCAAGGAGAGAGAGGGCTAATAATCCTGCTAATAAAAATAATCCACAAAATCTTAAGATGATGTTTTTAGTACTATAAATGGTGCTCTACCAAATACTCATAATATTCAAGCTACATATAATGAAAAATTTTCAAAATAGAGAGACCAAGCAACAGAGATCAAAATCATGTGGGATCAGGATGACTTACATATCATCTCTCTTGATCTGTCTCCTACTGGAGTGGTATCAGAGATGCATTCAGTAAGCTTACAGAGGATAAACATATGTCTTAATTTATTCAGCTACAAAAATCACTACCTTTATTCACCTATGCAATAGTTCATAGAACACTAATTTTGAAAAATTCTATCAGGATGGTGACTACTTGTCCTTGGACTGTTTCTATGTGAAGCCCATTGAAGAAAAGTGAGAATGAGATATTTCATTCACCTATTGAAAGTCTGTAGTGCACTGAATAAAGAGGGCAGAATAGTGACTCATAACAGGACAATTTCTATTCAACCTCACTGAGGAAAATGAGAAAACTAAAATAGGAATAATAACTCATCAACAAACATTTTTTAAGTGCCTCCTTCATGTCAGGCACTATGTTAACACTTTGTTGTTATTCCGTCGTTTTAGTTGTGTCTGACTCTTTGTGGCTCTGTTTGGGATTTTCTTGGCAAAGGTACTGAAGTGGTTTGTTGGGGAGCACAGGTGGCAGGGAAGACTAGCACCTCTGGTGTAAGGGTCTGCTGAACCCTTCTCAGAGATGCCCATCTACCTTTTGTGTCCATCTGCCATCCACATCTCACCTGTGGCTCCAAGAAGCTGTGGCGTGCGTAGCAGCAACACCCTGGTAAGCTGTTTTACCAGACAGGCTAAATCAGGTTGAAGGCAAATGATAGGTGAGTTAGGAGGGTGTCTACCCCAAGCATGTGAAGACTTCTCTTGGTGGAATGGACAGGTATGAACAATTTGTTCCAACGGAGCCGTAAAAGCGGCAGAAGCAGGTGCTGTGGAGTGCTTAGAGCTTGGTCAGACGTAGCAGATGCCATTGACTCGACTCATGCCTAACGTCATCTAGTGTTTAGTACAGTATCTAGCACGTAGTAGACACTTACTAAATGTTTATTGACTGATTAAACTAACCATCATCTTTCCTTTACTCTTTGGGCTGTGTGAAGTTTTGATTCTTCTAAACTTGAGGGACTTCATGATTCCCACATACAACTTCATCATGTGGAATGCAATTGAATCAAAAGACTATAAGCTCCTTGAGGTCAGAAATAATTTTAATTGCCTATGGCCTTGTGCATGATACCTCCTTAATAAATGCCGATTGCGTTCGATCATTAAGAAAATGCTGATGACTTTTGTAGCTTTGAATAGGTCTGGATTATTTGAAGGGCTAATTCAATGCAAGATCATTACCATAAAATTATTGTATGCTGAAGAATGTGGATGGAGTACACAGTAAGGGATTTCATTGACCTGATCTGATGTGACATTCAACACACAAACTTTGTACATCTTTCGATATTCAGGCTTTTTCTGTGACGTGCATAACCAAATAATGAGCTCAGGAGAACAGGGCTTTAAATCTTTAGTACAACCATAGTCAACACAAAGGAATATGTTCCCTCTGCCATTCTTGGATATACAGTAGGAGAGAATAAGGAAGTGGAATGAATTCTTCTTCGATGTGGTGAAGTACCAAGCTGTCAGAGATATCCCAGCAGGAGTTTGAACCCTGGGGGTGGAAGACTCCACTGGATAACCTAGGTCCCTTTTGGCTCTAAGATTCTCTGTTTCTGCTCTCAAACATTTTGCTTTGTTATTTAGTCATTTCAGTCATGTTTGACTCTCCGTGACCTCATTGAGGTTTTCTTGGCAAAGATACTGGAATGGTTTGCCATTTCCTTCTCCAATTAATTTTACAGATGAGGAAACTGAGGCAAACAGGGTTAAGCGACTTGCCCAGGGATGCACACGTAGTAAGTGTCTGAGGCCAGATATGAACCCAGAACCTCTTACCTTCAGGGTCAGCACTCTATCCACTTCACCACCTTGTTAATAATAACAACCACCATCATACAATAACCTCGTGCCTCTCTAGTCTCTTGCTTTACAGATCCCTGATCTGATAATGATATATTTGGTATTTTTTCAGTCAGAAGAGATGCAGCAATATAGGTATTTAAAAAAAGTAATTGATCTAGTAACTTGTAAGTGGATATAGTGGTGATGAATCATGTGTAAAGAAAGGGTCATAGGACTAGCTCACTGGGAGGTTGACACTATAATGTTCCCTTGCAATCTTTCATTATTTTCATGAGGTCATTTTCTCTATTCTTGGCATGTGGGTATCTACCTATTTGTATGTCATTTTCTCCATGAATATTCATTCAGTATCCACAACTGACTAGGTTCATTCAAAAAATTACTAGAGTCAGCTAGTTTATTGGCCATGTCCTTATAGGCCATCAATAGTATCTCTTTTTATGTTACCCAATGGATAAGATTGCTGGACTTGTAGTGAAGATGACTGGGTTCAACTCTAGCTTCAGATATTTCCTTGTCGTTTTATCATGGCAACTGTTATGAACCTTAGTTTTTCCCCCTATAAAATGGGACTGATAATTGTGCCTCAAAGAGTTGTTGTGAGCAAGGTGTTTTACAAACCTCAAAATACTATAGCCATGTGGAATTATTATTATCATTCATAATAACTTGGGCTTCTTCAACTTGCTAATAAAGTGTAGTTATGAAGAATGGATAAGAATCCCTTTCAAAACCTTACCTTATCCCTTATTACCCACTATCTAACCTTTGCTCTTAAAAATATCCCCATTTGGGCAGCTAGGTGGCACAGTGGATAGAGCGCCGGCCCTGAAGTCAGGAGGACCAGAGTTCAAATCCGATCTCAGACCAAACACTTAACACTTAACTAGCTGTGTGATCCTGGGCAAGTCACTTAACCCCAATTGCCCCCACAAAAAAAATAATAAATAAAAAATAAATAAAAATATCCCCCACGATAGATTTTCTAGGTAGTAATGTGATTTATGCTTTGTGAATTAAAAAAAAAAAGAACACCCATCTACTAATCCAAGGTCAATGATTTACTGTAGGAAATGTGTTTAAAAACAAAGTGTATAATGATATCTACATGGACCATAAACCTTCCCTAAAGTAGTATCTGAATCTGGGCTTTCATTTCCAATCATCTTTTCCTTTAGGCAATAGCTCCACTGGCCTTTTAACTGAAATATCATTGAACTTCCCTTTGTTTGGGGGAAGGGAGTAGAAGAGGATTCATGTCCTGTTTTTACTGTCATAATCTATCTTACTTTTAAGTGCGCTGTATCTTGGCAGAGAGGTGACGATGTTTGGAGAATAGATGATTAAGATGTAAAATTTCACGTCTTCCAGAATTTCTTCTGGTGTGATTGAAAATTTCCTACTCCCAAGACTGACTGACATTGATTGTGCTGACATCGCATCTGGCAGTGGGCCAGCTGTGAGCCTGTCTCAGGGCCTGCTGGTGCCTTCACATTGTCATCTGTAATTGCTCTCAGCAGGTCAGTTGTCACCAAATCTGCTCCACTCCGGAGAGATCCTGGGTTTCAGAAACAGACCCAGTGAAGGCATTCAGAGATCATGATCACAGTAAGGTATTGACCTATCACCGCTGAAATACTGACCTGATGTTTCTTGAAGATTTGTTTGTCATAAAGGATTTCTCAGTTCTTTCAGTGTTTCTGTGCTCAAATTGAGAAGCGCCTTTTCGCTTAGGAAGGAAAAGTATTTTTTTTCTTTTAAGTGACAAAACTAATAAGGCAGAAACATCTCCAGATCTAGAGTTACAAGGAAGAAATCACGGTAGCTGTTTTTCTTAACAAACATTTGCTGGTTTATGTTAAGATTTGACCATGCAAGTTGTTCCTTTAGATTTAACAGTCTAGCTGTAAAATCGTCTGCCTTGGGAAGCCTTGGGGTCCCCTTTAATGGAGTGCTTTGAGTAGAGACTGTATGACTCTATGTCAACGTGTGAAAAGGGAGTTTCCTTCCAGGCATGAAGTAGGCTAATTGGCTGCTGAGATCTCTTCGAAATCTAAATTATTTGATACTGGAATGATGCTTCTTCTGCAGTTGTCCATTTAAATTGGAATCTTGCATTGATTCCAAATCCAATCCAAGAAGCATATAGTAAGGGCTCACTTTGCACAAGACACTGTGGCAGTATTGGGGAAAGAAAGTCAAAGCAAAACAAAAACCAAACAACCAACAAAAAATAGCCTACTTCTTTATTCATATCAATTCCTTTCTGTCATTTATTTTCCAGAAACCACAGGGAGTTACTGAAGTTTCTTCAGTTGGGAGGCAAAAAATGGTGGTGATTATTGTTAAGTCTTTTTAGTCATGTTTGACTCTCCGTTACTCTATTAGGGTTTTCTCGGCAAAGATACTAGAGTGGTTTGCCATTTTCTTCTCTAGCTTATTTTACAGATAAGGAAACTGAGGCAGAAAGGGTTAAGTGACTTATCCAGGATCACATAGCTAGTAAGTGTCTGATGTCAGATTTGAACTCAGGTCTTCCTGACTCCAGGCCTATTGCTCTAACCCCTTTGCCACCTAGCTGCCCCCAAAGCATCAGCAGATTCCTTATTCAACTCTTCTGTATAAAATCATTGAATTAGAGTTGAGAAGATGTTTTGGGATTATCTAATTGATCCCCAGGCCTTTAGATAGCGCTATCCTTAATCTGAAGAGCTATCTTTCCCCTATGGAGTCAAGAAAGTGCAACACTTCTCCTTTTTAATCTGTTTTTAGTGCCCCTAAATCTTTATGATCAGGAAGCTCTTTCTGACTAACTAAATGCTCGATCCTTCCCTTAACACTCACTTCTTTTGTTCATTCCTTGGTAGAAATGGAGAATCTTGGCTACTGTCATCTGTATAAATAACTTTGTCTTGTTGAAAGCCTCTTTAGCCTTCTGTAGGTTGATTGCTATTCTGGTATTACGTTTTATAATCTTTTAATCTTTTGTTGGTCTCCTACAGTCTAGTCCCATGTCCTTAAATTTTTTTCTTAAGATGCACTTTCAAGATGCCCTCTGGTCTTTTTACTTTTTAAAGTAACAACCTATTGACCTAAACTCATGCTACACTAGGGAGCCAAGTAGAGTCCTGTGTAGCAGACTTACTCTTCTTAGAGGCCTCTGTTGTCACAGTGGATAGAGCGCTGGGCCTAGAATCAGGAATACCTGAGTTTAACCCTCAGACATTGAGTTTGACCTCAGACACTTACTAGCTTGGTGACCCTTAGCAATTCACATAACCTCTCTTTGCCTCAGTTTCCTCAACTGCAAAATGGGCATAATAATAACACCTACCTCACAGGGTTGTTGTGAGGATCGAGTGAGATCATATTTATTTAGAAAAAAAAAGTAAGGGGCAGCTAGGTGGCACAGTTGATAGAGCTCTGGCCTTGGAGTCAGGAGGACCCAAGTTCAAATTTGACCTCAGATGCTTGACACTTACTAGCTGTGTGACCTGGGCAAGTCATGTAATCCAATTGCCTCACCAAAAAGCACAAACGAACAAAAAAATGTACTTAGCACAGTGCTCAGCACACAGTAGGCACTATAGAAATGGTTATTCTGCCTCTATTTGCATTTACTAGTATTTATGCTCTTTTGTTTTGTTTTGTTTTTTTTTCTGAGGGAGATTGTTATAAATTGAATATATTCCTATGCACCTGTAAATGTAGACCACTCAAAAGTTTCATTGAAAAATGTGAGAAATCCTTAAGTACGGTTATATAAAAATGACCCTTTCACCAAAATCCTACTGTGATATTTTATGAGGACATGGGGGTGACTAGAGAGTTCTTGAAAACTATGCCTGTCTTTAGCAGGTCCTGCCAACGTGGAAAGGCATGGAGTTTAGGCCCAGGGATGAGCTATGTGTTTGCTGTCCAAAGAGTAGTTTAGTTGAACTTGGAGAGGCTCATCACTAGAGTATGAACCCCTAGCTGTTAAATTTTTTTTGACCATATATCTCATGAATAAAATATGTCATGAGGCAATTGGGTGGAGTACTGGACAGAACACGGGGCCTGGAGTCCGGAAAATCTGAATTCAAATCAGCCTCAGACACTAATTAGCTGTGTGACATTGGGCAAGTCATTTAACCTGCTTGCCTCAGTTTCCCCAACTGTAAAATGGGGATAATAACAGCACCTATATTCCAGGATTGTTGTGAAGATCTAATGAGGTATTGATTGTAAAGAGCTTAGCAAAGTGCCTGGCACATAGTAAGCATCATGTAAATGTTAGCTATCACTATGGAGTACAGCTTAGAGGTACTGTGATCTCCACTGATGAAGGAGGTACTTAGGTGATGAAATTGCAGGTCCTTGATGGTATTGAAGTAAAGATATGAAAAACAACTTGAATATGCTCTTTAAAAAAAAGGAAAAAAAAGGTAAAATAAAATCCAGAGGCCAGAGAATCGAGTGTTTCTATGTCTAACATTAACCTAATGGTACTGGCTCTCCTTCCACTTGTCTGCTGGCTAATCCTCAGATTAGTACATAAATCCATCTGCCTTTTAACCACTCTAGTAAATTATCTTTCTAAGCAAAATTCTGCAGAATGACGGAGTGGCCTACCTAAAGTAAATATGTCTCCTTTTCATGACATAAGCTAAAAAAACCATGTGCTATTCCCATCCTTTGAATATGGTCCTGTAGAATCAAGTCCAATTTTCCTCCTTGGCACAATACCCCCAGTTGTTTACCCACTATTCAAACTCAAACAGGCCAGGCCCTTTGTCACTGCACATTGCCACTAACTCACGGGTACTCTGTACCACCTTGGAAAGATGACCTCTGAATGCCCTCAGAGCCCATGATTTATATATTATGCTTTGAGGGTATTTGCCCTCATTTTTGAAATGTATATCCCTCAAATTAACTTTAATAAGTCTGCATAGTGTGTTTAGGCCAAAAGACGAAAGCTATCAGATCACACCAAGACTGCACAAAGGCATTTGTGTCATGTAGGCAGAACCTCATTTCATGCACTGGAAAGGGGCCAGAATTCCATCTCAGTAACCTTCATTCTCTTCTGAAGTATCATGGGCTTCGTCATGCCCACAAGTGGTAATGACTTAAGCCCTGTAAGAGGTTTCAGCTGAATGGCAAATGGCACTCTTCCATCTAGCACTAGCCTGGGGACAGGGTCAGCCCCAACTCAGAGGGGCAGATGTTGTCACTGGCTGAATCATTAACTCTAGTTCTGGCATCATTTACCTGATTCTGTTCTATTCTCTTCCCTTCACCTTTGGGAGTAGCCTGGCTGTTCTTCCTTGTCATATGAATGCTGCCTCCTCTCGGCCGCCATTTCTCCCTGCCATATTCTGCCACAGCTACTCTCCTCCCAGAATCCTCTAGGAGAACAAAATAGCCCCTAGCTACCACTGAGTTCCAGTTCCCTACTTTGTAGATGGATTCCAAGAATGTATTGGCCTTTTTATGATATCCTACACCTTCATTTATGTATGGGTTGGACTAGACTTTATGAAATTCTGTGTTTGAATCCTAGATCTCTGTGTACAGATAGACCCTGGACAAGTCACTTAACTTTTCCATTTAACTTTTCCAGGCCTCAGTCTCCTCCTCTATAAAATGATGATATTGGGCAAGAGTGATCTTAGAGGTCTCTTCCATCTATAAATTCATGATCTGATGATCTGCTATAGAAATGTGATCCTCCAAAAAAATCTTAATTCTACCTAGGAGTCTAATGGCAAGACAGAACCCCTAAATGAAAGATGAAAGTTTGGGATTACAAATTAAAATGCATGCAGATCTGAACTGAATGTTTGGACATTCCATAGCAGTGGTATCAAACTTGAATAGATATGGGGGTCCCTAAACCATACATAAGAATTTCTGTGGACCACATACTGACTTAGAAGCCACACATGTTTATATATTTCTTCTTTTAAAAATTAAAACTTCAACACATTAGAATCAGGTGGGAACTACATTTTAATCTGGTTCAGCCTCCTCTGTTGTGAGCTGCAAGGGGCCTACAGACTAATGTTTGATGCCACTGTTCTATAATATGAAAGGGTACGTCAGTTGCTTTTTTAAACAACTAGTTAGAAAAATAACATTAAGGAATGATCAATTGGGCCAAAATCTCTAGCCATTTAAAATTTCTTTCTATTTCCCTACATTTCTATTTTGTCAAAATGAATAACAGACTAGTACTCAATCACTTGGTTTTCCAAGTCAGTAGCCCAAGTGGACAGCTTTTATTTGCCAGGTAAGCCGAGTCTATCTCCTAAGACAGGGAACTTATATATCAAACCAACAGATAATGAATGCCTGCCCCTTTTCTATTTTTTGCTTGTTTATTTTTTTGTTTTGTTTTGTTTGTAAAGATTAGATCCGTGCAAAGGTCACTTCTGGTTCTAAAACTATGTTGCCAAGATTTTGGTGCTGTAACCCATACCAAAAAAAGGACAAGATAGGGCTTCTACCCTCTGCTTGCTTATCCCCTTGACCTTAAAATAGTTGGGGTCTGATATAAGATCAATTCTTGAGTTGTTGTGGCAGCTGTGGACTTGAACTGTCATGGTGGTTGCTCCTCATTTTTGGATTACTGGGCTACATCTCCCCTGTGACTTGCTGGGCTGAGCGGTGTTGATGTTTCCTGTTATGCAAGCTTATATGAAAAGCTGATGTCAGTGGGGGATGAGATGATGCATTTCCTGATGACACATTTCTCTCCTTTAAGTTTTTTCCAAGGAAAGGATCTTTTAGGTTGGGTGTTTTTACAGAGTAGATGAAGTTTTATGCTTTTCAAAGCTTATGAGTATGCCATCCAATCATTTTAAGTTACCTTCACCTGACCTATTTCACTTTTAAAGGAAAATGCCATGGCTGTGCTCTAAATGTCTCCAAAATGTTTTTTGTTGATTTTTTTCCCTGAGGGTGTTAAGTCTGGTGCTGATGACAGTTGAGGCAGGAGGCAATGTGATATAGTAGAAAGATTCTTGAAATTGGAATCGGGAGACTTGGGTTTGAAACCTAGCTCTGACGTATTTTAGCTGCATGTATCTTTGGGGAAATCATCCCTTCGAGCCTTCGCTTCCTCAACTATTAAATGACGATCATGAGATGTGCAATACCTGCTGAATGGGACTGTGAGAAAAGTGTTTTATAAACCTGAAAGCATCAACAAAATGCAAGTTGTTCTGATTGTCATTGTGTCCATTGAGGCTGTGGCCGCTTGGATCTACTCTCAGTCTCAGCTAGATTCATTAACAGTTTGCATTTGACAATTCAGTTCAATTCAACAAGCATTATGCATAAGGCACTATATTAGAGGCTGTTAGGTGGTATTAAATCACACCTCCGTCACTTACTAGCTGTGTGACCTTGGACAATTTATTTAACCTCTGTTTGCTTCAGTTTCCCCATCTGTAAAATATGTGTAATAATAGTACTTACTTCCTAGGGTTGTGGTGAGGATAAAATGAAATAATATTTTAAAGCCCTTTTAAGATCTTAATATTAGTTATTATTATGCCCATTCTAGTTCTGATTATGTTAGATACTAGGAATATAAAAGAAAAAAAACTTTGCTCTCAAGGAGCTTTCATTTTACTAAGGGTAGATAGGAGGTAAGACATGTAGAAATAACTATGAGGTATCTTAAGAAGCAAGAAAACATTAGCAATTGGAGGCTGGTATAGTGGTCGGGGTGCTATACTCAGAGTCAGGAAAATAGACATTTGAATTCTGCCTCTGACACATTGGCTGTGTGACTTTGGGAAAGTCACTTAACTATTCTGAGCCTATGTTTTCTCATTTGTAAAATGGAGATAAAATTCTAGTAATATTTCACAGAATTGTTCTGAGGCTTACTTAAATGAATGAATGTATGTATGTAAATTGTTTTACAAACCATAAAGTGCTATGTTAATGTTAGCTATTACATCATCATTATCATTAAGTAGAATTTGGAAAAAAATAAGAGTTTAGGAGAGGTAGAGATGGGAAAGGATTTCATTTCAGGCTTGGGGGAAAATGGAATTCTTATATAGGGAAGGCATTGTTAGGACAGCCTTTGTCTGAAAAAAAAATAAAGTTTAGTGGGCTGCAAACTCAATATAGTGGCATTCTATAACAGTTTAAAAAGCAAGAATGTAAATTCCTTGAAAGCAGGGACAATTTTATTTTTATCTTTGAATCCTTACCCCCAGAACAGAGCTTTGCTCACATAAATTAGGTGCTTAATAAATGTTGAATTCATAAAGACTAGTTGGGTCCTGGAGCCATAGGGTTGGAAGAGACCTAATTTCTAGATTGTCTATTTCAACCTTGTAACTTTCTAGGTAGAGAAACTGAGGACCAGAGAGGATGCATGACTTACCCAGAATCACAATACTTTTACAACTGCACAGAGAGGACTAGAATCTTTCTATTCAACTCTTTTTCCCTGCTTCCTTTACAATTCTTCATTATGTAATGATCCCTCACTGACCACCAGAGGGCACTATCAGTATCAGCCTTTTCTGTCCCAGTCCTCAAGGTAGCTATCAGTCAACCATTAATTCTGCTCTCTATGGGGGCTGATATCCCTCAACTAGCTTTCAGTTTTGTTGGTGTTCTAGCAGGCTGTCCTTATCACCACCACCATCCTTTCATTTTGATTCGCTTTCTCCCTCTTTCCTTTCCTTTCTTTTTTCTAACTTTTTCTTAGCTTCCCAGGAAGACATATAAATAGCCAGAATAGGGACAGAAAAAGCTATTCCATTAGAAGCCCCTTGAAGGAACTGATTTCTTTTGAAGATTCAAGAATGTTTTGGTCCTTCAACAATTCCCTAACTCCTGCCGGTGCAAGAAAGGCAGGGTAGGGGAGTCATTTGGCATGCTGGATACTGGAATTGTCATTATTCAATATTGTGTCAATTGAATTTTTAAGTATAATTTAATTTATATATTAATTTAGGCACTTAATAATTTTACCATAATGCATCCTATCAGTGCAAATGCATTTTAAATAGAAATAATTATGAGCAGATATTATAATTTTACTTGGAAATAAAACATTTTCATTCTACTATCTTTAGTGTCAATTGACCCAGCTTGGGCCTTCAAGATATTCTTAAATCTTAGCCTTTGCAGACATCTTGGTCACTCTCATGGCTTCCCTCTAATATTTCACTTCCTGTAGAATGGAATGCCTTGGTCGTCATTGGCTTAGCAAACACAACCTCACTGTTTATGTTTTTTGACTTCTCTTTTAGTGGAAGAGGAATTTTTTTTTTTTGCTAAACCTGGAGGCAGACCAAGGCATAGAGAGAGATTCACTGTAGTGTCCCCATTTATCCTTGAAAGTTCTATACCCAGAGACATTCAAGCATCCTCTGCCCCTGAGAAAATCTCCAGGATTCATGCTAGTTCCAAAGCCTTTTGGGAGTTGTAGTGGGAGAGGAAGAGGGAACAGATTCATTGCAATTTGTTCCCTCAATAAGAAAAACTCTAAGATTGTTGTAAACCAATCTTTGAGTAACAAAGAAACTAATAACACTCACACTCATACAGTATTTGACTGAATTTTAGGACAGAATCTGGCTTTGGGGAGAAGACAATGGGAAACATTACTTTCTGCAAATAGTGCAATTATGAATGTTTCCTTTCAATCTCCTGAAACCCTGACAGGACAATATTTAAAAGTGGGACTGAGTTTATCTTTGGTTTTAGTTCCATTTAGCAGACTTCAAAAACTGAGAGTTTTAAAATGAAGTATAAAACTCTTGTATTCAAGAACCACAGATTTTAATTCAATTTCATAAGCATTTGTTAAACATCTACTACGTGCAAAATGGTGCCGAGTGTTGGGGGTAGAAAGACAGAAATGGAAAAAGAAAAAGACCTGTCCCTGACTTCAAGAAAATTGTATTCTACTGGAAAGAGAAAGGAGAAAGAATTTAAAGAGGATCATTCATTATGCTCCCTCCATTTAGACACCATTCGTTCCCTTCCTTAGCACATGGGAGGATCTATGCGCTTGATACTTAACTAGAAAAAATGGTGTGCTGGAAATCCCTCCCCACTTTTCTGGGTCATTAGGGTTTCAGACCATTAGGGCTGTAGTACAGTGATGCAGAAAGGAGAGAGTGGTTGGAATAAGCCTTTTGGGAGAAGTTGAGTGATAAGGGTATGAAACGAAAGTTTTTCTCTCCTGTGGTATGAGGCAGAGTGTTTCCAAAGGGCAGAAACAAAAAGTATCTGAAAATATCCTTGTTGGAGGTGGTATTGATGAGGATCATTGGGAGGACTGGTTTCAGAATATTCTGAGAAACATGAACTAAAATCACTCTGCCTCCTTTTCTCTTTCTTTGTTGTTGTTGAGCTGTTTCAGTCCTGTCTGACTCTTCATTGACCCCATTTGGGGTTTTCTTGGCAAAGATACTGGAGTGGTTTGCCATTTCCTTCTCCAGCTCATTTTACAGATGAGGAAACTGAGGCAAACAGGGTTAAATGACTTGCCCAGAGTCACACAACTAGTAAGTATCTGAGACCAGATTTGAACTCAGATCATTCTGACTCTTCTTGATGCTCTATCCACTGTGCCACCTAGCTTCCCCTCTTTCTCCTTTGTTCACAGTGGCTATGTATAGATGAGTGAAATGGTCAACAAAACTAAACATTTCAAAAGCTTATCTGATTAATATTGTTGAGCTCATGCTATGGGAGCCTAGTGTTCTTTCCCCTGTGACTCCCTGCCTCCCCTCCTTTTTTCTTCCCTTTCAGTTTTGGGCTTTTTATCCTTTCCACTTGAATTCTTGAAGTCATTGGTTATTTTATTTTTCTGGTTCTGCTTATTTGACTTTACACCACTTTAGATGTCTTACCAAAATTTTCTGTATTTTTGATATTCATTATTTCTTTTTAAAAATACATTTAATTTTAAAAAATATATATTTCGCATCGCAACACTCACTCACTGAAAAGAAAGAAAGGAAAAGAAGGAAAGAAAAACAGAATCTTTATGTCATATAAGCAGTCAAGCAAGACAAATCCCCTTGTTGGTCATGTGCAAAAATGCATTTCTGCTTCTACATGTTTGCTCAATCCTCTCTCTGTCATGAGATGGGCAGCATTCTTCCTTACCAGTCCTCTGAAATCATTGTGGACCATTTTGTTGCCTTTCTTTACAATCCCCAAGCTCATCATTTTGTGCCAAGGAGGGCACTCAAACTGATTGATTACTTTTGGCTGTATCTTCACTTATCTTTCTCTCCCCAGGCCCTTGTTTCTTTTCCTTTCATTTTTCTTTTCTTTTCTTTTTTTTTTTTGTTTTTTTGGTGAGGCCATCAGGGTGAAGTGACTTGCCCAAGGTCACACTGCTGGTAAACGTCAAGTGTCTGAGGCCAGATTTGAACTGAGGTCCTCCTGACTCCAAGGCCGGAGCTCTATCCACTGTGCCACCTAGCTGCCCCCTGGCCCTTCTTTCTTTGTCTTCATCCTTCCCTCTTTTCCTTCTCTCTCTTCCTTTGCTTCTTCCACATCTCTTCCTCCTTGCATTCTGTGTTTCACCACAGAGCTAGTTCAGGGTAAAAGGTAGAGCTAATTCTGTCCATAGTTTGTGCTTTCTGAATCTCTAAGATTAACTTCCTTCTGTATGAAGATCACTCTGGACTTCTCTGAGTCTCCCGCAGATGGGTCTCCTCATTCACTCTTGTTTGCTTTATGGTACAACCAAGGAAGGGTTTTGTCAGTTCCAGCCTGATAAGATGAGATAGCCAGTATTAAACCTAAGGCATTATCTTAATTGCTGTCCAGCCTTCCAGGGGAGATTTGTCCCTGCTTTAGAGAAGCACATCCCAAATGAGTTAGATTAATTTCTTAGAAAAGTTGAAGAATTTGCTAGTGCCCCTTTTTCTCTCCTCAACTCCCAATCACATTTCCTGTTTGCCTGGTTTTTTCCATGTTATACAGTATTGAAACACCAACTTGTGCTCCCCACATCAATCATTACTGGCTTCTGGCCTGGATCCCTGAAAGTTTTGGATAGAGTTGATGGAGAAGTTGATACTTCCAAATGGAGTACCTTCCCCTCAGCTCCATTCTCAGCTGCTAAAGCAGCGTTCCACACAGCCAACAGAATTCACTGAATTCTCAAAACCGTCAGGGGTGAGAGAGCTTTCAGGGAAGTAGAAAGAATAGGCATCTGGTGGCCTAAAATTATTCTCTCATTCTCTCCTCTTGCCACCCTCATTTTGTTCCCCTACTTGACCATTTTCTAACTCACTCTTTCTGTCTCTTCTATCTGCTTTTAGCTCCTCTTTTCTCTAATTCTTCCTTTTCCTTGTATCCTGAAAGCGCAAGCTCTGGAATTCCATCTCTGTCACTATGTGACCTTGGACAAGTCGCATAACCTTCTTCTGCCTCAGTTCCTTCATCTTTAAAGTGAAAGCGTTGGACTAGTAGTGCTCTGGGGTCCTTTCTGACTGTAAGCCCACAATCCTGTGATCTTCTTAGACTTTAAAAGCATTAACCTTGGGGATGTCAGTCTCAGGTGACCACAAATTCATGGTCAACAGACAGACCAGGAATTGACCTGATGGCCTCTGTATTTAGAGCTGTTTTCCTTCCTGACCAGCACAGGAGTGTGTTTATTTCTTTTCCTTGACCCTGTGTGTGGAGCATGTTTGATGGCAGGGAGTCATTTCCCATTTCTGCTCTCCTATTTGTGGATTCTTGTCACAAGCTTAGTCTTGTTGGCTGCCTCTGTCATTCATTTCCTAGGGTGACAACCCTGGGCAGTTTCCTTTTCTTCCTTCTCCATGGGCAGAAAAAAGCTAATGGTAGTATTTAAATAGCACAAATGGTCTCCTTGAAATTCACAGGACCTGTTTCCTGTTCGGTCTTGAAGAAGTCTCTGAACTATGAGCCACATGGTGACATGACACCCTCATCCATGCATGTTGTAGCAATCTGTGTTAGGGTAACAATAATAATCACCAATTTATATAACATTTTAATGTTTGCACAGCCTTTTAAATACGCAGCAATAAGAAACCACTGATGGCTCAACAGCTCCAGTGGATCAGTGGCTAGAGTGCTGAGCATGTAGTCAGAAGGACCTGAGTTCAAATCTTACTGTGTTACTTTGGGCAAGTCATTTAGCCTCTGTCTCAGGTTCCTCAAATGTAAAATGGGGCTGATAATAGCACCTACATCCCAGGGTTGTTGTGAGGGTTAAATGAGATAGTATTTATAAAGTGTTTAGCACAGTGCTTAGCACTGAGTAGGTGCTACATAAATGCTAGCTGTTACCACTACACCAGGTTGCCTCCAACCCTAGACACATCCATCTTGGGGAAAGACTAATCGCAAAAGAGGTAGCCCAAATCCAGACTCAGGCTTACCTAGAGAAGATGCATATTGTAGACATCATTTGTTTATAGCTGCGTGGAAAGATGGGATAGGGAGACAGAGCAATTTACCTAGAGAAGATGCATATTGTAGACATCATTTGTTTATAGCTGCGTGGAAAGATGGGATAGGGAGACAGAGCAAACTGCCCTTTCTTCTGCTGTCTCTCCCTACTCTGGGAAGGTAGCTGGAGACAGCCCTTCCATTATTTGCAGCTAGAAAGGAAGAGAGAGCTGAGGGTGGGGTGACTTCCTTTTAAGCATCCTTTGAATCAGCACCTCTTCCAGCTCTGTGGCTAATAACAGGACCTTTCATCATTATCTTGCAGTACTAGGCCTGTGCCTAGAAGCAGGCTCCAAAGCCCGCATGGAACCAGAAAGAACAACTCTGAGCCTGCCACATAGGAGAAATTTTGTTTATACACACACACACACACACACACACACACACACACACACACACACACATACACACACATACATATACACACCTGTGTGTGTATATATACACATACATATATACACATATATTATATTTACCTTTGTTTATATACATATATTATATGTAAACAAAGGTTCTCCTATGTAGCATATATATACACACACATGTGTATATGTGTATATGTATGTATATGTATATATGCATGCATGTATATGTATGTGTATTTGATTCTCATAATAACCCTGTGAGACAAGTGCTATTAATGTCCCCATTTTTGCAGATGAAGAAACTGAGGATGAGAGAGTTTAAGTGATCTGCTCATTGTACCTGGCTAGTAATTGCTGGAGGCAGGATTTGAACCCAGATCTTCCTGAATCCAAGACTGGTATTCTATCTACTCTACTCTCCATCCCCTCAAGCTTTAGTTTGCTGGTTAAGGCCTAGGTCTGACGAGCAGTTAGGCATCTTGGAGGCCATGTGCCAACAGTGAGCACATACCAGATGCAATTTAAACATAAGATCATGCTTATGTGGGCTTCATCCCTCAGGCTGTAGATGGATGTACATTTGTCGCTGGCAGACGATTTCTTTGAGTGTCAATAAAGTGGATCCACAGTTGTCCTGTACATGTGAAGCTGCTTCTTTTTCCACCTTCTCCTCATTCTACCTGCTTCCCCCCCGTCAAAAAAAAGGCAGCACTTTTCCCCTCTTGAAGATACCATGTATTTACTTATCTATGTACATCTTATCTCCTCCTTTTTAGAGTAGAAGCTCTGTGAGGACAGACTCTCATTTTTGTCTTGACTTCCTCTATTCTTATTAGTGTAGGATCCTAATAAAGGTTCGTTGAATTGAATTGAATGATGAAATGATGGTCCTGAGAGAAGACAGTTTTCCCCAAGGTCATATGGCTTGTGAAAGAAAGGCAGAGACAGAACTAAATTCCCCAGGGCTCTTGTACCTCTTCCATCCTGATTCCCTCCTTCTTATCCCTCATAGGGCCACCCACAAAGCCTTGCATGTAGCACTCACACAGCAAAAATAATTGATTGCTTCTCCTCTCTTTTTCTCTTTACTCTGTTGACTTTTCACTCCATCTTTTTCCATTGTTTTCCTTCTGTTTCCTCTCCCTCTTGTTCTTCTTTTGTCACTTAGGTAATTTTTTAATCCACCACTCCAAGGGAGCATTTAAATCACTCACATCTCTAAGGAATACGGGTGTTTCTCTGATCTTAGTATATTTTCCACAATACTTTCCAGGATTTTGAAATTGCTTTCTATACCTCATACAGTCACCCAGTTTTGGTATATAAGAACCCAGAAGAGTATACACCCTCTCCAATTAAATGCAGAGTTTTGCAGCCCTATTGCAGGGAAAGATCATATGTGTGAAATGCTTTTAAAGACATATGTTCCAGGGATATTTTCCACTTCAAATTTTGTGACAGATTTTTTAAAACTGAAAAATGAGTAAAATCTTGATGACAGTTGGACTAACCCTTATTCAGATCTGACTATGCTACAAAGAGCAGGTTTGGGGTTTCAGCATTGCAAATAGCTGACTAGCTCAGTTGAATGAGAAGGATTCATCAGAGTAACCTCACATGTCATTGTGGTTCTTACAGTTAAGAAATCTGTGATAACCCAGTGTTTGCTAGGGAAAGGCTGAATTTTGTAAGTGCTTTCAGGATACACTATACAAAAATATAGCATGTTAATGTCTATGGAATACTGCCACAGTCTTGCACAGAGCATGAGCTGGGTGGTGAATCTGCAAGGGAAGGGCCAATGGGCAAGCACCCTCCAGGTGTGTCAGTCAGTACATTTGGTGCCCACTCTAATGCACTCCAGTGTACGCTGTCACCATTTTCTGTTCAATCTGGTCATGTTGCATGACTGGTTCTCCTAATTGGATTAGGAAATAGCAGCTCAGATAATGAGCAGTTCTGTGATGGTCATCTGAGATGCAGCCACCACGGTGAAAACTGAGCTTTCTTCCTGTTTTCCTCCACAGCTCTATCTCCCTACTTAACTCTCTCTGCTCTGTTTCTGAGGATTGATTTGTGTCTTGACAATGACTCAAATGGACCCCTGAAATGCGGCTCTCTGATAATGCAGCAAATTGTTTGATCTGTGGGCCCTTAGTGCTGTAATAGATAATAGATTTTGAATTAAAAGGACTTTGTTGAACATCTACTCTGTGATCCTTCATTTAACAGATGAAAAAACTGGTCTATAGAGGTGAATTGGTTAAGGTCATCTAGCTAGTAAGAAGAGCCATGCTTGATACTTACATCTTCAGATTCCAAGCCTAGGTTTTCTTCCATTTCACTTTTCTGCTGTCCCATTCCTCCTGCCTCAAACTCCATGCTTTGAGATATCTACTGTTGACCTGAACCTACCAGCTCCCTAAACAAACCTTGCTTTCTTTCCTCAATAGCTCCTCAATTACCCATGGCTTCCAAAAGAATCATGGAAACCAAAATTATTAGTCAAATTTAATTTACAGAGATCACTTGAGAAACTATGAGCTATCTAGGGCTATTTCCAGGACTCAGTTTCCATATATGTCCCTGTGCCCAATGGAGGACTATACAACATGAAATTTGAAGCTATTACCAGGTTACCTGAATACTTGAATTAAGATAGAATCAGGAAGTGGGACCTAAAGCTTGGGGGTTGTCTTCTGAACAATAAGGGCTTCTAGAACTCAGCCCTAGAATTAGGAATTCTGACACCTTGGCCAAATTTGGTTGGTAGAGGCCAACTTGTTCAGGGAAACACTAGGATACTCCCCCCTAATGATAGGATTCGGGATGAGAGATAGAGACCCCAGACTTCTTTTTTTGTGAATGGGAAGAATATCTTGGGCATTTTGTGATGAAAGGTGGGGCACAGCTCCCTGCAATAGTGCATAGATTGAGTGCAGCCATACAAGAGTGGGAGTGACCTTACCTCCTAAAGAGTCTGGCCCATACGCTTGTCTTGGTCATCAATTGACTCTTGATTTTTAATCCACGGGAGTCTGGATTTACACTCTGGGGACATGTTGAAGATGGGATTATTTGAACTAGATGACCACAGGTTTCTTCCAATTCTGGAATTCCGTGACATTTTCATCTAGTTTAAGTGAGTTGCTGCTATTACAGGCAGCAGAATTTATCACTTACTGCTTTTAGTATACCAGGGTTAACATTATCTTCCTGTTTAGTCTACACTTAAAGAAACATTACTTATATCAAGGATGAAATGCCCTGCCCCCAACCAACTAGAGATCTTCAGGTGAATTGAAATCCCAGCCCAAATTCAAGACTTAAGTATAAGAGTATAATAGAATAACCCTTTACCCCCAATTTTTAAACATTTTATTAAAACTTTTGAGTTCCAAATTCTATTCCTCCCTCCCTCTTCCCCCTCTTCCCTCCCTGAGATGTTAAGCAATCAGATATAGATTATACATGTGCAATTCTGTAAAACATTTCCACATTAGTCTAGAATTACTTGTTTGAAAATGACTTCTAATTTGAAATTTAACAAGCTGCTAACAGCCCTAGTTAGAGTAACTATGATAAAAATGAAAAGATAGTAAGCCCTTCTGGATAGTCTGTATTCAGCACTTGTTATTTGTAAGCATTTTTAAAGGTGGAACTTGATCGTGGTAAAGTTTACTCATAGTAAGTGTAGTTCACAAGTTTCAACTCTGCAAAGAAGTTCTGAAAAGGATACCATGTGAAGACAAAAGATTATTCATTGATGGATTTTTTTTTTCAGATAACATAAACCAGAGATCACCTTGAAACTGCAAAGAGTAACTTACTCTGTGACCTAACGTGCTTTTACTAGGTCTAGCCTTCTTTGTGGGCAGAGCGTTAGTGTTGAAGTATTCATTTAAAAAGGAGCCCTCCTACATGGATGCTATTAAAATAAAAACTTACTCATAAGCTTTATCAATGCCAAGCAGAATTCATTTCTCATTTATCACATGAATGACTTCTGAAGTGATAAAACTATAAAAGGAAATTACTCACAAAGAATTTGAAAGTCAGAGTTAAAAAAAAACACATTGCTGAAAAGAAGGGCAACTTTGTGTTGGTGAGTAGGACTAGTTGACCCGAGAAGACTTTTGTAACTTTAGCCTCTGGTTATGATGGTTGGTTAACTTTAAGGAAGGACAATCATTTGTGTGTACCTGGAAGTAGAGAAATGATCTATCATAAAAATGGAGGCCTACAACATAGATTATACCCCAGCTCCATTTTCCCCCTTAGGCAGTCACCCAGCAACCCTACACTTAGACCAATACATTACTTTTTCATCTATCCCTCAATATTGGTATGTCCTATGTTTCCATGAGCAAAGACTATATTCGCTCTCTTCCCATCTCCCCTCATATTGGTCTCCTTTCCTCAAGTCTCTCCTGATTCATGTTCATCTGCTACTAAAGCAATTTTCTTAAAGTGTACTTCTGACCTTGTCACTCCTCTACTCAACCGACTCCAGTGGCTTCCTGTTGCTTCTAGAATAAAATTTAAACTCTTCTGGTTGTTTTTTAAAGGCCTTCCCAACTTGGCCCCAACCTACCATTCCAGGTTCATTGGACAGTAGTCTTCCTCTCACACTCTGATCCAGCCGAACTGGCTTTCTCTCTGTGCCTGAGGCAGGACTTTCCAACTCCATTTCCATGAATTTCCATTGGTTGCTCTGCAAGCCTGGAATTCACTAACTCCTTACCTCTGCCTCTTTCTTCCTTTAAGATAGAGTCTCATTCTTCCTGTAAGATGCAGGTCAAGTACAATCTTCTACATGAAGCTTTTCTTGATTATCCCAACCTTTCCTGGCATCCCGCCTAAACTGCTTTGCATTTATTCACTTTGTATGTGATATATTGTATATATTTATATATGCACTTGTTGTCTCCCCCAGTAAAATTTAAGCTGCTTGCCAATAGGAATTTTTTTCATTTCTTTGTACTTGCATCCCCAGGGCCTCATTACAGTACCTGGTACATCATGGGTTCTTGATAAATATTTGGTTGGTTAATTGATTATTCTTGCTAATACCTATGTTAGGCGTGGTTGTGCCAAGTTCTTTTAGGAGTCTCTTAATTTCGGTGTGCTGGGGTGGGGAAGCCTATTTGCTTTCCTTGCTGCTGGTAATGGTATTGTTATCCATATGTGTGAATGAAAAGAATGACTCATGACCGCCTTTTTCACATTGTAGATGCAGAAAAGCTTCTCTTTGGTTTGTGACAAGACTCACGGTTTTGTAGACCACAATTCCAATATGACCTCCTTGCCTTGTGGTGCCTTTAGTCAAACAGAATTCTGCACCTCCTCCCTTTCTTTTCCCAAGCACCTCCTAACTGTTGTTGTTGTTGTTCAGTCATTTCAGTCATGTTCAACTGTTCATGACCTCGTTTGGGTTGGTTTTTTTTTTTTTGGACGTGGGGCAAAGATATAGGAATGGTTTGCCATTTCCTTCTCCAGCTATTTTACAGATGAGGAAACTGAGGCAAACAAGGTTAAACAACTTGCCCAGGGTTACATGGCTAATAAGTGTCTGAAGCCAGATTTGAACTTAGGAAGACGAGTCTTCCTGACTCCAGGCCTGGCGCTCTATCACTGTGCCATCCAGCTTCCCACCTCCTAACTAGGGAAGGCCTAATTGGGCTGTTGCCAGAAACCCCCTTTCTCCATTCCCTCTTAGACAATGCTATCCTTAACTGGCATTAACACTTTTCATCTTGGTTATATGATTGCTGCTCTTCAGTTTTTCAGCCAGCAACAACTAAGGTCATATCGACATCATGCTAACAATCCCAACATGGTTAATTTGCACTGAGCATTTTCCCAGGCAAGTTAAGGCAAAAGCTCACCTAGTATCATTGCACTGTGTGGCTTTCCTCTTAGAAGCTGTAACACCTCAGTTGATCTCACTTGATGGAAGGTCTCCTTAGGCACAGAATGCAACTTTCTAGTATAACACAATGCCACACAACAAATATAACACAGTAAATTATTGAATTCCAACTGGGCAGAGAACACTGTGCTAAGCTCTTAGGAAGATAAAAAGTTAGGAGAAAATATGGTCCCTGTCCTCAAGGAGCTTACAGTCTGTTATGGCATAAGATACCTACAACACAGGTAGTAATAATAGTATTACACCAAAAACATATTAAAGAGTTATAATACAAAATGCTATTTGGAATCTAAGGTGGAATGAGGAGAAGATTTTTACTGGCTAAGATGAGAGGATCAGGGAAGAATTCCAGGGGGAGGGAGTATTTGAGTTTGACTTTAAGATGGGTGGGAATTCAATAAACAATGATGGGGAAAGAGAACTTTCCAGGCACAGGGAACAGTGTAAGCAAAGTCATTGGTAGATTGGCTACAATACAATGCATCTTTATTGTGATCATTATTCTCCTCTCCAATATTTGGTTAGGATTAGGCACAGGTATAACTAACTGCTGGATAAAGAAATTCTCTCTACCATGAGTACTGGCACCTTCTTTACGACTTGGAGCCCTAGAGATTTGCCTGGAGGCACTGAGACGCTGGGTGGCTTGTCTGGGGTATTAGAGGTGAGACTTGAACCCTAGTCTTCTTGGCTTCAAGGTCTAGTCTCTATTTGCTGTGCCACATTGCCTCTCCCTTTACTATTGACTATAGAAAAGAGTAGGGAATGCTTCTAGCTAGGGGTTCCAGGGAAGGCTTCATGGAGCAGGTAGTGCATTAGCTGAACTTTGAAGGTTAGGTAGGATTTATACAATAGCAGTGGGATCAGAGGGTAAATGGAACAGAAGAGTAGCAAAGTTTGGAGGTTTTTAGGGTACATGAAGAGGAGTAATATAAAATGGCAAGGGAAAGGTGAGTTGGGGGATCAATCATGAAAGACCTTGAACACCAAGCAAAACCAACTGGATCTTCTTCAGGAAGCAACAAGGAGCCATTGAAATTTTGGGGCAAGCTGGAGTGACATGTTCAAAGTAATATTTAGGAAATTTATTCTAGCACCAGTATATAGGAATGTGTTAAAAGTCAGAATGTGATGGCCCTTTACAGTGACAAAAAATTCGATGAATGTTCACTTCGGTAACATATATTAAAAAAAGAATTAAATAACTGGCTAAGAAATAGTATACCAAGTCACATAACTGTTCACTTTTTTCTTCTCAGACTGCACATAGCAAGACACATGATGTGATAGACAGATGGATCAAGTATTCACTGTGTGCCAGGCAGTGTGCTAAGTGCTAGGGGTACAAATACACTCAAGTAATATTGTTATCACACTCTAGGAGTTTACAATCAAATGGGGAAGACAACACATGAAGGGGAACTGGAAGGGTGAAAGGGAATTGGAAGGGTGAGGAGGCCTGTTTCCAGGCAAGATACAGTAAAAGTTCATCTGTCAGAATGTGTGTCCAGGCTGAGTCCGAAGTTCCTGGGGTAGGTTGGGGCATCGAGAGTGGGAGTGGGGTTGGGAGAGGAGTACTGAGAGATGAAAGTGATACAAGCAGCATGCTGTGGAAATGGTGACCAAGAAGAAATGTTGAGGCCTCCTTCTAGGCAAAGTGAAGCAAAATCTCACCTTGGATGGGGAGAGTGGAGGAGATGATAAGTCCTGACCTGTGTCTTTCTTCAGAATTCTTACATTTAATTGGCTGTGGCCAGGGCAACTTTGCTGCGCTCACTGAATTAGGTCACCCAGGGTTGGGAGTCCTCGCTCATGGTGGAATCATTTTATTGCGCTTTCGAGCAGCAGTACTTTAATTGGTCCTGCTAGACAGAAGGTCCTCTTGGGCTCACAGTGCAGTTGTCTTTATAATCCATGTAGTGCTTCATGAATAACAGAAATAATGAAGATGATAACTAGTCTAAACAAGGCCCAGGCTGCTGAAAACTAGGGGCATTCTGTATAGCATCTTGGCTTTCTTGGCATTGGCTATTGGGAGGAGAGGAAAATCAGAATTGTCAGCATGGGAACAGACTCATGAGCAGAGGCCTTTAGCAGGTCAGAGGACACTCCTGACACCTACAGTTGACCCTCTCTTTATTCAGTGGCACACAAGCAACTTGCCCATAGAGCCACAGTCAGGATGTGTGAGAAATGGGACTTGAACCTGGTTCTTCCTGGCTCTGAGGCAAACTCTCAATCCACCATATAATGTTGACTCTATGGTGGTTTATAAGATTATCAATGATAAATTAGGCTAAAAAAATCAAGACCAGGCTAGAATTCAGTCAGATGTGACTAAATATCAGGTCTTATACAATTTTCCTCCTTTTCAAGCATAATGCATTTTCTATTGTGGTAAGGAATTTTGCTCTGCTTTTTTAGAAGACAGTGAAGAAATGGAGAGTGGGGGAGTGTAGTATTTTTAAAGTGCTTTCTTCTATACTTTAAGGACCTGTGCTTTCCTCAGTGTGGGCATCCTCTCCCCCTACACAGATTATAACCCCTCGGAGGCTCTGAGAATTGCTGTGGTTGAAAAATTCGTCAGCCTGGAGCTAATCTGGCAATGAACCTCTCTCTCAGTTTAGCTACACTGGTCCTCAGATGACAGACACCACCAGTCCCATTCTCAAAGCTTTATTGTTATTATTAGTTTGATGAAACATTGTGCTCCACTGATATAGTTGTCAAGAATTTAGAGTCACACCCACATGTCATGACCAGATATAATAGGAGGATTCTATGGAACCCTTCTAAATAATCTCGCTGTCATTCACCACCAGGAGCAGGGACCTTGCAGTGACCATCCCCCAACCCTGGGGGACCTAATCCGCTGGCCAAAGCAAAGTTGCCCTGGCTGAGACTGATAAAGTACAGGGATCCTGAACAGAGACACAGGTCAAAATTCTGCACTTCTCTCCCTTCTCCATGCCCCACCAATGTCCACTTCGTGCTCAGGGAATAATAATCAAATCATCATTACCATTACTATTAGAAAGATCATGGGTGCAGTGGATAGAGTACCAGCTCTAGAGTCAGGAGAACCCGAGTTCAAATCTGGCCTCAGACACTTAGTAACTGTGTGGCCCTCAGATTCAGTACCTGCTTATCACATGTTATTCCTTTCCATCCCAAACCCTACTCTTATACTTGGGGACTTCAGTTTATGTGTTGATGATCTCACACAGACCCCTTGCTTTTATGACTGCTTCAATGATTATGATCTTTTTTATTCTCCCTCGTCCATATCCAGGGAAGGTTTGTATCCTTGTATCCTTGACTTCATCATTCTGCCTCCATAATCCATAACCCTGAAATTCCAGTGTTTGACCAGAACCCCCAGTTCTTCTATTTTTGCTCCTTTACAACTCCTACACCCATTCTGTACAACTTCTAGTCACTCCTTTACTCCATGTTTTCTCAGGTAATCACCACTACTCTAAGATCATTTTCATCTCTTCAAAATTTCAATTAACTTTAGTTAACCAGTTCAATTTTATGATGTCCTTAATTCTTGAATCTCTTACCTGTGGTCTTATTGTCACTCATCCCTTCCTAGATTCCCTTTCATTACTATGTATTTTAGGGGCATATATTTTATATGTACTTATCTTGAACATGTTATACCACCTCCCAATCCCGGTACTTATCTTGAACATGTTATACCACCTTCCAATACCGGTAGAAGGTGAACTCCTTGGGCTGAGGGACTGTCTCACTTTTGGTTTTGTATCCCCAATACCTGCCATAGTGCCTGGCCCCTAGCAGGTACACAAAGAATGCTTGCTGATAATTGATTTGTGAGCTAGTTTTTTTTTGGGGGGGGGGATTTTTCAAGAATGCTTCAAATGCCTCTTTTGCTGAAAATCCATCTTTTTTTCATTGTTGATTCGGTTCAGGTTTGCAGCATGTATTATTTTGGGGTTGCATCTTGAGTTCCTTTGCTTTTCCAAATATATTATTCCTCCCCCCCTTTTTTTTGTTTCTAGTGGGTACAGATTACTCTTGCGATATTAAAATTTCCTTTCCTTTATAGTTCAAGGTCTTTCTTCCCATCATTTTCAGAATTTGTTGTTTGTCACTGAAATAGTTAAATTTAGCCACTGTATATCGTGAAGTTTGAAGTGCAGAGGCTTTTTTTTTTTCTTTTCGGTTTCTGGAGGTAATCTGCAGATTCTTTCAACAAGTGCTTTGCTTTCCACATTGAGAGGTTTCAGGCATTCTTATATTATTTCTTGTATTATGGTGTTCAGGGTGTTTTTTGCATTCTTTTGGGAGGCCTACATTGATTCTTAAGTTGTATTTGTGCGTTCTGTTTTCTAAATCAGTGTGCTTTGCTTGTTTAGAGATCATGTATTCTTTTAATGTTGTTGCCCTTTTGCTTTTAATTCACCAGTTTTTTCACTAAGTATATTTGTATCACCAATCCATTTTTATTTCTGTCATTTCCTTGGAGATACTCACCACTGCAGATCAAGTTTTCTATTCTGTTAATTATTTGTGTTATGTAGGCCATACATTCTGCCATTTGTTTCTGTCTAAATTTTTCTTTCAAAATTTTGATTTCTCTCTTGAACCATATTGGAACATCCTTGTGTGGTTTGGCCTTCTCCTGAGAATCCAGAGGAATATGATTTGTGATCTATGAATGTGACTTATCAGGTGTTGGTTCAATTTATTTTGTCTCACAATATTTAGAGACATTTGTAACCTTTTAGATGTCTTGTTACTCATCTTCCCTTCTGATTTTAATATCTTTCTTGTTGATTTATTTTCCTGTGCTTTATGTTTTTAACAGAATTTTCTTCCTCCTGAAATCTTTAATAATTTTAGTCCTTTTTGTCCTTCTATATCTTTGTTGGTTATTTCCTGATTCTTTTGCCTTTGAGAGTAGATTTACCCTTAGGATGGCCCCTTAAAGCTGTTTCAGTCTCCTCTCACACTGGGGAATAAATTTTTCACTGGCCTTGGTCCCTGTCCCAAGTAATTTCTGGGGAGAGATGGCTTGCCTCCACTAAATGCCAATCTTTTTTCCTTCCTGTCTGGTGCAGCCCTGTCAGTTGGCATTCTGTCCCAGTTCCTTCATTCTTTAATTCTGTGACTGGGCTAAGTCAGTGTCTTCTGCTCTTTTTAGACTTGTGCAGTGGTAGAGTAGGTGATTTTAGCTGAGAATCGAATGCCTTAGAGTTCCTTAATTCAGGAGCTGCCCCAGGCAGAACATAGTTTCCACCCCTCATACCTTTTCCTCTTCTGCATGTGGCTGAATGCTGTTGAAGTCTGATGTTTGTTGCAACATACTGTTGGGGTAAGGTCAAGGGAAGCATGTGCTAGCATAAACTGTAGCAAGAGGGAAATTTCTGAGTGGGTACCAGAAGGGCAAGTAAATGGGTTGGTTTGTGTGCCCTGCTAGTAGAGAGGAAAGATGCTGAATGAGTTCTAGCAATACTCACCCACTGTTGATTCTTAAGGCTGTTATCTGTTGGATTATTGGTTTTCTTGTTTGGTGAATATAGTTTTAATTGCTCTTCCTCTGGCACATAATTCCTTTTGTTGTTGTTTTTGTTTAGAGTTAGTGGGGACTGTAGAAAATGTCTAGTTCTCGATTGTGTGGGTTGGTTTGGGGGATTTTTTTACATATTTCCCAATAAAAGGATCATTTGGTTACCAGGCTTATGTGCAAAACTCCATGCATTCAATAATGTAATGTAATTATTACTTTACTAAAATAATTTACCCTCTTCCACCTCCACCCCACCCTGTGAACCAGAGATCCAAGTCCTGTCTGAACTCCCTTTAAGTCAGTCAGTAACTTTATAGGGCTTTGGCAGGAGTCGGTCAGGATTTCCATTATGGCTAAAGTAGGAAACTGGGTCTTTGATAGTATGATCTCTAGGGTTGAAGGTGAGGGCAGGATTATCATTGTACTAGTGAGAGAAAACATTGATCCCAAGAGACTGGAGAGATATCATTAACATATATATGTCATTTATACATTTGATCCACTGATGGATCTGAGATCAGTTATGGATACTTTCATATAACTGTGCAGATAAACAGCCAAACTATGTCTTATCATCTGATGCCAGCATGTCTCAGGCAGATAGACTGAGGTAGACTAGGAAAGAATAGAGTTAGGTAGATTTGGAACTGATGGAACTAATGAGTGAGAACGGAGATTAGTCATTAATAGTTTGAAGGAGGTTTCTAGTGGAAGGAGGTTTCAGGCTGTGTGAAGCCCTGTGCTGTTTAGCACTTTTTAATCAGTGGATGAAAGCACAGATTGTGAATTTGTTAAATTAGTAGTCATATTAATCAGGGAGGTATAACAAACACATTGTGTAAAAAAAAGCTGGATTAAAAAAAAATCTTGGTAAGCCAGAATATTGCACCAAATTTAATAAAATTTAATTTAATAGAGCTTAATGTACACTTTTACTTGGATTTGAAAAATCAGTTTCATAAGCAAAAGAGGTAGGCACAGATAGGCAGCAATTCTTCTGGAAGAGGTCTGGGGATTTTATTCTAGGACTAGACTCATTATTGTCTATCCTGATCAGATCACATCTGAACCATTTGAAGAAACTAGTGTTTAAACTGGTGAAGAGAAAACAGATGCAAGCAGTCAAATTTAGGCTGGAGGTAAGGAAAACTTCCTAACAACTTCAGAGCTCAATTAGAGTTATCTAAAAATGGAGTGGGATACCTCAGGTGATAGTGGTTTTTTTCTCATTGGAGTGAGACCACTTGTTAGGGATATTCTGTAAAGATCATTTGCTAGAGTTATTCGTTAGTTCAGATATAGGTGGGATTGGATGGCCATGGAGGTATCTTCCAATGCTAAGATTCTCTCTCTCTCTCTCTCTCTCTCTCTCTCTCTCTCTCTCTCTCTCTCTCTCTCTCTCTCTCTCTCTCTCTCTCTCTCTCTCTCTCTCTCTGTCTCCCCCTCTCTCCCCCTCCACACACACATATAATATTATATATATATATATGTATATATGTATATATGTATATATACACACACACATATGATATATCTATATCTATATCTTCCAAAAGCAGTACAAACAACATGCTGAGGGTATTCCTCTAGATCTCTTCAATTCAAATTACCTGGTATTTATTTAAGCATCTACCATGATGAAGGCTGTAGTAACACATATAGGTACTAATGGAATATTCAGGTAGCCCATTGATTATCCCTTGCTCTTATTACATGACCAACCCATTTACTTTTTTGGTGGTACATTTCTTTGATGACATCTTTTTATGCTGGGTCTCTTGGACAGTTCTTTGTTGGTGACAGACTGTAGCTTACGTGCCCCTGTCTTTGGCCCTTTGGGTAACTCACTATTCCAATTCTTCCAATATTTTGGATTTCCATGACTTACAGCCATCTACCATTACCTGAAGAATATTGGTGTTAAAAGATGGGCCCTGGTTTCAAGTAGAATTTAAAAGTACTATAAATTTTCCCAAAGACCTACCTTGCCTGTCTTTATTTGATTTTAGAACTAGTTCATTGTTCATCTGCCACGTCTGCCCAAGATATATAGACTGTTGGGCCAGCCTTCTAACCGTTCTTCACACTCAGGATGATAGTCACTTGCTTTTCATTTACTTATTTTTTTTTCTCTGTGGCTAGCTGGGCTGAACTCTTTTGAGCAATTGTGAATCTCATTTAGGAGGCTCTACAGTCATCCAGGGCTTGATAAAATCATAACAATATCAACCACAAGAAGAAGCATTTGGGGGACCTTGTAATTTATAGGAAATCACTCTTTGATTTGAATTCTTTGCTGGTCATTCTCTATTGCTCCCAGAGAGCTGTCTACTATAATAAAGAATAAAAAAGAGAGGAAAAAAAGACAAATCAGTAAAACTAAACAACACATTGAAGACATCTGATAAAATATATACTGTCTCACATCCATAATCCTTTACCTCTGTAAAGAAGGGTAAAGGGAGGTAGCTTTTCATATCTCTTCTTTGGAGCCATCAGGCTCTTAGTTTTTTTTCCCCCCTCATTGGAATACTGACCTTGTTGTCTTAGTTGCATTAATTACGTTCCCGTGAAAAGTTTTTAGTTTCTCTCTATCAACATTGTGTATTTTATCTTTTTGATTACTTCTACCCAGTGTTTGGTTAAGAACTCACCTCCTAGCCGTAGCTGTGAAAGATATCTGATCTGTCTCTTTTCTAACTTTTTGTCATATGACCTTTAACATTTAGTCTGTTTTGAGGTGCTTTTTTGTGACATATAGATTAAGATGCTAGTCTAAACTAACTTCTGCCTGACTGCTTTCCAGTTTTCCAAGAAATTTTTGTCAAATAGCAATTTTTCCTCAAGTGAATTATGTTTGCACTATATCATACATACCCTGAACTACTAAGTATAATTATGTTTTATTCTTCCTTGCCTAGTGTTTTCCATTTATCTGCTTTCCTGTTTTTAAAAATAGTACCAAATATTTTTGATAGTTACTACTTTATAATTTGAGATCTGATGGTACTATTCTCCCTTCATTCATATTGTTCTATTTCATTGTTTCCCTTGATATTCTATAGCTTGAATTCCTCCAAATGAATTTTTATTTTGTTTAGCTCTGCAAAATATCCCCTTGATAATCTGGTTGGTGTAGCTTTAAATCTATAAGTTAATTTAGGCAGTATTGCCATTTTTATTACAATAGCATCACCCAGCCACAAGCACTGAATATCCTTTTAATTATTTAAATCATTATTTTTTAAAGATGCATTTTGCATTGTACCTTTCCAAGTTTTCAGGGTGTTTCAACACATTGACTCCCAGATATTTTATGTATTTGTAGATGTATTGATATTTTCTACTATTCTCTCCTGAATTTTGTTATTGCTATATAGAAATGATACCATTTTTAATGTGTCTATTCTGTATCCTTTTATTTTACTGACATTATTCATTGTCTCAATTAGTTCTTTGTTGACTTTCTAAGTAAACTATCATCTCATCAGGAAAAATGAATGTTTTTGTTTCCTCTTTGCCTAACTTAAAAAATATATCTTTTATCTTTTTGCTATTGATAGCCCTTCTAGAACTATGCCAAATATTAGTAGGAAAAGAAGATATCCTTATTTTACTCCTACATTTATTAGGAATATTTCTAATGCTTCCACATTGCACACAATGCTGTCTTTCAGTGTTAGATACTTTTTATAAATATTTTTTAAAAAGTCCTTTTATGCTTATGCTTTGGAGTTTTTAAGTACAAACTCATTCTTAAGCACAGAGTTGACTTTGTCAAAGCCTTTTTGGGCACATGTTGATATAATCATGTGGTTTTGGATATTTTTGTTTTTAATATTATGTTAATTGTCTTCCTAATGTTGAATTATCCGTGTTTCCCTCATATAAATCCAAATTGACCACAGTGGATCAATTTTGGGATGAATTTTGAGATTTCATGTTCTGTATTTTTCAGTAGCCTTTAAGATGCAGTTTGCTACAGAATTTCCTTTGCAAAAATGTGCCACTTTTTCATACTTTAATTAATGATATTCTCAATATATGCATAGACCATTCTTGTAAAGATTTTTGTAGAGATGGGAAAGTAGACAAAGGGATGTAGTAGTTATCGATGTTTTTGAAGTTACCTTTTCCTGGTAATAATAGTGCTAGTGATTTTTTTTCAAGCTTTCATTATCCTCCTGTCTTTCAGATATCCTGATGAAGAGCAGATCGTTAGCTACCTTGGAATTGTTTTTTTCTTTAACACAGACCTCCTCTATGCCCAGTCTAGGTTAGCTACTTTTCCAATATTTGTTTTTTTGTTTTTGTTTTTGTTTTATGATATTTCATCAGGAATCAGCAATCAGGAACCGTTATGGTAATAGCCAGATGTGGTGGTTCCACTATTACTGATGGAGAAAATAATTATTATAGCAACATTGACAGATCTTTTCCAATTTTTCATGTGTGTTGTCTTCATTCCATTTTCTTCATTTAAGGTTCCATGAATGATCTGGATTAATTGGATTTCTCAGCAAACTTTCTCTAAACTTTTTTTCTCTCCATGGCTTCTAGCTCTTATATGAGGATTCTGTTCATAATCTCCCACTACTTTCCTCTGAAAGATATTACAGATGAGCTTATATTCTAAACTGGTTTTGCCCTTAGTTGTCATATCTCTCTACTTGACCAGGAGAACAAGTGTTTGCTGGTAAAAGTGTTTTCTAGGTTTTCTTGCTCATCTCTTGTGACATTGTTTAAATTCCCTAGGAAATAGTGATAATCTTTTTGGAGGTCTCTTCTTTTATCCATTTCCCATTTTTCAATGCCGACAGCTTCTTTAAATAGGTCATTTCAAAATTATTTTATTTACATGCCATATCTCCTCATATTAGATTCTCTTCTAACTTGGTATTGATTTTGATCTTTTCTCTGATTGGATGTAGGTAGCTGATTAAAAAAAATTACTCCTACATTGATAAGTAATTATTTATTATCTATTTTATTTTGCCTTTTTTTTTTTTTGGTGAGGCAATCAGGGTTAAGTGACTTGCCCAGGGTCACACAGCTAGTAAGTGTTAAGTGTCTGAGGCCGGATTTGAACTCAGGTCCTCCTGACTCCAAGGCCAGAGCTCTATCCACTGTGCCACCTAGCTGCCCCTTATTATCTATTAAGATATAATAAATTTCCCTTTTTTTGGGGGGGGGAATGTTATTTGCTGCTCACTATATTCATTGCCTCCTGATCCTTATAGAACATATTTATGATCTGTAGGTATGAGGATTCTAAGTATTCTAAAAGTCTTTGATCTCTTGTTTCTTATTCCTGAGTCATATTTTATAACATTTTTCTTGTCTTCCCTTATGCCTATCTTTTCACTGAAATCATCAAGTATCTATCTATCTGTCCATCCTTCCTTCCTTCCTTCCTTCCTTCCTTCCTTCCTTCCTTCCTTCCTTCCTGTCTGTCAATCTATCTTTAATTTGAAGAGTTTATCAAGTTTTTTTGTAGAATTTGTCTGCTTCTTGATCTTCTGTAACTGCTATTAATGAATAGATAACTATAGTTCTCTCTGTGGTGGTCTTTTTACACGTGCTTACCATGAACACTGTTAATATTAGATGAACATATTTCTCATGAAATGATGCTGCCCTTTGATGCAAAATAAAATAAATTCTGCTAGGACTCTTATTTGCTTCTTCAAGGACAAACTGTAAGCTATCCTTCCAATTATCTGCATTTCTCTTCTACTTTCATTAACAGCGAGTCTGTCTCTATTGATGTGATTTACATACTCTATAAACCAAATCACTACTGACTGTGCCCCATACAACATTGAATCCCCCATTTCTGTGCATTCCTGGAATAAACTTCCTCCTCATCTCCACCTTTTGCAACTCATAATCTGCTTCAATCACTATTTTTATATGATGCCTTTCCTGATCACCTCATCACTAGCATCTCCCCATCTTCTATGAAATTTCCTTGGATATTTTCTATATATATTTTCTATTTACTTATATGTGTATATGCTCTCTCCCCCAATAGAATGTAAGCTCCTCAAAGGCAGGAATTGTTTTCATGTTTCTTCTCTAGTGCCCAGTCAGTGTTTACACATACTAAGTACTTAAATATTGTTTGGTTTTTTCTAGTATTATGTCCACTTGTTGGTTATTGGACAAATATTTCATTTTTGATGAACTACCAGTTAAGATTATCTTCTAAAGGCAGCACAATCTCTGTGTTGTTCTTACTATCCTTAGCCCCATTTTCTGTCATCCTGCCATTATCACTGAAGAAGTATAAGGGGATTTGTATAGGACTGATGGTGACGAGCCTCCCCATTTTAGCTAAGTTAGGCTTCAATTAGCAGACACAGTCTGTTTCCCAGACTATTCTCAAAGTTTTTCTGATATTGTAAAATCTTCTAGAGCTTGGGTTCTACTAACATAGCCTTCAAGTTATAGTTACCTCCATGCCATGATGAAGAGTTGAAGGATGCTGTGGTAGTGTTAATACATTGATTGCACATAAAGATTTATTGAGCATGAGGAAGGTATTTTTACTATAGTATTTATTATATTTGTTTGCTTTTTATATTAAATTATGAAATTTGGAGGATATACTTATGTTCCCAGAGTCATAGTGAAGGAGAACCCAGTATCTTCCAAGGTAGTACATTTCATTTTTCTATTGCTTTAATTTTTAATCGTTTTCCTTTTCTAGTTTTGCCTCTTGAGACCAAGCAGAGCGAATCTAATATTTCTTCCACATGACTACTCTTCAAATATTTGAATTCTCTGTTCTTCAAACAAACAAAACCTTCCAGTTCCATCAACTTGACTTCATATGGCATGGGGTCTCAGGGCCTTCCCCAATTCTGGTTGCAAGTTCTCTGAAAGTTCTTCAACTTATCAATTTATTTTCTCAAATGTAGTACCCCGAATAAATGGATGGATGAATTCCTCATGGGGTTTGATACGAGCAGAATGCCATAGGACCATCACCCTGTATTCTTTCTAAATCTAATGTGCATGTCAAAATATAAAGAGGCTTTTCTCTCTTTTTCCATCACTAATTCTACTGTGCTGTGGAAATTCTTCTTTTATTCCATAAATTAAAAATAAAATAGCGATCTTTTGCCATCAAAGTTCCTATCACTTCTACCTAAATGTGTCTATTTCCTCCTTCTTGTTGAGTCTCAAGTGTAGCATAGCAGTTCCCTTCCCTTTTTCCTCCCTTCCCATCTTTGGAAAAATGAAATAGAGGCTATTGTTGTGAAGCACACTTTTAACTCTGTGTAGGTACCTCTCCACACATGCTTTAGGAAAAGCCTAATCTATGAGAATCTTCATTAACAAAGAAATGGATGTATATACACATGTGTATATCTATACATACAAGTATATACATACACATAGATATATATTTCAGAGAGTGATTCTTCACATTTCACATGAGTCTTTTAAAAAATTTCTACAAGAAAATTCATCATAGATTTCCTGCCTTTAAGTACCTCTACTAGTACATTTAAAATGTTCAATTAGGTGATATGGTATATAGAGCGCCAGGTCTTGAGTCAGGAAGACCTGAGTTACAATCCAGCCTCTGATATTTACTAGCTTTGTGACCCAGGGCAAGCCACTTGACCTCTGTCTGCCTTGGTTCCCTCATTTGAAAAATGAGGAATAATAATAGCATCTACTCCCTGGGTGGTTATGAGGGTAAAATATTTCAGTATTTGCAAAGCACTTTGCCAACCTTAAAGTGCTATATAAATGTTCATTAATAATAATATAAAACTGCAAAAAGTAAGGAACACTCAAGCATAATGTCCTTTTATTGAACGTTATAAACATTTTCTATACTGACAATTCTCATTAAGTTCTCCTCCTCCTCTTGCCCAGGGTCACACAGCTAGTAAGTGTCTGAGACTGGATTTGAACTCAGGTCCTCCTGACCCTCAGGCCAGAACTCTATCCACTGTGCCACCTAGCTGCCCCTCATTAAGTTCTTCTTGACACCAATATTTCAAGTGTATATTTTACCAACTCACTTAACCCCTTGACTGTTACTACTAGTCCAGATTAATTCTTGCTGCTGTCAGGACACAGGCTCCTGGCTACCTGCAAGACTGCTTTAATTAGATGAGGAAGTTTAGTTTAAAGCTTTTCCAGTCTGTGAATCACTTGTATAAATATCTAATACTTTCTGGATAGCTTGGAACCCTTTACCAATCTACACAAATATTTTAATTTTTGACTTGTGTATTACCACTAAGATAACTGGCACTTCAGATACTCTTTTTGGTAGAGGGAATCTTTTTTTCTTTTATGAAAGCATGAGACTGGGTTAATTTGGAAGTTGTAGATCTTTATTCCTACCACCAAGAGTACCTTTTGTAGATGGCTGTAGACAGTGGGAAATAAGAAACCAGTAGTGGGTTAGGAGGAATTATGAGATCCCCATTCCTTTCTGCTTCCATCAGTAACAACCCTTTCTCCCTAAGCCAGAAATGTGACAATAGTTTACAGATAATAAGAAATCAACTTTTCAGACACTTGGGTGTTTTCAATGTTCAAATAGGTTAATGGAGGCACAGTGGCACAGCATTCCAACAGTAAATACTCAGTTAATATCTAGTGGTGATGAGTTGATTTATGCAATTTTTGTTGTTCAGGCGTGTCCTACTATTTGTGACCCTGTTTGGGTTTTTCTTGGCAGAGATAATGGAATGGTTTGCCATTTCCTTCTCCAGCCTGTTTTACAGATGAGAAAACTGAGGCAAACAGGGTTAAATGACTTGCCCAGGGTCACAGCCAGCAAGTGTCTGAGGCCAGATTTGAACTAATGAAGATGAGTCTTCCTGACTTCAGGCCTGGTACTCTATCTACTATACCACCTAGCTGCCTGATTTCTGCAATATCATGCATTAAATCTACCAGAAGACCCTAAGGTTGAAAAGAGTGTTTATATTCTTGATTTTACTGCACTTAACATCATCTCTGTTTCTCTTCATGTGTGTAAGTACCCATCTAGTCTTATGTTTCTGCAAACAAATCTAAGGCTTTTTTGGAAAAAAAAGTTTAAGGCTAGAATGACTGTCAACAAGATGCTGATATCAGCCATTCATTTAAACATGTTTTATGAGTTTTGTATAACAGTTAGTAGATTTCCTCAGCACTTAAGCACTTCTTGTCCTCAGGTTTAAAATAGCTGCTTCTATTGTTTGATGTCTGCTGTGCAGTTCAAGTTTTCTGATGTTTTAGAGCCTGGTTGTAAAAGGATAAGATGTGCCATCTGAGAGCGAGCCACTTAGACTTCAAGCTCTCTGGATTTTGGATGGAGCTTGAATCCACCCTCTGCTCCAGAATTTCTTGGCATGGCTTTGTTAATGCACCTGCAAAATATATTTTTGTCCATCTGGCTCTCTTCTATATAAACAATCCACATTATGTCATGGCTACAGAAAATTCTCAAGAGCCCTAGAAGTAGAAATGAAAATAGAACTACCGTCGAGCCAAGCAGCAGAGTGTCTGCAACCATGATCCCTCAGAAAGAAAAAATAAGGAGCTGTCAAAACATGTCATATATCCAGTATCTAGATAATATTAGGCATTTCTTTTCCAAATGGAAGTCAACCAGCTTATGGAGATCCCTTATGTTGCCAATGCAACTCACACAATGCCTCTCAGATTCATTAAGGGAGGAAAAACCAGGAAACAAGTTTAATTATTCTTAAGTTCATTCCTGAGATTGATTTGTGGTTGATTGTTTTCTTTAAGGATGGCAATGAGTATTTCTTCTTCCTTAAGTCAATGTGAATGACATTTGAAAATATGATAGAGTAGTTCTCTTTGGCCAAGAGCTTTTGTTTGGTCATTCATCTTTCCTGGGTTAGAGGTTCTGAGAGAGTCAGATTTTTCCTACAGTTTGGGAAGCTAGTGAATTATTTTCCATCATTAATTCACTAAAACAGTAATTTACTCAATGGCTCTAGGAAAAAAAATCATTTTAGTCTCTAAAGAACATTATGTCACTTTGATTCGAGGAGTCAGTGTTCCTCAGCAGGAGCTGGTGGACTGGGGGAGATGGTGGTGGCAGGGGGCTTACTGGCAGTGGAAAGGGTTTTTAATCTATTGTGCATGAATGTTTTGTTGAGATTTAGGTATTGTCAAATGAGTATCTTCTTTCTCTTCTTTGGGGGGGCATGTTATCAGTTTCATGAACAAGTGTTCTGTATTTCATTAGCATTTTGCTAGCAAAACATGTTTCTGAGTCATTTCTAAAATATCTGCTCTCGCCTGCAAGTTGTTTGTTTCTCACTTTTCTTTTAAAAAAGTGCCTTTTCTACTTACTGGCAGAAATGCTTGAAGGCCAGGGGAGCCTAAAAAGGGTATGCCGAGAAATACTGCACCACCAACCAAGGAGATGTAGGCTTGGAATGGGTCTAGCTCAGTGCTGCTGGGTCCAGGGAAGGCCTATGAGGGTCCAGCTTTGGGATCCAATTGCCAGATGGTGACAAACTGAGAGTCAGAAGAGGGAGTTTCACAAAATATGTCTTCACCAGCATGATTTTCTCGTTTTTTTTTTTTTTAAGCCAGCATGTGGTTTGAGGAGTTTGTTAGAGGATGTAGAATGAGGAGACCAGGAAGAGCTGCAACTCACAAATTTGTTAATGACTAGCAGATTCATTAAGGGAGAAAAATAACTTATTAATAGAAGCATTTACCATTTCACTACCCAACAGTGCCAACCCCAGTCACTCATGTTTGAACTAGAGACAGCTCTGGTTTGGAACTGACCTTGGCAGCTCTTCTAGGTTAATATTTTTTTCCTCAGATGAGTTGTTCCTCATCTGAGAAATTCTTTTCATCTCTACTAGGTATTACTGTATTTCTGTCATCAGCTGGCGTTTGTGTCTTTTTTTCCCCTTTAAAAATCGTATAAATATCCTTGTAGTGGCCAATTCAAATAGAATCCCACTCTGCATTTGTCTGATGTCCCCTTGGGCTCATCGGTAGCTCACAAAGGCAATGAGGCAGTCTGGGCTCTTTTTCCAAATCAACATCATGTGTTTTCATTGATAACTTTTCAAGGCCACTGAGTAACTGGTGCTGTTTTATGACCTTTTGTTCTTTGGTCATTCCATGGCATCTCCTTGTAATCCATTTTACACTACTGGTGAGCTTCTGCCTACGTTAAAAGGTATCAGTGTTGGCATTTTGCCACAGTTAGCCAAACCAAGTCATCTTTCTCAGTTATCTGTCTTTGTAAATATGAATCCTGCCAAACCTCCCAGGATACATCATATTGAACTTTCACTCACCGAGATGGGGCAGATCTTAACCAGGAGTCAATTTAAAACAGGCCTGTTTCATTGATAATGGAGTCTGTTTTCAGAAGTTTGGTATGTGCTAATTCAGGCATTTCATTAAACCAACCACATGAAGAAAATATAGTTTAGGAGGGGAAGGGGCAAGTGAGTCAAGATTTGAGGACTGATGAAAGGGAAAGCTTTCCAATGATCCAAGCAGCCCAAGAGTGTATGAGGAGGTAGTGGGTGTTCTTCCTTCCCCTGCTTCGAGCAAAGACTGGATGACCGCCTATTGGTATACAGCACACGGGGTTCTCATTCAAGTATGATTTGATCTAGCTGCCTGCAGAGGCTGTTAGGTGGTGCAATGGATAGAGAACCTGGGATGAGGATGACCTGAGTTCCAATCACCCCCAGACACTTAATAGTTGTGTGACTCTGGAAAAATCACTTAACCTCTTTCTGCCTCAGTTTCCTCAACTATAAAATAGTGATAATTATAGCACCTACCTCCAAGGATTGTTGTGAGGACCAAATGAAGCAATGTTCATAAAATGCTTAGCACAGTACCTAACCGATAGCAAGCACTTAATTCACTAAAGCAGTAATTTGCTCAATTTCTCTAGATAAATCATTTTAGCCTCAAAGGACATAAAGTCACTTTGATGCCAGGAGTCTGTTCCTAGCTAGCAGGTGGGGTGGGTGGGGTGGGAGAGGTTGTTTCTATGGTTAATAGCACGAATATTTTGTTGAGATTTAGATATTATCAAAGGAATGTCTTCTTTCTCTTCTTTGGAGGGGGAAAGGTTATCAGTTTTATAAACAGGTGTTCTGTCCCCGCCTCCCATCTTTCTAGTTCTGAGATTCTGTAATTCATGATCTTCCTATAAATCCTCCACATAGGACAGTCCCGCCAGCTTGCTAGTGGCCTTCCTGTAGTTCTTTCAAATTAAATTTGACGAGCATTTATTAAATATCACTAGGTGCAAGGCATGGTCACCGTTGTGTAGGTTGGGTAATCACTTAGCTGTGTTGTGGAGGGAATTCTTGTGAAGGTCCTTTTGACTCTGAGGTTCTGTTCCTCTGCAGCCTGTTTCTGATACTGTCTTACACCCTGAATCTCTGACTCAGATCTTTTATCTGCAAAAAAAGGGCAGGCTTCTTGGTGAGATTGTGAGAAATAGGGAAAGAGAATTTTCTGAAAGGAAAAAAATATGTTGTGTAGTCTTTGGGTTGGGGAGTGAACCATTCCCCCCCACCCGAATACCTGATTTATCCACCACCATTTTGTTCCAAGGAACATCCCAGTTATGGATTGGAGTAGGGTTGGGTTCTGGTTACTGCTGACTGATTCAGAAATATGGTTGGTATCTTTGCCAGTGTGAGTGCTGGTCAGTTCATACCTATTGTTTAGATAACATTTGAGATAAGATAATAATGTAAAGCACATAGCCAGTGGCTGACACATAGTAGGTGCTATATTAAAATGTTAGTAATTATTATTATATAAATGACCCTTCCTCCCTTTTCTCTTCTCCCTTCTCTTCTCTTCTCTTCCTTCCTTTCCCTTCTTCAATCCCCCTTTACCCCTTACCCTTTCCCTTTTCCCTTCCCTTCTTTAACTCCTTCCCGCTTCCCTTCCCATTCACTGGGAAGGATATAGAACTGGATCTATCTTCCAGTAGAGAGAGCCAAGGGATTTTCATAAGACTGCTCAGCACCAAAAAGGGGGCAGGGGAACGTAATCTCTCTAGAATCTCATTCCTTATTGTTTTGCCCATTACTTAAATGTAATATGTAGACTTTAGGAATTAAACTAGACCTTTTTCATCTTGACATTTTGCCCCCTTAGGTCCACATAGTCAGGGGAAGAGGCTTGAGTCTGTCTTGCTAAGCTACTCTGGATGGGTTACCCAGAATCAGGATGGATCCAAGATGGAATCCCAACACCCCAGTAACCCCAAAACCTACTAAAGAGAACAGTTAAGTCAGATTCTTAGACTGGGATCAGAAACACAGAGCACCTTTTAGTGGAAAGCAGATGAAGTAAGCATATGATAAAATTCATAGAAGTTTAAACCCAGGAAGGACTTTAGAGATCAGATAGTTATTTTATATATTTTATGGACCTTCAGGCTAGATAGGTAAAAGTGATCTGTCCGAGGTCACTCAGCAAGTGAATTAACAGCAGAGCCTGAATAGGAACTCAGGTCCTTTGGCTCTCTTTCCCCTACAGCACCTTGTGATATTAAGTATCTTGTGTTTTCTTTTTTGTGTACATAATGTCCCTCCCTAGTAGAATGTAAGCTCCTTGAAAGCAAGGACTGTTTCATTTTTGTCTTTGTGTCTATAGCACCTAGCACAGTTCCTGACACAGAGAAGGCACTTAATACATGCTTGTTAAAGAAAGTTTAAGAATGAGTGAATGATATGTGTGATCCTTTAGTAAAAGTCTCCTGTGTCTTGGCATGGGTCTTGAGAGAGGAAGAATATCACACTTAGTTCAAACCCCTGCCCTACCCAGCAATTTCTCTACCATATGTCCCAGATGGTTGGCACGAGCTGAGCTCCTTCTTGCAAGTATAACTCACCGTGTCTCAGAAAACTAGTCTGTTTAAGTAGCATTTTCACACACAGAACATAATGTAATCTCTGATGATTCAGAGGGCACTTCAGAATTTTTTAGTGACTCAGGATCATCATTATGAACATCAGTTATCGTAATACAAGATTGAAAGAACTATCCAATCCAACCCAATAAGCATTTATTAAGCATCTATTATGTGCAAAGTACTAGGGATAGATACACAATAAAACAACCCCTGCCCTCAAGGGGCTTATGTTCTATTGAAGATTATAACATTCAACAGTTAAATAAAAATAAGGTAATTTGAAGACATAGAGAACACCAACAACTAGGGTGATTGGGAAAGGCTTCCTGTAGGAGGTGGTACCTCAGTTTGAGCCTTTAAGATTCACGGATTCTCAGAGGAAGAGGTGAAGAGAGACTGCATTGTAGGCATGGGGTTAAGACAGGAATAGAACTACAATTTGGGGGAACAGCAAATCAGCTAATTTAGCTAGAATACAGAATGCGTTGTTATTTGAGCTTTCTGTTTGTTTAGCTTCGTGAATTTTTTAAAACCCTCTGAATGTATAAGGCTTCTCTTCCAGGTGCAGTCTAACTGTGAGCACAAAAGCTCACTGAGTCAGGGGGTTAAGCGCTGACTGCTATTGAGAATATAGGAGCTGAAGAGTGGAGAAAGGAAGGGAAGGGGAGCCTACTGAATACTTGTCTAGAGATAAAGTGTAACATCTGAAAGACATAAGTATTTCACAAAAGTAGTTTTCATCATCACGTGCTTGCTTGTACAGTGGTATGCATTGACTGTAGATCTAAACACACATAAGCTGTATTCTAATATTGACCTACCTCTTCACTGTAAATTATTCTTTCTTTCTCCTGGTCAGAGTCTGAGAAATGAGTTCAGGCTTTCATGATGGTCCAAATGGCTTTGCTTTGGGGTGCCTACAAAAAGAAACAACATGATTACTCTTCAAGATAAGTAGAATAGCCAAGAAACTATGCCCTGGTGGTGGTTTCCATTTAAATATGACTTTCTTCTTCAGTGTCCTTGCCCCTAGCAGCAAAATGACAATCATTGCATGTATCTGTGAACCAAAATGATTTAGCAGATAACCAACAGATTGCATTAATTTTTCCTGATAATCTCACAGCGATTTTAATGAGATTTGTGGCAAACATGCAGTTTTCAGGGCAAATTAATTTGTCCTTGCAAAAGAAAGTGTCAGCAATTTTTTATTTCCCTTTGTGTCTGACATTTAATAGGTTTTGTTTTCAATGGCAAATGATACAACGGAGTGTTGAGGCGGTTCTGTAGGGAGGAAAAGATTTTGCCAAGAGCAATAAAATCAGCATAACCACAATTAAATGTCAGCTGATCAACTTTTGGAAAATGGTCTACTAATTTTCTCCCTCTCCTTGTCCCCTCTTTATTCTCCATGCTAAACCATGTTGTGATTTAAGAAGGTTCCAAAACAGGCAAATAAGGCAGCTAATAGTTAGTTAGCTATGCAGTCTTCCAGCACCATGTTGTTGTTGCCTGTAGAGACAAAATGGGACATGAAATGTGAACTTTTCTGCCTTAGGTAGTTTTATAAAACTGTGTTTGATAGCCAACTACTTAACTTACAGGATGTATGTACCGTAAAGCAAAATGCAGCGAAACATTTCGTTATGTAATTCTGTAGTGTTACTGAAATGAATGCTATCGAAACTGGCAAGCCAGTTAGTAGAAAACACCAATTTTTCACACTTCCTTAGAAAAAAAGTTTCCATTCTTCATTTTTTTTCCCCTCATTTCCAAAATGTTTATTGCCTAATGTGAATTATATGGACTATTTGGAAAGACCATTGTGTACCATGTCAGTCATCTTGGAAGTTTCCATCCTCTGAGCTCTGTGTGTGTATATATTTTACCATGGACTCCCAATACACTGCAAAACCATTTGGTGTGTATTTGAACTAGGCATTGATGTGGAGAGAACTAGAGTGGATTGGTTTTGTTCCAGGTAAAGTGAAATTAATTTTCTTGCTAAAGTTACAGACAAAACTTGTTTTATGTTACAAAATCCATGACTGGATTGTCTCATCTACTTAGTACTTTCTGCTTTTAGGAAACCTCTTGCTGGAACAGAGAAAGATTGACTAGTGCCCTCTTAGGGGAGTCATTAGCTTATGGAGGCCACAAAGAACCTTTACAGCAGGGCTAACTATGGATCTCAATTTAAAATCTTGGATAAAAACTTAGGTGGTGCAGTGGATAGAGTGCTGGGCCTAGAACTGGGAAGACCCGAGTTCAGATGTGGCCCCAGACACTTATTAGCTGTGTGACCATGAGCAAGTCACTTAACCCTGTTTGCCTCAGTTTCCTCATCTATAAAATTATTTGGAGAGAAAAATGGCAAAACACTCCAGAATCTTTGCCAAGAAAACCCCAAACTGTCACAAAGAGTCAGACATGGATAAAATGACTGAACAACAACAACAAAAAAAAAACACAAACCCTATAAGTTTTAGGCACAACTATTCCAGGATTCCAGATCACAGCTATACTGTATTTAATTTCATTTAAAAAAAACACACTGTTATGAAAAGATGAAACTTTTGTCTTTGACAGTCTCTTAATATCCTTTAGCATCCCACAGATAGGAGCTGCCTATGAATCCAGATGTAATTTCAGTATCATAAAAGTTCAGATTTATACAATACTTCAAGATTTACAAAACACTTTATAAGCATGATTTCATTTGATCCTCAACACAAATCTATCACGCAGATACTATCACTTTTTGTTGTTGCTGAGTCGTTTTTCAGTCGTGTCCAACACTTCATGACCCTATTTTGGAGTTTTCCTAGCAAAGATACTGGAGTAGTTTCTCATTTCCTTCTCCAGCTCATTTTACAGATAAGGAAACTGAGACAAACAGGGTAAAGGGAATTGCGTAGGATCACACAGCTAGGAAGTGTCTGAGGCTAGATTTGAACTGAGGAAGATGAGTCTTCCTGACTCCAGGCCCAGAACTCCATCCACTGTGCCACCTAGCTGTCCCTCAATGTTGTTGTTATTACTACTACTACTGCTGCTACTACTGCTGCTGCTACTACTACTACTACTACTACTACTACTACTACTACTACTACACTACTACTACTACTGCTGCTGCTGCTGCTGCTGCTGCTGCTGCTGCTGCTGTTATTATTATTATTATTATCTTACCTTACAAATGAGGAAATTGATGGTTGGAGGAATTGTGACTTAACTTGAGTATCTGAGGCACGACTGAATTTATGTTTTACTGACTTCAAGTCTAGACTTCTGTCCACTATCTACTTCTCAAGTTAAGAATACTTTTGCAAAAGATAAAATGGTTATCCAAAATGGTGTAAAGTTAAAACTCCCCTTCCTTTTAAGCCTAGCTCTAAACAGCTTGGCACAACTACTAAATACATTGAATGAATGTCCTCTGGCTGGAGCAAACCAGAGGAGCGAGCTTTCCTCTCTGCTGATGACATGCTCTTATTTCTCTAACTTGTAACATGCTTTGAGGCTATTATTGTCAAAGAGGCACAGCATCAACTCTCCTGAAACTAAAATAATTTTATGTAGTGGGCTTTCTCCAAAACTGAAGTGGAGAATATTGAATAGCTGCATCCAGCAGGTCAACTACTTAAGGTTATACTTTGCAATACACTCTTATTTGTGATTAAATCAGGAATATAGTTCTACTTGAAATAAAAAAAAAATTCTACGGGGGAGCCATCCCAAAGTGCTTTAATTGTTGAGGCAGTGAATGTGCAGCATCAGGACTTTCAGATCCAAATCATCCCCCCTGTGTTATATAGCCCAGAATCCAGGTGTCTTGGACAAGTTCTCATTTAATAACTTATGCAGATTCAAAGATCTTATTTTTAAGGAAATTGTTAGTCACAGGCAGCTATACACCCCACACTCATGCAGAAGGGACCTGGTCTTCCATATTCATAAGAATACAGGTAAATCTCCTAAGTTTTCACAGTAAGCTAAAAGGATTGTTCCTCTGAAGGCTGGCAGCTAGGCTTTATCTGCCAAGACTACAGACTTTTGAGACTGCAGGTCCTCATCTGCCACGAATTGACTATGTCTGGAGCTCAATTAAAATAACTGATATCTGAGACAGATAGCCTAATGGGCACATTAACTATTCATTCCTCTGGAGTATCCAAGCTCTATTACTGTGTTAGGTTAGGTCATCAGAGAACTACATACCTGTGCCAAGTTATCTTAGCTCCCCAAAGAAATACCTTCATTAACTTACAATTTGATGTTATGTCGTTAAGCTTTTACAGCCGGTCAGTACAAGAAACATTCACTTGAAGAATGAGTCTGTATTCTGTGGCCCTTTCCAGATGTGCTCAAGCCAGGGGAACTACCTAGGAGATTTGGTGCTAATAATTCTAGATAATATATTTACATAGCACTTTGAAGCTTGTGAAGGCTTTTTACATACACTAGCTACCTTGAACCCTCTCTTGAGCATTATTTCTGAAAGGGCCCTTAAAAGTAATTTAATCCAATTTCCAGATTTTACAGATAGGGCAACTGAGGCCCAGAGGCTTGAACCCAGATCTCCTTATTCTAAATCTAGAATGTTATTTATTACATTGCCCTGCCCCTTTATCTATAAAGCCTCCTTCACTTTCTAGTCCATTCATGACTTTATAATCTTTGGGTTTTACCAACTGGAACCTGGTGATTGGTTCATCAGTTCTACAAATGTTTCTAAATTTAGTACTCTACCTGTCTCATCACTAGCAAATCCCTAGTGCTCTTTCAGCTAAGCCCTGTCCCTCAGAGCTACTACTTTCCCCTGATACCTTTATTTCACTATGGCATTCCTTTCTTCCTCAGACTTTTGTTGTTTGGTTATTTCAGTCATGTCTGACTCTTTGTGACCCCATTTGAGGTTTTCTTGGCAAAGATACTAGAGTGGAGCCATTTCCTTCTCCAGCTCATTTTACAGATGAGGAAACTGAGGCCAAAAGAGATAAGGGACTTGCCTAGGGTAACACATCTAGTAAATGTCTGAGGGCAGATTTGAACTGAGGAAGATGAGTCTTTCTGGCTTCAGGCGCATCACTCTGTGCACGATGGCACCACCTGGCTGCCCCCTTCCTGATTCTGACCTTCTCCAACCCATTCCTTTCATTGGACATTTTAGAACCTTTACCCTTTCAGCATCTCGGCCATGGCTGAAGCCTAGCCTCCACCTGAAAACATCACATTCTTTGTTGCTACTTCCTCCAATTTGTGCTCTTGTGCTTTTAGACTTACAAGACCGAGTAGGGGACAGCATACTTCCTGCTTCCCAGGGCTACTTCTCTACCCTTCCTCTGCACCAATCCTTTCCCTCATTGCTTTATATCATCTGCAAAGCTATGTATGAGGCAGCGAGGTGGTGCAGTGGGGAGTGCTGGGCATGGAGTCAGGAAGACCTGACTGAATCTATCTGAAACTTCCTAGCTGTATGACCTTGGGCAGTCACTGAAGCTTTATTTGCCACTGGAATAGTAAATGGTGAGCCACTCTACTATCTTTGCCAAGAAAACCCCATGGATTGTATGATCCATAGAGTCACAAAGAGCCGGACACAACCGAAATGACTAAACAACAAAAATCTATGCTTTCTTTTGTGTATTCTCTTCACTTTCATCCAAGTAACTGACAAAGCTATTGAGCAGCCTGAATTCGAGGACAAATTCCTAGGTTCTCTCTGCTGTCAACCTTCCTTCAGGCTGACATGAAACCATTAGTGATGACTCTTTGGATCTGGTCATTGGTCCAATTCTGAATTCACCTATCTGTGCTATTACTACCTCAGATGTATCTCTGTGTGGTCTCACAAAGATAGAAAGAAGGCCGCTGTCATGTTATATGCTGAAATCTAGGTGAACTGTAGCTATAGCATGCTCCTGACCTACCAGTCTAATAACCTTGTCAGAAAAGAAAATGGGGTTGGTTTGGCATGGCCTATTTTTGAGGAAGTTATGTTGGCTCTTTGTAACCACCATTTCCTTATTTCCTTTTTTTTTTTTTGATATTCACTAACCCTCTCTTTAATAATATCACTCCCTAACCCCCAGAGCTAACATTGCCTTGAATTTTGCCGAGAAACTCATTCAATCTCACTTGCTTATCATCTATAGACTCTCTTCCCTTTTTGAAAATCAGCACACCATTTACCATCCTTTAATCCTGGGACAATTTTTCAGTTTTCCACAGTCTTTCTTTCAATAATCATATCTACAGGTTCTTTTAGTATCTTACAGTGTTGTCTAGGCTTGGTGACTTGAATTCATCAAAGCTCTTTTCTTATCTCTTATCTTAGGTTTTAACTCCTCATTAGCTCTATCTTTTCTATCCTTTCTAGTCCAAAGGAAAAAATGGAACCAAAGCAAGAATTAAGCAGTCCTGCTTCCATTCATCTGAAGCAGATGGTTGGTGCAGTGGATAGCACTCTAGACATAGAATCAAGAAGACCTGTTTTCAGATCCTGCCTCAGAAACGTGCTAATCCTGTGAGTTTAGGCAAGTCACTCAGCCTCTGTTTGTCTCAGATTTCTCATCTGCAAAATGTGGATAGCACCTATCTCTCCCCACTCTCTGCCCCTGGAGTTGTGAGGATCAAACTAGATTATTTTTATGAAGTTCTTTGCAAGCCTAAAAGGGTGTATAAATGCTAACTATTATTATTTTATCAATGTCTTGTCTGTCCTGAGCAGCAATCCCAACTCTTCTTTCTCCCCCCAAATAACTAAAAACAAAAAGAAAAATCCTTCATTTTTCTTTTCTTTAGGATTAGAAACTAGGGGAAATGCCTGCCAATTAGGGAATGGCTATACAAATTTTGGTATATGAATGTGATAAGAAATTACAAAAGGGATAGATTCAGAGAAACCTGGGAAGACCTGTTGTATGAACTGTATGTATGAACTGATATAAAGTTACCATTTCAATACAGGCAATTAAAAATGTAATGTAAATTTTTCTTTAAGGTCTAGATCACATGGCATCTCATCTATAAAGTCTTCTCTGATTTCCCACAGTTCCCACATCTTTTTGTCAAATTTTTATAATGTTAATATTTTTTTAAAAATTAACTTATGGTATAAAATAAGCATTTCTATAACATAGTATAATAGAAAAGATGAATGCACATGAGACTGCAAATCTATCATGTACAACTTGCTATTCCTTTTAAATATGTAATAAAGTTATCATGCAAATTTTTTTCTTTTGTTTTTTTGGATGTGATAGTGATCTGCCTGCAACATCTGTCACCCCATTGATCTCCAGGGTTGATTTGGCTTTCTAGGTGAGAGTCTCCTTCCTTCCTCCCTGATCCATTCATGTCCTTCCCTAAGTGGAGGGCCTTCCCCATAGAGGCATACAGTTCTTTGGGCAAGGGTGTGGGAATAGCTGTACTCCCCTTCTAGAAAAGCTCCCAAGGTCCATTTATAATAATGTTTATATTAATAATGATGAGAATAGGTGGCTTTATGCAATTCTTGAAGGTTTTAAAACATCATATATCACACATCTCACATTTGATCCTCATGACAATCCTGTGAGGTGGGTTTTATTATTAGCCTTTTTTTATAGATGAGGAAACTGAGCTTAGAGAAATTAAGTTTAAGATTTGACTGATTTGCAGAGATCCTAAGGGTCTGAGGCATGATTTGAGGCCATGTTATCTTGACCTATTGTTTTGGATCTGTTCTTTGCTCTTCCTCTGCTCTACTTTGTTGGTATTTGTCCATACTTTGTGTGGTATTTGGCTGTGATAGCCAATTCCCCTTCTTTTCCCCTTTCCACCTCTCCCGTCAGATGACAAATTTCTTCCTTGAGGGAAAAGAAAAGTTACTTTTCATCTTTCTATCCTCAGTGCTCAGTGCCAGTCTTCTTATATACCAGAAGCTTCATAAATCTTTGTTGAATTCAGTCGTATTAACTTGTTTTTTTGCCTAGTCATGGTTGAAAATGACACCCACTACATTACCCAATGTCACTTATACATGGACTCATCTGATAAAAGCCTTCTAAAACTCAAAGTCAGAAAAAAGTAGTCTTTGTAAATGAAACGGTCTGCTTTCTTCTGTCACACAATGAGTTGTATCAAACCCAATATGGTTTGGTTTTTTTTTTTTGTCTTAGCTGCCAAGAAATTCCGAGCTAAATTCAGCACCCATCTGTAGTAGGCAACTCATTTCCCTGACTGGTAACAGCAAATTCTGTTTTCCTTTTCATTGTTTCTCTCCCCACCCAATTTCTTACTTTAATTATCCTGTATTATAAAGTGTTTAAATTTTAAAGATGCTTCAAGTTCATTTTGGAAATAAGCAGAATATACAAATACTTGTAAATATATACATATATCTATATGTCCAGAACAAACATATGTACACACGTGTAATATGTGTATATGTGTATATGTATATACACATATCTCCATATATACATGCATATCTATACATACATATGGATGTATATTCAGTCACACACACACACACACACACACACACACACGCACACCCTCACCAAAGCAAGCCTTCTCAGAGATGGCTCTTCCTATGTAGTGTAAATATAATGAATACCAGAGAGAAATTTTTCTTGGAAATTATACTTTCAAGGATTTAACTTAGCCATTAACTTGCCTATTTGGGAACCAAGTTATAGAGCAAGGAGAGCCACACCCACCCATTCTGAATTCCTCCCATGGGTGGTATCAGTATTCAAGGAAGTTCTACCAATTATGGTCATTGTTTGCCCTAGTTTTGAGGCTTTGTGATATATAAATGATGGTTTAAGATGAAAATATTTGTGCACACTCTTCTCCTTTCCTCTTTTATACTTCAAATAATAAAATCATTGATGTTACAATGGTAGGGTTATTCTAGTGATATTCATTGCATAAAAAAAAAGGTCATTTGTAGTGACATAAATAAGATTAGACTTAATACCATCGTGTCATTTCATGAGAGCAAAACATTGTTTGGTTTTCATTTTAGCATCCCCTGTACCTAGCATAGTACTTTGTACTGAGTGGGTATTTAGTAAATATTGAATTGAATTGAGACTGAATTAGCCAGGACATATCAAAGTATTTTAGGAAAATGCCCTCCTTCATCAGGATGGTACCATGGAGAAAAACCCTTGGCTTCTGAGTCAGAGAACTCAGGTTCAAATCTTATCTCAGTTACTGATTTGCCTGTGTGGCCTTGCACAAAGCCTCAGTTTCCTCAACTATAAAATGAAAGGATTGGAGTAGATGGCTGTTAAGATTCTTCCAGCTCTATAAATCTGTGATCTTCAATAATTGTGGGTGTGGAAACTAAGGAGCAAAAAAAAAAGTTTAAAAGACTTAGTTCATTGAGAAAGATGCCATGTTTTCTAGGTATATAAAAATCAAGAGAGGAAGAAGAAGGGAGAGAGAAAAGGAAGAGGGGGGCAGAGCATTTATTAAGTTCTTGCTAGGTGTTAGGCATTATGTTAAGTGCTGTCTATTCAAATACAAAAAGTGAGACAGTCTCTGCCCTCCAGAAGTTACATTCTAGTAGAGGAGACAACATATGTAGGGGAATAGTGACCGTGAAAGGGATTTTTGATATGGGGAGTGATGTAGATGGTAAGTTGATCCACAGGGACATCAGCTGATATACCCTTCCCAAAAGCCATGGTACTGTTACTTGATTCCTGTGCCTAGAACAAGAGGTAGAAAAAGGTGAGTGATACATACCTTACTACAGGGCAAATGGTAGCATGGCCGAAGAGTGCATGGCTGATATGGTACCTGGGCCGAGGCTAGTTAGATATAGTAGCCTAGGCAAGTCTGCACTTACTCAGTCACTAATTAAATTGGCTCAGCCTCAAGTCAGTAGTTCCAAAGGTACTTATTTTCAGTGTTCCTCAAATTTTTGTTTGTTCTCATGAAGTAAAGAAAGTTCTCTTCTACTTTTTCAAAATTTATTTTGAAATGATATGTCTACTAAAGAATGAATTTGGGTGTGGCTTTTCTTTTTAGAAAAATCTTATTCTCTAAGAAGTTAGTGAGGTAAAGTAAAGAGTGTTTGTTATTGTTCTATCATTTTTCAGTCCTGTCCAACTCTTCCTTACCCTTAATGGGATTTTCTTGGCAAAGATACTGGAGTGATTGGCCATTTCCTCCTCTTTTTACAGATGAGATAACTGAGGCAAACAGGGTTAAGTGACTTGCCCATTGTCACAGAGTTAGTAAGTGTCTGAGGCTAGATTTGAACTTATGAAGAGGAGTGTTGCTCTAGCCGCTTCACAATCTGGCTGCCCTAAAAGAGTCTTGACAACTTGATAAATGGCTGTTTGGCCTTGGATAAGTTACTAAACCTCCCTAGGCCTTAGTTCTTTATCTGTAAAATTAGAATCTGTAAAATTAGAAGATCTCTAAGATCCCTTCCAGACTGAAGTCTACATTCCTATGACTGTTTAGGGAGCCCCAGGCTTGCAATTTCCTAATTTTATACATTGAAACCATGGCAAGGTACCACTAGATTTATCTTTTTAAATTGATACTTCTAGATGCACACCATGTATGTGACCCAATTTTTTTTCATCATAATACAAAATTATAAGACGTGAGCTTGCAGTGATCTAATATAATTAATCTCACCTACATGTCTGCAAGTTTTGGTGGCTACCCACACCTGCAATCTTGAAAACAACTCAACTAAAATATGATCTGTGTCTTAACAAGATGGAAGCTGACTTGAACTCACATTTTTAAAATGGCCTTAATGATTTTGTTGATGAGCTTGGAGTCTGCTTAAAAGATCAGTAAATGAACCACTATTCTCATCTCTACTCCGTTCCCTTCTAAAATATTCTTCTTTTGGGTGTTCACAGCTAATAGTTTTTCTGTATAAGAGAAGTCTTTCTTCCACTAAGGTCCTCTCTGATCCTCATCATAATGGAGTTGACCCTGGGGTTCTGAAGGTTATGCCAATAGATCCAGACTGGAAAGGGTTCCAAAAACATATAATTGTCATCCTAAGAGCAGCCTAGCTTAATTTTAATGAAGACTCAGGTCCACATTAGCTGGAAGGTGGTGATGAAATTTTTGGCCACGGTAACTCATAATGTCCTTCTATTGAGAATCCTAGGGGCATGGTCCATATTGACTGAAGGAATATCCTTGCCAATTAAATCAATGATTCTGTTGAAGTAACAGAAATATCATTGATAAATCTTTCCCTACCTCCACTACCCTTAATTTTCATTCTCTTCTTCTGTAGTTCTTCCAGCTGCCTTATTGCTTTTATTATGTTTGTCAGAGATATGTCCAGTGAGACTTTGGTCCCAAATGCTGATGATAAAGGACCTAGGAACATTGGCTCCACAGTCAATTAATTACAGGATGCAATATTACAGATTGGATTTGTGATTTGTCCTTGGCTTTTCCTGGGATTACTATCTACACAGTACAATTCCATATTTGTACTACTTTCCTGGATTTGGATATATTGTATCTCAGAACATGTCCCCTGAAACAAAAATTACATCTGACAAAAATCTGACGTACCATTGTTAGTTTCTGAAGTGGCTGATCCTATCTCTGACATCATGGGCTTGCACTGAAGAAATACAACATGGTATTCACAAATCATCTGTGATTTCAGCAATGGAGGAAACACTAGGCCCCCACTGCTGATTACAACCCATTCATGATAAAGTAGGTAAGTCATAGGGAGTTACTTAAGGCACACACAGCTTATATGCAAGTGACTTGCACAAGGCTATAAAACTAGATTGAACAAAAAGAAATATCTGAGTTCATTCCTTTGTAACTCAAGTGCAGGATTTGATCCACTGCTTGGGACAGCTGGGTGGCACAGTGGATAGAGCCCTGGGCTGGACTGAGAAAGACCTGGAGTTAAAATCTGGACTCAGATACTCTCTAGCTTTGTGACCCTGGGCAAGTCACTTAACCTCTGCCTACATGAATTTTCTCAACTGCAAACTGGGGATAAATACTAGCATTTTTTATTGTGAGGACCAAATGTGATATTTATAAAGTTCTTACTTAGCACAGTGCCTGATACATAGTAGGTGCTTAATAAATGCATTTTTTCTTCCTTCCTACTTCCTACTCCTTTCTGTTTTCATCATGGTCCTGCATATATTTATTTTGCACTATGCAATAGATATGTTCCTGAAAATCTGCATGTAAATATAATTTTGTAAAAAATATTTTATTGGCTGTATTTGGGAAGACAATTATTTCAAAGGCTTTTGAAATAGAATTATTCAATGAATTATTTTATGATTCGTGAATTTGCAATGAATTATTCCATAGACAATCTTCCTGTAGTGAAAATGCATGGTTTTTAAAATTTATTTTTTATTTGGTAAGTTTGCTGTTTTGTATGTTAGGTTTTCTTAAAGACAGTCACCCAGCAATTGTGTACGTAGCATATGTGGGAACAGGCATTTAAAAAGCGCCTTTCCTTTAGTTTCTCAAAGCATTTCATAAACTCTTACCTTTTGTATGCTCGGTAGGTTCATATGTGAGAATTAAGTAGCTGCTATCATTGAATGCCTTCTGAGTCACCCTTTTCCTAGGTCTGTGACTACCCCCACCCGCATTGTACAGAATAAATTGAAATCAGTGAGTCACTGGCAGACAGGGGAAGACATTACAAAATTCCAGGACTTTATCTGTCCCTGACCCCTCCAAGTATTTGATAAGATCTGTTTCTTTCATTATAAATTTAAACACACACACACACACTCACACACTGTCTTCTTGAGCAAAAGCAAAGCTGGAAAGGTAAGTCTTGTATCATGCCCCAAAGGGAAAGGGATGGTAGCTTTGTATTTTCAAGTCCTTTCTCCTAATCTCTGTAGGTCCTTTTGTATAATTTCTAACCTTCACAACACTGACCCCTGGCTCAACTCTGCTTTGGATGTTTGTGGGCCCTTTGCATTTCACAACTCAACACCTGCAAAGGTTTTTTTTTTAAATTTTTGACAGGAATAACACGTTCTTGGGAAACTAAAAACAATCTAATACCTAAACTTTCAATCTCATTGGTTTGGAATGAAAACATCCCATCGCAGAATTTAAGACCCTAAAGGGATCTTGGGAAGCACGGTCTTGCCCCTTGAGTTTTAGAGTACTGTCCTCTCCCCTGTTCCCTCCTCTCTATTCTTCCTTGGTCTCTGTTTCCAGAGCTTCAACTATTTCTCTATGCTAATGACTCCCAAACCTATTGCCTTTCCTTTTATTGAGATTCTATATTTCCCACTGCTTTGTAGACATTTCCACGGGGATATCCCCTTGACTCTTTAAACTCAAGGTGTCCAAAACTAAATTTACCTTTTCCCTACTAAACCAAATCTTCCTTCCTCCTGATTTTTCTCTTCATGGCCCCACCCTTCTCCTAAGCACATAGACTTAAAATCTTGGACAGATCTTTGTTTACTTCTCTTTTGTACCCTCCCATATCCAATCTGCCTTTCTTTTCAGTATTTCTTGCATAGGCTCCCTTCCATTCACTCCCTCTGCTAGTACCCTACTTTAAACACATAAGGCCTCTTATTTAGGATATTGCAACAATAGTCTACCTGCCTGCTCTGCTTCCATACACTCTCCTTCACATTGGCACCAAGGATAATTTCTCTAAAGTATCACAATGCTCATGTCCCTTCCCTGATCAAAAACCTTCAATGGCTCCTGATTGCCAAATGAATAAAGTCCAAATGCCTTATTCTGATGCTCGTGGGTCTTCCTAGTCTTGTGCCATCCTAACTTTTCAGCCTAATCTCCATTCCTTCTAACAAGAACATTTGACTCCAATTAACCTGGCACATTCTCCATTTACCAAATTATATTGTGCTTTTCTACCACCACCTTTACTGCTGGCATTTCTCTACCTGGAAGGCTTCCTTCCTCCTCCATCTGGATCTATCCTTCCCATCCTTTAAGACTCAATCCAGGGTGCAGTGGATAGAGCACCGGCCCAGAAGTCAAGAGGACCGAGTTCAAATCCAGCCTCAGACCAAACACTTGACACTTACTAGCTTTGTGACCCCGAGCAAGTCACTTAACTCCAATTGCCTTAATAAAAAAAGACTCAATCCAGTTTATAGCCCAATAAATTACCCTATAAATGTAAAACCTACTCTGAGACCCATTCCTGTTTTGGACTCTCAGAGTCACAGAAGAAAGACACAAAGTACAATTCAGACATTGTTGGTATCTTGACCAACTTCCACAAGTTTCTCTGGGTTGCATCAGCTCCTCACGTGGACTTAGTTTGAGCCTGTTCCTCTTCTAGTCACAGCACATTACATTCATAAACTCTTTCCCTCTTCCCCTGCGCCATACAGAGCAATCCCTCTGCCAAATTGCAGCATAATGTAAATCCTTCCAGTAAAATTTCAGCTCTTTGAGAATAGATCTGGTTTGGTTTTTTTTTGGACAAGGCAATTGGGGTTAAGTGACTAAACCAGAGTCACATAGCTAGTGTTATATGTCTGAGGTGGGATTTGAACTCAGGTCCTCCTGACTCCAGGGTTGGTGCTCTATCCCCTGCACTTCCTAGCTTCCCCTTCTGGTTTTGTTTTTGTCTTTGATTCCCCACCATGCTGACAGTGTTTACCAAATAGCAGGTGTGTAATAAAGTTTATTGAATGAATGAATGAGTGAAGGAATGGATGGATGAATGAATGAATGAATGAATGAATGAATGAATGATGAATGATATCCTTCCCCTGGATGTTCTGTTTCCTTGATTATGAAAAGGATGCTTTTGTTCTTTTCTCTCATTACTCAGTCATTAACATGCCTTGGCATACTCTTCCCTGTCAGGCAAAAATCAGTTGTCCTAGAATTCTTCACCCACAGATTCACACTGAAGTTATGCTGTGCTCTTTTAGTCTGGTCATGTATTCAGGGGCTACTGCCACCTTCCATGGTCTGGTTGCCAGGGAATTTTCTTGTTAACAATTCACAAGCGTTTCCTAAACTCTGAATATGTGCAAAGCATGGTGTTATGTGATGGGGACACAAAGTCAAAATAGAAAAAAGACTCTGCCTTCAAGAAGCTTCCATTCCATAGGGAGATACAACATTTACAAAGAGAAGTAACTATAGGATAGTCTTTGACACCAGGTTGATTGTCAGCCTTTTTGACACTTACCACAAGCTGCATGTTACCACAGGTATTTTTATAGAAAAAATATTTCACAGTCAACTGGACATAAAAAAATGAGAGAGAAACATGGCTTCTTAAAAAGTTATAAGTAGATTTGCATAGCAGATTTGAAGTTTCATGTGCAATCATCTTTTTTTATTGTACTGTATTATAGAAATGCTTGTTTTATTCCATAAATTAAAAATAAAATTTAAAAAAGTTGTAAGAGAAGAAGGGGATGCACTAGTGATTCAAGCAGCTATCTGAGAATTCTAAGACCTACATCCTCTTCTTAGCTCTGTAAACATCTCTTTTATATTCTTGGAAAAGTCTCCAATTTTCCATTTGTAAAATAGCAGTTCTAATTGCCAGTATAAACTCTGTCTCACAGGTGGGAACATAGGGTCACAGAACTAAGAAATAGAAGTGATCTTTGAGAGGTGGAATGATATAGTGGCTACTAGGCTCTACTTGGAATCAGGAGTACCTGGGTTTGAATTCTACCTCTCGTATTTATTTGTTATGTGATCTTGGGCAAGCTACTTAATCTCTCTGAGCCCCATTTGTAAAATGGAGATAATCCTAGTACCTACCTTATTGGGTTGTTATATGTATTAAATAAGATAATGTATGTAAGAAATTTTGCAAACCTTAAAGTATTATGTAAATGGTAATTAAGATTTAGTCAGACTCCTCATTTATAGATGTGGTAACAAAGCTCTGAGAAATGAAGTGATTTTTTCCCACGTTTATATAAGGAGTAAGTAGCCAGGCCAGGATTTGCACACAGGGCTCCAATTCCAAATTCAGGCGTATGGTTCTAAAAAGTAGTATTTAATGACTTTTTGGAAGGAAAAAGTGTTAGATCCAAACAAATACTGGCCTTAACACTATGTAACTTTGGGCAAGTCATATAACCACTCTGGGCCTCAATTTCCCCATCTATAAAATGAGGTGGTTGTACTAGCTGACTTCAAACATTGTAATACTTCTACTTCTAACATGATATACTATAATATACTTCCATTTCTAACACTATAATCCTAGGAATTTCTGTGAGTTGCATTTACCATGAAGAGAGTACACAGCTAAGCAAGTATTGCTCTGGTGTGTATAATGCCACTTTGGAGAAAGTGGGGGTAAGAAGTGGCTTTTACTTTGAAAGCTAGAGATGTTCCTACAGCCTTCTCAGATCTCTAGAGGTTCTGAGCTGCCTATTAAATAGGGATACTTGCATTCTGTTGATGATGGGATCCTGTTCTACATTGGAGATGTTGAGATTTTTTCCATATTGACTTTTCTATCCAAAAATATAGAGGATCAATCACATATATTAAGCATCTAATTTGCAGTGAGGTAGAGAAGAAAAAGCATTGGCTCTGGGGGTCAGAGGACCAGTGTTTGAGCCTTTCCTCTAATACTTACTGCCTTTGTGACCTGGGGCAAATCATTTAACCTCTGTGGGACTCAATTTCCTCAACTGTAAAGTGAGGGGATTTGACTCAGTGGCCTCGAAGGTCCCATCCAAATCTAGATTTCTTTAGTCTAACTAAGGGGAGAGAGTTGAACTAAACAAACAAACGAACAAAATTATTTGATTGGCATCATTCCTTGAGGTAAGAAGGAAAACTACTGAAAACTTGATGTGCTGTGAGGAAACTTGGACAAACCTGGGGAAACCTCATTAATACAGAGGAACCTTTCCTTGCCCAGTCTTTGTGAATTAAAGATTTGGTTCTCCACGGAGAAAGGGAGTTGGATGGCCACTTTGTTTTCCAAGGCGAAGTATAGAATGGTGCAAAGTAGTCTCAATTTGAGGATGAAAGTCTTGAGTTCAAATCCTGACCCTACCATTTATTTCTTGTGTGATCTTGGGCAAATTATTTCCTTTTGTTGGCCTTCAGTTTCCTCATATGTAAAATGAAAGGAAGTGAACTAGAAGCCCCCCATTTTCCCCCAGGTCCCTTCTGATAGTATATAAATGGTCTCAAACAATGTATATGTCAATGTCTTTTTGGAAGCTCAATCAGAATCCAACCAAGTGAGTTGTTTGAAAGGCAATATGGTGTGTTGGGAAGGGGGTGCTCTGGCCTGGGGTTGGGTGGCCTGACTGACTCTGAAGTTAACTTTCAACAGGTTACTTCCTTTCACTAGACCTCAGTTTCCTCATCTGTAAAATGAGGGAGATCGACTAGATAACAGAATCATAGAACATCAGAAACAGAAAGAACTGAGAGAAATGATTATTTCTTCCTCATATTAATAATCAATTATTGGATCAGGACCAAGATTTTTTCAGAAGCCTGAAGGATATTGCTGATAATGAAATTGAATTAACTTTCTCCTTAATCCTGTTCAGACTCCACCCAATTTTACCAGGAATTTAATCTAAGGTGGGGAAATCCATTGTGCTCTACACCAGTTTGGGTGGGGATAAATTCTTTGATTAGATTGCTCTAGGCTGGGTAATATAAATGGCATAATTAAAATTACATTCCCCCAGCCTCTTATTAGAACAGGTCCATTTCATTTTAGTATTCACTCTCTCTCATTACTTGTTAACCAATCAAAGTTGATCACCACCCTCAGGAATGCCCACTCTTTGAAAGATATATAAACTGTATGTCCACCATCATGATTCATCGTTGGCATTTGAGAGTGTCACTGACCCATTTTATTGGTAATATGCTAGCATTATTAATTAAAGCTATTAATTACCTAGAAATTATGTCTCTGGAACTTTTTGAACATCACAGAGCCTAAGAGGTCATCTGGCCCAACCCCTTCATTTTACAGATGAGAAAACTGAGACCCAAAGAGGGGAAATAACTTGACTAAACAGAGTCTCAGAGCCAGACAGGCCACCCCAAACCCACATTAGAGTTCTTTCCAGTCTACCATGTGACCTCTCAAACAGTCCAAATGGCTTAGCACCAGCTTAAGTTCCAAAAAGACATTCTAGTACTTATCCAGGTTTCCCATATCTTGTTATACAGGTCATAAGTGGCAGGGCTTCTGACTCTAAGTCCAACGTCTGTTCCATTAAACCATGTTTCAGCCTGCCTGTTGCTCCAATGTTTTGTGAGTCTGTGCCTTTTCCAATTGGAGTTATTTTCAACTCTTTTTTGAACTAAAAACAAACAGCTTATTCCCAGCATGAGGCTACCATGTTTTCCAATAACTGTGGGAGACATATTTTTATGATATTTTATGAAAGATTATTTGTCAATTTGCTTAAATTCAGATTTTACATTGAGAAACTCCTGGAAACCAATGTATTGAACCTTTGTGTTGAGGATGATCAGTAGAGTTTGTTCACTGATAGTGATCGGATCCCAGTTTTAAGAGTCCATGAAGCCCTTACCCATATACACCCTGAGTGCAATGGGAGCAAAATTGAATCCATAAGGAGTTGAGTCCTTGCTGAGAATCTTTGGAAATGGATGCCCTCTGGTTTCTATTGTAAGCCCTTCATTTTTCCCAGGGCCAGCCAATTTTCCTTGATGAACCAAGACTTCCCTTGGAGTCAGAATACTGCTGTAGGGAGTTTTCCCAAAGTGGTTCTGCCTTTTCTGCCACATTTTTTTTCTTTCTGCTTCTCACAGTGGTTTTTCATTCCACGCCTCAACCCCCAGCCTCCCACCCCTTCCCGCTCCCCCACCCCCCAACCTCCCCGGTTGCTGATTTGTAGTCTTCCCAAGCAAGAAGGTACTGGGGAGAGGCTGCCCTGTTTTCTGTGAGAACTGATTAGTGTCTTCTGAAGAAGGCAGTTGGCTACTACTGTGGAAGTATTTTAGTAACTGTGGAGCGTGGGAAAATATCCCTTTGTTGGCAGAGCAATGAACTTGTCATGTAAACTAACTGATATATCCAAGGAAAGGGACAGTATTTCCGGCTGTTTGTTCCTTTCTATTGATGGGTGTAGGAGCAACAGGAATGGAAATAACCCAAGGTAAGAATATTTGCAGGCTCCCAGAGTAACTCCTTTCATGTGGGGGATTCCCTCTGGGTTAGCAAAGCATTTAACACCACTCTTAGAGAGTTGTTAGAATTTGCCTCACTTGGGTTAAGGCTTTACTCCCAGGATTATTTTCTCACCACAGTTTGAGAGAAACACAGATTATAAAGTGTTTTCTGGTGTAATTCTATAGGCTGTGCTTTCTGCCTTGAGGGACAGTCATTAAATTCTTTTTTGTTGTAAATAATGTATTACTGGAGGTGCTGAGCTGAAATCCTCTTTCAGATATTCAGGGAAAATAACACGATAAAAAGTGCAGGAGCTTTTACCCTATAGACTTGAAAGTGTCATGCCCCTTGAGAAAGCTGAGTGTGTGAAGAAAAGAGGGAGAGAGCAGGGGCTGAAGACCTGCCCAGACAAATGTACACACTCCCATATGTCTTGCTTTTCCTCCGGGCTTTTTGTCAGGCACCTGATTTTGAGCACCTTTCTCCTCTCACAAGAAATCAGGGTCAAACTCTCACTGTAGATCTCTCAATTTAAACCTGGATTTAGAAAGGGCATGTGAAAAGTATTCACCTTATCATGTAAAAAACTTGGGAGGTCAGTTGTATCCCATTGCATGTAGACACTGTGGATCCTGTACATAAAAATTTTATGTGTCTATGCATAAAGCTGAAAGGAATGTGTGCCCTTTCTGGGGATTAAATCAGGGTCAAGTGGGGGTCCAGTTATCTCTCCCTCTCAGCCTTCGTTTTTTCCCTTCCTACTCTTTTATAAGCTTACAGCCTATGTTTTCTCTCTGTATATGAATTTATTTATTTTTAAGACTCTTTTCCATGACCCCTAATAAAATAAATGAATTTGGCAAAAGACTGGAATGTTGGCACCAAGTAAGCCAGTTTATCTAAATAAAGGAAGTAGAATATGGAGTTTATGTTTATCCTGAGGCTACCATTTAAATGTTTAAGTAATCAAACATTGGTCAAAGCAAAACAGAATCCTGTCTGAGGAGGGAATCCTCCATTAGGAGAAATCAATTATACATCATATAGCATCTTTTTAACAGCAGCCTCATCTTTTTTTTTTTTAGCACAGTGCCTGGCACACAGTAGGCATTTAATAAATGTTGATTGATTGATTGGTTGTATGACCTTTCAACTCCATCAGCAAAATGCTGAAATTATTTTTCCCTTGGAACGTACGTACCTCTCAGTGATTAGCAAGTTGATGAATTTGTCCTTTGATGGCAAATAACGTACTTGTCATTTAACTGATGGCCACTGTCCTTGCTAGCACATTAAAAGATGATTTCTAAGGCACCTTGTGTGTCTAGATTCCATGACGTACAGTAAGAAATTATATTTATATTTTCCCTTGTTTCCAGAGCTGATTGTTAGGTCTGCTTTTTGTTTGCTTTAATACCTTTTTAATGTGCTAAGAGATTCTTAAAAGGAAAGAAAAATAAACTATTAAAATTGAGACTAGGATGAGCAATATAGGGATAACCTAGCTCTGAAATGAGCAGTGATGGCTTTTCTTTTTGTTCTTTTTCCTTCTTCTTTTGCTTGTGCTTTCTCCCAATTTCTTTTAATATATTTTGTCCTTCTGCTGCCTGCTCTTTTTCCTGTGCTGCTTCTCTTTACTTTTTCTTTTTTCTCCCTGCTACTAGGGTTTCTGCTTCAGATCCTGCTTCTCCTTTTACTTTACCCTTCTTCTTCTTCTTCTTCTTCTTCTTCTTCTTCTTCTTCTTCTTCTTCTGCTTCTGCTTCTGCTTCTGCTTCTGCCTGTACTTCTGTTTTAATTTTTCCTTCTATTATTTGGCTTTTGATTTTCCTCCTGTTTTTTTCTGCTTCTGATAATTTTTTGATTCCTTCTGATTCTCTTTCTCATTCAGTACATGTAAGCTCCTACCCACCCTAATGAGTTGAGTCCTCTACATTTACCCTTAGGGTTCTCAAAGTAGTCTTCGGTCACTGGGGGGGGGGGGATGCCCTTCTAATACTATGGCTCATGAGCCCCCACCAGTGTGTTTCCTCTATAATTTTTTATTGATTTCAATTAGCTAACTAGACTATATTAGCTTTTAGAAGAAGTATTTACTAAGGTGTTATAAGAAAAAAAGTTGATGCAAAACATACTCCCCAACCAAGTCTATAATACCTGCTCCTATCAGTACATGGGGACCAGAGGAAAATGGATTCAAATTTAGAGAGCCCATGTGGCAAAGGGGTAACTGGGAGCCCCTAGAAGGACTTTGCTAGAGTTCTCAAGACATTCCCCTTCAGTATGCTGTAGCTTTTCTGCTGGCCTCTTTATAGAGCCTTGAATCTGCTTTCCTCTTAGCATCCACTTTATCCTTGAATCCCAAGGCAGATGCTGCTGTTAATGATTCTGGGGACACTGCTAGGATGCTGGTGGGAGTATGGGCAGTTCCAAATCCTCCAAACCCTTTGAAGCTCACAACATCTTCCTCTGACCTATGTGTTTAGGGGAGGGAAAAGAAACTAATACATGAAAAAATCCCTCAGCCAATCCAAACTGACTCTATGTTGCATCTAGAGAGGTGTATCTAGGCCTTGTTTCCACCTAGTGAACAATCAGGATATGTTCTCATCTGATAAATATATCAGGGCTAAGTGAGGTGGAATGATTCTAACTCTACTCTTATATTCTCACAGTCACATCTGTCTCCTCACAAAAAAATAGCAATAGCTGATATTTGGACATAGACACCCATGTTTGGAATTTTTTTGGATACTTATCCCCATTTTATGGATGAGGAAACTGAGCCTCAGAAAGATTAAATGATTTACTCAAGTCATTCAGCTAGTAAATAGCCATTCACAAGGATTCACAGACACCGTGTTCAGCATTCTTTTCAGTGATGATGAACATGCATGGCTGCTTTTTATCTGACAGATGTGTATATAGCTGAATTATATGAAATGCTACATGTAGTGGGTATCCCAAAAGTCTTAATGCTGTTTCAAGATATAATAAACTTGAAACAGTACTAAGATTTTTTGGGACAATTTTTCTGTTTGGAATTTATGTATTTGTTTCAAATGTCTGAAAAATAACTTGGAATATTACTGGTGTAAAATGTTTAAAAAATTAAAATGGGGTTATGAGTCCCTTCTATAGGAGAATTAGGTATATTAAAGTAGTAGAAAGAACCGTTCTTCCTTTGGCACAGGGCACACTTCTTTATCTCCTGATGACATGATGTACATCATAATGTGTTAGAGTCAATTTTCCAGCAGCAACATCAGATTAAACCCTCTTTTGTTCCTCTGATAATCTCTCCCCATTTGAATATGAATGTATTTAGCACCCACTACTTGCAACACACAAGGAAGCTAGTTCAGTGGGTAGAGTTCTAGGCCTCTAGTCAGGAAGACTTAGCTTCCCTGAGTTCAAATCTTGCCTTAGATACTTACTATGTGACTGTGGGCAAGTCACTTGACCCTGTTTGCCTCAGTTTCCTCATCTGCAAAATGAGCTGGAGAAGGAAATGGCAAACCACTCCAGTATCTTTGCCAAGAAAACCCCCAATGGGGTCACAACTGGAAAACATCTGACAACAACATTTGCAAACAGGAGGCCAGTAACTGTGGATACAAAGACAAAAATGAAACTGTCTCTGTCCTTAAGGAACCTACATTCTTCAGAAGGGAAACAACATATACACAAATAAGAATACATAAAATACATATTGTTGTTGTTGTTGTTGACTCATTTCAGTCATGTCCAACCCTTTGTGGTCCCATTTGGGATTTTCTTGGCAAATCCTGGAGGAGTTTGCCATTGCCTTCACCAACTCATTTTACAGATGAGGAAACTTGGGCAAACCGAGTTAAGTGATTTGCCCAGGGTCACACAAATAAGTATCTGAGGCTGGATTTGAACTCAGGTCCTCCTGATTCCAGGGCTGGCACTCTATCTCCTGTGCCACCTAGCTGTCCCATAAAAAACATACAAGGCAAATAAAAAATATTTTGAAAGTGGGGCCCTAATTACTTGGGGGATCAGAGGTTGGTTTTTGAGCTAAGCTTTGATGAAAGTTAGAAATTCTGGGAGGCAAGGGTGAGGGAAGAGTATATCCCAAGTTTGGAGGCAGGAGACAGAATACTCTATAGGGGGAGCAGCAAGTGTAAGTTACTAATAATTCCTAAATATTCCTTGAGACTTGTACATTCATTTAAGTAATAAAATATTTTATTGTTAAGCATAAAATTTGAAGAATTAAGCATGAATGTCAGATTGTTTTGAACTTGGATATGGGTAGCTATATATATTTACCTAAACTTTTTTTTCAGATTTCATTAATTTATTTTTAGTTTTCAACATTCACTTCAACAAGATTTTGAGTTCCAAATTTTCTCCCCATCTCCTCCCTCCCCCAAACCCAAGAGAGCATGCATTGTGAATACCCCTTCCCCTAATCTGCCCTCCCTTCTATCCCACTCCTTCTTTTATTCCCTTCACCTTCAATTTTCCTGTAGGGCAGGATAAATTTCTATATCCCACTGCCTGTATATCTTATTTCCCAGTGGCATGTGAAAACAATTTTTAACATTTGTTTTTAAAACTTTGGGTTCCAAATTTTCTCCCTTCCTTCCTCCACACCCACTCTCATTGAGAAGGCAAGCAACTTGATACAGGTTATACCTGTGTGGTCACGCAAAACGCCTTCATAGTAGCCATGTTGTGAAAAACTAAGTATATTTCCCTTCATCCTGTCCTGTCCCCCACTTATTCTACTCTCTCTTTTGACCTTGTCCCTCCTCAGAAGTGTTTGCTTCTGATTACCTCTCCGCAATCTGCCTTCCCCTCTATGATCCCCCCCAGTCTTATCCACTTCTCCACTATTTTCCTGTAGGGTAAGATAGCTTTCCATACCCAATTGAGTGTGTATGTTATTTCCTCTTTAAGCCAAATCCAATGAGAATAAGATTCACTCATTACCTCTCATCTTCTCCGTTTCCCCTCCACTATAAAAAGAGGCTTGTACATTTTTAAAAGACATATTTTTTTCTAACCACCCTCAATCCTCCCTCTCCCCCCTCTTTAAAAAAAACCAAACCCTTCAAACACAAATTAGTAGAATTTCAGGCAGCCTTAAGAAAAAAACCGGAAATGTTCAGACAATATGAATAGAGATACTGTGAAGGGTGGATGGTGATCAAGAGAGCTCTGAATAAGAATTAGCCACTAATCAATTTCATTAAACTAGTCCTTACTTTTTTTCTTTGTAAATTTCTTTTATTTTAAACTTAAATACAAAATGAAAAAAGAAAAAAAAACATTGCCATGTACTTGGGAGACAATGAGAGAGGATTCAACATAAAACAATAAATTTCCCTTTCAAGAAAACCTATATAATAAATACTACACATTGTTTTCAAAGCTGCCCAGCTTTTCTTTGTTTCCTTGTTGGTTTTCTTTTGTTCTCTGCTGTGCACCTTTTACTTTTTTTTTCCCCTTCCTCTTCCCTCCTCCCCCTCCCCCTGAAAAGAAGGCTACAATTAAGTATACACACCCACCCACCCACCCACACACACACATACACACATACACATATACATATAAGTAAGTGTATGTGTATATATGTATATATGTGTATATACACACATATATACATAGATATCTATAAACATGAACATACATACACTCATATACATACTAGGTTTATTTGCACTATGTTTATTTCCTCCTATCATCTGTTTCTCGGAAGGTGGATAGCATCTTCTTTCCTAAGTCTAAGTCTTTCCATGTTTTCCTAAATAAATCAGCTCATCATTTCCTACACAATAGCAATATTCCAACCCAATCACATCTTAACTGAGAGACTGTCTATGAAAGATTTCCCCCCCCCCATAATCTGCATTCCTTTGTTCTTGGCTACATAGGTTTTATTTATATAAGAAAATTTAATTTAAGATAATTGAAATTACCCTTTTTTATACTTCCACATTGCCCTTACCTTATAGTTTAAGGTCTGATACAGCTGAATGCACTTCCTTTACATCTTTTTTCCCTGGTTTCTTTGAAGTTCCTAACCTTTTGTTCTACCAAATGAACTTTCTTATTATTTTTTTAACTCATAAAATATTTTTTAGTAATTTAATTGGGATGACATTGGATAAATAGATTAGTTAGGTAAAAATCTCATTTTAGAAATTATATTGGCTTTACCTACCCATGAACAATAAATATTACTACAGTTGTTTAGATCTGAGTTTATATTAAAAGTGCTTTATGTTTATGTTTATATAGTTCCTGTGTCTGTTTTGGCAGTATATGCTCAGGTATTTTATGCTATCTAGGTATTTTAAATGGTCTAAAACAATATGAATAATATTGGGGACACACAGTATAGTTTCTCTGTTTTTCGCTTTTGATTAAATGTATTTTAACTTTAACTTTGTCTGAGATCATGATTACTACCCCTCCTTTTTTATGTACTAAATTCTACTCCTGCCCTTTATTTTATCTTTGTGTGTATCTCTCATGTTTATAATGTGTCCTGAAAGCAACATATTGTTGAAATCTGCTTTTTGATCTGCTATTCATTTCCATTTATGGCTAATTTACTTGTTAAATTTCTTGTGTATTTTCCTTCTTCCTATTTTTCTTCACTATCCTTCTCACCCTATTTACCCTATCCTTCCTCTGCTTTACTTCTACCTGCTACCTTGCCCTCCTATTCCTTAAGTTCCCTGCCTCTCTAAGAGTCCCTCCCTTATCCCCCCCCATTCCCTTGCCCTCCTATTTCTTTTTAAATTTAGAAGACTTTTATATCCTTCTAGATATATGTTGTTCCCTCTTTAACCCATTCCCAATGAGAATAAGTTTCTAGCATTACCTGCCCTCCCCTACTAGCTTCTTTTGTATGACTTTTTCCTTTTATGCGTCATTGATATGAGATATTTACTCCTTTTCACCTCTTCCTACATAGTTTTGTGGGTTTTTTTTAGAATCACCCCATCGTACTCAGCTCAGCCCACGACTTTCTTTCAAACTACCAAAATGTTGATGACGATCATAGGAGTACTGCTAATATTTTCACATATAGGAAATAAACAATTTGACCCTATTGAGTCTCTTATAATTGCTCTTTAATGTTTACTTTATATTTCTCCTGAATATTATATGTCTAATTTTCCCTTATGTTCCCGGGGGAGTTTTGTCACAAAGAATCTAAAAGTCTTTGAGTTCATTAAATGTCCACTTTTTTTCATCCAGGATTATAGTTAACTTTGCTGAGTATGTCACCTTTGGTCATAACTTTTCAAGGATTTTTTTTAACTTGATGACTTCAGAACTCCTTGATTCTCTGAAAGTTCCATGATTTTTTTTCCTTCTGTAGCTTCCATGGCTCCAATGTAGAGGGCTCTGAAAGTGAGAAGATGGAGGGGCAATATGGCTATTTATAAGTATAGATCATATGAATGCTAGGGGTCAATAAGCTGGGGACTGCTTGTAGTATTTGAACCACACAGTCAGTGAATTTATTTCTTTGTATGCACGTGTTGGGGGAGGGGGTTGGAGAAAGAGGTAAAGAGGGGAAGAGAGACAGAGACAGAGAGACAGAGAGAGAAGAGTTTTTGCATGATTTCTGTCTTCTGGTGCTGTTGTAGTCTTATCACTGAGACTGCCTTCTTCATATATGTAATAGAAAGAACAATTGTTTTCAAGACAGAAACTACCTTTTTTTGAGTGCTGCTAAACAGTGTGAACAAGTCAGAAAATTCATAGGTCTTATTCCTTTTTGAGAGCCAGCGATTGAAAGAAATGGCCACTCATTTAATGGAACTCATACATGAAGATAAATTCCTTCTACAACAGACCTGAGAGCTGGCCATTCAGCCTTTGCTTGGAGACCTCTAGGGAGGGGAAAACCCACAAAATCCCAAAGCAGCCTATTTCATTTTTGGTTAGTTCCAGCAGTTAGGAAGTTTTTCCTTCCACAAAGCCTAATTTTGCCTCGTGGTAACTTCCTCTCATTGTTCCTAGTACTGCCTTCTGGGGCCAAAGTAAGTGTGATCCCTTTTCCATATGGAATCGCTTGAAAATTGCTATCATGCCTCCCCTCCAATCCTTTTCTTTTTCAGGCTAAAGATAGATAGGGGGGAAGAGCATTTATTAAGCTTTTACTATAGGCTAGGCTAGTTTTGAGGAATAGGAATACAAAATCTAGCAAAAGGAAGAAAAAGAGTTCTAGGAGATTACATTCTAATTAGAGTTTATTAAGTACCTACTACATATGTTTGTTCATGGAGGCGATAGAAAGCCACTGACACATTACCTGTGTGATCTTGGGCAAGTCACTTACCATTCCTCAGCCTCATTTTCATCATACATAAAATGAAGGGGTTAGACTAGATAATCTCTGAGATTTCCAGATTTAGACCTATGATTCTATGACATTAAGATTCAGAAACCCTGTATTCAAGTCTCATTTCTGGCACTTCTCTGGGACTGTTTCCTCATCTGTAAAATGAGGCGGTGAGTTAGATCTTGTGATCTTAAGTTCTCTACTTTCTCTAGTGTTCTGTCATTCTCTGACCATCCTCTGACCTGATCTTTTCCTTGAGCTACAATCCCAAGTTTCCAACAGTTTATTGGGCATCTAACTTGGTGGAAGCTTGGTGACAATGCGGCCCAAACTGAAATAACCATCATCTCCCTGAGATCTTCCTTTCCCCCACCTTCTATGTCTGTCTGTAGGTGACATTCACTGATAGAGATTTTACCTTTAGGGCAAATGATGAAATCTAGAGAGTTCAGATCAAGCCATAGTATCGAAAATGTCCAAAGAGACACAGTTCTAGAGCATTAGATTTGGCCATTGGGAGTCTGGGGTTTACATACAAACCCCAACACTTGATAAGTTACTCTGAGCTTCAGTTTCCTCACGTCCAAACTACAGATAATAATACTTGTACTAATCTCTTAACACTATTGTGGTGAGAACATTTTGGATAACGTAAATTGCTACATAAAATCAGGGATTATCGATTGACAACTGGGCAAGTCATTTGCCAGGTAGTCTAGGTATCAGGGTCAAACTGCTGACAGCATTTAGCAGGAATTTGGGCCTCACTCTGCCAAATGTCCTTGGCAAACCCCATGTTACGACCTTCTTTTCAACCAATAAAAATTGGGCTAAAGAACTTGAAACTTTTTATGCCTTGCAGCAGTTTTGACAGGATTAAAGAGCTAGCACAAGGTTGAAATTTACAGACTTGGAACTCTTTGGAAGAAAGGTATTGTATAATTACAAAGCAGTGGTGGTGCTGTTCAAACTTCAGGATAGTAGATCCAAAGGTAGCATGAACAGTGGGGAGGGAGGAACTGAAACTCATTTCAGGGCCATAATTAGAAATATATTTTAATAGAAGAGAATTGTTATGAGAATCATCATGTATGCTAGAGCAGGATGGACCTTAGAGGTCCATGATCTGGGAGAAGAGGCCCTGGAACAGCAGCCTGAAGACTTTGGTTTCATAGCTGACCCTACCACTTACTAGTTGTGTGACCTTGGACAAATCTCAACCTCTCTGAGCCTCATTTATAAAATTTACCCGTTAATAATATGGGAATAACAGTTATACAAAATAGGGATAATAAAGCCTCACATTTTGTTATGAATAAAGTGCTTTGTAAATCATAAAGTACCATGGACTCGGAATGCCACATGTGATTTTTTTTCAAGATTACCTAGAACAGGGGTAGGGAACCTGCAGCCTCAAGGCCACATGTGGCCCTCTAGGTCCTCAAATGCAGCCCTTTGGCTGAATCCAAACTTCATGAAACAAACCCCCTTAATAAAAGGATTTGTTCTGTAAAACTTGGACTCAGGCAAAAAACTGCACCCAAGGACCTAGAAGGCCGCATGTGGCCTCGAGCCCGCAGGTTCCCCACCCCTGACCTAGAACAACCTCCTCATATGTGGAAACTAAAATCCAGAGATGATGAAGATGACAATATTAATAATAATTCACATTTACATAGCACTTTAAAGTTTACAACGCACATTCCTCCTAACAACCTTATAAAGTAAATAGAGGAAGTATTGTTCTTCCCATTTTACAGATGAAGACAGTAAAATCCAGAGGAGTGTTACAACTTAGCCACAGTCACACAGTTCAGTAAGTGTCTATGCTGGAATTCACTAGCAAGGCTCCTGACTTCCTTGTTCTCCTGTTTCCCATTGTTTCTTGCTAAAGGTCACAAGGCTAGTGGAGTTAGAACCTAATTCTGTGCTTATTTGGGTATACTTTACATCTCTGAAATAATGATATGTTTACTGATTTGTAGAATATTATCTAAAGAAATACTGGCCTATAACATTTATGCCTAAAAGCTTGAGTCTTCATAGAATCATAGAATTGGAAGGAACTTTGCAGGATCTTTTTCTCTCACTTTGCAGATAGGAAAACTGAGGCAGAAAACAGCAACAGAGAGGGTGGCTTGCCCAAGGTTAATGCAGCTAGTAAGTAGGGGAACCAAGACTCAAAGCAAAGCCTTTCTGTTTCTATATTTTTCTTTGAGCTGAAAACATTGTTCTCAGTGTTGTTATTCAGTCATTTTTGTCATGTTCCTACTCTGCGATCCCATTTGGAGTTTTCTTGGCAAAGATACTGGAGTGGTTTGCCATTTCCTTCTCCAGCTCATTTTACAGATGAAGAAACTGACGTCCAGGGTCACACAGCTAGTGAGTGTCTGGGGCCAGATTTGAACTCGTGAAGAGGAGTTTTCCTGACTCTGGGCCCAGCACTCTATGCATTGTGCCATCTAGCTACCACTTTAGTAGAACTAGAGACATTCACATCTGCTAGCCTTAACCCACTATTTCAATGCTATTTTGTAATGTACATGACTAAATTAAGATATATCATGGATTCCTTGGTTAGTACAAATTAGGTTTTTCTATATACTATGATAACATATAAAAGAATATTGCAAAATGTGCTTTGAAAAATTCATCAGATTTTAGAGATGGGAACTCTTGTGCCCAAGCCGTCTCTTCTCTTCTTGCCAAGGGGTGGAGGCCGACCGCCTGTGTGTGAAGGAGTTCTCTAGGATGTCGAATAATGAGGTGAGAATTAGGAAGCTAATACTATTCAAAAACTGAGACCTGGCAAGGAATCAGGATTGTGTATCAGAAGAAATAGACTTGGTCCAGTGACAAGATGATCTGCCTCAGGCCAAAGGGACAGTCTTATCATAGATCATGAAATTTTCTAGCATGGTCTGAGCTATCACTAACTCCCAGGGACAGTAAATCACAAAAACTCCAAAGACTTACTATCAGATCTGCTTGTTTACAATGCGAAGAAACCATTCTTTGCAATAAGAGCTGTATGTAACTAGGCTAGAGCAGTTGGGGACTTGTTCCTGGAACACCAGAATTTAGAGGGAGACAAGTCACAATAAACTGAACATGACATGTGATTAGCTAAAATGATTAGTTAAAATGAGAAACAGTTTTCCCATCACCTGATCTTGACTTACCCACCAGCAGCCCTCATGGTGCTAAAGGTCCCTCTTTCCCTGTCCCCACTAAATTGGGGGTACATTCCATGCCACTTAGCTGCCCTGGGTGCATTTTATATAATCTGCCCCAGCTGCAAAAATTACTAATTTTGAGTCTCTTCCTTATGCCCTCATAGGCCAAAAATGGGAATTTAAAAATGATACCTTTAGGGTCTATTGAATTACTAATATCGCCTTCTTTATAGTTTCTTTTCCTCTTTAAACATTGCAAAATTAGACTAATGTAGAAATATGTTTAATATGATTATACACTTATGGCCTATATCAGATTGCATGCCATCTTGGGGAGGGGGAAATGAAAGGGAAGGGAGAAAATTTAGAACCCCAAATCTTAAAAAAGTGAATGTTGAAAACTAAAAATATGTTAATTAATTTTTAAAAATTAGACTATTAAATAAGCTATAGCAGCAGACACACATAGAACACTGCAAATGTGCGTTCCTCTGGCTAAGGATATATCACTATGAAGCCAGTCGTTCCTTCCAGCTAGAGGATTTTTTTTTTAGGGCAGCTAAGTGGTATAATAAATAGATAGATTGTGGGCCCGGAGTCAGACTCATCTTACTGTGTTCAAATCTGGCCTCAACATTTAGTAGCTGTGTAACCCTAGGCAAGTCACTTCACCCTGTTTGCCTCAGTTTCCTTATCTGTAAAATGAACCAGAGAAGGAAATGGTAAACCTCTCCAGTACCTTTGCCAAGAAAACACCAAATGGGGTCATGAAGAGTTGGGCAGGACTGAACAACACATGGGGACTTTTTGTTAGTACCTATTTCATTTCATAGTTCTCTACTCAAAGAGGGTAGCATAGTAATATTTGTTTTACCCATTTAGCTTGAATTTTATTAACTAAGAAATGCCTTTTGACACTTGAAGCTTCTCCCCCAACCCACAGATATATACTTATTATAAACATTTAATATCTTTTAGTCAGTCAGTCCATCAGCTAGCATTTGTTAAGCACTTACTAAATGCCAGGAATAGAACTAAGCAATGAGGAAACAAAGAAAAGATGAGAGACAGTCCCTGCTCTCAAGGAGCTCTCAGTCTAGTAGGGAAGAGGATGTACAGACGACTATGTCCGCAGGCGCTAAATGCTGGATAAAGTGGAGATTGACTCAGATGATAGGTACTCAGAAGTAAGGAGGACTGAGAAAGGCTTCTGGAAGAATGTGGGGCTTTAGCTGGGACTCAAAGGAAGCCACGGGCAGAGATGAGGAGAGAGAGAATCCTAGGCCTGGGAGACGGCCAAGGAAGATGTTTGGAGTCAGGCGGTGGAGTGTTGAGTGGGATGAAGTAAAGAGGCCATCACTGGATCATAGAGCAAGAGGGTGTAAGGAGTAAGGTCCTGAATCTCCCTCCCCCCAGATGAGGGCCACAAAATCATGGGAGTTTTGGAGTGGGCGTTAGAGATCATATGGGCCACTGTGATGTTAGTGGTGCTGTCCACGGAACTACCATCAAATCAGTGTCTACACGAAGTGTGGTGCTTGGCCTCCCTTGCCTAAGGCTCAGTAGGCTGAGACCTCATTTTGACTTGAAAGCGATGGGATCAAAACTGGGAAGCCATAGTAGTCTGTGCCATTGTTACTCTCTGCTATTCTCTATCATTCTCTCAGTTTGTTGTTGTCGTTCAGTCGTTTCAGTCTCATCCAACTCTTCATGACCCCATTTGGGGTTTTCTTGGCAAAGATACTGGAGCGGTTTCCCATTTCCTTTTCCATATCATGTAGCACATGAGGAAACTGAGGCAGACAGGGTTAAGTGACTTGCCCGAGGTCACATAGCTCGAAAGTGTCTGAGGACAGATTTGAAATAAGGCCTTCCTGATTCTAAGCCCAGGGCTCTATCTACACACCACCTAGTTGCCCATCTAAGTCTTGAGTTGCTCCTTTCTGCAATAATCCCTTTATATTTTCCGCCTTAGTTATCCTGAGGTGACTAGTGTTTCTGTGGTTTGTCAGACAACTTTTACTTGTCTACAAATGTTGAAGGAAAACATTGTGGCCTTCTGCAAAGTTGTAAAGTGGTCCAAGCTTTTTTGGGACCCTTCTACTCTCTCTTTCCCACTTCTCACCTTCCATGATGCCATTCTCTCCTTTCATGTAGAGACGAAAGGAAGGCAGGACTGCATTCGGCAGCAAGTTCCCAATAAGCTATCCTCTTGTTCAGTAATTTCAGTCATGTCTGACCCTTTGTGACCCCATTTTGGATTTTCATGGCAAAGATACTGGAGTAGTTTGCCATTTCCTTCTTCAATGGATCCATTTTGTCAGACAATCAGAGGTTAAATGACTTGCCCAGGGTCACACTGCTAGGAAGTATCCAAGGCTGGATTTGATCTCAGGTCTTCCTAACCCTAGACCCAGTGCTCTATCCACTGAACCACCAGCTGCCTACAAGCATTTAAATGCTACGTTCCAGGTATGTGCTAAGCGCTGGGGGGAGGGGGGATTGGGGGGAGGTAATAAAGAGAAGCAAAAGATATTCCCTTCCCTCAAGGAGCTCACAATGTAATGGGTGAGCAGCATGCAAACACCTAGGTACAACCAAGATATAGACAGAATAAATTAGACATAATCTTGGAGAGGAGATATTAATACAGATATCCTTCTGTCTCCATTAAAAGAAGAAATACATACAAAAAATACGTTAAAAAAAGAAATGCAAAAAAATACATTAAAAGTCCAGAATGACAACCACCAAAACCCATAGCTTAAAAACCACAAAAGCATTCACATCCATTGATACGTCCTTCCTCCGGCCCATGATTTTTGCACTTTTGCTTGCTTCCCATTGATTTTAGGTTTCATCCTGTCTTTTATACCATAATCTGGATGTTCATAGACCATCTGTGCAGTCCAATAGTGCCTAAAGCTGGAGCCAGCCAGAAAAATCTAGAGGGATCTACATATAAGATATCCCATAAAATCAACCCCAACCACCCATATAACAGAGATGCAGAAGAGAAGCATCAACAGGAGGGAAAGAAAACAGTGACAAATAGGGCCTTGCAAAGAAAAGAATCTTCAGGGGTGGGGGAAGGGGGAGAGGAAGTGGAGAGGCATACAGGGCCATCATGAGGCTGAACAGTACTGTGCCTCAGAGCACAAGCAGCTGGTAGTAGAGACAGTAGTGAGTGAGCAGTGTGTGCGAGAGAGAAGGTTCCGTTTGCCAACAGGACTGAGTTCTTCTGTCTCTTCCTTGCCTCGGAGGGTGGTGATTTTACTGGACTGGCTCACCATGGCTGCATGCTCCTTAGCTGACCTTTCTAGGTCGAGGGAAGAGAGCATGTGCGTGGCCAGTGACCTCTGTGTATGTATCTTATAGGAGAGTCAGGAGACATAGGATTGAAGGGAACAGGGATTTTGGTGAGGGCCATAGCTTCTGTGGTTGGAAGAATGGTGAGGGGGGGGAGGGGAGGAAGTAGAGGCAGCATACATGCATATAATTGGACATAGAGTCAGGATGACCTTGATTTAAGTCCTGATTCAGACACTAAATTGTATGATTTTGCCCAAGTGACTTAACATCAGCCACCCTCAGTTTCTTCATCTGCAAAATGGGGTTAATCATAGCATCTACTTCACAGGGTTGTTTTGTAGATCGAATGAAATCATACATGTAATGCAGCCTATAAACCTTAAAATATTATTTAATTATAAATTTTTGTTGGTGGTATTGGTTTTGGTGGTGGTGATTTACTAGTTGTTGGAGAAGAGGGAATTCTGATTGTCAAGATGCCAGATCCAGGCTTGGACTCGCTCTAGAATTAACTCTTAAGTTTTGGAATTAATATGGACATTATTGTGAATAGTTGATTGGTTCTAAGCTGTTTTATGGCATTGGGGAAGACAGCTAACCAGTGATGCTATTTCTAGATAGCAGAGAATGAACAGAGAAGAGAACAACTAAAAATTTGGTTTTGGTGGTATAACAGAAATGTTAATTATAGTCATTTATGAAAATTGCTTACTATTCATGCTTGATTACCACATGCACCATTATGCTTATCCCTCATAACTAATAATTATGCTTATTATTAATATGTAGCATTAATTTTGTTGTAAGCTTTATTTGGCTTTTCACATGATTGTAGATTTAGAGGTAGAAGGGACCTTAGACATCATTTAGTTTACCACATTTTTTACAGATAGAGAAACTGAGGCCCAGCAAGGTGAAGTGACAGAGTCAAAATTTGAATGTAGGACCTCTGGCTCAGAATCCAGTGCTCTGTTAACAGCTTCTCTGTTAATATCATACCACTACCTATTTCTAACTTGAAAATGTTAGGAAGAAACCATTTGTCAAATATTTGGATAAAACATTTGGTTTGGAGATTCGGTATCTAATTTATACTTGCATATTCAAGACTTCATCTTTAAGGGGCAGCTAGGTGGCTCAGTGGATAGCGCACTGGCCCTGAAGTCAGGAGGACCTGAGTTCAAATCCGGCCTCAGACCAAACACGTGACCCTGGGCAAGTCACTTAACCTCAATTGCAAAAAAAAAAATCATCTTTTGCTAGCCCAGTGGTACAGAAATGAAAGATCCTGCATTTGGTGTCAGAAAACTTGAATTCAAATCTTCGCATTCTGCTACTTAATATCTTTGTGATATTGGACAGAGTTATTTACTATCTTTGGGTGTGAATTTCCTCATCTGTGAAATGACAAAAGTTGGCCTGGATCAGAGGTTCTTAAAGTGTGGTCAGGGGTTCCGTGAGGTCAAAATTATTCTCATAATGATACTAAGGTATTTTTAATTTTAGATATAGTGAATGTTGCTGTAGTTCAGTCATGTCTGGCTCTTCATGACACCATTTTGGGGTTGTCTTGGCAGAGGTAATGCAGTGGTCTGCCATTTCCTTCTCTAGCTCATTTTACAGATGAGAAAACTGAGGCAAGCAGTGTTAAGTGACTTGCCCAGGGTCACACAGCTAGGAAGTATCTGAGGCCACATTTGAACTCAGGAAGATGTCTTCCTGATTCCAGGCCTGCTGCTCTATGCATTATGGCACCACCTAGCTGCCGCATTAGGTGACAGTAAATATCAATAGAAAAACAAAAGCTCTTTGGAGGGTCCTCAGTAATTCTTAAGAGTAGAAGGGATCAGATACCAAAAAGTTTGAAGACTGTTGATCTAGATGATCTCTAAGACTCCTTCCATCTCAAATTAATGATCCTATAACTGTTCCACATAAAGCCTCCATCTCAACAAATAACCAGAGAGGCAAGGATGGGAATGTCCATTTTATGATATGGGATGACTATGTCTCCAAAAAGAGTGAAGTATTAGAACACGCGAATTAAGCAACAAAGTAGGGTGATAGATTGAGTGCTGCACTTGGAATGAAAACCACCTGAATTAGAATCCTCTTTCAGACACTTAATTAGCTATGACCTTGAACAAGTCACTTAACCTCTATAAGCCTCAATTTCCTGAGAATGAGGATAACAATAGCAACTACCTCCTAGAGTGATTGTGAGGATCCAATGAGATAATATTTGAAAAGCGCTTTGCAAATCCTAAATTATTTTATAAGTGTAAAAAGATCATACCCTTGTCCCCAAACTTTTAAGTTATTTTCTAGTGATCTGTACCTGAGAAAGAGAAATCACAGCTAGCTGAGACAAAGTAGCTGCAGAGCTCTCTACATCGAGTGCTTTTTTGTACACCCAGGGAAATCAACCCAAGATAGGTAGAGATGGAGGGTGTGCCAAGCCAGGCTGAGAAATTCATTTGGGGACATAACCAAAGCACCCTTTACATCTCGCAACTCCCTATTTTAATGGATTATTCCTGCTAAGTAGATATAAAGATCAGTCGTTGCTAAAATGATTAATATAAAAATGTTTTACATGATTGCACATCTATAACCCATATCAGATCTCAGGGAAGGGGGAGAAGAGGGAGGGATAGAATTTGGAACTTGGAACTTTAAAAAAGAATGTTAAAATTGTTTTTACATATAATTGAGGGGAAAATAAAATATTATTAAAGTTAAAAAAATCAGTTGTTGCTGTGCTATTGGAGAACTATTGTGCCCTCCTGACAGTACTGCCAGCAAAGCCCCAGTTGACCTACCCAAGTCGGGATACTAGATAATCTCTCAAGTTTCTTCCTATTCTTCTTCTGCCCTTCATATTTTGTCAATGCACTGCCTTTTCATTGGGTATATATCCTAACACAATTGTCTCATATCATTAGGCCCCTGAGCCATCAGCTACTAACATATTAATTGACTAAACTCAAAGGACAACTTTTCTTTGAAATTATTATTCTTGTTCAGTTGTTTTTCAGTCATGTCTGACTGTTCATGACCCCGTTTGGGGTTTTCTTGGCAAAGATATTGGTGTGATCTGCCATTTCCTTCTCCAGCTCATTTTACAGATGAGGAAACTGAGGCAGACAGGGGTGAGTGACTTGCCCAGGGTCACACAGCATCTGAGGTCAGATTTGAACTCAGGTCTTCCTGACTCGGTCCACTACTCTATCCACTGCCCCAGCATTGACCTCGTTACTATTTATTTGCAATATTGAACTCAAATGAAGCTCAATCCCAAACTGAGGTTCACCTCAGATGACAGAAAATGACTGTATTGATGATTAAAATAAGACGTAAATGGAGCCCCAGTTATCTTAGAATCTAATAAGATATGTTTTAGTTTTGAGCCAGCACATATATCACACTAATTATAGTACTTGGTTGATTCTTTTATCTCACTATATGGGTGTGCCCTTTAACTGTATAGCTCACAATCCACCCAAACCTTCTTATTATGTGTGACTCTCATTCATGTTCTCCCATAGATCTCTCTCTCTCTCTGTCTCTCTCTCTGTGTATATGTATGTGTGTGTCTGTTTGTGTGGTCTATCTAATATGGTGTGGCCCTTCTCTAGATCGATTAACATTGCATGAATAGCATGGGGAATATGCTCTGTCCATTGGTTATTCCTTGCTAGTGCTACATGAACAGCCCACATCTTTTTCCAGGCATCTCTCTTTCTGTTGACATCATAAAATGCCTTATAAATCTCTTATAATCTCTTTAAAATAGAGGCTAAAATTGGAAGCAGTGCATAGAGTACATGATTTGCAATTAATTTGGAAGAAGGCCAGTTGGCTATGATGATAGCAATAAGAGAGATGTTTTGAATTATGATACCTCTCTGTATTTTTACACATCTAGGATGGAACTGCCAATTTCAAAGTTGCTTATAGGAAGGGTTTAATTCACATCATACTTACTGTTTCTACATCTGTAAAAAAGGGGATAGTGATAACTACCCTTCCTTACAAGGTTGTTATGAAGATAGCATGAGTTATTTTAGCCACAGACTCTGAGAAACAAAAGGCACCTTGGAGTTAATATGGTCCAATCTCTTATCAGTGCAAAAATCATTTCTTTAGAGTATCTGGCATGTGGATCATAAAATCGTGGCTTGAATTATGCTGAGAAGGGCCTTGAAGAAAGCCATATTTTAAGGGTACATTAAAAAATAGAATACAGAAGAGAGTGACCAGAATTGGGGTCTCCAAAGATAATCAGTTGACCAAGTGTATAAGGGATGTTTAGCTTGGAGAAGACTAAGGCTGGGGAAGAGGTATACAATAGCCATCTTCAAGTATCTGTTCACAAACAAGATAGCCTAAATGTCCTCAGAAGTCCCTACCAACATTAAAATCCTAAGAGTCAATGAAGCAGTAGCTCATGAGATCTGGGGCACAGGCTGGAGGGGTTGTTAACCACGATCCTCAAGGAGGAAGAGGTGAAGAGGGCCCAGTACGTGGAGTAAAGAACACTGGGTGCCCGGCTGCCTCTCAGTACAGTAGGAGGCAGTGGCATCTACCAAAAGGGAAGGGGTCATGGATGACCATCGAGGCATGAAGAAAGTGGAAAGGGTTCAGAACAGTTAGGTAACATGAAAATATGGTAGGGCCATATCACCAGGGTGCCATCAATGTCATTGTCAATTACATCAAAGTCCTCAACACATATTATGTTACTTTTCCTAAAACATTAACTATGTTTTACTGGTCAAATCCCATAATAGCAAAAACAATTATAATCTGATTCCATGTATAAAACACTTTCCAAACTCTAACTTGCCAATTTTAAGCAGAATTCAATACTATGGAATTCTAGGACAGATAAAATATTGAAACAGTCTCTTAGGAGTTGGCTGTCATGAGATTTGGTCTGTAGCAAAAATGTACCATATCTTTGATCAAGGGTATAGACATCTTCACAGTCCCTTTGTGGAGTTTTCCGCTCTGCGATTTGATTTGCCTATTTCAGTAAAATAGAATTGTTACTAATTTCAAGGGACAGTTTAGTTCAAGAATAGGATTTCCACCTGTCTCTCAAATGACTAGAAGGTCTTAATTTGGAAACATCTGTTCTACATCTGTGCTACATACTTTTGCAGAACTTAGGATATCAGATTGTGATGTAAATAGGAATGTGTGTGTATGGGTATGTGGGGAAAGGGAATTTTGTACTTAAAAAACTCTATTACTAGCTGGTTTATATTTAGTCACTTTGTGAGTATTGGATGAAAATTTTGTATTGTCATTAGTGTATTTTTGTCAGTTGTGAGTTTTCATAAAAATATTCATCAATGATGTCTTTTATATATTATTTTACTTTTTAAAAGATCCTTGTAGAAATAAATAATCATAGTGCTGCAAGAGTATCCATTAGATCGGGATCTTCTTGAGGGCAGGGACTATCTTTTGTCTCATTTTGTATCCCTGGTGCTTAGCACAGTACCTGACACATGTTGTTGTCAGTTGTTTCAGTCATGTCCAACTCTTTGTGACTCCATTTGATGTTTTCTTGGCAGAGATACTGAAGTGGTTTGCCATTTCCTTCTCCAGCTCATTTTATAGATGAGGAAATAGGGTTAAGTGACTTGCCCAGGATCATACAGCTAGTGAGTGTCTGAGGCCAGATTTGAACTCAGGAAGATGAATCTTCCTGACTTTAGGCCTGATACTCTATCCACTGTGCCACCTAGCTGCCATATGTGTGTATGTATACATACACATGTATATATATATACATACACATACATACACATACACATGTATATGTGTGTAAGGTATGCCATTGACTCCAGACTTTAGACTTAGTAGAGGTCCCACTGTACTCTCTTCCCCATCTTTGTATTTAATGAACTCAGTGATTTCAATTACTCTAGGTCAGGACCATATGTGTAGCATGTGCCTTCTTCACAGTACCTTTGAGAAACCTGTTAACTATTAAAAAGAAACAGATTGTCGTCTTTTCTGTGGCCTCTTTAAGCCCACAAACAAACAGTTCAATTTCACAAACGTGAACTAAGTGCTTGTGTTGTGAAAGGTGCTGATCCCCCAAATACTGACTACTTTGCTCACATGATGCAAATTGATGAAGCAGAAACTGTGCCAGTCATGCATGGCATCTGAGATGCTCGGATTAAAGGGAACTTTACATATAGGGGAGAGTAAGTTTGCCTTAGTATTTTCTTACTTTAAAAAGGCTGATACACACACATATACATGCACACATATACACACACATACATATATTTAAATCACTTATCTTACTACAGGGATAGGCCGTGTCCTGGTCCTTCCAGTAGCCCCATCGTACCAGAGATAGGGAAATTAATTGAGCAACTGTCTTTCATAAAGAGATTCAGTTCAATTTAGTAAGTATTGATTTAGTGCTTATTATGTATAGCACACTGCTAGGGGCAAGATACAAAGGTTAGAGAAGATATTGTCCCTTTTCTAAAGAAGCTTATGGTCTATTGGGAATATGATGTACACATAGATAACTAGAAAATACAACATTACACAATAAGTGCTTTTTTCATTAGTTTAGTGCTACAAAGAGCACACAAAATACTTTTGCACAAGGATAGGGAAAGTCTAAGCTTTTGCATAGTGCCTATTATATGCCAGGCACCATACTAGGTGCTTTTTACAAATATTACCTCATGATCCTCACAACAGCACTTAGAGGTAGATACTATTATTATCTCCATTTTATAGTTGAAGAAACTGAGGGAGACAGCATTTAAGTGACTTGCCCAGGGTCACACAGCTAATAAGTTTTTGAGGGTGGATTTGAACTAGGGCTTTCCTGACTCCAGGCCCAGCATTCTGTCTACTATACCACTAGCTACCTCTGCATAAAACATTTTGAATCAACTATCAAAGGGTATAAGATATTCTTGCTATTAACAGATGATGTCTGAAAAGAGCAGAACAACTTTGGTTTAATAAAAATGGCTAAAATATAATCTATGAAGATACATAGCTTGTTGCATAAATATATCATCTAGTGAACAATGAAGGGTAATGTCCTTTGTATATATGAAAAGTTTGGTAGCTTAAAGAAAGCAGAGGATGAACTTTTTCACTAAAAACTAGATAAAACTGAGAGAAACAATTTCATGAACCCAAAATAGGTTAGAGGACCATGTTGTGAACTTGGAGGCATAGAGCATCATGGTCCTTTCACTCATTTGCATGTACTTCTATGGCTAAATAAGATAAAACTAAAAGATAAAAAAATAATAAAAAACACTTGAAGAAAGATGTAATTTAAAAAGAATTATTGATGTCATAGGGGTCATTTGGGAAATTGTTACCTTTTAAATAAAAGGTGAGTTACTGAGAGCTAGGAGGCTTTGATTTAAGCCATTGGAAGAGCTGGTGGGAACAGGAGGCTGAGTCTGAAGAGGGGAGCACTTGGCAAGTGAAGACTGAAGACCCTTCAGGGAGTTGGGGAAAGTTTGTTGGAATGGTTAAAGAGACCAGTGGCGAGCTCAGCTATGTGATGCTATGTGATTCCTGGTGGGCTGTATGAAAACTGCAGTTTTAGCTGTTGTCCTTCAGGGCTACCTGACATCTGAGAGACATGAAACTTCTCCAAAGTGCATGGTGCCCTTTTATGCCCCTTCTGGGTCAAGAGGGAAAACCTGAAAGGGAAAAGATAGGTACTTTACCTGTTGTATAGGAAATGCTGACCAGACCGTTTGCCTTGTGTCCAGAGAATCAACCTGAAGTGGTGAGTGTGTGTGTGTGTGTGTGTGTTGGGGAGTAGGGGGAAGAAAAGAGGAAGAAAAGAAAGAGAGAGAGAGAGAGAGAGAGAGAGAGAGAGAGAGAGAGAGAGAAGAGAGAGAGAGAGAGAGAGAGAGAGTGTGTGTATATGTGTGTGTGTTAGTGAGTTAGTTCTGTTCTTATTGGAATACAACATCTGGGTGTCTGGGCTGGTCTGTATAGCCCAGAGAGAGCCAGCCAGAAGAACCTGGAAGTGCTTTGGCTTAAAGGGAACTGCTATTCATATTTTCTAAATGTCCTTTTTGGAGTGGTAAGTTGAAAGAGCTTGTAAATGTTGCATTCACATATGGAAGACAGGAGGATTTGTTGAGCTAGAGAGCAGGGAGGACCTCCAGATAAACAGTTGGCAAAGAAACCATTTCATGTGTGGCAGATGTTTCTCAATGGGCTAATGACATCAAATCCTATAGTCTAAAGTTATGAATTTTCCCCAACACATGGATTTTCCTTCCTCATGTACTTCCCTGCTAGGGTTCTATATCTGTGTGCCCCATTCTTCTCTATATATTCTAACTGCATAGATGGGAAAATATGATCTAGATTATATGTGGATTGTGATGCATTTTATTATTTATGCATTTGCTTTACTATATGTGTATTAACATGTCTAGGACATCATTTCTTTTGTCTTATTACTGAGTAAATGATTACATTCAAGATCTGAAAGTGTCATTATTATGAGTGGTGTGTGTGTGTGTGTGTGTATGTAAATATAACACTTGGTGCTTGGGTTTTTGATACTCACTGTAACCTGGCATGATGTGTTAAATTTTTAGTAATTGTGTAAATAGAAATGTATCAGTGGAGGCTCAAGAGCTATAGTGGTGAATAGGAGGGAGTTTATTTCCCTTTCAACTCAGTTATCTCTAGTGTCTTGAGACACCTGGGTTGTAACCATGTGATGGTGGTCTGTCTTTGGGAACCTGGAACTCCTAGTATGAGAGCAAGTTGAAATGAAAATGAGTAGGTGCTTACGTGCTCTGTGTGTGTGTGTGTGTGTGTGTGTGTGTGTGTGTGTGTGTGTGTGTGTGTGTGTGAAAGTATTGGGTTACATCATAGGAGTGGCCATACCACATACCTTTGAATTAGAGAATTGTATTATTAAGTTAAATGCATTAGTTTAAATTGAGTTCAATGCAACAGAGAATTGAAAAACAAAGTGTTTTGTAAAGTCCAAGGAAGAAGGTCACTACCTAATAGGGAGACCAGGGAAGACTTTTGGAAGAAGTGGTATTTTCTTGGAACTTGAAAGGATGAGTGAGAATTCAGCTGGTGAAGGTACAGAAGAGAGTCTGAGAGGAGGAACAGAAAGTGAATGGCTGCAGGGAGTGTTCAGGAGGCAGAATGTAGACCAGTTTGGTTACTATGCAGAGTGCATACAGACTAGTAATATTAATTGACTGAAAAGAGTGTCCCAAGAATGAGGAGGGTCTTTGATGGCAGGCAATGGGGAGCTACTGAGAATTCTTGAACAGAGAAGTGACATGAACAGATTTGTGTGTGAGAAAAACGATTCTGACAACAGCAAGAAGAGTAGATTGGAGAGGACTAAAGGTAAGATGATCTACAAAGAAGCTATTTCAGTAATCTAAGGGGGATTGTGTTGAGGGATTGTAGTAGGGCAGTAATAGCAGGAGTAGAAAAGAAGAGATAGATGTAAGAGATATTGTAGAAATTAGTGATTGATTGGATAGAAAATATGAGGGAGAGAAAAATAATATGAAGAATGGAGGCAAAAACAAACCCAAGTTTGCAAACGTGGCAAAGTAAGTTGTAGCTTAGTAGACAGAAATCGTGAAGTCAGAAGGAATAGTATAGTTGGGGGGAAGACAATGAGCTCATTTTTAGACATGTCAAGTTTGAGGTCTCAATTCAGCATTCAGATGGTGTCCTGTAATATTAATAATAGTAATAGCTGACATTTCTATAATGCTTTAAGGTTTATGAAGTCCTTTACCAATATTATCTCCTTTTATCCTTACAACAACCATAGGAGGTATGTGCTATTATTATCTTCACTTTACAGATGAGAAAACTGAAGCAGAAAGAGATTGAATGATTTGTCCAGGGTCACATATCTATAGGCATTTGAAGATGGCGGGCAGTAGTCACGAAGAGAGAATAGGGCTAAAGATAGAGAACTGAAGTAATCTGCATGAAGATAGTCATTTAAGTCATTGGATAAATGAGATTGGCAAGGGAGAGAGTTTAGACAGAATAAAAGGGCCAAGGACATCCCTTTGGGGAACACCCACTACTTCCTCTCATGAACTTGCTACTTAAACTAAACTGGACAACATGTTCCCAAAACATGCTTTTTCTTTCTACTCTTTTTTTTTTTTAATTCCAGATGAGGACTTGATTCCTGATGTGGAGAAAACTAAACAGGCAGTTCACTCCCATGAGCAGCTTACATGAAATGAAAATATTTGATACCTCTTTTATAATTTTTATCTGCAAATTTGCATCTCATGTTTTCTGATAGAGAATGCTGACCTTCTGGATTAAAAAGCAGACATATAAAGTGTTCTAGCCCCTTTTCCGAAGTGAGTCAACAGTGGAGCTGCCAATGAAAGCTCCATATCCTGACTCCTTATCCGTTATTCTGTTCATTCATCATAAACTGCTGGCCTCTACCATCAGCCACAATGTAATTTCCCTTTTTGTTTTTTACCCTTTAGAGTTCCCCCATCATATGGCCCACACACTATGGAGCATTACCAAATCAGATTGTCAGAGCACACATTTTCATCAGTGAGTGTATGATTCACCCCCTAGAAACAATGAATCAGCCAAAATTCAAACTCGAAAATGCCTCTTGTTTTCTAGATATGTTACTGTAGATCAAATGAATCCCTTTTCTTTCCATTTTCTTTTCTAATGGAAAATTTCTTGAGTTGTATGAGAACAGTGGAATGACGATATATGTTATTCCAAAGAACCTCTGAATACCTGTTGCATTTTCAGATTAGGAATATGAATGGAGATTAAGATTGACCTCCTATAAAATATCATTAAACATTTTTTGAAAATAAGAATACTTTTCTTTCATTCAATTTCTTGTGGTTTAATTGATGGAAAATTATGTAGCCTGTGAATTCTCTGATTTTTTTTTTGCTTTATCAAATTGTACAGTAAAAAATTAATAGTAAATTGGTAAAAAATGGTAAAAAAAACCACCCCAGAATCTCTTTCATTTTTTATGATTGTACAAATATATGTATATACTTACAGGTAACTAGACATAATATGTACATTTTTTAACTTAGTTCCAGTCTCTGTGTCTACAATAAATCCTATTTTTCTTTTCTTCCTATCCTTTTTTGTCCTCTGATAGTTTTAACAAACAGAATGTTAGGGGCATTTAAAACTAAACCACATGTCAGAAATGGTATTTAAAATACATTTGAGAGAATGGTTTTGAGGTTATTTGAAATATCAAGCTTGCAAATTATTTTAATCAACAAGGTTTTAATTGACTTAGATATTACTAAACGCTTTTAGAATAAACTCAAATTTTGCAAGGGCAGAAGAGAAAAATTTTGTACCACACATTTCCCAGAAATGCCTTGGAAGGGACCGGTTTCATAAACAAACTTGCTGCTTAGAAATTTTTATGCTTCAAAGTTAAAATAAAAATATACTGATATTCACAAGTGGGTTTTTCAGTGTTATTTTTTCCCCTACTCTTCAATTCCTCTCACCTTTCTCTCCCCTCCCCCCTCCCTTCTAGGTAATCCTTAGACTTCCTTCACATGGAGAGTGTGAAGAATTTACAATTGGGTCTTTGCAAAGCAGGCCTGTGACACTTACTACCCAGGGTGTCAGTAAAGGCGAGTTACCCTTCCTGGAAGAACTTTGAATGAGATGCAAAGAGACCCTGGGAACTTGACCAGTCAAACTTAGAAGTATGAAGAGAATGTAGTGGGAGGAAGTGGAGGCCGTGAGTCAGCATGAGTCATTCTGTTCCAATGAGAATGAAGGCTGACTGAGAGGTGTGTGTATCTTTTTTTGGTTTGGGTTTTGGGTTTTTTTTTCTCTTCGTCTTAATCTTTGGAACATCATTGGTGAATGGAGGAAAAAAGTAAGTGATTTTGCTTATATGCTTGGTGCTTTTCAGGTATTAAGTTCTCACTTCAATGATACTTTGCATGAATACATAAATGTGACTTTTATCCCCCTAGGCATCCTGTTCTCAAGGAGGTGGAGCAACCGACTTCTCCTTGGTGAGTATGTCTCTAGCATTTTAATAATTTCTGCAGTTTGCCCGAGTGTCTGAGCTGGGTTAGAGGTGCTGCTGCACCCTGGGCAGGCTTAAAAGCTTTGATATTTTAGGAGAATGTCAACTCCCTTTCCCCATTATTAATATAGTCAGACTATTTGTCAAACTAGCTATCAGGGGAATTTCTCAAGAAATCAATAGGTAGAATTCAGGCATTGATGGTCTGTCATGGTGGGTTTGGTTAATTTACTAGCCCTTTCCTTGGAATTAAACTGACTAAGGACCTTTCACTTGGAAAGTTAAAGATTGATAACAGGCAGTTTGGATTTACCTAGCAACAGAATATCCAAGTTGGCTTTATTTCGGTTTTGTGGAGCACTTAGGGAAGTTCGACCCTGGACAATTTCTGTTCTTTGCTGAGCACAAAATGGAAATGAATGATCAGAAATTTTCCTTCAGTTTCTTTAGTTCAACCATGTGAATGTTTGCCTTTATGGTCTTTATATTTTTCTAGTCATGGTACAATCAGAGGAGAAAAATCTGGAGGAAGGATGACAGAAGGGAACCATGGCTGTGCAATTAAGAAAAAAGTCATACAATTTATCAACTTGAAATTAAGAGTTTTTTACATGGATTTCTCCTGAGGTTGCTGTTTCTTAGGTTGTAACTATACTGATCAATCGACATCTTTAAAGTACAACACAGGAAATTTTTTTTTTCAGAGCTCTAGTTACTGTAAGTGAAACGGTTAAATGTCACTACGTATCATACGATAAACATTTTGGGAAATTTGCTTTTGTTTAAAAAAAACACACACACCAGCAAATAGGGCAAGATGGGTAAAATGTCAGTTTTTTTTTTTTTCAGTAGAATCATTCAAGTGTGTGGGCTCTCTGGGTTAAAAATGAGTCAGCACTTTAGTTTTCATCTGATTGCTTCAGGAGAGATTAAATCTGGCCCCCAAGAAAAGAGCATGATGGTTGAAGGTACTATGAGGAGTGTGGGACTATTCCAGTGATCTCCATTTCTAATAAACTCCATGCGGCTGGACCACTAGGCATTCTTGGCAGTTCATACTTTGATCAGATGAGTAGCTTGGTGCTGGGGACTGAGAATGGTTCACATTATTGGGGTAGCTTTGTCGTCTTCAGCAAACATGGTTTGTTTCTGCAGTCTTTCCTTCTATGTAGGTATGGATGGTGGTTGTTTTCAGCTTCTATAGTGGGGGAGAATGGCTTCAAAAAGAGGAGAGTTAAGTTTTTTTCAAACCATTATTCTGACCTTAACAGGCAGCAGATTCCCAAAAAAGAACTGCCCTTTGGCCCAAGTCAAGCTGGGCCTCTAGTTATTCTGCCACTCATATCAAGGATGCAGACTATGACCTCAAACAGGTATTGACTTCTAGCATTTAAACTTGGAAGCAGGCAGGTTCAAGCTTGGGTGTCTTACATAGCCCCACTGTGCTTAGAACCTGGTTGCCAGAGTTGGGTTTGTGTCACTGAGTAGTAGAATAATCTTTGGACCTTAGTTTTCTCATATGTGAAGTGGGGATGATAGTACGTGATCACCTAACGATCCCTTAACTACCTGATAGGGTAGAGAAGTTGTATAAATAAATGTAATTGTATATTAATGTAAATACACCTATACCTGCAGATTTCCATCTCCACCTATATATATACATATATATATATATATATGCTTTACAGAAATATGCTGTATAATTTCATTATAATACAGTAGTAATTGTGTTAAGTCTTAAGTCAGAGGAAGGAAAATTTGTATCTGACATTTCTGGAGGGCATTTGTATGAGATTCAGAAACATTTGTTTGCCTAGCATGGTAAGAAAGGATGAGAGGGAGAGAGATGTACTTTCTTTTTCTTGTTTCATTTCTTTTCCATCAAATCCCTCCACTGGTGATCTTGGAAATGTCATCTTTCATGGTGAATATTATTATTATCACCAATAATAAGAATAGCTTATGTTTGCATTGTGCATTACAGCTGTCAGGGTATTTTCCCATCTATTATCTCACTTAATTGAAAGAAGAATCATTTGTTAAATCTTGAAGGCAGTTCAGCTAGTGACTGTTTTAATTGGATACTTCCTTAGAATATACTTTTCTTGAACTTCTGGTTTGAGGCATGTACTTGTTTAAGAATGTTCTGTTACGTAATTTTTCATGTCTCTAGTTTAGTGTTGCGGTGAGAGGTAACTTTTACACGGGCAGTGATTATCCCTGAAACAAGTCTGTCTTTGCAGCAGTTAGAAGGATGATGCAGGCAAGCCTTTTTATTTATGATAGTTTCTGGCCTTGGAATTTTGGTTCCAAGTATAGAGGAGATATCCTCTGTGTCTTTCCAGGCAAAGGCCAATGGAGGGATAAAAGTCAGGTTTCTGTTAGAGCTTTGCAGTCCTTGAGTGGATATTTTGGAAACAAAAATCCAGCAGAGGAAACATCAGCAACCTGTCCCTCGTCTGGAAGAAAATTCTTCTGTGGCATAAGCTACTCTCTCTTTTTTTTTTTTTAAATCTCATCGTGTTTTTTAATATGGAAAGCCCCATGGTGTTTTGGATAGAGCGCTGGATCTGGAGGCAGGAAAAGCCTAAACTCAAATCTCACCTTTGTGACCATGGACAAGTTTCATCTGTAAAATGGGGATAAAAATACCCCAAATACCTATCTCACAAAATTCTCGTGAAGGTCAGATGAGATAATGCTTGGTAAACGTTTTATAAATGTCAGGTTAGTGTTGTCATTTTAAACTCAGGAAAAGAAGTAAACTCTTTTCCCACAGTGTAAACACTGTAAAGAGAAATGAATATGGTCTAGCGGCTGTTAGTACTTTGCTTGGGAATATGCAAAGATTAATATCAGCAGTGTTCCAGTTTTGCTTCTGAAGTCCCTGTGTAAACTGGAATGGACATATCATGTTAGGTGGCTAGGTGGTGCAGTGCTGGACTTGGAATCAGGAAGATGTCAGTTCAAATCCTGTGTAAGATATGTACTAGCTGTGTGACCCTGGGCAAGCCATTTAATCTCTGGCCGCCTCAGTTTCTCAGGGTTGTTGTGAGGATCAAATGAGATAATAGTTGTAAAGTGTTTTGCAAACCATAATGTGCTCTATAGACACTAGATATTATTATTATTATTAATCATTGATCCCGTCTATTACTTAATCTTTTGAAAGAGCAGGATAAAATTGCTCACTATTACCAGAGTTTGGGGAGTTCATAATGAGGTCCTGTCTCTCAAGTGCTTTAAATACCTTCGAAAAAAGGCATTCTAAGGCCATAAATGAGTTTAATTTAATTTTGCATTAATTATCACATATTATCCTGTTGTACCAATGTTATTTAAAAATATGCTCCCCCTTTGCTATGGGTCCCACTCCAATTTAGTTTTGAGTATTGGGAGGAAACTACAAATATTTGCACAAAATGAAGGCCAGTTTTTGTAGCCCATGCCAGGAATTTAAAATATTTTTTATGGTCAGAATTTTTTGCTCTTCAGTTTTAATAGTCATCTTGTTGTTTTCCCTTTCTTGGCAGCCAAGTTAAGCTAATGCAATCCTAGACTGCATAAAGAGAAGCATAGTTTCCTGGACTTGGTTGGTAATAATAACCCCCTGCACAGAAATCTGGAGTCTCATATTCAATTCTTGGTGCAACATTTTCTAAAGGACAGTGATCACCTGGAGAGTATCTGAGAACAACCAAGATGGCAAAATGCTTTGACACCCTGCTACATGACAATTATTTGAAGGAACCTGGGATGTTTTATATGGATTATAGAAGACTTAGGGGAATGTGATAATTTTCTTTAAGTGTATTAAGGGCTGTCTTATGGAAGAAGGATTAGCTTATTTTGGTTGGCCCCAAAGGCTAGACCTAGGAGTAGTGGCTTAGGAGTTTCAAAGAGTTAGATTTATTGTTGGTTTTGTCCTGACTCTTTGTGACTCCTTGTGGGATTTTCTGGACAAAGATACTGGAGTAGTTTGACATGTCCTTCACCAGCTCATTTCACAGATGAGGAAATGGAGGCAAACAGGGTTAAGTGACTTGCTTAGGGTCATACAAACTTCTAAGTGTCTGATCCAGATTTGAGTTCAGGAAGATGAGTCTTCCTGATTCTAAGCCCAGTGTTCCATCCACTGTGCCACTTTAATGTACAGAAAAACTATCTGATTTTTAGAATTATTCCCAAAGTAGAAGGGGTTGCCTTGGGAAGTCGTGGGTTCTCGTGCTTAGCTTAGTATGTAGCAGGTGCCTAACAAATGCCTGATTGACTAGAGTTAACTTTCCCCTAGTAGAAGTCCTCCAGAAGAGGCTGGATATCTACTTGTCAGGGTTGTTATAGATAGAATTTTTAGTCAGGTATGAGTTACACTAAATGCTCTATGGGGTCATCGCCCCTCTATGATTCTGGAAACTTTCTCCCATCCAATTTTTCCCTTGCATTCAGTCCTATACTCCTTGGCTCCATTTGTAAGTCAAGGCAAAATAATCCAGATCAGGTTTTAAACTAATTAATAGGTCACATTGGAACCAAAATGAGATATGGGATTCATTCAGTTCATTTAATGTTATTTTAGAAATCATATGTGTGTGTTTTTATACAGGATCTATGATTTTACTGGCATAGGGAATTCTTGCTGAAGAGACACCTTCCCCCTAAAAAGTTCTTCACTATAAAGTCTTAGAGAATTGCCTAAGGCATTGAGAGGTTAAATAATTTGCATAGGATCACACAGCTAGTGGTAGAGTGAGGAGGAAAATGCAAGTGCATCACTCCAAGATCCAGCTCCTTTGCTATGACTATCCACCACACTATCTAGAAGAGAGCAAAAACCACCAAACGATCTTTCACCCTTGAGAAGACTTTGAGCTCTGTAAAATGTTGCTCAATGTAGAAAATCAATGAACAAAACAAGTTCTTGGGTGAGAAGCACGGTAGGAAGAGGGGCAGACAGGGAACCCACTCTGCAAGTATTTCCTGATGTGAGATGGCGAGAAATGAAGAGTCAGAAACTTGTGAGACTTTCCTCCGACATAACTTTATGGTAAAAAATTTCCATGAATATGAAAGCAAGGTTATTAAAAATCCAAGAACAGCCTCCTCAAGTTACTGACCTACATTCTCCCTGACAGGCTTTTCCCTTGTGTGCAAAATAGTCAGGAGGTTAATCTGGTCCTCTTCAGGTGTAGTGAGGCTCATCTGGAATCCAGTAGAATGAATGACAGATTTCTCCCGAGGGAAGTCCTTGCTGATGGATCTGCCTATAGCTTTGGGTACTGTGAGGCTGAACTTACTAGCTGGATTGCTGAAATGGATTGCCTTAATTTCATGGTGCCAATGAAGCACATCAATGAAAACAGCCACAACTGGTAAGAATAATAGCTGACGATTACATAGCACCTTGAGGTTTTCAAAGGGCTTTATTTCAGTTAAATTTAATTCAGTAAATACATTAAGGACCTTCTACGTGTCAGGTGCTACAAGAGAACCAAAATAAGATTGCTATAAATGAATGAAAAGATTCAGAGGTAGCTGGTAAAATGGAGTTTATTCAGTTAATTTGACATTACTTTAAGAGTCATTATACTATTGTGTGTATTATGGTTTTTTTTCTTCATTTTTTTCTTTCTTTTTTCTTTCTCTGTCATTTATGTCTAAGTACATAAGAAAAAAGTGAAAATAATCCTTGCCCTCAGAGAGCTTGCATTCTTTTAGCGGAACAGATATGTGCAAGATACAGAATATATACAAAGTAAAAACAAAATAATTTCCAGCATGAGGGATTAATCACTAACCATTGGGGGATCAGGAAAGGCCTCTCCTTGTAATTAGCATTTAAGCTAAACCTTAAATGGAACTATGGAAGTGGAAGTGAATAGGGGGGGCGTTCCAGGTACAGAGGACACAGATTATGCCAAGGTCCAGAAGGTAGAGGTGAGACATTGTGTCCAGAGAATGCTAAGTAGGCCCGGATGACTGGAATGTAGAATGTGTGATCGGTGTAATGTGAGTAATGTGAAATCAGTGCAAAAATACAGTTTGTAATCAGGCTATGAAAGGCTTTAAAATCTATAGGGGGTCACTGGAGTTTCCAAAGCTGAAGAGTGACATGCTCAGAATTGTTCCTAAGTTGTATCATTTTGACCACTGTGTAGAAGATGGCTAGGGGCAGGGTGGGAGAGAAGTTATTTTGGAAAGGGGAGAAACTGGACAGTGAAATCAACTAGGAGGCTATTGGAAAGGTCCAGGTGAGAGATATTGGAGGGGCTAGAAGAAGGTGGTAGATGTGAGAGATGTAATGGAGACAGAACTGACAAGGCTTGAAATTTGATTGGATGTGAGAGAGGGAAGAGCTGAGGATGACTCTGGGTTTCCAAACCTGGGTAACTGGAAGGATGGTTGTGTATTTAAAAGAAACAGGAAAATTAGGAAAGGAGTTTGGAAGGAAAGTAATGGTTCCATTTTGAACATGTTGACCTTGTGATGCCAGTGGGTCATCCAAATGGAGATGTCCAGTAGGCAATTGGTAATATGGGGATTAGGAAAGAGATTATATTTGGATATCTAGACTAGGAGACTTTTGTGTAGAACATAATCTAATTTGAGCGACAATGCAACATAGTCAGGTATGTTATTGCTTTCCTGATTTTATAGACTCAGAAATTAAGTCTGGGAAAGGTCTAGTGGTTTGTTAGTGGTATTACAATTAGTATGTTTCAGGGTCAAGGTATGAACCTAGGTCTCTCCTAATTCCAAGTTCAATGGTCTTTCATTATACAATGACACTTCTTGTCTAGTTTCCAAAAGTCCAGTTTTGCTAAGGATGATTCAAATAAGAAGAACGGAATAAATCGAGGCTTAGAATTCTTGAACAGATAAAAAGATTGTTGTAGGAAACAAGCTCAGAGTTTTGCTTTGTCAGGGCACTGACTAGATACATTCTGTATCTTGTGATTTCCAATCTTTGCTAATAGTAGAATCCTGGCCTCTAGAGTGGGAAGAATCCTGAGAGGCCACAGAGTGCAAGTCTTATTTTACGGACATGGGAACTGAGGCCAGACAAATGAAGTGACTTTCTCAAGGTCACAGAGGTAATAATAATAAGAGCTGACATCTGTATAGTACCTTAAGGTTTTACGAAGAATTACTATTACAAAAAAGAATTATTACAAAGAATTACAAAAAAAAAATACAGTAGCTCATTGAATCTCGCCATTTAGGAAACAGAAGAGGCTGGCTTTGAACCCAGCTTCTCTGATTCTAAATTCAAACTCTTTCTGTTATGCTATACAGCCTTTCAAATGATTAGGAAGCACCAGTAATTACAATAGGTGGCATTTATTTAATGCTTTAAGGTTTGCAAAGGACTTCATAGATGTGACCTCATTTGATCTTCACAACTCTGATGGTTAGGTGCTATCATCACTCCTATTTTACAGATGAGGAAACCAAGGCACACAGAGGTTAAATTACTTCCCTAGAGTCACACAGCAAGGGAGAGTCTGATGTAGGATTTGAATTCAGGTCTTCTAATACAAAGTCTAGCACTTTGTACACTGTGCCACCTAGCTCAGAGGTTCCCAAACTTATTTGGTCTACTGCCCCCTTTTAAAAAATTACTCAGTGCCAGCCTGACAATCTACTTTCTTTAACCTTTTAACAGTTTTTTAAAATTTGTGTCATTTCAAAAAATATAAAATATTTTTAAATGATGCATCTTAAATTTAATAATTTATTGTAAATTTGTGTTTTTTTCCTGCACTAAAATTTTGATGATGTAATATTGAATCATGTAACTGTGTAGTATCATATTGTCAACAAGTCATTGCAGGCACATATTCCTACTGATGCATGCTGGACTTCTGGACAATGTGAGACATACTCACCTGCAAACACTTACTTGTTAAGACCTGTCTGTGGACTTGACCACTGATCAGTTATAACTTGCATTTTGTGGGTTTATTGGAAAATAATGTAATCACTATGACTTTAACTGTTTTACACAACAGATGAAATACTTATGAACAATTTTTCAAAATCTTCTTGTTTTCTCTTCTTTCTGCATGCTTCCACCACCCATTTATTTTTATTTAACATCCCCCAATTGCACCCAAGCCTACTACTGCCCCCCCATGGTCATTCCAGAGCCCCTCCAGGGGGTGGTATTGCCCACTTTGGGAACCTATAACCTAGCTAATAGAGACAGATTGTGAAAAGTGTTGTTGAGTCATTTAAGTTGTATTGACTCTTTGTGATCCCATTTTAGGAGTTTCTTGGTAAAGATACTAGAGTGGTTTGCCATTTCCTTCTCCAGCTCACTTTGCCGATGGGGAAACTGAGGCAAATAGGGTTAAGTAACTTGCCCAGAGTCACACCCAGCTAGTAAGTGTCTGAGGCTGGATTTGAACTCAGAGGAGTCTTACTGATTCTAAGCCCAGTGTTCTTTCCACTGCGCCACCTAGCTGCAGTAAAGACTTACAAGCCTCATGTAAAGACAGAGATAGGAAGTTTTTCACTATATCTATAGTAACTGGTTCTTGTCAGGAGGCAAGATGACTACGTGAACTCAGAAAGACCTGGGTCCCCACACCACCTCTGATGCTTAGTTCTTGATCCTTCCAAGTCTTGAAGAGTTATCGTAAGAAAGGAGCTTTGTAAATGGTGGAAATACTAGAGAAATGTGAACTATAAATAGGCAGTATCTTCTCTGCTCATTGCTGGTCAGAGGCTTTTAAAATGTATGAGAAATGCCTCCTACGATTATTGACGTTGAGCTTTGTTTCTTTTCTAGCTAGGTCTTCTCTCAGAGAGAACTGTTCCGAGCTTGGAGTTCCCCTCGAAGTCATTGGGAATACCCTGTTCAGGGTTATTCCTCAACTCTGTGTGTGTGTGTGTGTGTGTGTGTGTGTGTGTGTGTGAGAGAGAGAGAGAGAGAGAGAGAGAGAGAGAGAGAGAGAGAGAGAGAGAGGGAGGGAGAGAGAGAGAAAATGACACTTCTGGCCCTGAGGTGTCTATGATACCGTAACCATCTGAAGAAACTGCAAGCTAGGAGTTTTCAGTCTTGCTTGGTGGGTCATACCTCAGAAAGGTTAATCCTGAACAGCTCTCAGTTCTAGGCTATTGAATAGCTTGTAGATACTTGCTTGAATATGTATCTTATCTGGAATAAACACCCATTGGAGGGCAGAGTATTGCTAGCTTTCCTTGAGTAGCTTACACTGCCTTCCTTCTCCCATTCCATAAATGCAGCCCTCATTTACACTTCCTTCCCCTCTCAAAAAGGCTGAAGATGTTTCCCTTATTTGATAAAATGGAGAGTCCTTGAAATATCCAAAGGAATAAATGAATGTAAAGAAAAGATTGCAAGAAACTTGTCCTTCAGTGGTCAGAGAAGAAAATTTTGGGCAGTTTTTCGGTTGAGATAAGATATGTGGAGCTTAAAGAAACTAGATAATTACTTATTCTTAAATAATCTTTCTTTAGTTTCAGTTTTACAAGTGTTTATTGAATGTGTAATACATATTCAAGAGACTCCATGGTATTGTGGGTAGAGTGACGGATTTGGACATATTGCCCTAATGTCAAAGTCCTTGCTTTTTTTATGTCTACTTAGTACTGTGCCTGGGCTGTAGAAGTAATGGTGGGAGCCTGAGACAGGGCATCAAGAGACCCAGCTCTTTGTGGGCTTGTGGAATTGCTTTTTCTCTCTAAGATTTATTTTCCTCATTTGTAAAATAAAATGGTGGAATGAGAGGACCTCCAAAGTCCCTTTTTGGATCACTAATTTTATCCTATTCTCTATGAGAGCTTTTGTAAGCACCTAGGTGGTATAGTGGATAGAGCAATGGGCTTGGAATCAGAAAGACTCATCTTCCTGAGTTAAAATCCAGCTTCAGACACTTACTAGCTGGGTGACCCTGGATAAGTCACTTAACCCTGTTTGCCTCAGTTTTCTCATCTGTAAAGGGAGCTGGAGAAGGAAATGGCAAAGTGCTGCAGTATCTTTGCCAAGGAAATCCCAAAATGGGGTCATGGAGGATCAGACATGACTGAAAAACAACTCAACATGAGAGCTTTTAATCTTGTCAAGGAGAAAAAACTAATGTATATAAAACAATCAGAGAATAATCCTGAACTAAAGAATATGTGTTTAAGGAGGTCATAAAGGAGAGAAATCATCATGAGGCCAAGCTACTAGGGAAGGTTTCATGGGCAATAGTACTTGATATGGATATTGAAGGATTCATACTATTTCACCCTACAAATGTTTAGATTCAAAGTCACCAATGTTGTTTTTCCGCCATTAACCAAAATTACCCCCCAAAATGTTCTTTTGTACATGTCCAGGTATTACAATAGCACCACACTAAGCCAAATATCCATGTAGTTTTGTGCAGTTTATGTGTAAGAAGGGCAAAAAAAGCTGTGGTTAAATGAATGTGTAAACTGGAGGTTCTGTGCTCTTAATCTGGGTTATTTGACATTCATCTCTGAGAAGCCTTGGGGATGACACACATACCATATGAATCCCCTTTCACTAGAAAGGGTATCCTTTCCCCCATCAACAAGTTATTGTGTTTTTTGGTGAGTCCTCTGCTTTCAATATGAAACGGAACTGCTAAAGAATATCACCATTGACACTGATGAGTTCAATGGCACTATCTAAGACTGCTTCCCTGTGATTTGTAGACTTTATTATCTAGCAATTCTATGGGAAAGAAGTGATAGTAAACAAGCCTGGACTTACCCCCACCTTTCTTAAAGAGTGTTTAAAAGAGCTAGAAGCTTATGAGAAAGTGCCTTCCTCATGTGATTCTAAAATGACACCTCACTTTCAACATACCTGGTTCATGAAAATTGGAATTTATGAAACATATAAATTAAGGAAGTGATTAGTTGGTTTATAAAGATGGAATTGTGAGATTCCTTTAAATAGCATTCTCCCCTGGTATATTCAAGATATGATTCACTTTACCAAAATTTGATTAATATTGAAATGTTCAGGAACACACATATGATATTGTGTGTTGTAATGGATAGAGAGCTGGCCTCAGAGTTAAGGAGGTCTACTTTCAAGCTTGGTCTTTGACACACACACACACACACACACACACACACACACACACACACACACACACCTTGTGTCAAGTTATGTAACCCTGGGCAAGTTACTTAACTGCTTGGTAACTCCCCAGCAAATCTCTAAGATTATAAATTGAATGATGGGCGCCAATCTACATTGGCAGAAGGATTTCCTCATTGGGAATTCCCTTTATCAGTGGAATCTTAGGTTTGGTTAAAAAAAATGTTGTCCTGAAGATATAACCTGTATTGCCACTCCTATTACCACTACTACAATCATGGACTTAGAAAATAATTAAGGCACCATTTTGTTTCCATCACAGATGTGCACAGAGTATGGGCCAGGTCCTCCAACAAACACTGGGAGAATGGTCCAGTTAACCCTCTCACTCAAAGAAGTATTAAGGCCTATGGTTTCCATTTCCTCACTACTCCCTAGGACTAATGTGCAACAGGGAGAGTTTATCTTTTTTCACATTTTAGGAGAAGTGAGGCCCAAAGTGACCCAAGGTCATGCAGTCAGTATCAATGCCAGCTCTCCTTAGTTCAGGGTACTTTCCAAGAAACTGTGCCTGTACCTCAGGCTTAAAATAACATGGAAGGGTAGCCTTTCCATGTGAGATTTTTAATCATTAACCACATGCATGGGTTATATGGGAGTATTTACTTTTATAATGAACATGCAATATAAATTCATATTAGCAGATAGACAGGAATCAGTGTCTAAGCACATTTTAGGAAATTCTTGAACAAGCTGGAGAGAATCCAAAGTGTGTGTGCGTGTGTGTGTGTGTGTGTGTGTGTGTGTGTGTGTGTGTGTGTGTATGTGTATGTGTAGGGGGCAACTAGGATGGTGAAGGGCTTGACTTCCTTCCATGTCAGTTGAAAAAAATAAGATGTTTATCCTGGAGCAGAGAAAAGATGGGGAGAGATGATGACCATCTTCAAATATTTGAAGGGCTCTCACTAGGAAGAAAAAATAGACTTCTTTTGGTGGATCTGAGAAGGATAAATTAGGAGGAATGGATGGAAGTTTCAAAGAGCATAATTTAGGCTTGATGTAAGGAAAAACTTTTTAACAACTAGAGCTTTCCAAAAGTAGAGTGGATTGTACAAGAAGGAAGGAGGACCCACTCACTGGAGATCTTCCCAAAGCAGAGGCTAATTGAACAGTTTGGGGATATGTTGTGGAGGGAATTCTTTTTTGTCAGAAGGTTAAACAGTGGCTGAGAACAATTACAACCTGTTTTAACTCAAATCTCCTGAGCATCATAAAATATGTTGTCTAAAAAAACCCAGAATCTCATAAATTAAGAAGCTCATAAATTAAAAGAGGCTCATACATCTTTTAATGACTGCATATGATTTCCTAAGCCATAGTAACAATCTTCCTGATCTGCTTGGTTCATATTCTCCTCCCCACAAAAGCTATTGTATTTACTTTGTAGATACTTAACATTTAATTCTCTGTCTCTCTCTGTCTCTCTGTCTCTCTGTCTCTCTGTCTCTCTGTCTCTCTCTCTCTCTCTCTCTCTCTCTCTCTCTCTCTCTCTCTCTCTCTCTCTCTCTCTCTCTCTCTCTCTCCCTCCCTCTCTGTTATTTCACTTCCACACACTACTGGCAACTTGAGGGCAGGGACCATATTTTTTATATTTTATCCCCCATATCTTGGCACATAGTAGGTGTACTATAAATATTTGTTGAATGGAGTTGAATCCACAATATTGCACAATGAGATGTAAGGACATGGAATACACTTATAACTGTGTACCTTCTTTGGTATTTGTTTAGAATGGTCAAACTTGAGAGACAGTGTTTGATTCATCTGGATCTGTAGATGTCAGTGTGTAAAACCAAGAGGGAGAAATACAATGAATTCAGAAATTATATTAGAAATTGTCAATTATCTCTGAATCCAACCATGTGTGTATTCTGCTCTCACTTAAGTTAGAGTTTTCCATTGCACAGTTTAAGACCTGAAGTGCCACAAGACCTCTAAGAAAAGGACGGCGAGGCACATGCTTGTGGTTGCTTTTCCTCATTTTCGGGATATTGAATTCATGTGCAATGAGTAGAACACAAATATTGGTGTGTTACAAATGGTCCCCAAAACAGGAACTGTCATTTCATGAGAATTTAAAGTGAAAATTAGTTTAAAGAACCGAGAAGATGACACATGATAGTGAAAGAATGTCAGGTTTTAGAAATGAAAAATGAGCAATTTTCACCCTGAAAACTGTGTGGGGCCAGAGATTCAAGACTCAACCACACACTATCATTAGCATTTCTTATAATACACTGGTTTTTACAGTCAAGAAGCATATTTTAGAATATTAAGTGGAAGCCGAAAAATATTTTACTTAATGGACAAGCATTTGGCTAAAGAGTGAAACCTTTTCACCACATTTGTGGAGTTTAATTATTGCTAGAGAGACGAGATATTAAGATAACTGTGTTGCCAAGAAAAACTGCAACTTGATTCTTGCTGTGCTCAAACTCACTCATTCACTAACAGAAAATTTATTTTTATCTTGTGACTCAGTTTCTTTATCTGTAAGATAGGTAAATCTGTAAAACACCCATATTGGCTTCACCCCTATTGATTTAATATCCACTCCTGCACTGGTTAAATAGATTTGGTAATTTATTTAGAAGATCTGAGAGACCCAAGATTGTTGGAAAAGGGATTTTTGTCTGTGGTGGGTCATTTCCCTCACAATGAGAAATTTTGTACTGTTGATCTTAAGCTGCTTGCTGTAACAAAACCCTATCTCTTTGACATCAGTATTCACCCACTGATTCTATATAGTTTCAAATTGCCAAAATCTTAGAAGAATAGAAATTACAGGATTAGAATAGAAATTACAGGTGATCCAAAGAAAGTAGAGAGAGTGATGAATCTGGAGTCAGGGAGATGTGGCCTCAGACACTTATTAGCTACGTGACCCTGTACAAGTCACTTAACCTCTATCTGCCTCAGTTTCTGCCTGCAAAATGTAATAGCACCTACCTCCCATAGTTTTGAGAACAAAAACATTTATAAAGCACTTTGCAAATCTTAAAATGTTAATAAATGTTATTTTTAATAATATTATTTTATTGTAGTTAAGATTAGTATGATTTAGTGACTATAAGCAGGTTGCGGAACATTACCAATGATGCCTTGTATCCAAGGAGTGGCCCAAAAGACATCATCAAAGTTGCATATGATTAGAAAATACATAGGCTAGTCATATAGTTGAGGATAAAGGATAAAAGACAGAAGTGTGAACACTCCAGAGGTAGGTATTTCTTGAATATAAAAATATATAATATAAAAAGAACCAGAGAAAAGATTCTAACACAGTGAGGGGGTCCCCTGTGGAGGATTTATGGAAATATATGAATAGGAATCACACAATATGAGATGTCATGGGGTAGCTATCTACATGGACAAAATGATGAATCCATCTTGATAACATAGGAAGGTGCATGCCACTGTAGACAGGAAATGTGCTTTATAATAACTCATTAATGATAATGTAGTACTTTCCTGCCACAAAATTCTGTCTGGTATATTTCAGACAATCATTTCACATGGACTGCATAAAGCTAGTGTAACGCATATTCCCCTCAAATGGTAGCCCCCATTGGAATGTATTAGTTCTAGAATTATTGTGGTGATCCAAGTTGGAGGGAACTTGTGACCATAAGAACCATAACTTATTTAATAGTAAGTAATTTGCAGCTTCATTGTACGGGCTATGTATAGACATTGCATGATTTAGGCTTTGAGACAAGCATATATAATACCATATTTAATGACATCTAATGTCCAGATCAAATAGGTAAGACCCTGCCAACACACACACAGTAAGACATATTGCACATGAACGAGGTCGTGTGCCCCCACTGATGTGTCTTTTTTATACTATTAAATCAGAGGCCACATCAATTCAAAGCCAAAGACATCTTACTTAAAGCAAAATAGCAAAGTAAGTAACAATAGAGTATCTCCCTCCATTATGGTACAGTGGGTAGAGTGTGGGGCTTGGAGTTGGATATAACTGAAAAATGGTTGAACAACAGGAACTCCCTCCATACATGTGAGATTTCTATGCCACTATAAGAGTAAGAAAGAAAACATGCAGGGGAGAAGAAACACATAGAGTTCAGATAAGCAATGCTGCTAGGGCCGTGTTACTGCTAAAAATGATAACAACAAAACCTTTCTTCTTAAGAAGGAATTGCCAGCTACTTGCCTTCAGAGCTGTTGATATTAAAAACCTCTTGCCATAGTTCACACAAAATGTAACTATAATAATAATTCCCACATACAAAGCACTTTCATATATATTCCCTCACTTGAGCCCAGCAACAACTTTGTAAAATGGCCAGGGTGGGGATGATTGTTTCCATTTTAGAGGTGATGAAATTGAGGATAAAGTGGTTTGCTCAAAGGTACTGAGGCAGTGAGTCCAACAGAGTTTTTCTGACTCTAAGGCCAATCTCTGTCTACTAACTGTATTACCTAGCTAATATCTGTACTTTAGAGTTCATCTTTGTAAATATGAGATTAGCAGTCTTATTTTTTGGCACAGAAAATATGTACATATTTTATATTTACATACAGACATCTATGCTTCTAAGCAAACACAAGTATGTGTGTGCACGCCCTTGCATGCAATAAGTACTTTTAAGTGCCTACTTTGTGCTAGGCACTAGAGATAAATGGATGAAACAAAAAGCAATCCTTGTACTCAATAATGTTATTTGTATTTTAAATGCATACACATATATGCCTATAATACACATAGCATATATGTATGAGTGTTCATGCGTTATGTGTGTACATATACACTAAATAGTTCACAGGGTCCTTGGGAGGAGAGCCCTAAAAGAGATACAGGGAGTCCCAGAAGTCTTAGTGCGGTTTTAAGCAATGGACACTCTCCATATACATGATCTCAGCATTAGTTATCGTCATCAGCATCAATTATACACATGCACACATATTTCATGTCGGTAATTAGAAGCTCCCCCTGAGTTGTCGGACTGGGGCCCACAAGGATAGCTTGTGGAGAAGGCATGGGGTTGGTTCTGTGCTTTGGCTTCTGCTGAACCACTTGCTGAAGGGCATGGGTGACAAGGAGCCTCTGTGGCACCCCACAAGTCCCAGTCCAGCAGCCAGAGGGTTCCCTTTATTATCTCCATTACATACATACATACATACATACATACATACATACATACATACGCACACATACACACACACACACATATATACATATACACATACCTTTTTTCTGCATTTACTGATACAGTCTGAGGAAAATGTAAATGTGTTAGATCAGAATTGACATGGCAGTCAATACTGTATGATGACATAATTGATGAGCATGTCCATTAAAGAGAAGCCAGTGGCAATACCATTAATTAGATTTTAATGATGTCAGTTTTTTAGGGTTCAATGGTACTTCTCTTTTATTCTTTCTGCATTTGCAATTATCTTTCTTCCCATGAGTTTAAAGGGCACAACATTTACCGTTTATGTATTTAATTTGGCATCTCTAAGTTTATACTGCAAAAATTAGGTTCTGTGTTAAACACCTTCATAGCATAAGGCTGAAAACATTGTTCTTATTAAAAACCAAACAATGTATTACAAACAACCAGGGTAGTAATGTGGATAGAAAAGCAGAACTAAAGATGAAAATAATTGGCTGCCACTTTAAGGAAAGACACCTTTAAATGAGAGGACTTGTACTCTTTCCTATAATTTAATTTTTAATTAAAAAACACCATGGGCACTATCAATTAAATTTATTATCATATATTCCTTATAAGATAAGCATGTCCTGCTAGTTTAATTTTATTGAGAGTAAAAGAGAGGGCGATAAAATCCTTTTTCCTCAAATCACCGTGGATTAATGGGAGACCTTAGACTAGATAAGGGTGTGTGTGTGTGTGTGTGTGTGTGTGTGTTATATGTATATGTATATATGTATGTATGTGTATATGTATATATATATATATATATATGTATGTATGTGTGTATGTATGTATGGAGAGAGAGCACAAAGTAAACACATAGCAACATTTAAAAAGGAAGAGATAATACTGGGGAGTACTAGGGTAGAACAGGTTGAACGAATTGTGTTTTAATATAGTAAAGAGAATACTTATCAAGTCCAATTCTGACACTCGTTGTGTGATCCTAAAGCTAATAATCACTTAGTGCTTCAGCTTCTTCCATTTCCTCATCCGTGAAGTGGGGATAATACTATTTGCACTAACTAGTTCACAGGGTTTTTATGAGGAGAGCATTGCATAGCCCTGAAAGCATTACATAGAGGATATCACAAAAGTCTTAGTGCAGTTTTAAGCCATGGACACTCTCTATACCCGTGAAATAATCAATCAATCACTGTTATCCCAATTAATTAACAATGCTATGTCATAGCATTGTAAAGAGCTTGGGGTTTTGAAAGTAAGGATTGGGAAGAGAAATATGAAAGTATCCTGGTGATGTGATGCAGAGAAAGGTCCAAATAATCATTCTGTTAGAAAAACATTAAGGTAAGGCCAGAGGATGGAAGAACCCACAGACCAGGAAGTTGAAGAAAACTTAGGAGTGAGTTTGCAGCCCCAAATAATTGTATACTTTGTCTCGTGGCTAGAATTATTGGGATTTCACTTACTGGTCTGCAGTGCAATATTGGCCTACCAAATCTGGCAGTGATGGCCTTTGGGGTCACTGAACTGTCTGGCTATTTATAGTGTGTCCTGTGCTTTCTCATCTCTGAGGCTGGAATGCCATTTCCCTCCCATTTCTCTCTTCCGAATGTGTCTGACCAGCCCTTTGAGGCCCACTCAAATGTCCCTGACCCTCCTCAGCTGGAACATTGTTCCTGCCTAAAAATTCATAGCATCTTCCTGTCTCTTATAGACTCATCATATTTTCTTTTGCGCTATAGATAGTAATTGGCAGTGACAGATGTGTACCTTGGCCAGAAACCACAGGAGGAGGGAGCTTCAGGATCTCTGAGGTTTTGGTTTGGTGAAGTTCTAGGGCAACTCTCTCTCTAACCTATGGCTGATTTGGGTGAGTTTGTTTCAGGGCAAAGATGATTCAAATAGTCTGGAGGAGATACCTCAGTGTGTGGCTATGCCTTTTCTAAGTATTCCTCCTGTTAAGTTCTGGGGCAGTGCTGCCTAACAGGGCCTCCTTGACATTTGTCCAAATTCCCAAGGTGGGCAGGCAAATAACCAATCCACAATCTTCTTGAACTCATCAAATGAGGGGTTGGAAGGGACCTGAGAAGTCATTCATCTCAACTGGCTTACATAGTACAGAAGTCTTTTACTGTATCTCTAACAGCTTGCTATACATCTAGTCTTGAACATCTCCAGTGATGGGGATCTCATTACCTCATAGGGTAACCATTTTTATTGTCCAAGAGCTTTTTTTAAAAGTTGAACCAAATTTGTCTTCTTGTATCATTCACCCACTGACACTATTTTGTCTTCTAGATCAACACTGAACAAGTCAATATTCCTTCTTCATATTAGCTCTTCAAATATTTGAAAGGAGTTATCATTTCCCTCTTAATTCACCTATTCTTTATGATGACCTTGTTCTTCCATGAGGTTTTTTGTTTTTGTTTTTGTTTATTTTGTTTTACTATGCAATGAGGTTAAGTGACAGGTGTGTGAAAATGGATTTGAACTCAGGTCCTCCTGACTCCAGGGCTGGTGCTCTGTCCACTGTGCAACCTAGCTGCCCCAATATTAATTATTCTTTATAGCTTCAGGGTCAAGTCATTGATAAATATGTTGTAGGAGACCAGAGAAGAAGACATCCCACATTCCAACAGGGTCTTGCACCAAATTGAAACTGAGGCTTTGACCAGTATTCTTTGAGTACAGATGTTCTAGACCAGGGATGGGGAACCTGTGGCCTGGAGGCCATATGTGGCCCTCTAGGTTCTCAGATGTGACCCTTTGACTGAATCCAAACTTGTGAAGTTTGAAGTTTGAAGGACATAAGTTCCCTACCCATGTTCTAGAAATTTCAAGGTAGCCAAAATGTACTACTAATAAGTAGCATTTATATAGCACTTTAAGGTTTGCAAAGCATTTTACAAATATCTCATTTTTATTTTCACAACAACCCTCACAGTTAGGTGCTATTCATATTCCCATTTTACAGATGAGGAACTGAGGCAGACAGAGATTAAGTGACATGTCCGGGGTCATATAGTTAGTAAGGATCTGAGATCAAATTTGAATTCATGCCTTTCTCACTTCAGGTTAGAGTTTTTTCTACTGCACCCCCTAGCAACCACTGAGCCAATCTCTCACCATTTTGTTACTTGGAATTTACATGGCTAACTGTGTTTGCAAAGTGATAAAAGAACTGAAAATTGGAATTTGTGGTTTATAGATCTAGCATATCTTAACTCCAGCTTGAAAAACATACCCATGTACTCATGAAATCAGTAGGAGGTTTGAAATGTAGTTAAGTAAAAGTTGAAAATAAAATATTCTTTATTGTTTAGAGACTGTCAATTTATCAATTAGCAAAAAGTTCATAAATATTTTAGCTAAAAAATCAAAAGCTAGCCATTTGAATTACTCGTCATTAAAAAGCAATCAAGGTGAATCAATCAATTAGCAAGCATTTATTAAGCCCTTGCTGTGTGCCAGGCACTGTGCTAAGTGTTTGGGATGAAAAGAAAGGCAAAACCCCAAGTCATTTAGAAATACAAATAGACAAACCCACGAAAAGACTGGGAAGGCAGGTTGTGTTTGGGCACAAACTCTTGATCAGTTAAAAAAAAGTATTTTTTATCAATATATGTGTTCTTATTCATAATTTATACAATGCAATACTGTATTAATAATTATATGGCATATAATATACAATTGTATATGTTTGCAATTTTATGCTTGTATATAATAATTGTACTATAAAACACAATAGAAATGCTAAAAGGATGAGAGAATGAGGAAATAATACTTGCTTCTACAGTTAATAAGAGCTGCTGGAATTTGAGTAGAGAAGTGATGTGCTCATACCTGTGCTTTGAAAAAAATCTTTTTGGAAGCTGTGTGGAGGCTGAATGAGAGTGGAGAAAGGTTTGAGGGAGGGAGCTATTGCAGTAGTCCAGATAAGTGGCGATGAGAACCTGGCCTAGGGTGGTGTCTATGTGAACGAGAGAGAAGTGGAGAGATGAGTAAGACGTGTTATTAGAAATAGCAAGGTTTGGCAACTGATTGGATCTATGAGGTGAGGAAAAGCCAGAAATTAAAGATGACGCGCAAGTTGTGAATATTGGTCACCAGAAGGTTGGTGGTGGCCTTGGGCACACAAATAGGGAAGTCTGGAAGAGGGATAGGTTTGAGGGGAAGATAATATATTCAGATCCCAACCCATCCATGGCTGCTTATCATTTGTGACTCATTGTTCCACCCAAAAGGAAAAGAGGTTGAGCGATGGGGCTCTTACAGGTCAGAGCCCTCTGAGGAGCTCCTGCCACAGCCCCTGGTATTCTGAAGAGTGGGAAGTGGGTAGGAGGAAAGCTGGGATTTTCTCAAAGGCACCTGTGGGGCTGCTGCTATGGGTACCAGGTAGTGTGTTTGGGATAAAACTGACCTGGGGACCAGTGCTCAGCCAAGAAGGGGAGTGGTTGGCAGCTTTCATAGAAGATGGAAGAGGTAGACTGAGGAAAGGTTAGGACCTAAGGATGGATGTGGTTGTATTGGAGACAAGCCCCATGATCAACTATTTTAGGGAAGTTGGGTTGGGACCAATCTTTCCTTCTTTTGACTGGTTGATCCCAGATCCCTTAGAGTCCCCACCCAGGGCCACTTCTTCAAAGGGCTGGAGTGAGCAGAATCATGACACATGCCTGTTCACAAGGACTGTGTGAACTACACAATCCTGTCCCCAGGGAATTTGTCCCATTAGTGACTGACCCTCCAGTCTCAGGCTAAGTCCACCTTGACCCAGACCCACCTCCACTTCAGCTCTTGGTTTTCTCTTTTTCCTTCAGTCTAATCATCTGTTTTCAATAACATGCTCCCAATCTGATATCATTGTAACTCTGGTTTGGGGCTCTTTCCTTGGATGGGATGCCTCAGTTCTGCATAATCAACCAAACCAGTCCCCACCCCGCCTCTGATGCCAATGAACTTGATCTCCCATCACACCCCCTAAGCACCCCTACCCTGTTCCCAAACCCCGATCTTGATTTCAGCGGGTTGAATGCTTCCCCAGTTGATAGCCCTAACAAACTCTGATGGCTCTCAGCCAGCCATGACTCTGCTGCCCTCTGCTGATTTCTGTTGTAGTTGCAGGCCAGACTAATAACCTCCCAATGCCCTGTTGCCCTTATTTAAAAAAAAAAATTAAAAAACTTTTTTAAAAAGCTAAGATAACCAGAGCAAGCATTAAAATTTTGAGAGAGGACTTTCATAACAAAGCAGGACCTACACACAGCAGGAGAGGAGTGTCAGATTCACAAATTCTAATCTGTCAGTGACATTTGTGGCCTTATAAAAGTTTATCATGCCTCAAGGACGTTAAAAATAACAAGAACCATACAGTATTCTCACAGGAGTAGGCCCAGAGAAAAGATGGGTCAAATGGAATTTATAAAAGAGGTCTGATAGAGACAATTCATTCTGTGATGTTCACAAGTTCCACGATCTGTGGGCTTAGTGTCATAGTACTGTAGGAGGAGGACGAGTACTAGTAGTAATGATAATAATAGCTACCATTTATATGGTGCTTTGAGCTTTGCAAAGCTCTTTACCTATGTTATTTCATTTGATTCTCACAGTAACTGTTATATAGGTGTTATTACTTTCCTGTTTTTCAGATGAGAAAACTGAAGCCGAGAAGTTTAAGTAACTTGTCCAGAGTCACATAGCTAGTAAAAGACTCCAACCCAGGCATCCTTCTACCATACTACCTGATTGCCTTCTGTATGCATCAGAGCCAGCCAGAGAACAGTCAGTATCTAGAGGAATGGTGCTTTCATCCTTATCATTTCATTAGAAAAGGTCAATTTGGGGCCAGAAAATGACAAATGACATGCTCTGAGGTGGTTTGTTAACACAAGCTAAGAAAGGATATTTAGGGTCTTTCCAATTCACTGTAATTATCAGAGAATGTCAAAGATTGGCAAAGCTTCCAAAGTGACGGAGAAATAATTCATGAGGTTAGTATCCTTGGATAAGGGATTGCTAATTGTGGTGAAAAGCAAAGCCTAGTTCAAAAATATTAGTGGTGAAATCTAGGCTAAGTGTGTGTGTGCTCGTAAGAGAATGAGATATCAGAATACAAACTCCTTGAGGCAAGGACGGTTTTTGCTTTTTCTGTGTATCCCCAATGCTTAGTATAGTCTCTAACATGTAATTGGCACTTAATAAATAACTGTTGAGTGACTGAATCCACAGAGTAGGGAAAAGCATCCAGGAATTAGAAGAGGAGAGGATTTGTAATAAAAAAAAATCTGTATTTAAACACTGGCCTTACTACATGGGGAAGGTATGTGACCTTGGGAAGGTCATTCCACTTGATTTTTGCATCTGTAGGCAAAGGGGTCAGATTAGATGACCTCTATGGAGTGTCCCAGCTTTAAGTCATATGAGATTAAGTCAAATGACATGAGTCTGACTGAAGCATGGAGAACTGCACAGGGAAGGAGTAGTGAGGGGTGAGTTTGAGCCAAGGCAAAGTCAAGAAAATCCAATAGGTAGTTCCAGGAGCTGATGGCAAGACTTGCCCTATGACAGTGTCTCTGTTGTTGTGAAGTGACCCAAAATCCCCATCACTACCACCAACTGCTGACCAACTTCCCAAAGATAGGACAGGCAAATCATCCTAGCTGAAGCCTCAAGGCACCCTGAGGGAGAGACAGGAGGCAGTATATGCCAGGAAAGTCAGTCAGTAAGCATTTATTAAGTGCCTGCTATGTGCCAGGCACCATGCTCAGCACTGGGAATAAAAGAAAGGCAAAAGACAGTCCCTCCCCCTGGGGAGCTCTCAGACCAACCAACTTGACCACTGCTTCTCCCTACATTCTGGTGAAAGCAGCCCAGAATCCTGAGCCAGGGAGCTCTGGGAGTAGCAGTGTCCCTCAGACCACTGGCCCTGCTTCTAACCCAGCCCCTGCAGGCATTATTGAGGGGAGCAGCCCTTGTGGAGATGTAACCTGGCAATTGCCTCCTGAGAAGCCCCAGCTACTGAAGCCCCCCAAAAGAAAGCTGTTGGTAGCAAAGGCATTATCACTGTCAAATGGTTCACCATCAGAAACCCACGTGACATGAGGGAAAATGCCATCTCCAAAGCTGCTGCACTGTAAGGACTGTGGGGTCTTTCCATCTGTCTTGGAGCTGAAACCTCCTATTTGTGGTGTTTCCTCCTATTAGAATGTGAGTTTCATGAGAACAGGGACCATTTTACTTTTCTCTTTTTATCCTCAGTACCTAGCGTGGCACTTGGCACCTAATATGTTTTTAGTGAATGAGTTTTCATCCATTCACATATTCATTCATTCATTTCAGTGGACCGGGACCCTTTGTGTCCAACCAGAATGGCAGAGGTGCCATATTGCTCTTAGGATCTGAAATAGCCAATAGCCTAGTGCACTTGGGACATGACACCAAAACTCTCATATGGTTTATATACTAGTAACCCAGAAACTTTTAGGTTCTAGGGAAAAAAACCATTTTTTCACATGTTTTGCTGGAGTCCAGTTATACTCCATGATTATGGCACTCCTCTCTTCTATTAATCTAGTAGGATTTATCATCTCATTGATATGGGTGGCCCCTCCAGTGGTTGCAGGTGATAAACCACTCCTTGCCTTCTATCTTGCATGATTCTTGTTTGTATCCTCCCATAAATCTTCAACAAGGAGTCTATCCAACATGCTGGATGCCTTCTTCTGGATCCCTTGCTGTCACGTGGGTAACACCTCTTGCTTCATGACCTGCTCACCTCCTTTTCTGGTTTTCTCTTTGATTATGTCTTTCATTCACTTTCTGATAGGCACTTCCAAAATACTCCGGCTTCTTCATGCCTACCACGTTGCTCTCCCTTGTCCAACTGAAACACTTCATCAACAAAAGGAAATAATCTTTCTTTGCCTCTGTTTGTTCTTACTGAACTCATGTTGCCTACTAGTGATCACTACTTTTTTTTTTTTTTGGTGAGGCAGTTGGGGTTAAATGACTTGCCCAAGGTCACACAGCTAGTAAGTGTTATGTGTCTGAGACTGGATTTGAACTCAGGTCCTCCTGACTCCAGGGCTGGTGCTCTATCCACCATGCCACTTAGCCACCACATTCTTTTCTAATGTTTCCAAGATGTGTAGTGATTCCCTCTAAGGATCACCATCATCCTATAGTTTCAATGATCCACCCTTTTAAAAAGTTGGAACTTTTACTGTTCTCTAAACTCTAAATAACCCCTTCTCCCCCAAGACGAACTATGTCACTTGATCCAATCCTTACCTTACTTTATGAAGCATCTACATTCTCTCTCAGTCTCTTCTCAATGGACTTCTTCCCCGTGCTTTTACACTTTTTGCAGGATTTCCATTTCTTGGGAAGGAGAGGTGGAGAACATCCAGATCTTCACTTGCCTGCTATAGCTACCATCCCACTTCTTCTCTTTACTGCCAAACTTTTTGTTTGGTGCAACCGAACTTTTCAAATGAGTGGTCCCTAGGCAGCTGCTAAACATCTCTTTCCTTCTTAAGTCCTTACAATTTGGCTTCTGCCTCTTCTACTGTGCTGAAATTTCATTCTTGATGATTAACTGTGACTCCTTAATCACTAAACTCAATGGTTTTTTCTCATTCTTCTTTACCTGTCTGTAATATTTGCAGCTGTTCTCCAACCAATTTTCATTTAATTTCACATGCTTTGACTTCCGTGATATACTGTCCTTGTTCTCCTTCTCTAGCTTTTCTTTCTGCATTCTAAATATAGACATTTTCCAGATTCGATCTTTTGCTTCTTAGCTCTTCCCTCTCTTTAGTCATTAACTCGGGGGTCTCATCCACTCTCATGATTTCATTGACATGTATAAAGAGCACTGGATTTGGAATCAGAGGACATTGACCTTGGATTCTAGATTTGCTATTTACAACCTTTATGACCTTGGGGAAGTCAATTCATTTTTCTGAGCCTCATTTTTCTAAGGAAGTCGGTTCCTTATTTGTAAGATGAAGCAGCATGATAAAGTGTAGATCATAAGCTTCTAGAGGGAAGGGACCATCTTTTGCCTCTTTTAGTATACCCAGTGCTTGGGTACTAAGTAGGTACTTAATAAGTGTTTATTGAGGGGCAGCTAGGTGGCCCAATGGATAGAGTACTGGCCCCGAATTCAGGAGGACCTGAGTTCAAATCTAGCCTCAGACACATAACACTAGCTGTGTGACCCTGGGTAGGTCACTTAACCCCATTGCCTAGCAAAAAATAAAAATAAAAAAGTGCTTATTGATTGATTGCCTGATTGTATAAGGCATTGGACTTGGAGCCAGAGAGACCTGAATTCAGATCCCAGTTCATGTACATGTTCTTATCCTTCCTCATCTGTGGTCCCTCTAAAGTTACTTTGTTTTTATTCTTCATTATCTTGTGTATATTTATATATATATATGTTGTCTCCCCCATTCAAATATTAACTCTACTTTTTCCTTTTTCCTTTGTGTCCCCAAGCTTAACATATTGCTTGGCACATACATAGTAAGTTTGAAATGAATCTTCAATGGCCTCTAAGTTCCCTTCTAGCTTCAGATCTCAAATCATATGACCTCTGTGGTTGACCCCAGCCCTGGCTTCCATTCAAAGGTTAATTGATCAGTTATTCAATATATATTTATTAAGTGCCTACTATGTATTAATATGTGCATATACAAATATATACTTCATAAATGTGAAGTAAATAGATGCAAATATAAAAAGCGAACTACAAGATAGCATATGAGGAAGGATACTAGGAGTTGGAGGAGTCAGCAGGCTTGTGGAGAATATGGTGCTTGGGGTGTGTCTTAAAGGAAGCTAAGAACTCTGTGGGGTAGAAGTAAGGAGGGAGTGCATTCTAAGCATGTGAGATTAGTGCAAAAACACGGAGTTAGCAATGAGAGTGTCATTTGAGAAACAGAGTTCAGTTAGACTACGTCACAGACTGAAGGAGAGTAATGTCCACTGAGGCTCTGAAGAGAAGCTGGGGCCAGTCGTGTAGGGCTTAAAAGCTAAACAGATGAGTTTCAATTTTATCCTCCAGGCTGAGAGAGCTTAAGTGACTTCCCCAGGGTGACTCAGTTAGTGAGTGCTGGGGGAAGATTTGAACTCAGATCTCTTTAACTCCAAGGGGTAGTTAGAGGGCACAGTGGATTACAGTGCTGGGCCTAAAGTCAAGAAGACTCATCTTCCAGAGTTCGAATCTGGCCTCAGACATTTACTATCTATGTAGCCCTGGCAACTCACTTAACCCCATTTGCCTTAGTTTCCTCATCTGTAAAATGAGCTGGAGAAGTAAATGGAAAACTGCCCCAATATATTTGCAGAGAAAAGGCCAAATGGGGTCATGATGAGTTGAGTCAATGGAAATGACTAAACAGCTACTTGCCTCCAAGTCTAACACTCTGTCCACTGGGCCACCTAGATACCTCTCTGCAGCAGTGTGGAATTTTCTCAGAGGCAACTGATTGGCTATATGGGGTGAAAGAACCTGAGGAGTCTGGAATAATAATTTTGACAAAAACATTTAATCTACTAGAAAGAACTAAAATTCAGGAGTATTGCTTTCTAAACTCTGTTCTACTATTGTGTGGCATTAGATGGTCAATTAACCTCTCTGGTCCTCAGTTTCCACTAAAAAACATGAGCTGAACTAAAAGTGAAAAAAATGAGCGGGTATGGCTTATAGGGTCCTTTCCTGCAATTACAGCCTATGTTCTCTGTTTTTTCTTGGTCCTGCCATTGTTTCAAGTTTGATATGTCTAAAACTAAATATCTGCAATGGAAAAAATTTTCATTTTAGAGCTAGGTGGCAGCAGCCACAGAGGAAAGTAGGACACAAGGGCCTGGTGTTATCATCATCATCATTATCATCAACAAGCACTTATTAAGCCCTACTATGTGTCAGATAATGCCTCAGGCTCTGAGGATACAAAGAAAGGCAAAAAACAAAACAAACAAAAAAACGCTGCTCTGAAAGAGCTCAAAGTCTAGTGGGGGAAACAATATGAAATCACAAGATACATACGGAGTGTAAGTGGAGATAGTCTCAGAGAGGAACTAGCAGTGTGGGGGGAGGAGAGCATGGAGTAGGAAGGCAGGGAACCAGGAAAGGCCTTGTGCAACAAATGGGATCTGAAGGAAACCAGGGAGTCCAGGAGGTGAGGATAAGGAGGGACAGCCAGTGAAAAGGCACAAAATCTGGAAGGGCACCAAGTTGAGAGTCAGATTATTATATGTGAGAAATAGCAAGAAGGTCATTATTCCTGGATTGTAGAGTTCAAGGAGGAGAATAAGGTATAGGAAAATCAGAAAATGAGGGAAAAGTAGGAGGAGGCTGTGAAAGACTTTAAAAGCCAAACAGAGGATTTTATATTTGATCTTTGGAGGGGTGTGTGTGCATGTGTGTGTGTGTGTGTGTGTGTGTGTGTGTATGTGTGTGTGTGTGTAGGGAGGTGGGGGGGGAGGTGACATGATCAGACCTACCTTTTAGAAAGAACACTCTGGCTAATGAGTGGAGGATGGACTGCAGTCGGTGGAGAGAAGCTTAGGGTGGGGAGACCTATCAGCAGGTAATTGCAGTTATCAATATGAGATAATAAAGGCCTATACCAAGATGGCAGCCATCTGGGGAGTGGGGAGAAAGGGACATACAGGCAAGATATCATGAAGGTAAACATAAAGCTTGGCCATAGATTGGATGACCGTAGTAAGGAGTTGGTGGGTGAGTAAGTAGGTGAAGCCTGAGCTTCAACACATGGGGCAGGGTCAATACTCCTGGGCACCAGTTCACCCATCCCTTGTTATGTAGACACTACATTTATGGCCTCAATTATGACTGAAATCTCTTTTTTTCACACTAAGAACTACTTTTTACTATTATGGACAATTTCTTCCTGTAGCAGATATGATTTGGATTCCCCCCCGCTGCCCCATGTGGGGGGAATACAGAAGGTACAAAGAAGAGGGTGAAGGAACCGTGGAAGCATTGGAGTTCAAGAGCAGCCAAGAATTAAACTGTTTCTTTGTAGCCTCAGGGCCAGGGAAATCTGCTTCCACTTTTACTGAGGTCAAAGTGGACCGCTCAGAAACTGCAAACCCTCCTCTAAAACCAATGCAAACTGCTTCTGAGTCATATGAAGAAGGAAGGTTCACGATATGAACAGTTTTTCTCTGGCTTTCCATGTTCCTCCCACCTTCCAGTTCCACATCACCCTCGTCAGCCCAGCCTGACTCTCTTTGTCCACTTCTCTCACCTTCATAACCTACTTACTAGATTATTTGCTAAGCACTTAGGTGTGTTTACATGTGTTGGGTATGTTTGATTTGGAAAGGAATGATCTTGGAGGGAGAATCCAGGAATGCTTTATATTTTTCTCTTTAACTTCAGCTGGTCAGCAGGAAATGAAGGAGAGAAAGCTGACCTCAAAATCAGGAAGATCTGAGTTCAAATTCTGTCTCTGACACATCCTGGCTATGTGACTCTGGGCAAGTCACTTAACCTCTCTCTGTGTTCTAGGTCCTCGAGACCCACAGATTAAGAAGCACTGAAGGGGTCACAAGTGGAAAAGGTTTAAGAAGCCCTGTATATCTAGGAAACTAAGATTGTAAATCTTATTATATTTTAATATTTATTTTATATTCATATATTTATAGTTATAAAATTTCATATTTATTTTATGTATAATCTAATGTAAGATTATAAACTAAAGATTATAAATTGCAGAGAAGGGGCCAATTCTCACTGGTAGAGATGCACCTAGGCCTACTACTGAAACCACAAGTCCTGTCCTAATCCCTAACCTGAATAGAAAAAGGGTTCTTACTATAGGGGGCTTTGTCAGAGGGACAGTTTTCTCAGAGTGGAATAGGGAGGGATGAATGTGATGTATTAATCTCTATACTTTTAGAGGAGAAAAACTGAAGTCCCACCTTCTGCAGAAGGCCTATTCCAATTCCCCCTAATTCTAATACCTTTTCACTATGGATTATCTCCCATTCATGCTATCTATATCTGTCTCATTTACACACAGTTGTTTGCACATTATCTCCTCCATTAGACTTTAAGCTCCTGGAGGGTAGGAATTGTCCCTTACCTCTCTTTGTTTCCCCAGTGCTGAGCACAGTGCCTGGCACGTGGTAGGTGTTTAATAAATCCTTATTGACTGAGAAAAACACCTTTCTCAATCTGCATGTAATGTCACTTCTCAATAGCTAGATAAGAGACAGACATCTCTATTCACAAGGTAACTGACTACTTAATCACACTGCAGGATCCAGAATTGGAGAACCAAAGGCCTTTAACCCCTCAAGCAACAGATTTGGACTACATGACACCGTTTGTGTTTAGGAGACATTCATAAGTCAGTGGGCTGGCTAGAAGAGACAGTCTATGATCAAGTGATTGGGATTGGGAAGGGAAAAAGATGGGAATAAGCATTTATTAAGTGCCTACGGTGTGCTAGCTGCTAAGTGCTTTGCAAATATCATCTCATTTGATCTTTACAGCAATTTTGTGAGCTAGGTCCTGTTACGAGCTCCACTTTACGATTGAGGAAATTGAAGTAGACAGATGTTACCCAATCATACAGCTAGTAAGTGTGTGAGGCTGGATCTGAACTTCTGTCTTCCTGACTCCAGGTCCAGTGCTATGTCCACTCCACCACCGAGCAACCTCTGATGGTAAAGAGCATGAGTCAAATTGGAAGGAGAAGTTAGTGTGAGCCAATGAAGTTTCTTGGAGAAAAATGACTAGATCTGAGCTCTGAAGGAAATGTAGGATTTGGATAGATGGAAAAGAGAGAGGGCAGTATGTTAGGTCCTGAGGGGAGAGTAGGCTTGGACCAGGCGTTTGTTTGCTGGGGATAGTGAGTCCATTAGACCCGCTAGGATGAAGGTTGCTTTCTTTTAGAGGGAAGAGAGAGGTAAAACCGGGAAGATGGGTCAGGGTCTAGGGTGGGGAGGATCTTGGGTGCTGCAATGATGAGACTGGGCCTTAGCCCCTAAGGGGACGTGGTAGAAAGAGCATGGGACCTGGAGCCATCGGTGGTGGTTGTTCAGTCGTGTCATTCTTGGCCAACTCTCTGTGACCCCCTTTGAGGTTTTCTTGGCAGAGATCCTAGAGTGGTTTGCCATTTCCTTCATCAGCTTATTTTATAGATGAGAAAACTGAGGCAAACAGAGTTAAGTGACTTGCCCAGGGTCACACAGCTAGTAAACGTCTGAGTCCGGATTTGAATTTGGGGTTTCATGACTCCAGATCTGGTGCTCTATCTACTGCCCCACCTAGTGGACCAGAGTTCAAAGCCTGGCGCTAGTATTTTACCTGCATGGCCTTGGTCAGGTCATTTATGGGGCTATAATTTCCTCATCTATAAAACAAAGAGATGGAGATGATCTCAAAGGTCCCCTTCTGTCTCTAAGTATCTAATCCTATGTTGTACTGACATCATTGAAGAGTGAGTAAATGAAAATGGTTGGGAGGATGAAACTGGCAACAGACAGTATTGATGAGAGAAGAATCTCCCTGGTACCAGAGAGGCCAGTTGGGAAACTTGAAATAATCCATATTTATAGTCATTTGGGTCAGAGCTAGGGTGACAGCAGTGAGAAAAGAAAGGGAGATACAACTTTGAGACATGTCGTGATGGGGTGGCAGTGGTAGTGGTGATGTGGAGGAATCTTAAGGCCATCTGTTTCAAGGTCTAATGTCTTAGAGCCAAATAAATAAAAGGATTTGTTCTGTAAAACTTGGGCTCAGGCAAAAGGTCATACCCAAGGACCTAGAAGGCCACATGTGACCTCAAGGCTGCAGGTTCCCCACCCGTGTCCTAGACCAATTAATTGTACAATGAACATGATGCAGACAACTCCGAACAGGTGGTAGCACCTGTGCCTTTCGACTTCAAGCTGTCTGGCACAACTTTTACAGATGGGTAGAAAGTCTGACAGTGACTTTTGATTGGGGAGAGTGGTAAGTTTCTTTCCTTGAAGCCCCAAGAGCGCTACAGGGTGGAATGATTTTTATTACTGCTGCCTCTGAAAAGCAACTGTAGGGGATTCCCCTCGTTCCCTTTCCCCCCAAATGTATACTGGCTGGGTAGTCACCAATTACAAATTGAAACAGCTGTGTGCCAGACGTGCAGTCCCACATGCAAGCTGCACTGAGCCTTCTGTAGGCACATAGCAATCTTTCTCATAACTGGTCCACACACGGAGCAGGGTAGTGAGCCTGGGGAAGGTGGTGTGATAGTACTGAATTGTTAAGCAAAAGGTTGTGAGTGAACCCTGGAGAAAATAGTGAGAACCTGTGTGTGTGTGCATGCAATTACTTGCTTCTCCTTTTAAATAGCTACGATACTGGAGGTCTGTGGAAGATTAATAGTACTTACAAAAATTCTAGTTATTTCAGAAATAGACAATAAGCGAGGAGAAGCAGGTGGCTACATTGGAAGAAAAAAGAAGTAAATCTTGAGATTGAAAATGATTTTTCTCTCCTGCTATGGAAACTGTCAACATTTTATTCTCTTCTCTACTGCTACATAGTATTGCTTTTATCTTTAATGCATGATCCTGAGTGCTTGAACATGTCCAAAATCAGGGGTCATCTTGTCTGTACCATGTTCCCATCAAGTTGAAATACATTTTTAATTTTGGTGGCTAGTGATACAGCCAGAGTAGGTCAGTCTGCCTCTCCCAATTAATGGAGGGTTTGGGAGAGTGGTTTGGTGTTTTTTTTCCCTTCTATTTAATATAACAGGCATTTTCTTCCAATATAAAATGAAATAAAAAGCAGTTTTGTCTTAATGCTCACATTGCAAGTGTTTGCACATGGTATAACTAAAGGCTGTAAGCTCATAGGATTTTAAAGCTGCATGTGTGTGTGTGTGTGTGTGTGTGTATGTGAGAGAGGGAGAGAGAGAGAGAGGAGAGAGAGAGAGAGAGAGAGAGAGAGAGAGAGAGAGAGAGAGAGAGAGAGAGAGAGAGAGAGGGAGAGAGGAGAGGGAGAGAGAGAGAGAGAGAGAGAGAGAGAGAGAGAGAGAGAGAGAGAGAGAGAGAGAGAGAGAGAGAGACTCTACCTTCTTTCTGTAGATGAGATAGGCAAGGCCGAGAGATAATTGAAACTCATTTTGTTTAAATAAATGTATTAGACTTCGATACATCCAAATGAACACTGTCTTTCAAAGTAATTACCTTGGGAAACCATAATGCTGATTCCCCTAGCAGGTGGTGGTACAGTAGATGGAACACTAGACCTAGAGTCAGGAACATCTGGGTTCAAATGTGACCTACACACTTAGGGTGAGACCCTTAGGCAAGTCACTTGACCTCTGTTTTCCTCAGTTTTCTCAGCTTTAAGATGGGAACACCTACCTCCCAGGGTTGTCATGAGGCTCAAATGCAATCTGTCAAATGCTTAGCATGGTGGCTAGCACATAGGAGGTACCGTATTCTCTGTCCTCCTTTTCCCTCCCTCAATGCTGCTGTTGAGCATTTCAGTAACTCTTTTTGAATGGCCTTTGAGCCCAAAGAATACTGTTCCAGTTTGTCCACCATGGCTCCAAATAACTTCTGCTTTTAAGAATTAAATCTATCCTCAGAAAAATGAAAATCTGCCGCCCTCGAGGAGATCTGTGAGATGTGCTGCCATGTTGGAAGGCAGCTCCAAAGATCTTCTCTGTGACACTTGCCACACAGACAGGGGACTTAATATCTCAGGGCTTTGTTTTATTTCTGCATGTATTCTTCTATGGGCAATTTAAATGGTAAGAACCTGGGGCTTCCAGCAGCGAAGACAAAAAGTATGAGCCCTTGTAGACCCAAGTGCCAGGAAAATAAATTCATAGAGGCACATTCTGAAGTTTCTCTAGGCATCTCTGCCTAACAATGCTCATAGGACCTTAAATACTGTATTTGGCACTCTTGTCTTTTGGCCCTTATATAATAACAGCTGATGTTTCTTTAGTACTTTAAAATCTGTGAAGTGCATTACATGTGTTATCTCATTTGTCCTCCACAGTCTCCCTGCGAGTTAAGTATTATCATTCCTGTTTGACAGATGGGGAAAGTGAGGCACAGAGAGGTTAAATGATTTAGGTGCCTGTGTTTGGAAAGTGCCGAATGTCAGAAACAAGATTTGAATCCAGACCTCTCCTGACGCAAAAGTCTAGCATTCTCTCTGACAATTCCTCTATTACAAACTGCCCTGTTATAGGACTCCCCTCCTTCCCCTCTCCCCATTAGATCATCACTGCTTTGAAGGCAAGATCTGTCATAGCTGTCATATTGTATTTCCTAACATGATGTCTTGCACATAGGAGATGTTTTAATAATTTTGTTGAATTAAATTGAATTTCATTAAATTAAATCGGTGTCTGTCAGTGAATTTTTATCATCACATTGCTTTCTCCATGAGGGTCTGTTACTGTGTTTTCAGTAAGGGGTTAGGTTTTTAAAGGCCTGTGTTCTAAATCAGCTTTAGCCTTGCTAATGACCATCTGTTCCCCTCCCCCTCCCTACAGATTTACGCATAACTGACTGTGTGCGGATGCATGTATCCTAATGTTTAATTCTTGGCTCGAAACCATTTCTTTATTATTTAGGATTCCATTGGGAGGCTGTTACTAAGTTTCATAAAATCAGCTTTGCTATGTTCGCTGAGATCATGCAATTTGAGTATCTTTTGAGCACTTGTAGGCTGGAGCTGTCTTATGACTGTCAGATTGCCCAGGAGATATGAAACCTGGATGCCTTTTAACTGTTTGTAACTAAATGTAAAAACCAAAGTTGTTTGGAGTTGTTTGTGACATTGAGTTGAAAGCATTTGATTCCATATATTATACCTGACAGGCTATAATCCAAGGACGAATTATCCAACAGGCTATCTGGGTGAACTTTTGGCAAATAAACTTAATCTGGGCATCCTGATTTGTTTGACTATAGGGACTAAGTGTTTTCACCTTTGCATTATTCATGGCCCGCTTCTGGGCTTCAAATTTGGTTGTGACCAAAAATAGAGCCTGCGGTTTCTCCACTCCCACAGATCAGGATTCTCTTAGCAGGTCTGCCAAATTTGGTTTTATCTGAGTTTCAGGCCTTCCCATCTTCATCTCCACGAATCCTGACACTCACCAAATTGCAAGTACGTGCTCTTTCATTTTCATGTTTTGTAAGGCATATGCTGACTTAAAGGTCTGACAGAGGGCTCCCTCACATGCAACGGGGAGAATCTGGCACCTGTCTAACTACTTTATCTTTCTTGTTCCTGTTCCGAATCCTGAAACATGTGCCGGGTCTCAGGGTTTACTTGTGATTTGCTGGGTCACTTCAAACGCTCACAAAATCACCTCTCCATCTCCTTAAGGATCTTCTTCACCAAAACCAATATTCCCTTTGCATTGTAGATACATTTTCATTTTCTCAGGTGTAATCATCTCCCTTAATTTGGGCTTAATCATCTTTCTACTTCTGTTTCTATATCACGTCACTTTCATTTTTTAAAATGCAGCGTTCTGCTGGGTGGATATAGTGAGTAAGTTTGACCTGAAAAAGAAATGAGAAAATACATCTCCCTCTCTCCTCTCTTTGCAGAAATGGGAGACTATAGGTGTGAAACATTCTACATACTGTCAGATTCAACTGATGTATATATTAGTTTTAGTGAACTGCTTTTTTCCCCTTTCTTTTAAAAATTCATTGTTATAAGCCGTAGTAGTTCCCTGACTGGATGGGTGGAGAGTCATCTCTTCAGAAATAAAGGGTATATAAAACCAAAGATGTCAATATAGTTAAAGAAGATATTTAGTAGTATTAGGAATTCTTGTAAAAGAACTCAGGAAGTTTGCAGATTGAGAATAATCTCAGCAAAAGCCCCAGGTGTTCCTTTGGCATTTAAATATGTCCCAGATTTGTACATTGGTTGCAAATTTGGCCTTTTCTTAGCTTCACCCTAAAATTATATTTTAGTGAGAGATTTTAGGGGTCCAGGGGCCAGGCTGAGATAACAAATTTTTGACAAATTAATTGAGTCCTCCTGCTCAAGACTTCTTCTTGTTCACTAAGTTATAGGCCCATTTTCATAATGCAATATTTGATTATTCCCTTAAAGTATTTGTTATGAGATGTGTGATGTGGTGGCATGATCCATGAATTTAAAGATAGAGGCTCTGGGTTCAGATCCCAACTCTGCTACTCCTAAGTCACTTCTCCACTCTGAGGCCCAATTTTCTTATCATTAAAATTAAGATAATAATGCTTCTATTACCTACAGTCTTTTTTTCTTTTCTTTTCTTTTTTTTTTTGGTGAGGCAATTGGGGGTTAAGTGACTTGGCCAGGGTCACACAGCTAGTGTCAAGTGTCTGGTCTGAGGCCATTTTTGAACTCAGGTCCTCCTGCCTCCAAATCTGTTGCTCTATCCACTGTGCCATCTAGCTGCCTCTCATTACCTACAGTCTTGTACAAACCAGCTAGTTTTGAGAGAAGTTTTGTAAATTGTAAAGGGCTGTAGAAATGGGAACACCATTGTCATCATTATTATTACCATGATGATGATGATGATGATATTATCAATATCATTAGTATTATCATGCTTCTACTTTAAAGCAGGTTTAAGTAGATTCAGAGTTGCCTATTTAATCCCTCCCATACTATGGCCTTCTTCCTCAGTGCTTCCAAGACCCACTCTTTTATCTTTGACTCCATTACTCTAGAGTATATTTAATATATGTGGGTGAGTGCTTGAGTAGGTATCTCCGTCTTTGTACGTTCCTCTGTTTTCTTCTTTCTTTCTGACTTTCTCTGTCTCTGTCTTTTTCTTTCTTTCTCTCTATGTCTCTATCTCTCTCACACACACATGCACACTAACACACACTGTCACGTACACACACACACACACACTCCCCTGTGGTCTCAAGTTCTTCTCCCCCCTGCATCCTACTTCCAAGATGTGTATGGAAGAGAAAATGAAAGGACATGTTTCGTTTAGCCTGCCCTTGTCAGCAAGTAAGAGAAATTGGGGAAATGTGTGCATTAACGCTCTCTCTTTTGGGGGTGGGGGTGAGGTGTTGGGAAGAAGCTGGGCTTGTGATTTCATCAGCATAGGGAGCTAGTTGTAAGGAAATACCCTTTACCAACATAGATTAGTAACAGTTTTACAACTTTAGATTTCTAAAATGTAGTTAGAAAATGTTCCTGGTTTTTGTGGAGATGCCTGATGCTGGACTTTGAAATGGTTCCCCAGTGATGAGGGATAAAAACCCCAGCAAGATGAGCAACTCTGGAGATAGTGTATTGGAAGTCCAGGTTACTGTGACACCAGTATGAAGTCTCAGAGTTTAGTTGTTTGTTTAGCCTCAGACTCGGTTCTTTTACCTGTAAAATGGGGATGATAATATTTGATATTATGCCTGCTTACAAGATTGTTATGAAGAAAGTGCTTTGTAAACCTGAAAATCCTTTCTATGGCACGGTGGATTGGAAGCTGGCCTCTGAGTCAGGAGATAAAAGTCCTGATAGGAAGGCAGCAGATAATGGTTGAGGTCCCTGGTTAGGCCTCACAATCCCTTTATCATGTTGAAGAACAGTATTATTCCCACCCCTTCTACTGTTACTCATCTTTCTTTGACTACTACTGCTAGATACCATTTATCTGGGGCTTTAAGGTTTGCAAAACATTTTGCATAGAGACTCTCGCCATTTTTTTTTTTTACTATTTACTTTATTTTTGATGAAAGTGCACCAGTAACCTGTCTCCCTCTGTTGAAGTTCTTACAACAGCAGCAGGGGTGTGGGTGTCTCCAGAAGCAAAGGAGAGCATCCCCAGCAATAGAAAAGATTAGAATCCATGACCGAGTCAGTCATTTGTCTATGAGATTCATAAGTTGGGTGTTCACAAGCCTGCTAGGGACTAACTGTATATATACCTGCATGTGTACACACACACACACACACACACACACACACACACGCTGTACTTAGGCGAGATAAGAGACAATTAGTTCTGGTTAGTCTTATATCACATCCCTGGTCTTTCAGGGGGCTGAGAAGGCACCAAGTAAGCTTTTGTGGGTGTTTTGTTTAAGGACACCTAATGAGTATGTGTTATCTTAAACTTAGTATTATAGAATTAAGAGCTAGAAGGTCACTTGGAGATCGTCTAGTCCTCCCACCTTATTTTTTTTTTTTAATGGATGAGGAAACTGATGCCCAGAGAGATTGTATGCAATACCCAAGGTCACCCAGGGAGTAAGTGACAAAGTGAGGATTTGAATAGAAGTACTCTGCCTCCAGAGGATTTTCACTGTACAGTTGAAATAAATAAAGTGATTTAGAGAATCAGAATGATCTAGATATGTTAAATATTCACACAGACATATATAACACGTTATATATTTATCATTTATGTTCTATATCTAACACATATTGGTTATCTATTGAAGGTACATCTATTATATTGTGTATATTTAACATATGTTATATAGGCATGTTATATATTTTCTGTATTCAACATATATAATATATTTAACATATATGCTATACATTTAATATCTTTAACATATGTAATAAATGCACATATGATAAGCATGCATAAAATTGAATTGGTCTTAAGTTATATGGTCATTAATTGGCAATGCTTAGAGAAAAGAAAAATGGCAGATCTGCATTATTGCAGTCTATGTCTCTATGCAGTAACACAGCTGAGCATACTGAATTGTGTTTTCCTTCAAAATAACTGTGGTTTCTCTTAGAGTTTGCTTGTCATTTTTCACAAAGTGCTTTGACGAACAAGGTGGATTTTCTTCTTCCTCTGAGTGATTTACCGTCACTTCTTTGCCATCATGAACTTGATATCACTGTCACTAGTCAGCATGAAATGTAAATCAGTGACTAGGAGTGTATTAGAGGAAATTTAAGGTAATATCCAGAAATATCCCACATGATGACCAAAATCCCTTATTCCCTTTTTTTCCCATCAGAAAATAAATTAAGAAAACAATCTAAGATTAGTTAATTATATGGAAAGTTCTATGAAGAATTCTGTTAGTTATAGAAATGAACAATGTGATGAGCCTTTGGAGGAAATTTGGTTGTGAATCTTGGCTCGGATAATTATTTATTGTGTGACCATGGTTAAGTTACCTAACCATGTTGAGTAGCTGCTAAGTTGTTTCAGTCGTGTCTGACTTTCCATGACTCCATTTGGGGTTTTCTTGGCAAAGATGTTGGAGTGGTTTGCCATTTCCTTCTCCAGCTCATTTTACAGATGAGGAAACTGAGGCAAACAGGGTTAAGTGACTTGCCCAGGGACACACAGCTGGTAAGCGTCTGAGACCACATTTGAACTCAGGTCTTCCTGACTCCAGGCCTGGTGCTCTTATTCACCGTGCCACCTAGCTGCTCATAACCATGTTGAGCCTCAGTTCTTTTGCCTATAAAATGGGGATGATAATATTTGATATAATGCCTGCCTTACAGATTGTTACAAGGAAAGTGGTTTGTAAACATGAAAATCCTTTATGTGTTATGGTGGATTAGGAGCTGACCTCTGAGTCAGAAGGACAGCCTAGGTTCAAGTTCCAACCCTGACACATACTAGATGCATAACCTTGAGCAAGTCACTTAATCTCAGTGTTCCAGGCAGGTTCTCTAAAGGAAAAAAAAAAGCTGATTAGGTGCTGCATTATCCTTGTAGAGTAAGTGTGTTTACCAAGAGTTCCTTATATCAATGAAATCCTATGCCTAGAAAGAGAAAATGAGACCCAAAAAGGACTGAGTGGGATGAAAGACAGAGTTGTATAATGAATGGAATGCTGGTCTTGGAGTTTGGAAGACGAGGATTCTTTTCTCCTCTAACAGTTATTGGTAAGTTAGTTAAATGAATGTACAGTCCCACAGAAGTTCCATTTGATATCAAGCATTCTTTTTGGACCACAAATTCTGCTGTAAATACGTCCTTTGGTGGCCATTTCAGTTTTTCTTCTTTTCATCCTAAAATTATAGTTGATTTAGAGATTTTAGTGGTCTAGCGATCCCTATGTGACCACGGATGAGTCATTCAAACTCTTAGCCTCATCTTCATCTGTAAAATGGGGAAATGGTGTTTGTAGTACTTGCCTCAAATGAGATTATACAAATTTTAAAACCCTGTGTAAATGTCAGATGTTACTGTCACCCATGTTTTTCAGCTAGAATGAAAACAAAATCCCTAATTTATTAAGCATAAAAGAGAAAATAATTCTGCTTTTGTAGTGATTTCTTGGGTATGGCTTTCTCCTCCCCCTTCATTTAATTAAGTAGCACAGTCTCTGACTAGGGCTTCGTTCTGGGCCAGATGTTATTTCAAAGCTCTATAGAAATACTAGGAACAAAAATTAACCTGAGCTGAACTCAACAGCAAGATGAAAACAGAGGCGATAACCAATTTTAAGAGATCACTATTGAATGTCAGGTAATCATTTGCATTTCTTAAACCCAATCTGTCCCAGGTGTTAAGGAAAAATCCTAAATTATAGCATTAGCTTGGCATCCCTGAATTTAAAACAACAACAATGAACAGATAAGGCCTGTTAGCGATTTTTCCAACCCCTACAGAATGAACATCTGCCTCCTTCATGACAAGTGTAGATGGTTCAGGACTCGTAAATCCAGATATTTGTGTCTTCCCTCCATAAATCTTCAGAATTCCTACCACGCACACTTTAGTGTCTTTAACTGGGGAGAGAGGAGATGTACAGGCAGAAAGGAATGTATTTAGATTTAGGTCTTAAGTGTTTTGCTCTGGGGACTGCTACCGTTTCGATAAACTACAAGGTTTCCTTTTTAGTCAGGGAGATGCCATCTGCAAAATAATCCTAGATAATTCAAGGATCGCATATTTTATCAGTGCAGGTACTTCCTCCACCCAAACAACTCCTCTGTGACTGAACAATCTTTATGTCCAGTAACTGTGACCTGAGAATTCAGTACTAACCTGAAGTCTTTCTGAACCTAGCTAGCCCAATTCTTAGACAGTAGAGTCAATCCACAATCATGTATTAAGTTGTGGTTATGTGGAAGGCATTGTGCTAAGTGATGGGAATACAAAGGCAAAAATTCCACTGGCTCGTCCCTGCTCTCAAGGAGCATGCATTCTAATGGGGGAGTTGTTAGGAGATGTATACAGTGTAAAGGAAGATAATGTGAAAGTAGCTGGAAGGGGAAGGCTGGGGTGGACAGAAAGGTCTTCCTGCAGCAGATGGGATGTGAGCTGTATACTTGAAGATTCTCCAGCTTTGTGCAGGACCTGCCAGGGTTTGTGTTTTGCTGGCATGGCCTTTGAGAACCTAGGATCACCTGTGGACCTCAGTTGGAGTAAGAAAGGAATAGCTTTTAAAGAAATTGAATCTTTGTACTTTAAAAGAAGCAATGTGAGGCAATGAAAAACACATTAGAATGATCATCAGAAGACCTGGGTTTTCTCATTTGCTAGCTGGGTGCCCTTGGGCAAGCAATTAATCTCCCGAAATCTGTTTCCACCTATCTGTAAAATGGGGACAGTAAAGCTAAGCCTGCTGCCCTCACGGGGCTTTTGTAAGAATCAAATAAATTGATAAATGAAAAAAAGGGCTTTGCATACTGAGGGTGCTACACAGATGTGTAAGGCGCTATGATTATTTAAAAGTGAATATGATGTAAATGCCTAATTCATATTTTTAATAGGTTATTGACTTATAAGTGAAGAAGGTGAGGAGGGCAAGGGGAAGAATTTGCATAATTGTGTTTGCTACCTCTAGAAACTGAAACCAAAGCTGTGTGGGTGGGGACTTCTTTCCTAACGTCAATGCAGCATCCCACTAAACCCCCCCACCAACACACTCTCTTCGCCAGCTGCCCACAAACCAGCTGGATGGCAAATCAAAAAGGCCAGGGGTGCACAAAAGCATGAAACCAGAGCAAACATCTGAAGCTTGGGTTGGTTGGAGCCTCTCTGGTTTCACACTGTGAAAGACACATCATCCTTTTTCTTGATGAATATTTGAGTCTGTCTCGGAGGGTGGCTCATCTGGTGTGACATGGCAAAGTTGCTAATAATTGGGTAAAAATCATTTCTAAACAGCTTTATTTTTTCCCCTTTTGTTCTTGGCTTTTCCTTTGAAAACAAACTGATGAGCAATTAATAGGAACTATTAGGCTTTTTTTTTTTAAACTAAGCATTTGACATTTTTCAGAGATTGGTATTTGAGTTGAATGTAACTCACCTCTCTTTATGTTTACTATAAGGATTTATAATATTACTGGTAAATCTTAAGGGTTTTTGCAGTCTGACCGCACCTATATCCTGCATGAAATCATTTAAATCATGTTATAAAATTGAAAATGATGCAATCTTACAGTGTTCGAGGCCATACTTTTTAGATGGATAAGCAAGAAAAAAATTTGGAACTGGAAAGAATCTGAAAGATCACTTCATATAACCTTATTTTATAGAAATGAAGAAAGTGAGGATCAGAATAATTAAGGAACTTGCATAAGGTCTCATAATGAGTTGATGTCAACACTGGGTCTTGAACCTAGGTCTTTCAGCTCCTAATCCAAAGACATTTCTGATACTTTCTCTTTGAATGCTGGATTCTTCCAAGAGAAATCTGATGTAAAACTGATTTCTGTGAAATGTGAGGACATTCATGACACGGGAATAATTTGTTGCAAATACAAGGCTATCCATTGGGAAAATCAGTAATACTTTTTAGGGATGGTTCTGCTTCATTTGCAGTGGGCGGATCAGAGTTAAATTAATAATCATAGCCTTTGGGGGTGCCATATTTCCTTGCTTACTTTTGTCCTTTTTATTTAATTCTTTCAGTGATTACTTAATAAATACTTAATAATTTCTGATGCTGATGAAATGTTTTCATTGCTTTTGTAAATGAGTAGCATACGCTTCCACCTCCTTCGTGAGCAGAAATTATCTCCTAAAGGCATGTCTGTGTTTACTAGTCAAGAGACTGTTTTATTATGTTGTCATGAGTGTTTTTCTTTAGTATGTTCCAACTGTAGTTGCTTATCATTGTGCATTCAGTACCAGGGTGAACCATAGACAAGTCATTTCTCTGGGGGGAAAAATAAAGGACCATTGGTATTTTGTAGACATTCAAGCTAGATATATTACTTTTCATTCATTCAGAAATGGGATCAAACAAGAAAATTTGTGAGGAAATGAGAAAGTGCTCTGAAACTGAAGTTCTGTACAGATGTTAGGCATTACTATTACTATCTAAAAGCCAATATGGTGTAAGGTAAACCAGCTACTCTCCCCCTCTGCCCCATATACACATAGTCCTCATTAAATAGCATTCATCATATATGGATCTCATTTTTCTGGAAAAATAATAGCCTAGATTTCTACCAGTGACAGTTTACATAATATTTTCCTTAAAAGAAACCTATAAAGAAGATGTTACTGCTCCCTTTTTAAGATGCGAAAACTGGTGCTCAGATAGATTAAGTGACTTGTCTGTGATCCTGTGGGACTTGACCCCAACTTTGACCTCTCAAGTTTAATGTTCTCTCCACCCTGCAATGCAATGTTGGAGAAGCATAGCAACGAGTCACAAATAGAATGATTCCAATTAAGGCCCCTCTATCAATGTTTAAAGAGAGAAGAGGAAAATAATCTGATGTCTTAGTTTGGGAATTCTTTTTAATCATTCCATTTAGTCATTTTTGTAATAATGGGAAAATAAAATTTTCACAGAAGCAAAGGATAGGGCTGGAAGGACCATGTAGATCTTCTAATTCGGTTCCGTCATTTTGTATTCCAGATTAAGTCTCATGCCTCATTAATGGCAGAGCCAGAACTATGGTTTGGGTCCCCTGAATCCCAATCCAGTACTCTGTCTTCTCTGACAATTATACCAAAGTATGGACAGTTTGGTATTGTATAATAGACGAGTACTATTTGCTAAATGATAGAATATAAAGGAAAATGAAACAACTTATTCAGAGCTAAAGATATCTTAAGTTTTAATATAGCTCATTTAATTTTCAACTTTGTAAACCTCAAAGTAAAGTCAAATTGTTCCTATTGGTAAAATGTGAAATTAGTGTTATGACTTGCTTCTCTTAGGTAGTAAAATATCACTACTCATAAACATGATTCAGGGAGTGATGTTTAGGGAAACATGTAAACGTGTAAAAGAGTGTAATTAACTAAGATGTGATCACTGTGGTTAGGGCTTATTCAGGGTTTAGAAGAGTAGCGTGTGAAACAAGCTTGTTTTCAGAAAATCCTGAAATAGGTCATGCCGTTATTGCTCTCTGCTTTTAGGAGAAGATGTCTTCCTTAAGGACACCATCTCAATGTCTTCATCCTGGAAATGAATGGGTACAAGGAGACTGACCCTTTTTTTTCCCTGCCTGGACAGTTTTTCCAAGATAAGGAGATAAAAGCAAGAGGGATAATGTGCTCTTTCAGTAATGAGTCAACCAGTATTTGCTAAGTGGCTACCATGTGTCCAGCTCTGTGCTAGATGCCATGGGGTATATGTAAGAAACAGAAGACCTGGGCCTGGCATTCAAGGAGATTACTATATAATGAGACAGAGTGAACACATGGAAAACAGATAGATAGCAACAAATGCTCAATAATCAAATGTGAATTACAAGCATAGTGGAAATTCAGAGAGAACAAAGATCTTTGGGAGATTAGAGTAGTCAAGAAAGGTTTCATGGAATACTCGAGATTGGAATAGGACTATGGAGGATGGGGGTAGGATTTAGATAGATGTAGGGGAAGAAAGAAAATATTGAGAGGACATGTAGAGGAATAGAAAGGCCTTTAGACTTAGGCAACTTGTGTTTGAATCTCAGTTCAGATACTTACCAACTATGTGAAGGGCCACTCTAACTTTCTGAGTCTCAGTTTTCTCATCTGTAAAATAGGGATAATAGTATTTCGACCACCTACCTCAGGATTTTTAGACTCCAAAAACTATACAAATCTGGGTTGTTATTATTATTATAATCATTATCATTAGTGTTATCATTATCAGTATAAACAAGGTACAGAGGCCTCCCCAAAAGCCCTTCCTCTATGCCTAACAATAGTCTGGAGGTGAATCTTGACTTTCTAAAGCTATGCCAGTGCTGTGTAAGCTCTGGTTGGGGCTACCACATAGAAAGACTTCAAACATGACTCTGGCAATGGACCTTGTCCTTTAATTAAGGCAGATCACCAGAAGGCTGGCGTTTTTGTTTTGTTTTTAATATTAGAAGCCCAGGAAAGACCGTCAGCCAGAGCATTGGAGTGGTTCTGGCCTTGACTGGTGGAAGAGGCAACCATGTTAAAACAGCTGTAGGTCTTCAAAGAAGTGTTTGGAGGCTACTGGGGAAACCAGCCCAGCCAAATCTTAAGTACTGTGCTGGAGAACAGAGAGAGAAAAGATTGGATGGGAAGGGTGAGGCCCTATTTTGGAGGTCCTTGAAAACCAGTCAGATGAGTAAGTCACTGAACTTTTCTGGGCCTGTTTTCTTATTTGGAAAATGAGGCAGTTGGACTTCATGACTTCTAAGCTCCCTTCCACTTATGAGTCCACGATCCTATCACTCTTTGTGGTATATCATAGTAAGCCCATGTAATTCTTAAGTGAGGAAGGAGCATGGTGGAAATTGCATTTTAGAAGGGTTGGTATGACAGTTTGAAGATAGAGAAACCATTTCAATCATTTATTTAGGCAGAATGTGGACTTAGGTTGAATTGTTGCATCGTAAAAGGTATAAGAGCTCTTTTTTTTTTCCTTTTAGTAAATAGTTTTACCTCTTCTTCCATAATGAAAGTTAAGCCAGAGTGTGCTTAATAGTCCAAGTTAGGCCCTGAATTTAGTATTATTTTTTATGGATCAGTGGAAGTCCAAGGGCCTCATGTAGGCAGCTCTAAATAAAGAGTAAAGCTGCTTGGTGCAGCCCCTGACAGAGGCCATATCACGGAATGAGGAGCTGCTTCTATGAACATGGGATGTGGGTCAGCAGGCAGGAAGCTGCTTTTGTTCATGATGCAACTTTCCTGTGCTGATACGGTTCCTCCCAAATAAAATAAAACAATTTGGGCCCATATAAAAAGATTCCACATTCAAATTTTGCTTCTTTTTCATTCTCTGTCCTCCCCAATCCTAAGTTTGTGCTGATTTTGTGACATACCCAATGTAACTTAGACAATGAATTTACCATAAGGACTCCCTTTTATTTCTATTCCAGGGTTATCCAGTAATTAATGAGTGAAATGATTAGTACCATTCAAATACCTCTCTAAGCAAATGCTATTACAAATAGCATGAATTATACATGGCAAATCAAGGCTTATAGCAACAAGTGTATGTTTATATACCATGTTTTGATTAAAAGTAGAGCTGAAGTTAAATAGATCATGTTGTGAATAGAATACTAGACTTGGAGCCAGAAAGACAGGAGTTCAAACCCAGCCTCAGACACTTACTAGCTGAGTGACTCTGAGCAAGTTGATTAACCTTTCTCTGTCTCAGTTTCCTCATCCATAAAATGGGGATAAAAGTGGCACCCACCTCCCAAGGTTCTTGTGAGGATCAAATGAGATGATATTTGTAATACACTTTGTAAACTTTAAAGCACTATATAAATGCTAACTATTATTATTGCCATTATTATTATTACTATTATTTTTAGCAGCGCTAATATGTCCCACATCACAAGATCTTCTTGCTCTTTTTAGCAAGACTTCCTGAGCCTTATTGGGGAAAATAATCATGCCAAATGAACCAAAAATAGATTTAAAACTGAAATTCTCTTTTATGTTCACCAAATTTTTCTTTCATACTTTTCTGGTACAATCTCGAACTGTTAGATATACCCAAAAAGAGCCTTGAATTTCTGGAAGCTATTTCTGGAGAGAAAGAAAAGGAGGAGAGATAATTGAGGGACATGGTGAAAAGGAAAGAGAACTGGTTGCTCCAAATGGACATGTCTGCTCATATGGCAGATTGACTACTTTTATCACGAAGCCTTTTGTATTAGAAAACAAAAACAATTCCTACTTTCCTCTGGTGCGATCACCTTCCCCCACCCTCATCAATTTACATTTCTTCTCTACTTAATAATCACTTTTCTCTCACCAGCAAGAAGGATCTGGCCCCAACTTCTTTAGAGTTCACATGTACTGTAGGGTTCTCACTATATTGTGCAGGGTAGTGGCCCTTTGGGAAGCTGAATGGAATCTCATGGGTTCTGAGCTGGCTGTGAGAGCAGCCGTAGCATCTGTGCCATTTATTAAATAAAGGTGATGATGTATAATCAACTTTTCTGGGGCATCCTATATGAGCCATGGACCATATGAGAGAAAGTGCTCACAGCTGTAGTGCCCACAACTGTGACAACCCTGTCCTTCAAAGGAGAATCATTTTGGCTGCCAGGCCTCAAGCAAATGTGTGATCTGAAAGTCCTATTGTTGATCTGTTTTGTAGTCTGGTGGGTAGATATCAGGGTCCTGTAAGCTCATAGGCATAAGTATAGGGCCTGTGCAAATGTAATGACCAAAGTCATTGACATCTGAATGAAAGCAAGGCTACTGTAGAGTTGCCCTTTGTAAATGAAATACTTCATTCCTCTATCTACATAAGGAATATTTTGATTGTTTTTCCGCATAGTGTTACTTAGGTGGCAGGAGAATTCCTATGCCTGCATTCTTTGCTTTATTTTCTCTGGTCACTTCTTTTGCCTATTGTGGGGCCACTGCTACTTTTCCTGATGAAATCTGAAATACTCTGAATTGTCTTTTTTCTAATTTGTGGAAATTTGCTTTGTTACATGTACTGATGTTTTCTTTCTTAGAAAGGAGACATGTGATTATTCTTTTGTTATTTTTTGGTAATCAACTTGGGTTTATGCTAGGACTGCAAGGATGGTTCAACATTAGGAAAACAATGAAAATGATCAGAGTAAAACAAAACAAAATTCTCAACCACATGATTTTATCAGAAGATAAACATCTCTTGACAAAATGCAATGATCATTTGTGCTGTAAGTGTAGAAGAACCATTTTTATGATGATTAAAAAGTACATATCTAAAATAAAAAAAAAACTAGCTTTATATGCAACACTAGAAGCTATCTGAGTAAATCTGGAGTAAAGCAAGTTTGCCCCCTTGCCCCACTTTTATTTGATATAGTTTAAGAAATAATCATGATAGCAAGAAGACAAGAAAAAAGAACTGAAGGAATAAACACAGCAAAAAGGAAGTAAAGCTATCCCTATCTGCTGATGACATAATGGTTTACTTAGAAAATCCTAGAGAATCATTATTCTTTGTAGCATTTAGCCCTGTGTCAACCCATGGCTTAAATAATTTTTTATGCCAATTAACATTTTCCCTGCTCTTCTTGTAAACAAGCAGCAATCACACATCCTTCCTTAAACAGAAATGATCATTTAAAGTCTTGACTGTGTTCACCAGCCAAGTGTGCCTCTCGACCAGACCATGCCATTGTATTTAAGAATGTTCTCTCAGCGTGTTGCTTTGGCACACTAAGCATAGAATAGTGTGGCTTGGGAGGGAGTTTACACCTCAGAGATGATAACTGAAGTAACAAAACACAACACTCTCCTTTGCAAAACGATCCCCATTTCATTTGACTTGTACATTTAAGACATATCTAATTCTGGTGACTCAAATACAGCAAAGAATGATCTCATGATAATTAGGATTTTAGTATGTGACCTCCTTTGTTTTGCTATTTTTGGTTTATTTTGGCCCTTCTCAATACTCTCAGCTGCCTAGAAAGAAGCTGTTGGCACCATTGCAGTGTTTATATTTTGCAGCCTCTTAGGTTGAAATTGTCAGTTCAAAAGCTGTAAGCTCACATTTCAGCTCTGACAGCCCTTCCCAGTTTGCAGATATGTCCAGAGTGTTGTTTTCCTCGGCAGCAGAATGTCCAGCCACCTCTGAACTTACTTCCTCTTGTTCTGATCAAGAGAGTTTAGCCACTACCAGGAATCATGAGGCATGGTTACACGCAGTGTGCCTCTGTGGGAAAGGACCCTCTCGTTTCACAAAGTGCAGAACCTATAGGGTAAATGTTGATTGATTTCCTGATTGTTGGGGCTCAGAAAGGGAAAAAAATGAGAAATCAATTATGGCAATTCATTCTCCCCAGATCCAAGTTGCTGCTTTTTAGTAGATCATATTGGAGTGCTTCAGAACAGGTGAGACACAACTAAAGAAAGAAATCTAGCTTGATTGAGAATGTTATTTGAGGTTTTCTTCAGGCATATGAAGTAGTAGGGCTGTATGCTAGTAACAAGCACATGTCCCGGTAGACTGTCAATCCCAAGGCTATTTGCAAGTTAAAATATCACCGTTAGGTTGGCAATTTCCTGATATTTCTTTGTCATTGGCTCAATCTTATTGACTCAAAACTCTTGGAACACAAATGCCCTGGAAAAAGACAAGAGAGACAGAATCTAGGCTTCCTCCTTATAGATGGGCTATATCAGCGACAGGTTATTAATGACCCTGAATCACAAGGAAAAAAGTGTCAGCTAAGGGCTCTGTAAGAAGGGGAGTGAAAGTCCCAAATGCTTTGCCTGTGTTTGTACTCAGAGACTTCTTTATTCACACCCATGCTCCCCACCTTTTCTTCCCTCCCCCTTCTCATTTTTGGGTTGAACATAACTCACCAAGAAATCCTCTTATTTTAACCCGTCCTCCTTTGGTTGTTATTGTTGTTCGTTTTTCTTTGTTGTTGTTTGGTTTTGGGGGGAGTCTCTTGGCTTGAATAGAAAAGCTGTACTGATAAGATATGTGCTTTTTCAATGTAGAAATTTGCATTTTCATTTGGGGACACCCACAGAAAACAAACCCTCAATTTTCTTATTTCTGTTAGAACAGGAATTTTGTCTGATTTTTCCCATCTTGCCTCTGTGAACAGAGAACTTTGAGGGTGTGGGCTGGAGAGAACTGGGGGAAAAATACCGAGGCTGAATGTTGGCATTCCCAAAGTTATTTGTGTGTCTATTGGAAATAGGACTTCAGGGTGATGGCATATTTCTGCATTTACTTTAGCTGCCTTATAAAGGCTTTTGTTCTGTTCTGAGATAAAATACTAACAAACAGGAAGTTTTAAAAAAAATACCGTGGGCAATTGTTCTTAATGTTGTTATTCTTACAGTTTTAGCTGTCACATCGCATGGTCTATTCCAAAGGGCTCCTGTAGGGGGCATTATTAATAAAGGAATCAAGAGAGATGAGGTCTGTTGGAGACTGTTCAGCAGCCAATTAACTCATTTATAAAAGACTGCAGGACTGACCCTAAGAATCCAGATAGCTCACTGAAAAAATCCGATGCCCCAAACTGAAATGTGGCATTGGAAAGAGCAGAGCCCATTTTTATAGGGGGGGAGAGAAGGGCAGGGAACCTTTTTCAAAATTTTATTTATTGTTTTTTATAACTTCTTTTACTATTCAGACTAAATGAAGAGGAATCTAGGGGGTTCCCCCCCCCCCCTTAGCCCAGGCATTTTGTTGTGTTTGTAAGAATTAGAAGCAAATAATTAATGAGAGAAAAATCATAGAATCTCAAACTCGGAAGAGGCTTGAGCTCATCTAGTCCACCCAATACCTAAGCAGGAACCCCGCCCCCCCCCTCCTCCTTGGTGTCGCACAAAGCAGTCATCAGCCCTTGGTTTGAAGACCGGCAAGTGACTTTGAACCCACCACTTTCGGAGTCAGTCCATTCCACTTTTGGACAACCATAATTGTTAAGAAGCTTTTCTTTCTATCACGTCTAAATCTGCCTGTTTGCAATTTCCACCGATTCTGGTTTTGCTGCCTATCTGAAACAGGAGCAACCATAATTAACTGTTTGCTCACTAAATGTCCCTAGTGAGATTTCTCCCCTCCCCCTCCCCTTCCCTCCTCCCCTAACCTCGCTAAATTAACCTCTGCTAGAGCTGGAAAAGGTTCCAACCCGATGATGTCATCCTTTGGGTGGAGGGTCCAGTTTAGGTGTTAGTAATAATCGCTTTGAGTTTGTTCCTTTTTCCTAGTGGTTCATCAGGTTTCCTAGTCACGATGATTTCGTCCCTGGGCTCTGCTTCATCTCTCACATCTTTGCAAGATGTATTGAGGGGGTGGTATATACAAGGTATAGCCCAGGAGTGGGGTGGGTGGAAGAATGTAAGCACAGAGAAATTGACTGATTTTTTTTTAAGAAGGTCACACAGAGCTGGAAGTGGACTCTTCAGGTTTTTTTCCCCCCCTCTTATATTTTGCTGACTCTAAGATAGCACCTTCTTGCCCTAGATACTGTGGTATTTGTGAAATTAATTGTTCTTAGCCCTGAAGCAAAATCAAATTTTTAAGATTCAAATTCAAATGTATTTCATTTTATTTAGTAACTGTGATCCCAAAAGTTGCATGTAAATTGAACATTTATAGAATTCTTTGTTAAGTACAGCAATGGAGTTTGTTCTTAAAGGAGTCCTGCCTTTGGGGCTGGTAATCATTTGTTCTAACTTTCCGAGTTGAAAGTTTTCTTTTTTTAAAGAAATGTATTTTTGAAATGAAAATTGGATTATATGTCTTAATGTAGTATAATTGGAGAATTCTTCTTTATCTTTCCTTAAGGGTTTGTGTATGACAACATGGGGAGGGAGGTTCACATAAAGATAAAACTTAGCTCCAGGCCTGAGAGTAGCTTTCTTTAGAATTTTAGATTTGGAACAGAAAGGGACTTTGGAAGTCAACTAATGTAACCCTCTCCTTTTACAGATAAGGGAAAATGAAACCTGGATGGGTTAAGTGACTTACCCATTGTCATACAATTAAGAAATGGCCTAGCCAAATTCTAACCCTGGTCCCCTATCTCAAAATTCATTATTCTTTACACTATGCCAGGGATTGGGAGCTGTTTACAGAAATCCTATGAGACATTTTGGGAGAACTAGAAAAGAGGAGAGAAGAATTAAGGAGGAGGAGGAAGGAAGAGGAACAGGGAGAAAGAGGGGCTGAGAGAAACCGAGCAGTGGGGAGGAGGAGGAGGAGAAGAAAAGGAAAAAGAGATTATTACTGAGCCCACCCTGGCCATAGTTTGGAGAAGGTTGCTGAAAAGGCTCTGGCACTTTGGAGTTAGAGAATTGGGTATGTTGAGAAGGGCCAGCAACAACTGGTCAAGTTTCTTTTTACAATCACATCTGGTCTGTTCATCTATAGATGATGAAGGAGCTTTCCTTTAACTCCCCTAACCTCTGTTCTGGTCTAGGCACATGGCCCAAGTTGCACAACTCAGCCTAACGGCTAATTCTCTTGTCCTGAACTTCTGTCTTTTCTGTTTCTGTGTTTATTACTAAGTCAAACAAAATGTTAACAGAAAATGTGGTGAAGCAATCTTGCACATGTGTGGTGGGAGTAGAGGTAGAAGGGAAAAGAGACAAGTGTGTGGAGATGTCTCGGCTTTCTCATTGCCGGTGCAGAACACAGTTCCTAGAACCTCAGAGCTAAGGGTCGAGCAGCTTCGGCACTGATTCACATGACTGTGGAAACCTTTTTTAATTTTTTAAAGGGAAAAAAAGTGCTATGTTTTTGTTAGTCTTTTTTAATGTCTGAAAATTTGAGAACACATTGCATAAACTCACCCTCTCTGTTGCTTGTCATTTTGAAAAGAAGGGAAAACACCGAGGGATTTATTGAACAGTGAGGAGCCAACCACCCCATAGATTTTCCTTAAGACTTAATCTAACCTAGTTTAGAGAAGAAAAAAAAAAGTGTGCTCTGTGTGTGTGTGTGTGTGTGTGTAAACATTTGTAGAACTCTCTATGGGAAACAGAGCTTATAAAGGCCATTCTGTTGTGCTTTTAGGTTTCATTGATTCTTTGTGATCCATAGATACTGCAGATTAAAAAAGGCCTGGACTTTTTATGCTAGCTAGCTCAGTTTTGTCTCTGGGAATCTGGTACAATGAGATTACTATCAATGACCCTTGACCTTCATTCTGGGGCAGCTTGAGAACTTCATTAAAAAACATCCATACCATTAGTAGGTTGATTACATTGACATTCAGTATTATAAACAGGGTTATTAAATTAATGCTTAATTTTATGGTGTAATCCAGGAGCTTCAATAAACAGCAAGACCCCATCATGAAATGAAGACCCTGAAACCCCTGCAAAGTTGTGGTCACCATCTGTTTAATCTAAGACATTTAGGTTAAATCAAACAGAAAAGTCATCAAGTTTTAAATAGTTCATAAGAAGCAGCAGGTTAATATCCATTTCTCTGTGTATACACATTTTTAATGAATCATTAAGGCTTTTTCTTCAGATTATATACTCCGCGGTTAGAAAGCATGCATAAGTTATTTTTCTCTTTAATTCTGTGCCTTTTCACTGATTTCAGTCTTACTCATTAGAAAATGCTCTGTTCACCCACGGATGCCAAGGACTCTAGGACCTAACCGCTTCATGATCTCCTTTATACTTTTTTTAAAACAGACTTTCTTTCCTCATCTGTGGCTTTCATAGCAAAATATGAGTTCACAAACAAAAATTGATTCTTTAAAAAAATAAAAAGCTTCTGCCCTCCTCTTCCATCCCATGTCATTTTTTACTTGGGTATTGAATTAATTGCGTGGTCCAGAGCAGATTACAGTAATGATAATATGCTTTTAGAATTCACTGTTGAAATATGTGGGTTTCAGCATTACTTTGAGTAAATGTGATGTAAATGAAGGCTAGTTCATAATGGCCCTGTTTGAACTTGTTCATTCCAAAATGGGTGTCATCCTAGGGACAATCTCACCTCCACCCCCACTCAACCTTCTCTACCCCTGTTATTTATAATCTGACAAACACACAATCCAAATTGAATCTAGCTAATCTTTTAATTAAAAAAAACCTTTCTATTTGGGAATTGGGATGAAAAATTAGTTTTGAAATCTGCTTAATTAATCAAATCTCCAAAAGGAAGTTTACCTGATGTTGGCCGACTTGTGATATTGTTCGAATTTTGTAGCTACTTACTTTGTGGATTTAAAAAAAAATTAATCTGCCACATTATCAGTTTATGCTGTACTGTCTAGTAAGATGTTCCAGAAAACAGGTAGAATCAGGCTTGCATATTTCTGACCAACCCTATGCTGGCTACTTTCCCATTTTTGTTTTATTTTTTTACATTGTAGCAATTTTGGGGCGGTGGTACCGTATTATCAATCAATAGTATTTTAATAATAAGAATTATTATACAATTATTTTTAATGTAAGAACTTTTATTATCATAAGATCTTAAGCATATAGCCTTTAAAAGTTTTGGGGTTTCATAAAAATGATCAGTTTTCTTATTTAAATAAAAAAGCATAGTGTCTCCCTTGTAAATAGGAGAGCCCAAACGTAATTATGCTTGATCCAGCATCTTTATTTTGGTGCCTTTTTGTACTTGACTTCCCTTTTATCATGAGTGTTCTATTTAGAAATGTGTTCAGTTATTCTGATAAATATTTTATGTCAATGGTTTATGTGTTAAAAAAAGTTTGTGGACTTTTTAAAAATAGCTTCATTGGAAATAAATTAGAGCTCTCTGATTAAGAGTGAGCGTTTCATGAAAAAATGTCTGTTGAACTGAAACCACAATTTCTTTTCGGTGTGAAAGGGTTTGTTGAAGCATACTTTGACCCTGAGAAAGGTGGGGAGTGCCTGGGCCAAGTGGATTTACCCATCTTTGACTTCAAATTGAACATTTGGCCTTTCTATTTTTCTGTGCAGTCCCTATGACATTATGACTGCCCAACTATGAAACTGACTAACTTAATTATTTGGGCATGGCACAAAGCCCATTTGTTTCAAATGATCTGACATGGCTATGATTTAGAAGTCTTCGAAATCATTGCTACCTGACATACATTTATAGATTTCTCTGTCTTTATGATGAATTAAACAATGACTGATTGAGTTGTAGTTGGTAATCAGCATTATGTAGCATGCCAGTGATTTTTAACTCAATATTCATCCATATTGTATGAGACAACATTAATATTTCACATAGGCTCATCCATGAAATTAATTTCTTTCTCTCATATCACAATCCATTGTAATTGTATATGTCCAAGAAAAACAGAAAGCCATGAAAAAAGCTGAGTAAAATCAAGTAAGTGATTCACATTCCTATTGTAAACCTATAGTTGTGAATATTCATGGATAATTTTAAAACACTCTCAAAATTGCTTCCCTCCCATCAGCAAGGAATGTATTTTTCCTTCAAGCATTAACAAAATCAGCCTCATGCTTCTCCCACCCTTGGGAAAAATTGCATTGTATTGATTGACAGTAATTGTGTGGTCTTTGTTTGAATCCATGGCCAGTTTTTGGTAAACGTGCATGTCTGCATTCAGTGCATTGGAGAGAGATTGTTTTACCAGGTGTGTCCAGGATAGATAATGGTTATTGCTAGAAACCTTAATTATTTTGCTTCCTTAAGAAAATTAAATATTTTCATTTAAAAGTGTACTTTTTACCTCTACCAAAATAGCAAAGCCACGCCATTTACTAGTGCATAGAATCACACAATGTTCTATCTGTAAGGAGACTTAGAGATCATTTAAGTCCGGCTTGCTCTTTTTAGAGATGAGGAAATTGAAGCCCAGAGAGATGAGGTGATTTGCCCAAGGTCACATAACTAATTAGTTGCAGATGCAGGCCTTTGACCTAGGCCTTCTGACTCCAAATCGGTGTTCTTTCCACTCCACCACATTGTCTCCCTAAGCCCTGTTCCACCTGGCATTCCTGTCCCCATTTTATTTTATTTTATTTTTGTGAACAAGTTGAAGAGTCAGGGGTTGGTACATAGGTTGTATGATATACTGCAAAAAGATCACTGCTTCTCTCAACACAACAACAACCAGAGATACTTTGCTATCCAGATTAGTTACATGCAGTTGACAAAGATTCAATTATAGCCTCATAACATTTGTGCATGTTGCATTTGAACATTTTAGGGAAGAAAGTTGAAAGTGGGCATTCCTTTATAGGGGAATCTCAGTCAGAATCAAAACATAGCAGATTATTTCAGGCAACATAACTATTGCAATTATATCTTTGTTTGTAAGTCTTTAACTTGAGTGTATTTCAAGGGATCTAACTGAATACTTCAGTTATGGACTTCTAGAGGAGAATTTAATGAAACACTATTGTAGAGATCCTAGCACAGACAGGAAAAATCAGTGGAATGGGCACTTATTCCCATGTTATATGATTACATTGCATTTTTAAAAAAATTTATCATATGCAATGGTCATAGTTGGAGTAAAAATAACTTATCTAAATATTCTGCAGTCTCTTGGTTTTGTGACTCACCTGTTGTACCTATCAAATACCACATGGATAGTCTTTTAACTTTTGGGCCTCTTTTTAGTTTGAATTTATTAACTGAATTCATGTTCATTTCACCTTCACTTTTCTAGTTTAAATTATTTTGTTAGAGCCAATGTTGGCAAAAGCATTAATACTGATTTTTGTTGGCATGACCCATGTGAATGGTGTGGTTCAAGCTTCATTATCAAGGCTGTGTTGAGTTAACCAGGTTAGACCAATAGGAAATTCTTTTGGAAAGTGTTTCCCTTGCTGCTAACCTGAGGAAATGACTAAGACTTTTCCCCCTAACCCTTTTATGTACATCACTTAGACAACACCCTGTCCTACACCACTTCACTAAAAAAAAAAATCATCTTTGGCCATAATCTAATAATGGGAAATTTATGTTTGAGTAAACCTAGACCACTGTATTGGAAAATATGATTCAGCCTTGTCTGCAGAAACAATTTCACACTTGCCTCTGCCTGACATAGATCACAGAATCATAGAACGTCGGGGCTGGAATAGACCTGAAAGCTCATTCTACAAATGAGAAAAATAAGGCCCAGAAAGGGGAAGTATCTAACCCCAAATCATATAGCTAGATAGAAGCAGCATTTGAACTAAAATAATTGATATTTTTACAGCACCCTAAGGTTTCTGAAGTACTTTAAATCCATGATCTCATTTAATCCTCTTAGGTAATAATAAAAATAATAATGGCTAGCATTTATAAAGCAATGTTGGGTTTGCTAAGAGCTTTATACATGTTACCTCCCTTGATCCTCACAACAACCCTGGAGATAATAATAAACATAGCTAGCATTTATATACCGCTTTAAGGTTTACAAAGCACTTTACAAATGTTAGCTCCTTTGATTCTCACAACTGTTTGAGGTGTTGTGCTATTATTTTGCCCATTTGACAGATGAGAAAACAGATTAGTAGGAAGGAAGGAAAGAAGCATTTATTGAAATCTTACTATGTGCCAGGCATATTATCTCATTTGATCCTCACAACAACCCTGAATGGTAGGGGCTGTTATTATATCCATTTCAGTTGAGGAAACTGAGGTAGACAAGTGGAGCAACTTGGCCAGGGTCACACAGCTAGTACTTGAGGCAGGATTGGAATTTGGGTCCTCTTGGCTTCTTATCTCATCTTCTGTCTAGTGCAACACCTAGCTGCCATTAGAGGCAGGTGCCATAGGTATTGTTATTCCTTTTTAACTAATGAGGAAACTAAGACTCAGGGAGTTAAGCAACTTTCCCTTGGTCAGGAAACCTTGGGCTTTCTGATTACCAAGCTAGTGTTCTTCCCAGGAGAGTTTTAGAACTGGTTATTAACCTAAAGGATTTAATTCTAGTTTAGGGTAGGACAATTCAGAATATCAAAAGTCAACTCCTTAATTGGGGAAGTAATTAAGAATATATAGTCTTCTTTACCCCCCCCCCATGTTTTACAAACTCCTTCCAGGAAGCATATTATTTTTGCATTTTCTTGATAGTCCATGCTCATCAGATCCCATATCTCTAGTCCCCTTCAAGAGCTGGCTCATGTGTGACCTTCTCCATGATGCCTTTCCCAATTCCCCTAGTTATTTGTGCTCTTTCCCTTCCCTCACATTAATTTGTATTGTATATATCGTGTACTTACATATCTGTATACATGTGGTTTCCCCCAATGTCAGCTCTTGAAGGTAGGGCCTATTTCATTTTTTGTCTTTGTAGTTCTAGTGCCTAGCATAGCGTCTGGCACCTAGTAGGCATTTATTGAATGCTTATCAAATTGAATTAATTGACCGCTACACGTGATTCAGAATCACCTTTTTTTTTTCCCAGACAGATGTTATTGCATGTCCTGTTATAGGAAAATTGGTTTTCCTCTTCAGATGACTTTGCCCCAGATCAATTTATGATACACTTAAAAAAAATTCTGCCTCAGCATCAGTATGAACACCCATCTTCACTTATTAACCAACTGATCACAGAATAAGTAATTCAATCCATGCTACCTGAACAGGGAGAAGCCAGTGTTATTTCCTTCCCAATTCACAACATCCTACTTGGGCAAGATTTTCATGTGTTATTTCTATTCAGTAAGAGTAATACTAATCCTGCATGGGGACCGAGGGGAAATAAAGCGACAATTTGAGTGAGGACCACAGGGACCTTAATGTTGTCACAGTGAAACATTTCTTTCCAAATGAGGCAATACCACAACTTAGAACTGACTTATGATATGCCTTTCGCTTTCTATGATGCACCCCACAGAGGAAAAGTACCGCAGTTCTAACTGCTGCTCTGTGAAATGTTCTGCTGGCCAGGGAAAGAGCATCGAAACAACCCACTCTTAGGACATAGGGCTCAAAGCTAGAGGAGACTTGAGACATCCTCAGCTTCCCCACTGAGAGATGAGAAGACCGAGGCCAACAGCAGATACTTACTAAAAGTGTAGTGATCAAGTGACTAAGGAAATAGGTGCCTGAGCCGAGATAAATACCCAAGTCACCCAAATCCAAATCCAATGTTCCTTTCATTATGCCATGCTGCCTGTATAGAATTCAAATTTGAGACTGGACATGATGCATGTAAACTATATTCAAGGCTATTTTTATATTCCCCCTCCATTTACTTCCAATAAGTAGCACTTAAGGGTTTGCTGTGTTCAAGGCACTGAATTAGGCATTGGAGATACAAAGACAAAAATGAACCCCTATTCTTAAGTAAATTACGCTCTACAGGGACGTTACAACATAAACACTGTTAAATATAAAACAGTTAGGAGTGGGTGGGCCCAAAAAGAGTTCAGAAAAACAATTCTAGAAACACTCAAAGTGGGAAAGAAGGCTAAAAATTAAGGCCAGGGAAAGTCTTAGGGAGGGGGTGGCATGTGAGCTAACTCTAAGGAAAATGTCGATTCTAAAAGATGGGAGTGAGAAAGGAGTGCATTCCACTTGGAATGCCTTTTTATTTCCAAGGAGTAAAATTTTCTTAAGATTTTACCCCAAGATATATATATCGCTCCTTTGTTGATAGGAGGTCATACCTGAAGTAAATTGCATGTAGTTTGGGACGTCTCTGACTTAGAGGGAAAGACAGACAAATCAAAGAAACTGAGGGGAAAATTAATGAGATTTGTCTAGCCATAAGAGGGATCCCAAGAAATAAGTATGTGGAGCTTGGCAAAATGGAGATTAGACAGGGAAAGAAATATAATTCCACATATAGGTAATGGGAAGTGATCCCTAGGGTAGAGAATAATTGTTTAGTGTCGTACAGGAAGGAGCAACTAGAATAATGAGGTGAAAAGAAGGGAAAGACATCTTAGAATTTAATATTAGAAATAAACCTCTAAATAGTAAAGTCCACTTGAGGGAGAAGTGGTCCTGTTAGAAAAAAGATGGCATACCTATTCCAGTGATACTGGCCATTTTTGTTTGTTGTTGTTAAGTCATTTTTAGTTGTGTCCGACTCTTTGTGACCCCATTTGGGGTTTTCTTGGCAAAGATACTGGAGTAGTTTGTAATTTTTTTCCTCCAGTTCATTTTACAGATGAGGAAACTGAGGCAAACAGGGTTAAGTGACTTGCCCGGGGTCACACAGCTAGTAAGTGTCTGAGAGGTCAGATTTGAACTCAGGAAGATGAGTCTTCTCAACTCTAGGCCTGGCGCTCTGTCTCCCGGCCACCATTATGCTAGTGTAATAGCTAGCTAATATTTACATGACAATACAATGTTTTGCAAAGCACTTTACATATTTTATCTCTTTGATCTTCACAACTGCCTTTTGAAGTAGGTATCATTATTATCCCCATTTCATAAATGAGAAAACTGAGGCTGAGAGTGTCTAAATGACTTACCCTGGGTCTCAGAGCTAGTAAGATGCAAATGAGAGGGAGGAATAAAATAAAGACTGGGATTTGGGGTCAGGTAGAAACCGAAGCCCATTAAACTGGTCCTGATCTTGATATTTCTTTTCTTTTCGTCCTCGGTCTCCTATCCAGAGTCCCAGAACCACCTGAAATTTAAGCGTAAGAGTAAGGTTGAAACTACTGCATTTTAGCTCTGATACCTTGAATGAGTGAGTAGCTAGGTGGCACAGTGGATAGCGTGACAGTCTGGAGTCATGAGGACTTGAGTGCAAATCCAACCTCAGATACTTCCTAGCTATGTGACCCTGGGCAAGTCTGCCTCAGTTTTCTCATCTGTAAAATGAGCTGAAGAAGAAAATGGCAAGCCACTCCAGTATCTTTGCCAGACAAGCCACTCCAGTATCTTTGCCAAGCAAGCCCCAAATGGGGTCATGGAGGGTTGAACATGACTGAAAAATGACTAAACAACAACAAACCTAAAATGGATAAAAGAACAAAGTGTGACCAGTGGCTGCAGCCTCTTAGAATCCATCCAAGCCATTGGGTCACACACTAAGTAATCTAGAGTAAAGAAAGAAGCTATCTTAGATTGTGAAAGTCTGGCTTTCCCTCCTGCTCCTGCTGCTTGGCATAACTGCTTTCTCCTGATCCCTTTCTTTAAGACCACAGAATCTGAGGTGAGCCTTACATTGCAACAGAAACGAAACTTTGCTTCGCAGAGGTTGGACATGTCTGCTTGTCACTCTGACCTAATATTTATTGAATAAAAATCCAACTGGCAATTCTAAATAAAATCATAAAACATAGCCTCTGCCAAGTGAGTTTATAATCCCGTCTTTTAAAATGATCTGTTTTTCTGAACAAATTGAGGCAAAATTATTGTTTTAAAGAAATACCTTCATCAGCATAGAAAGAAGTTTTTTAATGGCTTGGGGGTGGGGATGATACTACCATCATCATAACATACTCCTTTGCATTAGTTTCTCTTCTCCCCATGTTTAAAGGGATTTATTACCAAAGCACGTGTGGCCAACACCATGTTTACAGCTTATGATAAGACTTAATTGCTTCATGTACTGGCCTGTTTTAAAAATAATCTTGTCATAACAAAACTAAGCAGCAAAACAATACTGATACTACAAGCTATGTATGGGTCTTTTTCTCAAGTGGAAACATCTCACACTAGTTAGAGCCCTATTAAGTGGGTGACAACAGCCACCATCCCCATTATTACTAGAGCTTTTTAAAAAAATTGCCTGAAGTAAGTGTTATAAAAAAATGGAGAAAGAGCAAAGTTAAATTGCTAGGCTAAAACATCCACTGTTTAAGTCAGCAGAGGAAGAAACAAGGCTAAATCATGAAATCCTAACTTTTTTTGTAATTGTAGCATGAGTCAAAGATTACTGTAGTACCAAGTACAGCAATAAACCAGTGTTTTGAAGTCACTATTATAAAAGCAATGAGTCAGAGTACAGCAATAGTGAGAATGAGCCAATTAATCAGAAACCACAGGTTCTAATGCTTAATGATACCAAATGTAAGCGGCTACTGTTCAATCATACGGTTTCAGAGATGCCGAAGTTCTAGTGCTTAATCATAACACATGGAAGTGGCTGCAATGCAATTGTAAAGTTTCAAAGGTAACTAGGAAGAAGCTCTAAGTGGTAATACTTATATAAAGCAGTAACTGCTCCTCCTTTACCCCCTCATCTTAAGAAGCCAAAAGACTTCAAACCGAACACTTTTGGTTACCATATCCCACCGACCTCCTATGCCTGTATATATTTGTGTACACATTTCATTTTATCTATCAATTTAACTCAAAAAGTTGAAATTAGAAATTTTCATTTCAAAAATACTATCATAGAAATATCAAATAGTATGAAAATTACAAATTATTATTTAAAAACATATCAGCATGGTGCTCCAATGAGCACCATGTAAAGTGTTTTGCAGGCTTTATAGCTCTACATAAGTGTTAGTTATCTTTTCTCTTTCTCATCATCATCTCTGCATGAGTAGATAGAATATTAGACCAGATACCAGAAGATGTACACATATGATCATAGATGTAGAGATGGGAGGAATGTCAGGCCATTTAGTTCAGCTCCCACATTTCTCAGATCGGGAAACACATTGATAGGGGTTAGATTATTTGCCCAATATCATCCATGTAGTAAGCACTGGAGGTGGAATTTGAATCTAAGTCCTCTGAGTCTCCAGAGCTGGTGCTTTTGCCACCAAACGACAATAACCTCTGAGTTCTTTCCCATATCTTCAGTTTTCCAGAAACATTACAGGACATCTTTGGCAGGGGGTATGGGGTGGGGGAAGAAGATGCCGAAGAAAAAACACATAGCCTTTTTCAAGATGGTTCCTTAGGAAGGAATGCAGAAAAGGGAGAAGGAAATGTTTCTCCCTAAAATATTAGTACATGACTTCCTATTTTTCCCAGAATAATATAATCTAATGCTATACTTCAGCAACATTATGAATTAAATTGGCTTTTAAATGCTGGCCCCGGAACCTCTAACCACTGTGTTTAACATTGTTTCTATGGGGAAATGTATTTGGAGTTTCAAACAACTGACTTGCAAATGAGTTGTGTTTTAAAAGTTTGTTTATCAGTTTGGGACTCTCCGTATATGGAGCTGAAGTGTTAGCTTTTATTATTTTGGATGACTTTGGTAACCATAGCAGAATTTCTCCATTGAGCCACATCTTTACTGGAGCATTCTTTTAAGCTATTTTCAAAAACCCTGAAGGGCAGCTAACCTCGGATGAGTGTGGATTATTTGCATTGCTGGTTTCGTTGGAGATGAGTTGAAGGATTGGCACAGAGGAAAACGAAGTTGACAGGCTCTTGGGAAGTGGCACCTGGCTGGTGATAGGTTTTGGTCAACATGGAGTGGAAAGGCCAATTAAGCCTAAAAGTAGCATTCTCGTTGAGAATGAGCCAGTTTCTTCTTTCCATAAAATAGCTGAGTCATTGATTTTACTCTTCTGCGTATTTAGCACATTTATCCATATGTGAATGAGGTCTTCTAATTCTTGTTTGTCCATTTCTAAATGGGGAATCTTTTAGGTTATAACGGTTATCGGGGCAGCTAAATGTCACCGTGGATGGAGCGCTGAGACTGGAGTCTAGAAGACCTGAGTTCAAAGTTGGCCTTACACATGTATGACCCTGGGCAAGTCACTTAAAAATCTTTTGCCTCAGTTTCCCCAATTGTAAAATGGAGATAATGGTGCCTACTTTGGAGGGTTGTTGTGAAGATCAAATGAAATAAGATTTGTAAGAGCCCTTAGCACAGTGTCTGGCACATAGTAGGTGCTATAAAAATACTTGTTTTCCTTATTCTTCCCCTTCTCCACTAACAGCATGTCAGAAACCATGTTTTCTATTGGTGGTGGCACTTCAGTCGTGTCCAACCCTTTGTGGTCCCATTTGCTTGGGGCTTCCTTGGCAAAGATACTGGAGTGGTTTGCCCTTGCCTTCTCCAGCTCCTTTTACCAAGGAGGAAACTGAGGCAAACAGAGTTAAGTGACTTGCCCAAAGTCATGTAGCTGGTAAGTGTCTGAAGCTGGATTTGAACTCAGCTCTTCCTGGCTCTAGGCCTGGCACTCTATCTACTACACCACCTAACTGCTCTTCTGTTGGTGACCTCAACATATTTTCATAGTCAAGTACTCTGTATATGAGAGGAGCAGAAAGAATACTAACTTGGGTAATGAGAGACCTGTTTTCTTAACTATAAAATGAGGAGTCTGGTTACTCCTTCTGGCCCTAGATCTATGTGGCATAGTAGATAGAATTCTAGACTTGGAGTCAGGAAGACCTGAATTCAAATTCTACCTACTTCAGACACTATATTATCCTGAGTAAGTCACTTAACTTTTCTCTGCCTCAGTTTCCTCATCTGCAAAATAGGGGTAATAGTAACACCTGTCTCTTAGGGTTGTTGTCAGGATCAAATGAGAACACATGGAAAGCACTTTACATACTTTAAAGGTATATATACATACACACATATATATATGTAATATATCTGTATATATATACATACACACACATATATGTAATATATCTGTATATATATACACACATCCATATATGCACACACATATATATACACACACACATATATATATACATATATGATTATATAATTCATCATATAAGCGCTAGCTAGTCATATTGTTGCATTATAAATCATGAAGAGCTGTGTGAGTGCTCAATATTGTTATTAGCCTATGAACATATATACACCATTTTTTATTTTCCATGCTGCTTTCACATTTTTACTTCATTTCTAAGCAAAAGCCTTTCTCTGCTGCCTTGTTCTGATGTGCAGGTGACTCTGGCTTATTAAGGGTTATGCCAGTGGAGCATAAGGTCTGGCAGTCCTGTGAAATGGCAAAGGCTGTGAGTAAAGGCCTAGTAGCTTAGCTAAGTCCTGGTCACTCACACAGTCACGATTTTTTTTTTTGGCTATGGTGACCCAGTAAATAAAGGTAAATAAAGCAGCTAGGTGGCAGAGCTAATCAAAGTCACAGAGCTATTTAGTGGGACTAAGGCCAGCTCAGGCTTTCTGACCTTTCATCTCATACCCTTTCTACTATATGATCTGTGTTCCACTTACTCAGAAGGTAAAATGACTCATTCTGACATTCTCTGGCTGACCTCAGAGGACTCAGCTGGCACAGCCCACAAATGGGATTGGAATTATCAAAGTAACAACTTTGGATTTTTATGGAAGAATACTTAAGGCCCGTTCAAATCTCTTTTCTCGACACTCTGAAACATGATACAGCATGAGAATTGTTACACCTTAGAACCAGTCCATTCTGCCAGCACAGCGCCTCATCTTCATTCACTGCAATCTATCTTTCATCAAGTGTATCCTAATTCTTCCTTGTTCTTCACCCATATGATTTTATGGCAGAACAGTCAGGTGTGCCAAACATGTTCCACTTTGGGCTAGAAGGATTATATAGACACAGTCCTGCAAAGATAAATGGTATTTAATTGAACAAACAACGTTTGTGGTGTAATAATGTGCTTCTTTCTGTTTTATTTCAAAGGAACACACTGGCATGACTAGGAGGCCTAAAGGAGTTTTTAAACACACACACACACACACACACACACACACACACACACACACGCTTTGCTCTGTCTTTGTAATGTGAAATGTGGAGGCCTTTTAACCTGGTGATTAAAGTTACATGCCAGTCCAGCAAACTTTTTAACTTTTTACTATATCAGACCTGGTTGGGGATTAAGATACTTTTGTTAAGGAAATACTCTAGTTTATAATGTAAAGTTAACATCCCAGGTTTTTTTTTTTAAATTTTTGAGGATTAGAATGCTATAAAATATGTAACACTAAAGCTACATTGAACAAAATTTAATCTTTGATATGGGAGTTTTTAGTACCTTTGGATCATCACCATAACCATAAATTTTATTTATTTTTTAGATGTCTAAACTTGCCCATTGATAAATCATTATGTTTAATGGTACCATGAATGACCACCATCAATGCAGTAAGGCCTTTGTCTAATTTCACCCTAAATGATTCTTTATCTCATTTCTCACAGACGCTATTCCAAATCTTTTTCTCTCCTCAAACTTCCCCCAAAACTCCTTATTCCCTACCTTCTTATCAGAAGACCTTGTCTCATACTTTATTGAAATAATGTGAGCCATTCTCTGTTCATTCTTCTCTTCTCCCCTGCTCTATGTCTCAAAAACTCTTGATGTCTTCCTCCATTCTCTCCCTCACTCCTTTAATGCCATCAGCTCCTTTCTCCTCTATCATATTACCCCACAACAATCACCCCTTTCTCTCTAATATTTAATCTTTCCCTCTCTACTGGCTCATTCCCTGCTGCCTATACAGATGCCCAGGCCTCCCCTATCTTTAAAAGAAACTTCACTTGACTCTACCATCCCTTCAAACTACCATCCTATATCTCTCTTCCCTTTTATAGCCAAATTACTAGAAAAAAAGCTGTCTACACCCATGGCTTCCACTTACTCTCCTTTTTTCCCTTCACTTCTGAACCTTTTGTAATCGAACTTATGACTTCGAACTCAATTGACACTGTTCTTTCCAAAACTACCAGCTGTTAACTTGGATGACCTTTTTCTCAGCCCTCATCCTTCTCGGTCTCTCTGTAGCATATGACACCTTTGACCGCCCTTTCCTTCTGGATAATCTCTCCCCTTAGTTTGCATGAGAGCATGTTCTCGCTGGTTTTTGCTTTGTAATTCTAACTGCTCCTTCTCACTTCCCTTTGCTGAATCATCATTCATGTCATACCCTCTAAATGTGGGTGTATGTCAAGGTTCTAAATTGTACCCCCTTCTTATATTTTTCTATACCTTCTCTTTTGGTGACTTCATCAACTACCATGAGTTTAATTATCATCTCTATTCAGATGACACCCTAAAGTTTCCAGCCCTAGTGCCAAATGCCAATTGGATATTTCCAACTGGTGCAGTAGCCATCTCAAACAAAACATTATTTTCCCCTCCAACCTCATATATCTTCTGAACTCACCTATTATTTTTTGTGTGCGGTTGATGTTGTTGAGTCATTTTTAGTTGTCCCTGACTCTTCCTAACCCCATTTGGGATTTTCTTGGCAAAGATACAGCAGTAGTTTGCTATTTTCTTCTCCAGCTTATTTTACAGATGAGGAACTAAGGCAGACATAGTTAAGTGATGTGCCCAATGTCACACAATTATTAAGTATCTGAGAGCAGATTTGAACTCATGAAGATGAGTCTTCCTGATTTCAGGCACATCACTCTATTCACTGTGTTACATAGGCAATGGGCAACACTATTCTTCTGCTTACTCAGATTCACAACTCCTCATTTACGCATTTCTATATCCAATTATTCACCCACTCTTATTGATTCTCCTTCCTTACCTCTTTCACTTCACTCACTTCTCTCTACTCATACAGGTGCTACCATGCCAGGCCCTCATAATGGTTTTAACCTGCTAATTGGTCATCCTATCTTATGTATCTCCCTTCTCCCATACTTGCCCAAGTTGCCAAAATATCTCTTTCATTTCCCTGCTCCATAAAATTATTTGGCATATATAAAATTATTTCCAACTATTGTTGCATCAAATAGAATTCCTCCATTTAGTATTTAAAGCTGTTCAATCACAACTCCAACCTACCTATTCAGCCTCATTATACATTATTTCCTCTTCGTGCCCTTTTTGGTCCAGCCAAACTGACCTTGCTGTTCCTCATATATAACATTTCATGTACTGGTTGGCTCCCATGCCTTGAATGTATTTTCTCCTCTCCTCTGACTCTTGGAATCCCTAGTTTTTGTCAAAGCTAAACTCAATTACCCACCATCTCTTACTTAGACTTTTGCTAATCCCTTCAGATGCTAGTACTTCCCTCCCTCCAAATTACCTTGTATTTATTTAGCATATATATTTCATATTTTTGTATATCCTTATGTGTACATGTTGTCTCTCCCTTAGAATGGGAGCCCCATTGGGAGCACAAACCAACTCATTTCAGTCTTTGAATCCCCAGCACCTAAGACAGTACCTGGAATCTTTGAGGTGTTTAATAAATGCTCATTGACTGACTGATAGATGACTGAACCCATTTGGCATTAAATAATTGACCTTATGATTATGATGAACCACAAAGCTTTTCTGAGCATGAGTAGGACCAAAGTTTCATGCTGCCTCTGAAGATGCTGTGTTAATTTTTCACCTTCTCAGTCTATTACCCTGATCAGACATCTTGGGATGATCCTCAACCATTAAACCTCTTCTATGGCAGGCAAACTGACCTAGTCCATTCTTGTACATTTGCCTGTGGGAGCTTAAAAAAAAAAGCAAACAAATAAAATGTTATTGATGCCAAAGCAACATCTGGAATTTTAACACTTAATCTGCTGAAGTACTCTTCAAGACCTAGATGCTAGATCAAGCCTGCCATCCCAAGTAGCACCCAATGGGTAGATAGAACATTATGCTTTTTAGCCATGATTGCTAATAGCTAAGTCACCCCTTCCCTAGGTAATGAAGAGTAAATGATGCAAAGACCTGGTAGAGTTAGAGAGATATATAGTTAATGGTATAGAAGGGTCTTTAGGGACAAGTGATAAGATAATGGGAACTAATGTTCTGATGAACTGTGGAAGAAGTAAGAGATACTCATTGCATAGGAGTCATTAGAAGAAGCAAACTACAGTTGCTACTTGGGTCTACCAGACAGATGCTAACAGAAAAATATACTATTCTACAGCTACTTCTTTAACATTTTCTCTGTGTGTGTGTGTAAATAACATGTACTTGTAAAGCCTGGAAATTCAGCTTCCTTTTGTCTATGTTTTTTAAAGACCTAACTACTGTAAGGTTATTGTTTTGGTTCCTAGAAAAAAATTAAAAGACACACAAATGAATTAGACCAGCAGCCAAGCTATTCTAAGCAGGTCTACAGTTACCCAGGCCACAATGGTTTGTTATGAGGGGCAGGAATTCAAGAAGGAAATGGGCCCTTCTCCAAACATATCCTCTCCAGCCATCACATGAAAACTATCCCATTATGGGGTATATGCTGGCATCCTTCTGGTGTAAAATGAAAAAGAGATTTTTAGTGTTATTTAAAAATAGGGTTCTACTTTTGTCACAAAACTGAAAAATATGTTTGTGCATTACCAAGCAGTGTGTGTGTGTGTGTGTGTGTGTGTGTGTGTGCACGTGCACACACACACACACACACATACACAGAGGCATATTTTCTTCAAAAGTGAGCAGAATCCGTTCCCTGGCAACATGCTTATAAAGGAAGAAAGATTTGTAGTCAACAAAGTTCCAGAAAACAGCTAGCCTACAGGTATAGTATCAGCTAATAAACTTAAGAGAGAAGAACAACAGCAAAGCTAGCAAAGAAACAGGACGTCAGAATCAATGACAGAGAAATCCAGTCATGAGATTAGGATATGTAACTTTCGCACTGATGTACAGGGTATATAGACTGAAGAGCTCTAATGATTTGTCGTAAATGAAAAAGGCTTCCTTTTGGAAACTTACATCTGTTTTGGTAGCACAGTATTGCTGTTTTGACCAGAAATCCTTCCTGGCTGAGCTGCTGTTACATCTGTACCTATCAAAGCCAACACTTTGGAGCAACTTAAGTGTTCAGTGACAAGGACAGAAAGAGATCTCTCAGTTCAAGGCATGGAAAATTAATAATCTGGGCTCCCTTGGGCATTAAAAAGAGAATCAACCCCATTCACTCCATCTCTCTGTGTAGCAAAGCTTTCTCAGGTGTTGAGTGCCCTGATAAAATAAGCTTAGATTTTTTAAAGTTCATGATACTGTTCAGGAAAATGGAAGAGTAATTTCATGCAATTTCTTTTTGTTCATTGTATTTGGGCTTGCAAATACAGTGAAAATACAGCGAGTCTAGCAAATAAAACAAGAGCTGGTTAAAAGACCCTAAACTGAGATCATTATTAGGAGAAGCATTGTGTCAGAGTAGATAAAGTACTGGATTTGGAAGCTGGAAGACTTGGGTTTTAATCTGGCCTCTGTCACTTACAAGCTTTATGATCTAGGTATAATCGCTCTGAACCTCAATTTCCTCCTCTTCAGAATGAGAGAAATGCTAACTGTGATATCTGCCTCCCAGGGTTGTTGTGAGGCTCAGAGGAACCAATATACATAAGAACTTTTGCCCCATTTGAAGTGCCATATGAATGTCAGTCATTATTATTAGCCCTCACTGCTTCCCTACCCTCCATCTTTCTTTGTTTTCTTCTTGTTTCCAATTCCTTTTTTCTCCAGAAATCATTAAATGGTGGTTATCTCTTTCTTACCTTTTGTTTGTTCATTCAGTCATTTCATTTGTGTCTGACTCTCCGTGACCCCACTTCAGGTTTTCTTGGCAAAGACACTGGAATGGTTTGCCATTTCCTTCTCCAACTCATCTTACAAATGAGGGATTGAGACAAACATAGTTAAGTGACTTGCCCAGGTTCACACAACTAGTAAGTGTCTGAGGCCAGATTTGAACTCATGAAGATGAGTCTTCCTGACTCAAGGCCCATCACTGCACCACCTAAGCTGCCCCACCTTTAATTCTAGCTTACCTTTATTTCCTACTAGATTGGTAGAACTCTTTGCAAAGTTAGATTTTGCTGTATTTATTTTTTATGATGAGCTTGGTTTGGAAAAAAGCATAACTAATTATATTTTGTTGTTGTTTTCCAAAATAAAAAATAGTTTCTCAGTGATATGGAGTCTTGAAACACAAATCAGATGCTTTTCTGAATTACAGTGCCATCTCAGGGGAACTTAGAATTCTACAGATTAAAAACAAGGATTTCAGTAGATAAGCTATACAATTAGGAAATACATCTGTGTGTATATATACACATGTGTGTACACACATGCACACAAATATGTACCCTGATTCGTTTTAACTATTAAATAAAACACTTTATAGTGCAGTGTTCCTACCCAGCTCCTATTTTTCATTATTAAGGCTCATCAGATAATATGTAGGGAAACATGGAGAACAAAGTTACATTGGACTCATACAATGTTGGTGATTTCTGGTGAATTCTATAGTCCTGTCCCATTTCTTTAACACAGCTGAGTTTTTGAGCTCCTCAGAATTGGAGAATCAAAGAAAGGAATGGAAATTATTTTTTTTTTCTGATCTCTAGGTTTCATTATACTCACAAAACTCCTATCTCAGATCAGTTCTTTCATATGTTTTGTCTCTGGAGATACATATGTGTGCTTATATTATATGTGTATATACACACACACACATTATATTTGTGTGTGCATATGTGTGTGTGTATATGTATGTATATATATATTTACTGTTAATTGGTGGTATATTGTTGTTCTTTTAACATGGCTTAATAGTAGTGAAACTTTTGTCTCTGTTCATTTTCTTGTGATCAGTCATTTTAAGACTTCACCCAAGGAAAACAGATCAGCCTTTATTGATGGCCTTTTTAAAAGGAGTATGTTGTAGTTGACCTTAAGCTATGGAAATCAAAATTCTTTTCCATTTCTGTAGTCGTGAAACTTATTGAAGACTCCCTCTACACGGTCTGTTCCTTGTGGTTGCTTTGTGGATGCTTGCAAACATTGGTTCCTATTCCACTCTTCACACATTGGTGTATTTTCTTTTAAAATGGAGCTTGAAGTTAGGAAGTCAGAGGACATGGAGAAAATGTACTTGAAATTCACAGCTACTAAACTTTTCACATTTCTGAATTAGAGAGCCAGAAGACATGACCTGTTTGGAAGAGGTATCATCTGAAAAAACAAAAATAAAAAAGCATTAGCAACAGCAACAGATACAACTGACAACCATCTGACATCTTTAAATGTCAGGTACATCACACATCACAAATAACATCTTCATAATCAAGCCTCTTTTAAAATATATTTTATGTAAATACATTTTGGTGAAACCACAAGCTGTTCCTCTCAGTTTTGTTTTCAGCTGGCTTTGATGAAGAGATTGCCATCCTACATCCAATTCAATAGCTTTCAGCCCAAAGTCAATGAAATGTTAGGTTCAGTGTTATTCTCTGAAAGGTAGCTCACTCTGCCTGGTGTAGAAAAGTTTACAAATATGACTCTAAATTTATAGCACTCAACATGGCATGTTGGGAACAAATTATTTGTTAGTGGGGCAAATTGTCAAAGTTGTATGAAAATGGTGGTCCTGGGTACAATGTCCAATTATTTAATCAGCTGGCCACCATACCCAGCTTGTATGGGCCAGTGGTCGGTAGGGTTGGATGTCCGGAAAAAAAGGATGCAATTGAACATTAATAACAGTCCCTTAGGTTTTACATACCTCACATGTGTCTCTTAATGTCTTTCATGCTTTATAAGTATTCATATTTATTAAATATCCTATTTGTTAGTTTAAAACCTTTTTTTCTCCCCTTAATGGAGAAACAAAGTGTAGAGTCCATTGTTAAAGCATTAGTTCTGAGCAATATTAGGGGTTCTTTCTACCCCTTTTGCTTTTCTCTCTAGCAGTCATACCCGTGGCATTCTGAGGAAGAATTATTTGATTATGCATATGAATCTCTCTGAGGCTCTGAAGTTAGATTACTGAGGTTACATTGGCAAAAATCATTGCTGAATTTAGTGTTCATGTATGTTATCTAATTTCCACTGGCACTTTGGTTATTGATCAGGGTAGAGGGAATGGTACCAACCACTTTGTGACCCTTGGCAATATTTCTAACTAAGCAAATATGTTTTCAAGTTGTAGTGTCAACAAATGTGTTTGTGAGGGGCAAAAAGAGGAAGAAAAAGTTAAGTTGCACATGGAACAACTTTGCAGAAAAATATTAATTTTAAAATGAGTAGGACTTGGTTTGAGTTCATTGAGTTGCAGAATGTTGGAGTGGGTGTTTTAATGCTTTGTTTGAACATATCTTCAATGAAAACTTTTCTGTTGTGCCTCTTGCACTGCTCCGTAATTCCCAGGTTACAGATGTCATTAAGAGAGAAGTTGACTCTATTTATCCCGCTAGATTGACCTTTTCAGTTGTGGTAAATTGTGATTAAAAAAAAAAAAGATAAGTGCTCTGAAGAAAGTGCTTCAAGACTGTGTTGTTTCACTCTTTCCAGATGACTAAAATTAAAATGATTTCCTAAATCGAGTCAGTAGGTTTTTACGGTGTTTCTTAAGTGAATGGCAACTTTTAGAAGAGGCTCTCTAAGTGTCCTTTCAGGGTGAGATGAGAGTTTAGGTGAGGCTTGTGGGTAGCAGTGCTAATCCCGAGAGTGATTAATAAAAGTCTAAGAGTCGATGACTGGAGCCGTTCATGAACTGTGCCATGATTATACGCAGGAGTCAGGCTTTCAGAGGGCATGCAGAGTAGCTTCTCTGCTGCTATTTTACCTGAGACAAAGCTCCTTGTTCTGATAAATCAGAATACTGAAAGATTTTGACAGAATTGAGATGCAAAGATGTAAACTCAATAGCAAATCACATTTCAGGCAGGGCTACCTGATATCACAGCATACTGTCTCAAATAAAGATGTAAATTATTTGTTTGTTTACAACATTAGATTGAGTACAGTGTAAAAATTGAGCTCACTAAGATTCCTTCAAACCGGCATCAAGTATGTCAATTCTTCTTAGTAACTTTTATATTTATAATGATAAATTTTTAATCATTTAAATAATAAGCATTCTTTGCATCACTGAATGCCTACTGTGGGGTTTGCTATGATCTCAGCATGTGGTTTTTGCCATTTAATTACTCGTGCATTTTTGATCTAGAAATCCACTTACTAAATAAAATTATAACATATCACCACTAGTGTTACTGTGACCTCTCTTTACCATTTTCAGATTTTTAAAATGATAAAGAGAATGCATATTCCTGCAAAGGATATGTGTGTATGTGTTAGAGAGTTAACTATTTTTTAATGGATGGAACCCTGAAAATACTGAAAGCTACAAAGTTAAATAAAATGCATTGTTTGTTATTTTTTTGAAAGGAGGAATACATATTTTTTTGAGGCTCAATTAAATGTATTAAAGCAATAAGGAATCCTCTCTTTATATCTATCTGTACTTCTTTTAAAAACAGTCTTTTGCAACATTAATAAATTTAAGTAGTAAGAAGTACTGATCAAAGTATTGTCTGAAATATTCAGAAATTTCTCCAGACTGTTTTTGAAGATTGCTATCCCTTTTAAAGAGTTGTTTGGGCTTTTGAGAAGCTAATTGATTGCGAGTACTTCAGTGTTATCAGGAAAAGAAGCGTCTGTGAATGGTTTCAGAATGTGTCATGTTCTTCTTGGTTCAGTCTGAGCTGGGGGTGTATGTGTGGGCATCTTGGTATTTGAGGAGACTGAAAAAGTTACTATTGGACACTTAAATGTTGTGCTTTTGAATTAAATGTGAACAGGAGAATTTCAGATAGAGAGGTTTTTTGGCTTTTTTTTTTCATCTCCTCCTGCCCTCTTCTGCCTTTATTTCCTAAGAAAATTATTCCTGAATTGCTGGGACATGGTTGTTTAATTCACACACAACCTCTTTTCTAATCCTCTGGCCCTTAAATTGATGTAACAATTAAATTAATGAATTAGATAATTTAGTCACAGAAGTTTTCTACAAGCAGGCATTTTATCATTGTGATTTTTGCACTTTGAAGTATTATATCAGTTTATTTCTTTTGTTGGTGTTTTAACTTGTTTCTTTTTTAATGAGCAAAGTTTTTGTGGCGTTGGACTGTTGTTTGGTTTCGATATTAATATATAAAATAGACTCTGTAGGTGTTATTTATTTTTGTGACAAGTAGCTAGATAACAGATTGCATTAAGAGTCTTAATTTGGTGTAAGTGAATTGAATCCTTAGCAGTCATGATATTACTCTTTGATTTTTTTTTTAACGTGAAAGGTAACAATTGCATATTGTATAATGAAAAGCCAGTTTCCCCTCGGGTCAGAACTGACAAATGCTGTGTAGGCAGTTTCAAATCGAATCAGTTGGTTAAACATTAATTATTCTAGTTCAAGGGAAGTTGGATCACAGTTGTTTTATAATTGGAATTTACTAGAATATTTATCAGCCTTCTGCTTCTTTTTATCCACTAAAAAGGGTTAATTTTGTGCCTGATATGTACCAGTTCTGTTTGTATTGTGGCTTGTGCAGCTTCTCAGTCAAGTGCAGTTGGTAGCTGAAATGTTGAAAGTAGTTTGGGAACAAAATGTTTGCTTCAGCCATGACAGAATTGGCCACAATTTGCCGATTGCACTGATAACAAAAGTCAGCAGCATAAAATAGGTAGAAAAACAGCTCATTCGATGATGAGACCACTGAAGATTTCTATGTATGTGTGTGTGTGTGTTTTTTTCTAGTGTTTGTGTTTTGATGGAAGCAATGGTTTGAAAAAAAATCCTCATCAAGCGTTGCTCTGACATTAACTGTTTCACTTGTGGAATTTCCTTTAGACAAAATTCTGAAAGTATGTCATAAGGCATCAGCTATGAAATTGACTTAAATCTACTCCTTTGTACCTGAATATAGCCATCGAGTTCTTATGCAGGCATACATTTCCTGAAACTACTAATTCTATCTTTTGAAGTAATGTCCAAATTAGTTTGTCTGTGAAGTGGAATGAAATGATAGAACTTGAACAGTGTTTAAAATCTGTATCTCTCTGTGTTACATTTCACCCAAAGCAAGGAAAACTCTACCTTCGAACTCCTGAATATGCTCATGCCTAGAACATCATGTTTATGTTTGAGAAAGATCAGTAAAGTATTTCATGTTGATAGAAGGAGACCACAGTGTCTTCTCCCAAGACTACATTGTTTTAACTTCTGATTCCCTGTGCCTTGGGGCATATAGAGTTATTATTTTTTTTAAATCAACTTCTTTCGAGCAGCAATTTGGGTAAGGTTCATGTTCAACTTATCAAATCTTTGTTTTCATAAATAAATACAAATAACTCAAACAGAAACTTGGTGGCTTTGGTGATAATAAAATAGCAGCCACGGGGAAATTTTCTTCATTAAAATGTTCTTTCACAACCCACATTCAGTTTCGGTAGGAAAATTATTAACCTTTTCAACAGCAGCAAGTGTCTTTTGAAGTCCAAGCATGCTGAAATATGGGCTCAGAATCTACTCAGAACTCTGATCTGTAGGTTTGGGTTCTGTCTTAAAATTCTGGGGTACAGTTTTTCCCCCAAAAGGTTTCTTTTTTCATTTTGACAGAGATAACTTTCAAATTATATTTTACTGGATGGCTTTTACCAAGGAATATATGGAAGTCTTTTTTTCCCTTTTATTTTAATATGAGAAAAAAAGTCTCTTAAATTGTTTGGCTTCTGTGAAAGAGGAAATGTACTTTAGTTTCACTGTTCTCCTTTGCAATTCTTATGTGTAGGGTGTGTGTGTGTGTGTGTGTGTGTGTGTGTGTGTACTTTTTTATCTTTGATCCAGTTGAAGTACATTTTAAAGCAGACAGATGGCTGACTGAAATTATCTGTAGGTACCAATTCCTGCTGTGCTCCATCTCCTAGCCTCTTTTCAGTGCCCGTCAAACGAAAGAAAGCCAGTCTGACCAGTTGGGGCTTGTTTTGTGGGTAAAATACTACGTAGTCATTTTGCTCGATTTATAGCCGGTGGAGGAGAGGTGCCTTCCCTCCTTCCCTGCTACCACTGCCTGTCGAAGTGACGGAAATACGAAGTCCTCTGAGCTGTGGCAAAAGGCATAGAATTGGGGCAGAAAATGTGGACTGAGGGAGTGGAGTGGGTGGAAAACAATGGGAGTCCTTTCAGAGGGCAATTTCCATTTTAGTTACCTTCTGTGAAGGTTATCAACCCATAACTGCTTAGAAGTTCCTCCCAGAAATCTGAATAAGAGTCTCTCAAATAAATTTTCCACCTAGTCTGGTGCATGCTGTACTTTAAAGTGGCTTATTAGATCATTCTTCTACATCCCTGGTAAGCATCCCCTCTAGCCCCAACTCAACAATTGTGCTCAAAAACTGAGTATTCCTCTACAGTAATTTTGTGTCATTCTAGTTCTGACACTTTCAGTGTGTCATGGTGTGGGTTTTTTTCATATTTGCAGCCTACTTCCTGTTTGAGGTTAGTTTTTATAAAGGACACTATTTTTAAATACATAACATGTATATTATATATATTATATATGTATGTAGGTAGGTACGTTTGTAGGTATGTGTGTTTCCAGTAAGTAAATTGAATCCTGTCAGTGACATTTTTAGCATTTCCTTTGTACTGTATGTAGGGTTCTGATTCATCCAACTTTTGCTGGCTCCTGCAGCTGGAAACACAACAGCAGATGCACACATAGTCTGCATCCAAACATTTGAACCCTCCTTACAGTTAGCCATAGTTACTAAGAATCAGATTGAGGAAAATCATTTTCCCTTTTCAGTTTCCTTCTCTTCACTTTGTACCAGCACTGAGCAGAGTGACTACAGTAGAAAACCCGAAGGGTGGAAACTCAGCCGTCCCCTGTTTAATGTCCCACAGAGTTTCATTCCAGCAATCAGCCTTTGTAGGAATATATTAAAATGATGACTCAAGCCAACATTTCTTGACAGTGAATCCCAGGGGTTTCTTGAAATTTCTTAATGGCTTTTGACCAGAGATTAAAGCACATTCTCTCCCTTGCAGCTGGGGTCCTGGAAGATAGGCCGTTTTATTTGTGAAATGAGTAAGATTTTGTGAACTCTTAAGAATAACCAATTCTTGAATATGTGTGTGTGTGTGTGTGTGTGTGTATAATAGCAAGTTAAATTCCGTGCAAAAGACATATATTAATCAATTTATTAAGCACCTAATATGTGCCAGCAATGTGGCTACAAATATAAAGAATGAAACAATCCTAGTATGTGCTCTACACACACTGGGTATGGTACTAGGAGCACTACAAACTCTACATAGGATCCATGTTCTCATGGAGTTTATAATCTGGAAGGTATGAACATACATTTGTCACATAGTACTGTGAATTATAATTAAGCGTAAAACAAAGTTCTCTTTGAGTTTTGAGGGGGGAGCCCTTAGTGAGCTGGATAAGAGATAACCAGGGAAAGCTTCATGATGCTGATGGTCTTTAAGTTGAGTTTTCAAGGTTTAGTAAGAATTAAACAGGAAAGGTAAATAAATATATGTATGTATATATGTAAATAAATATATGGGTGGTGAGGGGAATTGGGGTGGTATTCTAGTCACAGAAAATAGGAGCAAAGATACAAAGGCTAGAAAACACAGGGCAAGTTTGGGGGACACAAAGAGTAGTCTGCTTTGGTTGGTATATAGATTACGTGGAAATCTATAGTGTAAGAAAGGTAGGGGAAAATGAGATTTTGAAGATTTTGAATGCCATACAGGGAAGTCTGAACTTCATTTGGTAGACCCTGGGGAGCCAGAAAAAAATTTTGATCTCAGGAATAACATAATCAGAGCCATATATGAGAAACATGAGTCTGTTAGTACTATGGGTTTATGGAGGGGAGAAATAGAGGTAGGAAGATGTATTGGGCTAGGCATTCTTAACTGTTTTTTATGTCATGGACCTCTTAGGTGATCTGATAAAGCTTATGGACCCCTTCTCAGATTAATGTTTTTAATGCATGAAATACATAGGATTAGAAAGAAAATCAATTATATTGAAACAGTTATCAAAATATATGAAAAAAAATCATCCCTTTGGTAGGCTATTGATATGGCATTCGGCAAACCTTTGCAAATCAAATAAACATATTTGTTGAGTTATGGAGGAAACAGTGATATAAGGTCCCTACCCTCTAGGTACTTAAAATTTAGGGATAGGTATATTGTGAATTACTTATGACTATGAATAATTAAAATGTCTTATTTTTGGATCATACTTCACTCTCCTTGAAGTCTATGGGCTGGACTCATGGGTAAAAGTCCATTATAAGGGGTCTTGTTAACACTTGGGTAATTAAGCACTCGTATATGACACTAGAGAGGGCATGGAATAATGGAGAGAGTACCGCATGATGAATCAGGAGCAATGAGTTCTATAGATTTAAGTCCATTATTCACCAACTCTGTGACTTTGAGTAAGTCATGTCCCCTGACTGGGCCTTAGTTTATTTAGCTATAAAATGAGAAAATCAGACTCAGTGATCCTTCTAGGCTCATTGCTGGCCCTGAAGCTCCATAGTTCCTACAAACCTAATTTCTGCTGCCTCTGCCAACCTAAAAAACCCAAAGAAAGCAAACACCTGAGTCAGAACATTAGCTCTTTTCTTTTCCCTGGCTGTACTCACATGAAAACATCCTGAAGACAGGATGCAAAAGGACAAAGGAAGTGAAACAAACAACCTAAAATAACCCAAAGCATGAGAATTGTCTGTGACACCATTTTGAGTATAGAGTCAAGAGAATAATTTTCTGACTGTCCTTCTATGGCACAGAATGATGTTTTACTAAGCAAGACCTCATTGGCTCCAATGTACTTAGGGCTCTTGTCCCTTTTGAGTAGAGTTTCTCCACTCTGAATTACTGAAAATTTTTTTATGGAGAGGATACAAACTCTAATATGAAGTCTCATAATTTTTTTTTGTGGGGGAGGGGCTCATTCATATCAAATTTATACATATAGCCCTGTCATCAATCACAATCAAAAAATCTCTGCCATGTATCTAGTGAAGCACCATTATCTCACTTAAAATTATATATTTGGATGAACTATGGCCTTCACTGGTGTTTGCTGTCCCAGTCTCTTGTTGGCCTATAATCTAGAGAAATTATTTGTGTTCTAATGTTATCAAACTACTAAACTTATACTCTTCTGACAGAATGGGAATTGAAGCTCAAATAACAATGAGTGGGTTGTTCATTCCTATGGCTGTCTAGAACTCTTTGTACATGGCAGAGGCTACAGAAACATTTCTAAACATTTTGCTTTAGGAAGAGCCAGCCTATGGTGATAGTGATATGTTTATATTTGTGTCACTTAGAACTCCCTGTCAATAGCTAAGAGCTATCTGATCTTAAAAGTATAGGGAACCCTTTCTCATAGCAAGAAAGGAGTGGATTTGTTGCAGTGTGAGTTTTGTGTGTTTACCTAAAGATATGACTTTTTAGGCATAGGTGAATTGTTAAACAAGGTATGGAGAAGATAGCACAGCATCCAAATGGAAATGACCACCTCTCAATGTTAATGGAGGCATGAAGTTGAAATCATGTTTGATTGTGATGGGATTTTGTAGGGTTAAGTGTACAGAATGAAGGTCAACTTTCTGGCATCTTCACTACATTTGGAGCCCTGAATGTCACCTCCCTTCCTGTCCTGTCTAAATGGCTTCTGTAGTGATATACATCTGAACATCAGATGTGACCTTTCATAGTTTATGGTGACAGTTTTCAAAAGAGAAGACCATGTGACTTTGCACCTGTATTTCTCAATTTATCCGTTCCGTCTTTGTCTTCGTAAAAATTCTGTTGGGTTGGGGTGATTAAGAAGAATCTTCCTGAGAATGGCACACAATTTGAACCAAAACTAGAGGCAAAACAATTCTTAATAGAATTCATAATATTCTTATACTTATCTCAAGTCCTGATATTGTTCTTCAGCACTTTTATATGTTTGGGAGCTCATCTGAGAAAGACTAATGTAGTTTCTGCCATCTTCCCCTCTGCCAACTAGAGGGAGAATGTACTGTCTGCAATGCTCTTATTTTATGTGAAATCTCAGTGTTGGAAGGTCATTTCATAAAACCACTAAATTTTAACATCAGTCCCTCTTATTTTTATATTACATTAATTTCTGAATATGTCCCATTGCCCCATACCCCATGTGCTGTCCCTTCCAGATTTTTAAAAATAAAAAAGCATTTCAGCAAAACCAACACATTAATCATATTTAACAGTATATGTAGTATTTCATACCTATAGTACCGCCACTTCTCCAGTGAAGAGAGAGAGGTACATTTTCTCAGCTCTTCCAGGCCCAACTTGGTCATTGGAATTACATAGCATTCTGGCTTGCTTTATTTTTCTTTGCATAGAATCTACTTAAATGGTAATCTGTATGTCTCCTGTGTCATTCTAATTTCTAGCTATATCTTATACTCCTTTAGACTATAACCACTTTGAGAGCAGGGACCAATGTCTTAGTCACTTTTGTATACTTCTCACCTAGCACAGTATTTTGTATGCAGAAAGAACATAAATGTATGTTGAATTGAACTGAAATGAAGGTTTGAGATCCCCTTTTCCCCAGGAGCCTTATTTGGGGTAACTCTACACTAAAACTTCTCTTTTATTACATTTCTACCTTTGAGGCATGTGGTGTTACCATGTCAGGTTAGGTCAACACTTTCTTTGCACTTACAAGTGGTTGTTTTCAGCTCTTATCTAAAATCCTATTCTAAGAAGCAGAGAGGTGAAAATATTAATGGGAGTATGGAAACCTGACTGAACAAGAGAATAACAAAATCCTTCTAGATTTTTCATTCTAAACCATTAGGGTGATCCCAAAGACAAATGGCATACTTTTTGGACGCTTAAATTACAATTTCTGCTTTTGTTTTCTCTCCCTAGCTTTCACAGAATCCTATAGTTTTAGAGGTGGAGGGGACCTTAAAGGGTCATTTCTATTGTCCTGTTGTTTTACAGATAAAAAAACTGAGGCCCAAACCTGTGGTCGTACCATTCTCCATTTTTGTCCCTTATAGATGCTAATTTGATTCTTAGGCCTTGCAAAGAGCCCTTCTTTTGAAACTAAGTTGCTTCTTACTGCGGTATGTCAGATCTCTCTTTTCCTTTTCAGTTTTTGTGTATTGGAGTTACTGTCTCTTAATATGTGGTCGGTAGTGATCTGTGTTTTTCATAAATGTTTTTGTTTCAGAATAACTGGGAGATGACACAGGAAGCTACATGTCACAGTTGATCGAAAATGACATAGACACTGAAAATCAGGACTTTCAGCCCAACTCTGAGCTCCCTCTTGAATGCTGATCAGGAGAAATGCAAATGGAAAAAAAAAAAAGAAAAATGCAAAAAAGTTTGTCTCTGGGATTGGGGCTAATGAACTTATGCTGTGAAGTATAGGTTTTGAATTGTTTCAGAGTTACTTATGATATTAGCATGATATCTTAGGCAGAGACTCTTCTGGTTGGATTCATTCATCTGCCCAAAGCTATTTATCTTTGTCTTAATTCTCTCTTCCATGATCAAAAGCAAAACTAAAGAAAATGTCAGTCATTTGTTTATTCACTATTTTTAGCACCAAGTTAACTGGAAAGACGGTGTATTTCTTTCAAACCTCGTAAACCATGTGGTAACCTCACAGAAGATTAACCAGGACGACTAAATTCTCTCATTCTGCAGCTTTTGTTCTGGTTATTTTTTTCTCATATACTTCACTAGAAAACAAGTATTTATATCATTGTACTCTGTCATTTAAAAAAGGCAATAAAAGGCCCTTTCTGACCCACTCTGAACTGGGGCAATTATTATCATAGTAGCAAAAAAGGCATCATGTGGGATGTGACCACCTTTGCCTGATTCTTGCCATGATTTCTATTTTCTCTTCCTCCCAATTTCTCTCCTGTCTTTTCATTATTTGTTAAAAGGCATTTTTGCATGGGGAGGGGAGGGAGTCACCTAGTAAGGCTCCATGAAGGTAAATAAAATCAAACATCTATTATAATACAACAAATGTTTCTTGAATTTCATGCATGGCATTGTGCTTAGTCTTGAACAGTATGCAGTTAGAGAAGGCAAATTTCCTCCCCTTAAGGAGTTCATAGTCGAGAATGGAGTAAAACACTATTAGGCATCCCTAATGTGCAATCTGTACGTAGCACCTGGAATATAGTAAGTGCTTAAAAATGTTTTATATATCGACATTAAAATACAAAGTTACAAACTAATATACCACGTGAGCTCTTAGGGAAAACATTTGTTATGGAGAGATGGTCTGCAGTTTGCTAGAACTTTCTTGTTTCTGAAAAGTCACCTTTCCGTTCTCAGTAAACAAAATGGGCTGATGCATGCCTGTTAGAGATTCTGGTCACTAAAGAAACCTGTTAATTCCAAGCTGAAACAAAGACTGCATAGTCTTTAAAACAGGTTGTTTATGGCAGAGCACTCCTCTGAGGAGGTCCTTCTGCTCCCCCTATCCCAGGGGGAAACTGTACCCCAGGTGGAGCAGAATGGACCCTGCACTGCTGGACAGACAATTAGTATTGACCCGCAGGCTTATCCTGTGTATCCTCACTCTTCAACTTAGGATACACTGTATCTGAGAGCTAAATTAAGTGGTAGCATCATTCTGTCTCCTAGTTTTTTGGAGTGGTTTCCCTTCCTAGCAGAACTAACTCGTTTGTGAGTTTCAGCCACACGCCTATCCATTATGGTTTGGCACACTTTTAAGGCCATGACATTGACCCAGCTCAGAGAGTTGCTCATTAACACATTCTCTGGGCAACCAGCACAGTGGAGCTGTCTGCTTTTGTTCATGCTTTCCCTGGAGTGACATTGAAGCAAGACTCAAGTAGGCAAAATAATAATGTGAAGAGCTTGAAATTTCCTAATGCTTTATATCTGCAAAAGACTTTACATGGATTATTTCATTTTAATATCAGGACAGCCTTGGCAAGTACGTAGGAAAAGTATGATTATCCCCATTTCACAAATAAACAAACTGAGACATATTAAGTGACTTGTCCAAGGTCACTCAGTAAAAGTTGTTTAGTTGTTTTTCAGTCATTTGTCTGACTCTTTGTGACCCCTTTTTGGGGTTTTCTTGGCAGAGATACTGGAGTGGTTTGCCTTTTCCCTCATTTTACAAATGAGAAAACTGAGGCAAGCAGGGTTAAGTGACTTGCCTGGGGTCACACAGCTACTAAATATCTGAGGCCAGATTTGAACTCAGGAGGAAGAGCCTTTCTGACTCCAGGCCCAGCACTCTATCCACTGAGCCACTGGGCTCCCCCTGCTGAGTACATAGTGGGGCTGGAACTTGAACTAGTGTTGTTGTTCATTTGTTTTTTAGTTCCAAATCTGGTCTTCTTTCCATCTCACTGCTATGTCTATGTAAAAATACACCTCGTGCCATTTTCAAGTTGAGTTTTCCTTGTACAGCCAAAGCTTTTCTTGGCTAGTAACTATTATGGAGTTGATACATTGGTGCCTTTTTTTTTTGTCTCTGGATTTCAGCAGAAATGAAGAGGATGGAGTTGGGGAGGGTATTGTATTCAGCAGAGGAAAGACACTTGAAAATTGTGGGAAGAAAAGAGGACGAGAGAAAGCATTTTTTCCCAGTCCCACACATTTATGGGGTCATTGCCCACATGGTCCTGGAACTGCCAATGTCTGATTGAGGACCCACGTTCTCTCTCTTACTCTCTCATTCTCACCATAAGAGAGCCCTCTTTGTGGAGAGAGAGATTGTATCCCTGAATTATTATTCTTTCACTTCATTTCTTAACCAAAATACTGTCCTTTGCCAGCTTCCTTCAATATTCTCTAAACCTGTTGCCTCCAAAAAAAAAAAGGAAATTCTCCAGTCAAAAATTATGTATAAATATATAAAATTATCTGTTATATAAACTTATAATTGATAAATATAAACAAATAATATAATTATAAATAAATTTATAAATTGTATAAATTGATAAATAAAATTTATAAATAAATTGATAAATAAATATGTAAAATTATATATAAATATACAAAATATAGCTAAAACAACAGGTTTGGAGAATAAGTCCATGAGGCCATGGAGGCAAGTGGGCTGCATATTACTGATAATTCAGAGTAACTTGGTAAAACTCATGGATGCAGCATGTGCCTATAACATGAATATGCACTGAACCAAATAGAAATTTCAGGTCATTATCTCTGTCAGCTGATCTGACTTCCCTTCTTTCTTACATGTGAAATGAATTTTCTTTCTAACTACTGAGGTGAAGAGCTTATATATTCCTCCTTTAGGAGCATCCTACCATATATGTTTTTTAATTTTTAAATTTTATTTCTTAATGAACATATATTTATATTTTTTCTGCTTCCCACCTCTTCTTCCCTTTATTGAAAAAACAAGAAAGAAAGGGAAAAAAAAACAGTCGTAACAAATATATGTAGCCAAAACAGATTCTCCCATTGGTCATGTTCAAAAGGTGTATGTCTCATTCTGCACCCTGAGTCCCTCACCTCTCTGTCAGGAGGTGGGTTTAGCATACTGATCATCATTCCTCTGGAATCATGGTTCTTACCACATCTTTGGAAAGAATGCAAAACAGCTTGGAAGACATTGCATAATGGCCTCTCTCTGCCTTCCATGGTAATGGAAGGACTTAATCTTGTGATGATGGAGCACTTTGTATTCAGTTTGCTATAATCTATCAAATCACAGAATATAGGGGTTAGAAGTAACTTCTATGGTCATCTGGGCCCACATCTACATGAAACATGAATACTTTACATAACATTCCCAGCAAGTGTCATTGTACTTCTGTTAGGAGGCTCTTCAAATGGAGAACTCGCTAGCTCCCAAAGCAGGCCACTCCACTTTTGGATATTGAGTTGAAATTGACTTCTCTGTAATTTCCACCCATGTGTTCTTAGTCCTGCGCTGATGGGGAGGGGACAAGAAAATCAGGTCTGATACCTTTTCCATATGGTAACCCTTCAGATTTCTGAAGACAAGGATTATACCCCTTTCAAGTCTCTTTTCTAGACTAAGCGATTTCATTGTCTTCAACTAATCTTACAATATGGTTTCAAATTATACTTGCTGCCTTGGATATGGAAAAACAATACTCGAACCTAAAAGAGAAACAGTGGTTTTTGGTTTGTTTGTAAACAGAACTCAGGAGAATTTCATTGCTTTTAAACATTTTGCAGTAGTTATAGTGTCATGTCATAGCAATCCTAACTAGTGAGGCTTGAGATATGACCAATTTAAGTTTTGAGATGTGACCAATTTAAGTTTTGAGATGTGATCAACGTAAGCTGAATCACAGACTACTCATCTTTACTCTTGGTCTCTCGGGGCATTTAGGGAAAGCACCTTACAGCAAATAATACCACCTTAACTTTCTATATGGCCTCTTCCTTTTCTAAGCGATTTCCTTTCTCTCATTTAATCTTTGCAAAGCTTGTTACAGTAGAAAAAGCACTGGTTCTAGAACCAAATGATCTGGGTTCAAATTCCTATCTTTGATGTTTAATGCTTGTGGGAACTTAGGCAAGTCATTACCTTCCCTGGGCCTCAGTCTTCTTATCTAGAAAATGAGAAAGACCCTTCCAGTTCTAGAACTATGATCCTATGATTCTATAAACTATGTGAGGACAGGGTGTTTTTTTTTTTAAGGGAGGTATACATAGTAGGTGTTCAGTATCTATTTGTTAAATGAGTGAATAAATGAACATGAAGAAACTAAAATATAGGGGCTTTTTTTTTTAGTTCCCCAAGGACATTCAGAAGGTGGGGCAAAGCTAAGAATAAACATAGAAAGATAATCACAGCTTCTTAGTGATGAAAGGACTTTGGGGGGTTATGTAATTCATCCATCCTCTAATTGGATACTTCTAGCGCCAGGGAGTATTGGTGACTTTAGCTCACCAGATACATTATTTCACCGTTGGTTCTCCTCCTATCATTTTAACCACTCATGACTTTTTTCTGGCTCATCATCCACACCATACCCCTTAATTGTAAATGCTTTCTAAGGGACTCTCCTGAACCCCTTTTTCTTCTTTCCCTCCACTCTTCTCTCTGTCTGCCTCTGTCTCTTTCCTTTCTCTTCCCTCTCTCTCTCTCTCTCTCTCTCTCTCTCTCTCTCTCTGTCTCTCTCTCTCTCCACTCTTGGTCTCTTTCCTCTCTCTTCCTTCTCTTCTCTCTTCACTCTCACTCTTCTCTCTGTCTGTTTCTATCCCTCTCTTTTCTCTCTCTGTCTCTCTTCTGTTTATTTACATTAATTCTCTTTATATTCATTTTGTATATTTATATTTATTCTGTATACATGTACTTCTTGTTCCCCCTCCTCCTTTCCCATTAAAATTTAAGTTCCTTGAGAGTAACTTGCTTCATTCTTTGTGTTTCTATCCCCAGTGCTTCACACAAAACACTTATTGCTTGATACCAGTTTAGCCCAAATTAGATCAGTTTTCCATAAACTTCAGACAAGTCAGAATTCCCCTCTTCTGTTTATATGGTTAACATTTTTAACCCAAATGTAGGGATTCATATTTCTCTCTGCTAAATTTCTCATTGCTTGTATCCCATTCTTCCAACATGTTAACATCATTTTGAATCCTGATTTTGTTTTCAGTATATAATATTAGTTATTCTTCTCAGATTGTACTATTAGCCAACTTATTTTCTACCTGTAAGCTGTCTTGATGTCCTATAGACTTAACTCAAACTCATGTTCAAAATAGCACTCATCATCTTTCTTAAATCCACCCCATCTCCAAAATTCCCAAAGTACTGAAGATGCCATCACCCTTTCAGTTCAAAGAACCCATGGTCATTCTTGTTTCATCCCTTTCCTACGCCTCTCCATATCTAGTTAGTTGCCAAATCTTGCTGATTCTACTTTAAACACATCTCTCACATATCCATCTCCTTCCCATAGAGCTATGTTAGGTCTTCAGGTTAGTCAAGTTACCATTTATGTAGTTTGCATTTCAAAAGATACATTGGTACGCTCTTTGTTAAAATAGATTACCGCTCCTCCATTGCATAGTTGATATATTTGTGAGTTGTTGTAGGGGAAAAACCATTACCTGATGGTCAGCATTCTGATGGTATGCCTCTTTGAATTCTGCTACTCATTAACTGTGTGATCTTGGGCAAATCACTTAATATTTCTTAGCCTCAATTTCCCTGTCTGTAAAATCAAGGGTTGGTCTGGATTGCTTCTAAGGCTAGAATTCTTTACCTTGAATCCATAGATTCCTCAGGGATCCATGGATAGATGTCAGAGAGTCTGTGAACTTGGAATTTTTGATATTTTGATAACTTCATTTCAATATTAATTGCTTTTCTGTGTATTCTTATGTATTTTGTTTTATCCATTTAAGAATAGTTTTCTGAAAAGGAGTGGATAGGCTTCGCCAGACTGACAAAGGAGTCTGTGATACACAAAGTTGCTTTGAGGTTTCTTCTGCTTCTGAACCTGTGAGCCTATTTCTTAACCAGGCTGGCCATTTCATAACAGCATACCATTGACTCTGTATTTAAAGACCTTCTGGCTTGATAGGGACCTGCTAGGATTTGTAAGCTACTCCTGTAGCCTTTGAATATAGAATATTGAATAAAGAATATAGAATAGCTTTTGAGAATCCAGTGTCAGCTCCATGCCATGATAAGGCCTTGCGGTGGGGCATGACTCTTCCCTGACCACCTTAGCAGTTAATGTTCTCTCCTGCCTCATAATTACCTGGTACACATGTTGTATCCTCCCAACAGAATCTAAATTCCTTGAAAGCTTTATTTTAGTCCTTCTATGTCTATCACCCAACAAAGTACATTAGAGTTAGACTGGGCCTGGAGTCAGCCAGTCAGTCATAATACCTTTATTAAGCACTTACTATGGTCTAGGCACTGTGCTAAGCACTGGGAATACAAAGAAAGGTGTAAGATAGCCCTGCACTCAGGGAGCTTACAGTCTAATGGGGGAGACAACATACATGTAACTATGTGCCAACAAGATATATCCAAGATCAATTGGAGATAATCAACAGTAGGATTGTGAGGGATTGGGAAGGGCTTTCTTTCAGTGGGATTAGAAAGAAGTCATGGAGTCAGGAAGACTGGAGTTCAAATTTGGCCTCAGATACTTATTAGCTATGTGACCCTGGACAAGTCACAACCTCTGTTTGCCTCAAGTTTTCTTATCTGTAAGATAAAATAATAGTAACATCTACTTCCCAGGGTGGTTGTGAGGATAAAATGAGGTAGTGCTTGGAAAGCAAAATTTGCTATAAAACAGGTGTTTAATAAATGCTCATCAAATTGGTGAATCATGTTGTTAAAAGACCTTTGTTGCTTATTAGTGATCACCATTCTCTCCCAAATGTTCCCAGACATCTTTTAAATAAACTTTTCTAGAATTTTGCCTTGAATAAACACCAAACATTCCTCATTGGTTTTCAGAGTCTTTCCTAGTCCCATTTAAAGGAAAATTGAACTATTTGCCTGTTCTAATCCTTTGGTCCCTCTCCCATTTGTTTCCGCTGAAGAGTGCTCTTGACATTCACTCTTGTAACACAGAAAGCTATGCTCATAAGGATGATATAAAATCATCCTTACGATGATAGTAAAATACACACACCAGATGTGTATTGAGGTGCTATATCAAAGTACCATTTGGAGAGGAGCCAGGGGAGAAGTGCTGGCTTTAGAGTCAGAACACCTAGACTTGTCATTTACCAGCCAGGTGTGACATTGGCCAAGCCATCGAGCCTGGCTGAGCCTCAGTTACCTTCTATGTAAAATGAGAATAATATACCTGCTTTGCATGATTATTATAGGGATGAAATGAAGTAATACATGCAAGGCATTTTGTAAACTTTTAAGAACTTTACGTGTATAAAGTGTTATATTTTTTATTTCTTCAGCATTGTTGGTGGTATAATTTGTGGTTTGAGCAGTATAATCTGAGGCTTGAGTTTTATGGAAAGAGCACTGAATTCAGAGTCAGAATCTAAATTCGAATCCTCTGTTCCTTATTATTTGTGTGATTCTGAAGAAGCCATCTCACTCTTCTAGGCATCAGTTTCCTCATCTGTAAATAAGAGGGCCAAACCAAATGACCTCTAATGTCCCTTCCAGCTCTGAACTCTACAATCTAAACAGTGAGTTGCTCGTGGCTAGGAGATCTCTCACTGTCTTCTTATCCATCTTTGGCTTCAATTCCCTCTTTCTATTGTTTATCCCACTCTTTCTAGTTTTCCAACAAGAAGAATGATTTTCAGAGAAAGAATCAGAATTGAGTTGGACCCAAAACTCAGGTCTGCTGACTCCCAGACAGTAGGGAACCAACCACCCCATCTGCTTCCAGATGCTCCTCTGGCTCCGAGATGTCCCGTGATAGAAACAGCAGGGACTGGTCTGTCTCCAGCTTTCACGTTGTTGCTTTCTTCGGCTTCATAAATAGCAGCTATTGGAATTCACAGTCCAAGACCAGTGTACAAAATGTTGACCTTGTGGAAGCTTCTTGGCATTCTTCAGCTAGCGTAGTAATGACAAACTTTTCTTTTAATCACTTGTTGCGTATTGGAGTGTTTTGAATCATGCTTGTGCTTCTGCAAGAGAAGAGAGACAACCGTAGAGTAAATATACAGTCCCTTTATACAGATTTTTAAGGAGGAGTAATTTCTCTGAGTATTAGTCGATTTCCTTTTGGAAGTGGTAATTAGGATATTCTGACTTGGGACATATGCATTCTTTGTTCAGATGAATGATCCTATCACCTGGCTTATGAGTTACATGTCTCTTGCAATTAGATACTTTGTGTCTGGCCTAAGACTAGAATGGGGAAAGTAGGTGGTTCAAGCGACATGTTCTGATATACTGTTGCCTGATAACTCTTTTGTTCTTACTCATGGAGTTGCCAGAACCCTAAGAGACTATCTTGTTTATCGCTCTTCCCCCTCCCCTTAACACCCCCCCCCCCAGTAGATGAGGAAACTGAGTTGCATCATTAGAGTCTGAATTTAAAGCCAGGTCTACTGACTCCAAGTTCTCTCCATGGTACAACACAGCAGAAGTCAGGTGTAAAAACACATATCCATTTAGATGTTCTAAATGGGACAGCTAGACGGCACAGTGGATAGAGGACTGGATCTGGAGTCAGGAAGACCTGAGTTCAAATCTAGCCTCAGCCACTTAGCTGTATGAGCCTAAACAAGTCACTTACCTTTTGTTTGCCTCAGTTTCCTCAATTCTAAAATGGGCCTAATAATAGCATCTACATCCCAGGGTTGTTGTGAGACCATAATTGTAAATGACACCATAATTGTAAAGCACTTAGCACAGCACCTGGCACATAGTAAATTAGCACTGTATAAATGTTAGCTATCATCATCATTATCATTATTATTGTCATAACCCATCTAGGCCTGCCTATCATACACCACTATTGTCCATGTTCTCCCGTAAGTTAGCCACAGAGGATCTGACCAATATGTGAGTTAGCTTTCTTGTTTTCTCCTGACCTCATAAGGATACCACCTGGCTTTCCTTGTTCTCACCACATGACTAGTCATCTTCTCTTACTGCCATCCATATCCCTAATTACTTTTTGTAAATAGCTGCAATATGAAAGTTGTGCTTTTTAAATAGCAAAATCAAATGGAATTATCCTTTAACAGAAGAATTTGATGAGTAATCATTATAACCTGGAAGCCTTTTGTTCACACTACTGGGAACAAGAGAGAGAGATGAAACACCAACCAGATAGTACTGTGAAGGAGAGAAATAAGAAATGTTACTGGCCTATTTTCTAACATGACCTATTCCTAGTTCGTTCTCTCATTCCTCTCATTTCTCACCATTTCTGTAGCACTTTAAGATTTAAAACATATTTTCTTCACAACCGCCCTGGGAGGGGAACAGTCTGGAGGTTGCTAACTAATGATGATTAATACTCAATTGTAGCTATTTTTCCCCTTTAAAGGCTCCTCTACCCTCATCGGGTTATCAATAGATTGGAAAAGGCCCTCTGTGTATGCATGCAGACTGTTTAACATCCCAGGATCTCTGTGATCAGTGCTGAGCAGTTTCATGGAGAGGAAGATAAAGAGGGGGAAAAAATGGAGAGAAGGGGAAGGACTGCAGTGGAGGAGAGATAGAGGGAGGTAGTTTGTGCTTATTCCTCCTGAGGGATGGGAGGGGAAAAAAAAGGAAAAGGCTTAATTAAAAAGAAATATGAGCTGATAACTTTGGGCTTTGTTTTCAAGGCTAATTTTATACCGATAGGTAGGTGTTTGCTAACCAAGGTCTTTAATCTAATATTTGCTCACATTCCTCTGGCACTGAAGGATAGTAATATAGTCTCTAGAGTTTTCAGACTATTCTTTCTTTGTCCCCAGAAGAGACACCTCCCACTCACTGAGAAAAGGGCCTATACGTTTCACTTGCTAAAAATTTAAGAGCCTGCCTCCATGATAAATAGCCATTGACCTCAGTTGACCTCCTACAAGCAGCTGCTAGAATCATAGAGATGATTTCTTGCATCTTATGCTGATGTCCACCAGTTAACAGATTCTATATTAAAAGCTACAATGACAACCTAAAGCCCTTTTGAAGTTTCTCCTTTACTTCCAATCCTCAAGCTCACCCTCATGCTTCATCTTCTCACTGTTGATGCATGAATTTCCATTTCCATTTCCATTTCTCATCTTAGCACCTAGATTAGGGTCACAATTCCCCCAGAACAGAAGAAAGAAGAACAGGAGAGGTCTTAGGTGTATAGTTGAAATCCCAGATGGCTTCCATAGTTGATCTTGCTCTGTTTCTCAGTTTTAATCTTTTTCATTTCAATAGGATCGTGTTTCACTTTACCCTGTCTTGATCTGTCTTCCTCTAAATCAAGAATAGATCTAGTCCTACTGACTCCAGAGATTTTTGGCTTCTTGTTCTAGGTTCCAGAATCAGTCTTGCTGCCTTTATAAATTTAAGATTCTTTTACTGAAGAGACTTGGAGGCCACCACTTGGGGAAATCAGAATCTAGTCCCAAAGTACAGTATTTCACTTCTCTCCTGTGAAGTTAGTTCAGTGAGTGGAGAAGAGTCTTGAAAAATTTCAGCTAAGCCACAGAGTTGGAAGGAAAGTTGACAGAGTGTGGGGGGAGTGGAGAAGTGGTCCTAATTTTGTGAGAAGAGAACTTGAATTTTTCTATTTCTGGATTTCTTTGTTGATATGGAGATCACCACCTGTGTTGAGCAGTATTTCTTAAAAACAAACTGTCTTTTCAAACATATTTATTATTGGAAAGGGGCATGAAGAATAACAGTTAAGGACAAGTATCAACATGCTAATATTTTAATGCCCCCAAATGGAGATTTTTTGGATTTTTTTTAAGTCTAGCGATAAGAAACTGGTTAAAGAGTATGTCATCTTAAAATTCTCATTTGCTGGTATAGTACATAAGAGCAAATCACCAAAAGCCACAGAGAGAACATCTCAGAATAAGGAATTAAGGGGATTCCAGAAAAAACTGGAGAGTGAGGTGAGAAGCATCTTGCCTGTCTGCACTTCATGTTACTAGGGATAATTGTGTGCTTACATTTTTCACATATTCAGAAGCAGATCAGGTACATAGGAACACCAACTTTAGTGTAAATATTTTGACATCTTTCTTTTCCTGAGGTTTTAACCTTGCTGGTAAACAGGGTACAGTAAATGAATCGCTTTTCTGAGAAATGACTTGAGGAAATCAAAGAAAAAACAGGGTCATTAGCTAATTGGCAAACTGATTCATGTCTTGCTTCTTAGTTGGGGTAATAGACGGTTGATTAAGGAGGATTGAGATTTTGGGTTTTTGTTTTTTGCCATTCCTATATATGTAGTTTATATTAATTTTCTGTGAGCAGACCAGTTAAAATTGGCTAAAGCTCCAGGGATGATAGTGTTGGAAGAGGCACAGAGATAGAAGGCCTCTAAGATAAGAAAGTCCCCTCAAAGTATGTGAAATGTCTACTTGTAAAAAGAACCTACCATCCCACAGTAGTTACTGTGCTGTGCCAGCTATGATTATTATTATTTCTATTTGTGAACAATGAGATTTTCTGTTTCTCTTGTTGCCCTTGTGGCTAACTTTGATAAAATGGGGTTTCTTAAAAAACATAATGGGCGACCTTTCTGAGTTCCCTTTTCATTGTTATATGTGACAGTTTATCCCTTTCTAGGTAGCAAAGCAGAGTAACAACAAAAAATGATCTAAAGTTTTAAGATGTTTTTTATGCTGATCGCACAAATGAGATGAATTTACAACTGGTCATAATGACCAAAGCCTAGGGGACGGGAAGCTGGTTCTGAATCAATAAGACCTAAGTTCTTCACTAGATCTGTTTCTGTGACCTAGAAAACCTCATATCACCTATCTGCCTCCTCCGATCTAAATTCAAGTTTCTTTTGCTGGCAAGTTTAGAGGTCACCACTCATTTGGGAGAAAGTAGAATCTTGTTTCCCAGCTGTAGTCTCTGTTCCCCAAGAATGGCTAGTTAGAAAATTACTATTCGGTATTTTGTGAAGAAGCAGGAAGAGATTTAGGAGAGTGAAGGCATAAGTCCCGTGAGAAGGGAAGTTACATTTTAGACCTCTGGGTTCTATTTATACTTTGGGTGTCACCACACCTGCGTACTTCATCATTCCTCCCAATTGCTAAATAAAAATAATTCTTTGTTGTTACTACTTTAGAGCTCTGTGAAGATCAATAAGATATGTAAAAAAAATAATTTGAGATAATTTAGAAGAAAGACAATTTTTTTAAATCCTACATTGGTGGTTGTTGTCATTGAGTCATTTCTGTTGTGTCCCAGTCTCCATGACCCCATTTGAAACTTTCTTGGCAAAGATACTGGAGGGGTTTGCCATTTCCTTCTCCAGATCATTATAGATGAGGAAATGAAGCAAACAGGAATAAGGGACTTGCCCAGGGTCACAGAGCTAGTAAGTGCCAGAGGTCAGATTTGAACTCAGATCCTCCTGACTCCAGGCCTGGTACTTTATCCAATGCACTGCCTAGCTGCCCTCAAATCCTAGGTAGTGGTAATAAAATGTACGATTTATCATAGATTTTCAGCTGGAAAGGAAAGGGGAAGGGAGATGAGCATGTTACCTACTTCATGCCACACACTGTGCTAAGCACTTTGTAAATATCATCTCACTTACAGTTCATTTCATTTGTGACTATGACAGCTGGGGACACTGAGGCCCAGAGAGGTTAAGTGACTTTCCCAGGGTCACACATTAATCAACTGAACTAGGATTCTAACCCAGTCTCTCCAAATCTAGCCCTCTTTTCCACACCATCCCTTACTTTGCCATCATTAATTATTACTATGCTGATAACAATTCCTCTAAAGTTTATGAAATCTGATAGCAATCCAAAGGCTTAAACTACCTCTAATTCCTGTAATCCTTGTAATATTTATGTTGGTTTAAGTAGATGTTGGTGTAGCCTGTTGTCGAAATAACATGTCCATCCTAATGTAAACTGAGGAAACAAGAAATCTACACCTAAAATATCCTAAAGAAAGATAAAGTATTTGTACATTTTCCAGGACAGTTTTCTACTCCTTTCCCTCTTTCCCCCTTTGGAAAATAAAACAAAGAAAGAAAGAAAAAAATATTTAATTGACTATATATTTTTTAGATTGGGATTGAAATAAACAACTTCTCATTAAAGGAACTGACTCAGAGAGATAGACGAAGCATCACTAGGGACTAACAGAATTCTTAACACTTTCTGGTCTCTCCCCACCCCCTTCCTTTCAGGAGATGTCAAAAAATTCAGCTAGAATCCAGATTGTGTGTGTGGTATCTTTATCTGATTGACCTCATACTCCTAATCATGTCTTGTCTTTGCTTGTAAATTATTAGCTACTCCCTTCCTTTTCCTTAAACACATTACTTCTTTAAATGTTGTGCATACACACAGTTTTTATTCCCCACTGCAGGAAAACATAGCTACTGGAAGGTCTTAGGTTCTATGGAAATTTTCCACCAGACAATGCACTTTATGAGTTGAATGTTGAAAGCAAGCCTTGGCATTACTAGCAAATTTAACTCATTAGAACAGCATAGCTGATAGCCACTCTCCCAAAGCAAATAATCTTGTATGTCAGGAAGTAATAAAGAATGGGAATTTATTTATTTCAGTGCCTGTGTCTTTCCTTGGGAGTAGACGAAGAAGATCTGTAACTAAAACATTGATGATGACTGGTAAATAATAACTTTTAAAAAATACCTTACATTTGGATAGCACATTCTACTACCAAAGCATTTTCTCTCCATTATTTCATTTGATCTTTACAATAACATTGTGAAGTGGGTAGTGCCAATATTATTGTCCCTGTTTTATACATCAGGAAACTTGAGTCTCAGAGAGGTTAAGTTGCTAGCCCAAAGTCACACAGCACTTTAGCAAATCTGAGACTCAAACCTAAGTCCAGTATGCTTTATGCTCACCATACCATGCTGCCTGTGTTTATAAGAAATATATATTTTTGGCTCTTTTTGAACATTTCCTGTGCTTATGCTGCCCCTTTTCTCAGTCTGAATACTGAATATTTCTCCTGAACTCTTGAAATTAGGCAGAATATATGGTTGAGATCCTGAAAAAAACCCCCTCATTTTTCCTTCATTTTTTTAAACCACTAATTTCTCCCCTACCACCATATATATATATATACACACACACATACACATATATGTATGCATTTGTATGTGTATATATATATGTATATACACACACACACACACACACACAAACATATACACATATAGAACTTCAAAGACATACCATTTTAGGACTGGAGGAGAATTTGGAGAACATCTAGTTGGCCAATCATCAAGCATTTATTAAGTACCTGCTATATGGTAGGCACTGCATTGTGTGCTAAGCATTGGGTATACAAAAGAAAACACAATCTCTAGTCTCAAAGAGCTCACAGTCTAATAGAGGAGAGGATATGCAGACAACTACACAAGACCTGTTCAGGATAAGTATACAAATTGGTTTCTTTTTTATGAAGTTACGTGCTTTTCTGCAATTACAAATCCTGTCTGCCCCTCCTAACCCCACAATTCTATATGACACCCCAGCTATAGAGAATCTACATTTTCAACATACATGATTAAATTCATATGCAATTAACCTTATAAGGGAAATCTAGTCACTTCAAGTCTCCTTCAGGACTCCTTTCTTTTCCAGAAGGGACCCCCAAAAAATAGAGAAGAAAATTATCACTTTTGTTCCACTGTCCCAAAACCTATTTGTGTGATGTTTCATTTTTCTTTGGGACCATAATAATATTTTATCAGTTTAACTCAATATGGAGATCTTAGTTCTTGCCAAGACAAGGATAATTCCTCTTTGAAGTATGTCTGCCCTTGTAAGGCTGGAATTTAAAAAGACATAAACAGGAGGTAGAAAGACTGTCTTGGTTGTAAAATAAGTCTGAGAACTCAAGTGCTAGGAGTTCTAGTCCCAATCCTGCCATTTAACGGCTGTGTGTCTGTTTCTTTTTCTACATAATGACTCTTGATTTTGATTACTCCCAGTGACTGTTGCATTGACATATATCCTAATCCCTTGATCCACCTAGATTTAGCCACATTCAAAAGGAAGATGTGGATTTCTTTTTCTTTAAATATGGCTCAATTGGTTTTCCAATTGACACCGGGAATTTTAATGCTTGGAGAACAGAGAATCAGGGCATTACACAACCTTATTGATTCAAAATGGTGGTTTGAAATCTACTTGGATCACATTTACCTGTAAGGATTACTGATTTAGCAATGAAAAAAAATTCAGGGAAGGTACATAAAAGTATGGCATCTATTCGATCTTTTGGTATAAGTTAAAGGAAATATTACAACTGAACCTATAGGTTAAAAACGAACCTTTATACTGCTTCATTATAGATAGGGAAGATGGGTGGAAATCTGGACAGTGAAAATCCTTGTTTCTTAAAATCACCACAGTTGATATCTCCAATAAATTCAATTATGACAACTGGGAGCCCAAAGAAAACCTTCTTGCACAGAAATACAGAGCAACATAAGAGAGATATAATGCTTGTGGATTCTTAATTTAAAATCTGTGGGCAAGCATAGGGTGCAGCTCATAAAATATCATGAGGCCAAGAGCCTTTAGTCATCGAATTTTGGGATAATGGACAACTCATTCTAATCTCTTGTACATTTTCTTCTTTCAGTTCAATTCAGAATGGCTGAAATCAAATGGAATATCTGCTCTTATCAGTTCACTCAAGTGGCAGTGTTAAAAAAAAATACTGTGCACACACACACACACACACACACACACACATAATCAGGAACTTGATCACTGTGGGCTGACAATGTGTTTTGAAAAGGGGGGAACAAAATCTTTCTTTCCCTTAAAGTTCCCATCCATTGTTGAGTAAACATTCATAAATCTATTGCAGACAGACGGGCTGCACGTACTCGAATTACCTTCAGCTGCAATTTCAGCTTCAAGTTTTAATGCCCTAAACATGAAGAACTTTGTAACCAAGGCAGAGAGCTGATTAATGGTGCAGACTGGGCCAACTTCAAGAGTCAAGTGGGTTTTTTCCTTCCCCCCTCCCCTCCCCTTCTCTCAGTAACCACCTCAGCAAATTTTCCCATTAAATATACAAGGCAACGGAGTGCAATAAAATCGAGAGGATGTTGCGGATAAACACCGGAGTCTTGCTGAACAGATCTATCCAGCTGACAGAAAGCAGAGTGGCACTGCTCGAATTTGCTCATGGAACACCAGAATAGACCTAAAAGTTACCTATTTGCCCTGATTTTTGACTCTGGAAGGATTGCTTATTGCCTAAGGGTTGGTCCTGAACTCTTAGATGCAGCTAAGTGGGTAGAGCTCTAGGCCTGGAGTCAGGAAAACCAGAGTTCAAATATAGCTTCAGATACTTCCTAGCTGTGTGATCCTGGGCAAGTCACTTAATTTCTGTTTGCTTCTATTTCCTCAGCTGTAAAGTGAGGATAATAGTGGCTGAGGATCAAAAGAGATAATATTTGTAAAGCACCTGTCATATAGTATGTGCTTAATAAATGCTTCCTCCTTCTTTCCTATCTCCCTCCCCTCTCCCTCCTTCCCATCCTCCCTTCTTCTCTCCCTCCCTCCTTTCCTTCCTTCCTTCCTTCCTTCCATGACTGGCAATGATGTGATTCATCACTATATGAATCAAAAGCACATTTTATATGTTAGAATCAACAATTTACTTATCTAGTAGTTACAATATTTGTTTGAGAATCAGGAGACTTAAATGGCATTATGAAATTAGCACCTTTTATCAAGCTAGGAATTAATTCCTACACTTCTCTAAATTGTAAACATGTTACTCAGGACTTAATGCACTCAATAAACATTTATTCAAACCCGAGAGCTAAGGATAAAAAGACTAAGACAAAGTAGTTCTTGCTGTCAAGGAACTTACAATTCTCCTTGAAAGATAATTAATAATAATAGCATTTCTATAGCATGTACTATCTGTGAAGAACTTTACAAATATGATCTCATTGGATCCTCATAACAACCTTGGGAAGTAGGTGTTCTTATCCCCATTTTACAGTTGAGGAAACTGAGGCAAACACAAGTTAAGTGTCATGTCTGAGGTCACATGGCTAGTGAGTGTCTAAGGCTGAATTTGAGTTCAGGGCTTCCTGACTCCAAGACCACACTCTGTCCACTGCACCACCTTGCTGATATAACATGTATGCAGATAAATTAATACAAAGTATTTGGGAGGGGGCAAGAAACACTAACAACAGGGGATGTCAAGAAAGTCCTTGCAGAAAAGGTGATACCTGAGTCTTGTTCCCTGTAGGTGAGGAGAGGGAACATTCCAGGCATGAGGGTTTTGAGAGGGAGCAGCTTTTGCAAAGGCAAAGAGATGCAAAATGGAATGTCAGATAAAGGGAAAAACAGGTATACAGGTCACTGTGGCTAGGACAAAGGGTGTATGGTTAGGGCCAGCTAGGTGGTACAATGGATAGAGCACTGGCCTTGGAGTCACGAGGACTTGAGTTCAAATGTGACCTCAGACACATAAGACTTACTTAGCTGTGTGACTCTGGGCAAGTCACTTAACCCCAATTGCCTCATCAAAAAAAAAAATCACAGCTTGGATAAAAACTCAACTAGAATTCCTGGAAGAGATTAAGGAAGAACTTTAAAAAAATTGGGGCAGCTAGGTGGTGCAGTGGATAGAGCATGGGTCTTAGAATCAGGAGGTTCCAGAGTTCAAATCTGGCCTCAGACACTTTGACACTTACTAGCTGTCTGACACTGAGCAAGTCACTTAACCCCAATTCTAGCCAAAAAAAGAGGGGGGGGCGGTGTATGGTTGCAGCGGGTGGGGTAGTAATGTGAAATAAAGTTTGAGTCTGCAGAATAACTCTGACATGGGATTCTTCCGTGTGTGTCTTTCTCTGGAGTTTTGAAATTCAGTTTCAGGTGGGTACATCTGGTCCTAAAAACAAAGCAAATATTAAATAAACGAATGAGTGAATGAGTGAGTAAGCAAATAAATAACAACAGGAAAGAAAAATCTCTGTCACTGGTTCAGATTTTAATGTTTTATCTAAATTCCCAATGTCGACATTCCTGCAGGTGGTACTACAGACAAGACCGGTTGTCAAGTTCTTTGTAAACCTTAACGTTCTCTATAAAATTCAGCCATGATGATGACTTAAAAATCAAGTCATTAATAATATCATCATTATTTTATGGGGAGAGGTACAAATGTGAAAGACAAATATCTTTCTAAAAAAAACTTTTCAGATAACTCAATAGGAAGCCAAGGCCTCTGTAATTAAACAGTTAAAACTACATAAATGGGTCATCTTTAATGAGAGTTTCTTCAGGTAAGGATGATTTAAAACAGGGATACTCAAGCATTTTCATCCCTGCAGTATCCTCCCTCTCCTAGTATCCTCCTGCACAAGACAGATTCTGCATTATCCCAGGCCCCACATCACATGCCTCCTTTTCAAAGTAACTTCCCTTGACAGTGATGGCAGCCGACACATATTCAGAGGCTCTTCCAGTCTCTCTTCAATATCCCCATGTGCCTCAGAGACTGGGAGTAGAAGGAATGAAAAAGTGAAGGTGGTGACTCAGGCCTTTCACAAAGGACCTGTTGCTGTTGCCATAGTTCCCTGGTCTCAGTTTCAATGCAGAATATTTCTGCTTCTTGTTTTGTTTGTTTATTTATTTTGGAGTGAGGTGTGATAGGGGCCATCTTTCAAACCTTGTCTCTTTTGTATTCTTTATTATAAGGGATAGCTTTCTGGGAGAGGGCAAAGGAGAGATGTAGGCAATGTAGAAACAAAAGATATCAATAATATGTGTGTGTGTGTGTGTGTGTTATGTGTATTTTAAAATATTTAAAATATTTTTAAAATAAAATATTTTAAAATGAAAAGGCCAGTGCCTGAATTTGGATAGATTCCCACCCCCATCCCTTCCCTGTGACCATGCAGTACTGGTCAAGAGCAATTGTACAGGGGCAGCTGGGTGGTGCAGTAAATAGAGCTCTGGCCTTGGAGTCAGGAGGACCTGAGTTCAAATCCGGCCTCAGACACTTGAAACTTACTAGCTGTGTGACCCTGGGCAAGTCACTCAACCCCGACTGCCTCACCAAAAAAACAAAAACAAAAAAGAGCAATTGTACAGATGACTGCAAATCCAGAGATTGAAAGATCAGCTAAGTATAGAAGGAATCTGGATTTGGCAAGAAATATTGGAAAATAAGAACCCAAAGGATAACTGTTGTATATTTTTAAGGCTATGATGTACATTGCCATCAGAAGCATTATTAATAAGGAGGCAAGTCCAAGTGGTAAGAAAGAAGATCTGTTTCAACACCACCGCACATGTATATACTATGTACTTTGTGCAAGGGCTGAGACATCTCTGACACATACATAGTAGCAGTGTGGCCTGGATAAATCGCTTAACCTCTCAGTATTTACTGTGAGCAAATCTCAAATACTCTAAGTCTCAGAGGAGGTGCCATACAGCATCAGTAAAGGAGATTCCTCCTCTGGGAGTTCCCTGTGCCAGTGAGAACACAGATTCAGTGCCTATGTGCAAGGGTACTGGGCTAGCTTCTGGGTCCCTGACTTCAAGGAGCTGACTCTATATTGGTGGGCTAGATGAAGCAAAAAGTGCTATTAAATAGCATTAAACTAGCAACACCAATAGGGTTTTAAGCAAGGTTTTAATTTCCTCTCTGTTACTAAGTTATCTATGGGACAAGTCACTCCAAGCCTCAGTTTCTTCATCTGAGAAATGGTGCTAATGAATCACAAGCTTGTTGTGAGGGCCAAATGAGACAATGGATATTAAGGTACTTGGAAAAGTTAAAAAAAACAGTTTATAAATACAAGGCATTTATCACAGTGTCAGTAGGTTGATTACATTATCTGGACCCTTGTACTTTATGGAGCCTGTGTGGGAAAAGGTAGGCTGTGACGTGTTTGTTTAGTAGAGGTCTTGAGTCACCAGATTTGTGCCTTATGTGAGCAAAAAAAAGTCTACCAAACAACTTCAGCTTACTAGTGTGTTTTTCTCACTCACCTGACTGCCATGTATCTTTCAATATTCCCTATTACTTGCCCAGGCACCCCAGTTCACACTTTCCATCTTATTTCTTAGAGTCTGCCTGGCCATCAGCAGGTTATGTGAGGGGGCTGGCCCCCATTTTTGGCAGACTACTCAGTCTGCCCCCCTACCCTGCACTCAAGATGAATGGTTCTTTACAGCTGAAGTTTACCATGTAGAAGGGAGAAATGTTAGATGCTGCGGCCAAAGTTTTAATGAAAATCTTTTGTGGTCAGTCTCCCTTAATCCAAGGAACATTCAGTACTTTGAAGAGATAAACTTCCCAGTCATAGTGACACCTTTTAACCCCAAAGAAATCTTTTTTTCCCTAATGGAGTTCACCCTGTTTTCCTGTAAGAAGCCTGTTATATTCTCAACACTGAAAGGAAGATCCCTCTTAGATCTGAAAAATCCATTTCAAACCTTTTGTTCCCATCCGTTTTCCTCTGCAACCCCTCTATTTTCTAAAATTAACAAAAGATGTAGCCTAACTGGACAAATACTGAGGGACCAGGCTCTTACCTGACCAAAGGTGTGCAAGGCAAGAAGATAGCAAGCTATGGAGATGGCGTCAGGCAGAGAACAGCCTCTGTTCCTAAACCAGTAATGCCGGGCAGAGGGGTCTTTGGAAAGGGCTCTAGACACACCAGAACCAGCAAAAGCAGGGTCTCACACAGCCTCTACTTGCCCCACAAGCAGTTTAATTCCAGATCAAAGGGGAGCTAAACAAAGCCACTTGAAAGTGACTTCTGACTCACTCTGTAGCAACTGTGCAGTGCAGGAAGCATCTTACAAAGGTTGGAGGAGGCTCCAGCCACCCCCTCATCAATCCCGTGCCTCCACTGGAACTGCATGGGGCTAACATGATCCCAGTGGGTTGAAAGGATGTTTTCCACGCTTGCTACAGAGGGCCATCACTTGGCAACTTGAATAGCATGGCCCAAGGTTTTTGTTCTTTTTTTTTAATGGTAAGATCCCTGAAGGTTGGGTCTAATTTATTATTCTATGTATCCATAACACCTAGCTCAGTGTCTTAGATATATAAGCATTTAATGAAAGCTTGTTGAATTGAGTGTTTGGCAGGAAAAAGGGGGAAAAACATAATTCATGGGCAAGCACATTTTTATAGCCCCTCCTAATCCCTAGAGGGTAAATATTTTTCCTGCTATTATTTATTTTATTTTATTTTAAATTTATGGAATAAAACAAGCATTTCCATACCACAGTATAAAAAAAAAGATGATTGCATGCAACTGCAAATCTATTATGTACAACTTGCTGTTCCTATATATATATATATATATATAATGTAAATATTTTTCTTCCCTCCCCCCCTTCTCCACCATAGAGATGAATACCATTAGATACAAATATGTATATATGTAAAATCATTCTATGCATACTTCTATTTATCAGTTCTTTCTCTGGATGCAGATAGCATCTTCCTTTTTAGGTCTTTTGTAGTTAATCTGGATAGTTGTAATAGTCAAAATCATCAATATTATTTTTTATTCAATGTTCTAGAGCAAGGGACCTTAACTTTTGTGTGTCATGGATCAGAGAGTAAATATTTAAAACATCTACCCCTCACAGGGTCTTTTGGACCTTAAAATGGACCTTAAAGTACTATAGGAACCTAGAAAGTTTGCAGGTTGCTGCTTTTTATCCCTTCTGATCTAAAGGACCGATAGCTTTCCAAAAAAAAGTTGTATTTCATGGCTTGTCTTTTCTGTTCATCCTTAAGAGAACCACCTTCCCTTTCCCTGTCCTTTATCCTACCCCATCCCCTTCCTTCTGCTGTGTGATTAGAGATGCATGGTTCCTGCAGAGCATGGGATAGGACTGCGCAAAAACTCAGACCAGCCCACTCTTACTCTTGAAAAACTTTTGACTCCCAGCCAAAGAAAAAGTGAACACTTGGAAATGCTGATTCATCGGTTCTCCAGGCACAGAAGGTGGTTGGGGAGGTGTGTGTGTTTAGGGATAGAGGATGGAAGAGATGAACTTCTGGGAGTGATTTTCAAAGGCCTGAGGAGGAAATCTACAAGGAATTGGATCCAGTTAGGAAGTGCTTACCATCATCTGGACTTCTGTGTAGACAGGGCCTGAGAGTAGGGATGAAGGGTGAGGTCCAAAAATTGTGCTGCTTTATATCCCAAATTATTCCTAACTGCCACCACTCACTAATAACTAAAATAATGCTACATGACTACTCTTTGTAGGCATCATCTGACAAATCTGTGACTTGGTTACTGAAAGCATCATTATCACTATTTTACAGATGAAGAAACTGAGGCCTCCAGAGGTCAAATGACTTGTCCAATGGGGTCGCCTATTAAGTGTCAACAACAGAGCTTGTGCCAAGATTTTATGAGTACAAATTTAGGAGCCCATTCACTGGATCATGCTACTTACCATTTGGGGCTTTGTTGTAGAGAGTAGATAGAAGGGGGAGAGGCTTTCTAAAGCAATTTAGACACATTCAGAACTGGGTGAATGGATTCATTAAAGCCCCCCCAATTCATGCTAAAGGAACAATGGGTTGTATTTGCTCCCCCTTTACCTGCTTTCCAAGGGATGCTGGGACATTGTGAAATCTTTGCTTCACTGTAATCTGTAATTAAAGCTTCAAGACAGTTAAAGTAAAATTAGTACTATAGAAGCCCACTTACAAAATGGACCATAGTTATACGGATAGGTCAAATCATGTTCCCTGCAGTATAATCCTATGCATTCAATTACATTCAATACATGATGAAGCAGATATGCTGTAAGATTGATGTCAGCCCAATGCATCACGGCTTCACCCCTATGATGCCCCCATCTCTGCTTGTTGAAATCTCACCCATCTTTCAGAACCTCTGTCAAATGCCACCTCCTTCACGAAGTCTTCCCTGATTTCTGAACCTCTCACCCCAAATTGAAACTGATTCTTTTTGAAAATGTTACTTTGTGCCTCTTTTAGGGGCTATGTCCTATTCTGTCTGAGATGTAGTTATCTGTATACTCACTTTGTAGAATTTGTTTGTTGAGTTCCCACACACTCGTTCTCACTCAATCGTAAGCACTCTGAGGGGATGGACTGCACTTTGCTAATCTCTCTCCCACAATACATATCGGGTGCTCACTCTCTAGCTGTTGACTCTAATAATAATCAAGGCCCCAGAAGGCAGAAGTAGGACCAATAGGGTAAAAACTGCAAAGAGGCAATCCTTGGCTTGGGCCAGCTAGGTGGTGAAGTGGGTAGAGCACTTAGAATCAGGAAGACTCGTCCTCATGAATTCAAATCTAGCCTCAGACACTTACTAGCTGTATTACCCTGGGCAAGTCACTTAACCCTGTTTGCCTCAGTTTCCTCATCTATAAAATGAGCTGGAGAAGGAAATGACAAATCATTTTACTATCTGTGCCAAGAAAACCCTAAATGGGGTCATGGAGAGCCAGACATGACTGAAATGCTTCAACAACAAATACCTTGGCTTGATGTAAGAAAAAGCTCCCCTAACATTAGATCTTCCCCAAAGTGGAGTAGGCTACCTGAGGAGATAGTGGGTACTTCTTCATTAGGGGATGTTCATGCAAAGGCTCAATTACCACTTGTCTGAGATGCTGTTAAAGGAATTTTTGATCAGGTGCCAGATAATCTCTCCAGTCCCTTCCAGGGCTGAGATACTGTGATTCTGTGAACATAACTAGTTGAGCTGAATTGAAGAGAGTTTTACTATATATGCCTGTATATACTAATCCAGGGTGTGTGGGGGAGAGGGATGGGGTGGGGGTAGTCCTTTTCTTCTGACTCTCCAGAAACATTTATGTTCCATTTGTTACTATCAGGATGAACATTTGCAAGACCTATCAGGATTGACTAACATGTCCTTGGTGTGCAGTTATTTTTTTTTAAGTGGTTACCTAACATTTCTGTACTTTCAGCAATCTATGATTTCATCAGCATGGGTACCCCCTTCACTGATCCAAATTACAACCTGCCTCTGACTGTCAATTCCAACCATGTCAGCCCCATTCAATAAACTCTAGTGGCTCTCTGTCACCTCCCTGATCAAATACGAAGTTCCCTATTTGGTGTTTAAAGCCCTTCTTAGCCTAATCTTCTCCTATCTTTCCAGGCTTCTTGAACTTTACACACTCACTCCTCAATCTAGCAACACTGATCTGTGTGCTGTTCCACAAAGGAGGCATTCCACCTCTCAGCGCTGGACATTTTCTCTGACCCTCCCTCATGCTGGAAAACTCTCCCTACTCATCTCTACCTCCTGACTTCCCTGGCTCCCTTCAAGTCCCAGATAAAATCATAGTTTCTACAGAAAGTCTTTCCCAACCTTTTAATTCCAATGCCTTCCCTCTGTAAATTATTTCCTATTTATCCTGCATATAGCTTTTTTGCATGTATTTGTTTATGTGTTGTCTACCCCATTAAACTGATAGCTCCTCGAGGGCAGGGACTGTCTTTTGCCTCTTTTCATATCCCCAGCTCTAAAAATAGTGCCTGGCACATAGTAGGTGTTTAACAAACGTGTATTGACTGACTGATTTAGCACTGTTTCCCACAGTTGTTAGAGCAGAAAAATGCATCACCCTACAACCAACCAAGTTGTGTCTTCTTTCTCTTTCTCTCTTTCTTCCTTCTTTCCTCCCTTTCTTCCTTCCTCCCTTTCTCCTTTTCCTCATCTCTCTTTCCTTCCTTCCTTTCTCTTTCTCCCTTCTTCATATTTCTTCCTTCCTTCCTTTCTTCCTTCCTTTCTTTCCAATAATTACTTTAAGTAAGAGAGAATTTCTCTTAACCACTATGGAAATCTGTCTTCTCTGCCCCCACCCCCACCCCATAACCCAATTCAAGAAAGAAATATATTTTGGCTGCATCTAGATTGAAAATGATCCAGCATGAAACATTTTATTTTCACCCGGGCTTGTTTCTGCCTCTCCTGAAAGAGGCCTGTGACCTGCCCTAGACCAGCTACTTCACTGTCCATGAAATACCATCTATCCTCAGCGTCTTTGCCATGTGCTAGTTATTAATAAGCTGAGATTTACTGCTGGTGCTTTCTGAAGAGCACCTCAGTGAAAGTCATCTTGTGCATCTCTCATCGTTGGCTGCCGTTGTGCTGGGATTGGATGTTACCAAGATATCCTTGTTCCTAAAACCAATAAACTCATCCTAAGGATGGTAAACAGGGTGTCTGTGGGAAAGTCCTTTGTAGAGATGGGATGCGTCGAAGGATCTGCCCTATGCTGTATATTTCCTCCCCTTTGAAAGGCCAAGCATATCATACTAATTTCCAACACATGTCACTGGTATAAGAGGATTGTTTGCTATGTATAAAGGCCACTAATGCAGCACTAAATTTTGTTCAGCCGTCAGTGGCAAAGCTGGGTTTAATAATCATCTCCAAAGTCTGTTGTATCATGAACTTCTCTAGTGTGGTATGATGCAGAATCTCACTTTGCTTCCTTTGACTCCCCTGAATGATGGGTGTTAGTTACTTTGTGAGGTATGCTCATTTTTGCCTAGAATTAGAAGGAACAATGTGTTTCTTTTTTTTAAAACTTTAACTAATTAATTTTTAGTTTTCAACAGTCACTTCCATGAGCTTTTTTTTTTTTTAAATTTCTAGGCAATGGGGTTAAGTGACTTGCCCAGGGTCACACAGCTAGTAAGTGTCAAGTGTTTAGTCTGAGGCCAGATTTGAACTAAGGTCCTCCTGACTCCTGGGGCGGTGCTCTATCCAATTCTCAACCTGGCTGCCCCTTCCATAAGCTTTTGAGTTTCAAATTTTCTCCCCCTCCCTCCCTCTCCAAGATGGTGTGCAATCTGATATAGGCTCTACGTATACATTCCTATTAAACATATTTTCTTTTTTTTGGCTAGGCAATGGGGTTAAGTGACTTGCCCAGGGTCACACAGCTAGCTAGTAATCTATTAAACATATTTTCATCTTAGTCATGTTGTAAAGAAGAATTGGAACCAATAGGAGAAACCACAAGAAAGAAGAAACAAAATAAAACAGAAGGAAAAAAAAGAGCAAATAGTATGCTTTGATCTACATTCAAACTCCATAGTTCTTTCTTTGGATGTGGATAGCATTTTCCATCATGAGACCTTTGGAGATGTCTCAGATCCTTGCATTGCTGAGAATGGCTGTCTATCAAGGTCAGTCATTGAACAATGTGGTTATTACTGTGTACAACATTCTCCTGGTTCTGCTCCCTTCACTCAGCATCAGTCCATACAAGTCTTTCCAGGCTTTTCTGAAGTCTGCCTGCTCATCATTTCTTATAGCACAATAGTATCCCATTATATTCATATGCTACGACTTGTTCAGCCATTCCCCAATTGATGCCTGATGTGTTTCTTTAAGCAGTTGAAGGGAACTTTGGATTCCAGTATGGAAACTCATAGACTTAGAGGTAGAAAGGGCCTCTGTTGTTCAGGCATTTTCAGTCATGTCTGACTCTTTGTGATCCCATTTGGGGTTTTCTTGGCAGAGATACTGGAGTGGTTTGCCATTTTCTTCTCTAGCTCCTTTTACAGATGAGGAAACTGAGGCAAAAAGGGTTAAGTGACTTGCTCAGGGTCACACAGCTAGAAAGTATCTGAGGCCAGATTTGAACTCAGGAAGATGAGTCTTACTGACTTTGGGCCTGGCATTCTCTCCACTGCACCACTTAGCTGCCCTGGAAAGGGGCCTTAGAAATCCTCTAATTCAATTCCCTTACTGTACAGATGAGGAAACCAAGGCTGAAAGAGGTGGAAAGACCTGGCTAAAGAAGAGGCATTACCATCTGACTTGAAAATGAACCCGAAGGATCGTGGGACTTTTCCATGTGACTTGCAGATGAAACCACCTATATGTGGTGTCTCCTGATAGTAAAATGTGAGCTCCTTGAGAGCACAGACTGTTCTAATCTTCTGTTTGTAAAATAATGCTTAGCACATAGTAAGCACTTAATAAATGCTTCATTCATTCGTGTCTAAAACGAGATTTGTTATCTTTTCATTGAAATAGACTCCTCTCCCTAACTTCATTTCTGTGACTGACACCAGTCTTTTCTCAGTTACCCAAGCTTACAAACTCTAGATCATCTTTAACTCCACATATCCCAGTGGTTTTTTAATAGCACTATACAATTTAGAGTCATTAAGAGAACACCAGTAGCCATCTAATTGAACCTATATTTCAATAAAAATCCCTCTACAACATACATAGCAAGTGGTCATTTAACCAGTGCCAGAAGACCTCCAATGAGGAGAAATCATCTCCTGAGGCAGCTGATTCCACTTTTAGATAACTCCAACTGTAAATTAATAATGATGATGATATAATAATAATAATAACAATAACAATTAACATTTATATAACCCTTTAAGGTTTGCAAAGCACTTTCCAAGCATTATCTCATTTTATCTTCACAACAACCTTGGCAGGTAGGTGCTATTATTGTCCCTATTTTACAGATGAGGAAACTAGGGAAGATAGAGGTTAAGTGACTTACCAGGGTCATGCAGCTAAGAAGTATGTGAGATTGAATATGAATTTGGGTCTTCCTGACTCCAGGTCCAGTGAATTATCCATTGTACCACCTAGCTGTCTTACCCTAAGATATGTTAGTTTCCACTGAGCTTAAATTTATCTCTTTGCAATTTCTACCCATTGCTTCCAGTTCTCCCCGCTAGGACAGGTCAAGTCAACAAATGTGTTAAGTACTTAATACATGCCAGACTATGTGCTAAGCAATGGGTTACAAAGAAAGGCAAAATACACAGTCTCTCCCATAAGAAGTTCATGTTCTAATGGAGGAAATAACATGGAAATAACCATATGTGTAAAAGTATAAATATATATACACACACACATATATATGTGTATATACATATCTATATATCTATATATCTTTATATATATATGAAATAGAGAGAGAGAGAAGATGAAAGATGGAAGATAATCTTAGAGGGGAACCATTCTAATCCATTCAGGTGATAGTCTTCCAAATATATGAAAACTGCTATCAATCTTTTCTTCTCTAGTCTAAAAATTCAGGTTCTTCAGCCCATCCTCATATGATTTGAACTTAAGGCATTTCATCATTCTTGTTGCCTTCCTCTGGACTTTCTCCAGTTTATCCTAGTTATCCCTAAAATATAGTATCCAAGAACTGAACACAATATTTCATATTTAGTCTGATCAGAATCGAGTGTGGTAGGACTATCACTTCCTTCTTCCCGGAAAATATGCCTTTTTAAAAAAAAAACTTGTTAGCAAAACATTTTTGTTTTCATCTCATTTAGATCAAACCATTTGCCACATTTAGTTAGCTCCATTTTGTTTTTTAATAAATTTTTATTATTTTCCAGTTATTAGTCTTTTACTTTTCCACCTGTCTAATCACTGAAAAACAAAGAAAGAGAAAAGAAGGAAGTAGGAGGAAAAGAAAGCAGAAAGGAAGAAACAAAGAAGTTCCCCTAGACTCTGCATGTCGTGCAAAACAAGTTCCCACGTTGGCCATGTCCAAACACGTGTTTTTCTGCATATTCTTCAATCATGAGGTGGGCAGTTTTTTTTTTCATTAGCCCTCTGGAACCATGTCTTATGCGTATCATTTCTTACAGTATAAATTTTTCTTCCAATTCTGTTTGCTCTACATCAATTCACACAAGTCTTTCTAGGTCCCTGAATTATTTCTTCATTTCTTATGGGACAACATAGTCTATTATTTTCATGTAACAAAATTTGTTCAGCTCTTCCAGAATTGATGAACATGCCCCTATTTTCCATTTCTTTACCACTACAAAAAGAGCTGCTATAAATATTTTTGCACATACAGTGCCTTTTCTTTTCTCTTTGACCTCTTTGGATTGTAGGCCTAGTAGTGATATCAATGGGCCAAAAGGCATACACTGCTAAGTAACATTTTGGTTAAAGTCCTAAAGTGCTCTCCAAATGGATGGACCACGCCACATGCTACCAGAGTGCATCAATGTACCTGTTTCCCAGAAGCCCTTCCAACATTTGTCATTTTCTTTTATTGTCAGCTTTGCCAATCTGATCAGTGTAAGGTGAGATGCCTCAGTGCCTTTAATTTGCATTTTCCTAATTATTAGTGATTTGGGATATTTTTTCACATGGCTGTAGGTGGCCTGGGTTTCTTCCACTGAAAATGTCTGTTCTTTGCCTTTTTTAATGTAACCTAATACCACATTTCATTTTATTGACCACTATATCCCATTATTGATTCATATTGAGCTTGTAGGCCCTTTTAACATCTTTTGCAGGTGCAATTCTGTCTAGTGGAGGCCCCCCCCCCCATCTTGGACTTGTGAAAGTGATTGATTCCAGTTGCAATACTAAGTATTTATTGTTATTAAATTTCATCCTGTTCAGGTTGGCCCAATTTTCTAGTCAGTAAAAATCAAAAAGGAACAATAATAACTCTTCTAACAATAGCAGCAACAGTAATAATTACTTGTATTATTATAGTTCTTGAAGATTTACAGACTATTTTCCTCACAATACTCATGCAAAATAAAGAGAATTATTATTAATATTTTATAGATGAGGTAACTGAGACTCAGAGAGGTAAAGGTCATTTCTCAAGGTCACAAAGCTAATAAGTGTTGGAGTTGATTCAAACTGTGTTTTGATTCCAAGACCTATGTTTTTTTCTACTACACCATTGAACTCGGACCATTTTACAGCCTGCCTCATTAGGTAGAGATATAACAGTGACCTAAAGTTACACCAAGATGAATACTTTGGTGAAAGAAGCCTGACTACTGGTGTGTTTGCAAATTGTGGCATGGAAATGAAACCCTGTGGAACAGGTTCAGTCATATCTCACTGGATTGTGCCCTGAACCAGGTTTTCCCCTGGGAATATAAAAATCTTACTTCAGTCTTCTACAGAAAAACCAGTGGACCCACAGTTCCCTTGCAAGCACTCAGTATGGCAGTGCATTTAATAAAGGACAGGCTTTATTTCACTTAACCAAAGACAGCATAGTTTCACATAGGTGTCACTCTCAGACTTATAGTACTATCTTGGTTGGGGTCTTTCTGAAAAGGGAAAAGAACTTAAGATTGATAGAGTTGACTCCCCCCCTCTACCCTGCCCCTGCACCTGGACCTGCATAGTCCCTGTTACTAATAGTGATGATCCAAGTTTTTGTTGGCTCAACTACATCATGCCTCTGTCTTTGCTTCATGCTGATTCTAGATCCTATTTGGTCCCGGGATGCGGCATTGTCTAGAAACTCCTGTCACTATCATTACCACCACCACATATGTCTTGTTCCTGTTATTGTAGTTCCTGGATTGGCCCTGGAACTCCTCACTACTTCATTGGTTGCCATCTCAGGGACAGGTTCCCTCTTCTTCTGTATCCATGTGAACCACCAGTGGATATGCTCCTCTTTAGAGGAGCTGAAGGATCACATTGGCCTCCCTCTAGGAAACCAGAATGTGTAACTGCAATGACTTTTCTTTTCCTGGTCATTTCAGCTCTGACTCTCTTCCCTGTCTCACCCCTTTAAAGGCCTAGTCCAAAGGTTATAGCCCAGGGGTTCTGAAACTAGCTATAAATCAGTCCATCAGTCATCATTAAGGCAAGATCAATAGGCCAATGAGTACCCTGGGAAGGTGAGGTCATGCTACATCAAGAACACATCGTCAGTACCAAGGCAAAGTCTGAATTGGAGTGTCAGTCGGGAGGTTTACACCTTGTGTAGGGAGATATCTCCTGAACCAGAACAAAGGTAGGTGTCAGCCTAGAACAAGCTCCTAGCCACACTGTCTACACATTCATCAAAGTGTCTGCAACTCCTGTTTCAATAGCAAAAACAGGTTAGGAAGAAGTTTGTCAGAGCCCTTAGGTTTATATAATCACAGACTCCTAAAGCATTAGAGATGAAAAGACTTTCCATTTTATAGATGAGGTAATTGAAATCCAGAGAGATTCTGTGATTTGACCATTCATACAGCTATTGGGTTTTTTTTTTCTTATTGTCAGAAAAATGTTTTTGAAGTCAGAAGATCTGCAGTTGAGACCCAGCTTTACCACTTTCTGGCTGTATAGCCTTGGGCACATTACTGAACCTCTCTGAAATCTGTTTCCTCATCTCTAAAAATACTTTCATGATGAAAGGGAGAGGAAGCAGGAGGAGGAGGAAGAGAGAGAGAAAGAGAAAAGAAGAAGAAGAAGAGCAAGAAGAAGAAGAAAAGAAGAAGAGGAGGAGGAGAGAAGAGAAAGAGAGAGAGACACAGAGAAAGAGAGAGAGAGAGAGAGAGAAGAGACAGAGGAAAGTAGAAATGGGAGAAGGGGGGAGGAGAGAGAGGGAGGAGAAAAGGAGAAAGAGAGAAGGGGGAGACAAGAGAGAAAGGGAAAGAGAGAAGAAGAAGAAAGAGAAGGAGGAAGAGGAGAGGTAGAGAAACATAGAGACAGTGAGAGGGAGGATGATAAATAAATAATGTATTAAACACTTATTATGTGTTACATATCACACTAAGGTTCTAAGGATACAAATGCAAGGAATCAAGAGAACCCTTGGATTCAACGAACTGGAGAGGAGGGGGTATGAGCCACTTTACGTGATGCAGAGAGGGCTGGGGTATGAGGTGCAGACCTAATTCCCAACAAGATCAAGTGTGGGCAGATCAAATCAAAACCCAGAGTTCTGGTTGGGGAGAGATGAGAATGAAGGCCAGAGTGTAGGCAGTGTAGTTTTGTGATGAGCAAGGAGTCTGATCAAGATTGCTGTGAGGACCAGATAAGATCATTATACCAAGTACTTTATAAATACAAGCTAAAAGGATCAGCTAGTGCCCATACTAATCATGAATCAGTTATCATTATGATCATTATTTGGTTGCAATTTTAGGTTCATAATTCAATTTTTTCTTACATTTTGCCCCTGAATTTTGATCCTTAGATCATAGGATCATAGAATTTGTTAGAAGGGATCTTAGGGGTCCTCTAGTCAAACCACTTTTATTTTATCAATAAGAAAACTGAGATCCAGAGAGGTTAAGAAATTAACATCATACAGAGAGTGAGTTGAACTGGATGGAGTGAAGGGTTGGGAATACAGTCCCAGTTTTGCTACCAACGAGATAAGTGAGCCTGGGCAAATCAGTACTCCCTTCTGTGCCTCAGAAAGAAAAAGTAGTCACTTGGCCTAGGGCTCCTCCAAGGTCCCTTCCAGTTCTGACCTTTGGTGATTCTGTATAGGTCTCCATCAACCTGCCTGATAGATTTTCCAAATATAAACCAGTTGAACATTGACACACCTACCAATTGTGACTGGAGCAGAGTAAAACTTGCAAAAGGCTTTCTTCACTGATGTCTATTACACACAAGCACTGAGCAGTTGATGTTTCCCACAACAGAACTGAATATGGGTATATTTCAGTATGTTTTTTTTTTCCCCAGAAAATGTCAGCTTCCCCATTTCGTGTTACTTTTCTGAAACCACGGTTAACTTTTATCATCTAACTGCCTCATTGCTTCAGCAGGACACAGATCAGTTTTTAATAACTGGAAATATTTGAAGCTTTCTGTCCTTTGTGTGTCTTTCCAAGTCCATGCATTTACTCATGAACACTGACTGAGTCACTTCATCTTAGAGATTACAATCTTATGAGACTTGACAAGTTAAGAGGTTCTGGTGGGGTCAGTACTAATCATACCTTGTATTTAAAGAGAGCTTATCTCCACTCCAAGAGCCTCAAATTCATTGCAGACATTCACTCTCATATTCCCAGAGGATGAGAGGCAGAGATCATTGGGGGCACTCTTTGATAAGACAACAAACCCCAGGCAAAAAAGGGGAGATGGTCACATGGAGAATTAAGCATTGGAGGGGGCCGAAGTTGCCAAACCCCAGTTCTGTGCCCATATACACCTTGACACCAGCCTCACCTATTTTATTTATCCTGTGAAAAGAAACTCAGGACTGCAGTAATGGTAACTCACTCCCATTTGTTTTCAACTGAACTGCAGAATATCCACCCACCCCACCCTCACCTCCCAATCCATAGCATAAGACACATAGGTGTATAACATGGTTCCTATCCTCATAGAGTTTATAATTTATTATTATATTCTAAATACGAGATCACTAATTCTTCAAAACACAGGTATATATTAAAATATCACTAGCAGATTGCAAATTTATGATAATTCAGGAAACTAAGAACACTTCTTAGGAAATATGTAAGGAAGTATATGGCAATCTGCCACAGAATACAGTCATTTGGGAAATTCAAAGGAGGGGAAACTTATTTGTATGGTAATCAGAAAAGTTTTATGGAGGAAATACCATATTTCACTGCATAATCATTGCAGATTTTATGTCAAAATTTTTTTTTTGCAAAAAAGTGGGATGTGGCCATTATGTGATGCTTGAAAAATTGTGCCAGAATTACTTAAAATCATTTATTATTAAACTGTCTTTGGTGCAAGATTAGGATGCACAAAATACTCATGAGCATACATTAAAAATTGAATACTGACAGTGCATGTGCACTTAAGAATTCTAGGCTCATGGCTCACAATGCAGGAGAGATAAAGGTGTATCCATGTGCTACTGGTGAATACATTGCTGCCCTGTTTACCTTGTAAGTGGTGTGATGAACAGAATTATACCATGTGATGATTGAGATGAAATGTTACAAACCAATTTTTGGATTGAAAAAAAAACCAACAACCAAAAACCAGGGTGTGACAATTATGCGGTGAAATATGGTAGCCCTAGAACTTTGCTCTTGAGCTAATGCACAATATGGTGTCATGGTAGGCATGTGACCTTGGACAAGTCACTTTACTTTTACTGGGTTTCAGTTTCCTCCTCTTTAAAACTAAGAAGGTGGGCTGTATGATATAAAAATTTCCTTCCAGTCTCGTGATTCTGATTCCTGAGGGCAGTATCCAAATATAAGAGTTTTTTTCTCCCCTAGATAATATCTACCTAGTACCTGATTAGTTTGTAAAGTATCATTTGCTACTATTTTTTTTTCATGTGATCCTCACAAGAGCCATATGAAATTGGTGTTTTTTCTCTTCATTTTATAAACAATGTAACCACAGTGCAGAGTAGTTAAATGACCTCCCGAGGGTCTCACAGGTAGCAGGATCTGAATCTGTGGCTCCTTGATTTCAAGTCAAGCCCCCTATCCTTTTCACTAGACTGTTTCTTAAGCTTGGAACAGTCACTTTTAGAAGGAGATATGAAATTCACATTTCACCTTTAAATTTTTTTCTTTAGTAGAAGTGGATATTTTAAAATAATATTTTCCCCTTATTATGTACAAAAGCAGTTTTTAACATTTTTTTTTGTTTTTTTTGAGTTCCAAATTCTATTCCTCATTTCTTCCTCTTGCCCCCAACCCTAGATGACAAGCAATCTGATATAGGTTATACATATGCAACCATATAAAACAATTCTATATCAGCCATTTTGTGGGAGAAAATCTGAAAAGAAAGGAAGGGGAAGGAAGAATGAAAGAAAGGAAGAAAAAGAAAATAGTATGCTCTAGTCTGTATTCAGATGCTATCAGTTCTTTCTCTGGAGGTGGAAGACATTTTTCATCATGAGTCTTTTGGAATTGTCTTGGATCATTGTATTGCTTAGAACAGCTAAGTTATTTGCAGTTGAGCATTGTACAATGTTGCTGCTACTGTGCACAATGTTCTCCTGGTTCTGCTCACTTCATTCTGCATTAGTTCATATAAGTCTTTCCACATTTTTATATCATCCTGCTCATCAAGAAATGGATATATTTTTTTATAAGTTATTATAGGAATATAGCTATAGAGTTGAAAGGGACCTTAAGAGGTGATCTAGTCCAATCCAATCATTTTACAGTTAAGGAAATTGAGGAGATTAAGGAAACAGAGAGGTTTAGAGATATGACCAGGATCACATTTGACAAAATTAAGATTCAAAGTCATTGGATTCAAATCTGTTATTTCCTTTGTTATTTCCCATCTTGATTGGATTAGTGTTCTGCCTTTAATTTTTTCCCCTGAAATTAAAAATAGACATGTGTGGAGAAAAGAACAGTGACCTTGGGCTTAGAAGATATGAATTCATAAAGAAACCCATGTACAAATTTGAAGTGAACGTGAAATATTTGTTCAGTAGGTCCACAAAGTTTTGGTGGTTTTTTTTTTTACTTTGGGGGTGTGAGTGGGAGGATAGAATGGGCCATTTGAGATATTTTATGCTTCTTATAATTGCTCCTTGAGCTTCTTGTATGCTTGTGAGTCTTGTATGTTATGCAGCTTCTGTGGTGGAAGAAATGAACAGCTGTATTATACCTGGGGGGAGGGAAGACCTGAGTTCAAGTCTTGGTTCCACCAATTACTAGCTATGTGACCTTGGGTCAATTACCTAACCTCTTCAAGCCTTTGTTTCCATATCTGGACAAAGGGAGTAATAGTAACTTATACTATCAGCCTCACATGGTTGTTATAAGGAAATCACTTGGTAAAGAGGCAAAGCAACATATATATATATCTCAGCTCCTTTGAATTCTGCATTTTGTCCTTTCCTGTTTCCACACCTTTGCTCAAGATATTCCTTGTTCCTGAAACATCCACTAATTTACTCCCCCAACCTTCTCATCTCCACCCACTGAAAAGCTTTACTCCAATACACTCTCCTCTATGAAGTCTCCTTAATTATATCAGAAATAATCTTTCCTACTAATTTTCTCATTATACTTGCTGTATCTTACTGATACACTTATTATGTTCTTTTTTATATTATATCTATACATACACCCATAAGCATACTACCAGATCATAAATTCCCTCAGGGCGGAGAACAAAGCTTATTTTAGTTAGCTTTATGGCATAGTGCTTAATTAACATGTATTTATTCAAATTGAAGATAAAATGAAAAACTGGAAATACTACAGATATTTAAAATTCTTGTTTTCCATTGAAGAATTTAGGCATATCTCAAGCAAATTTGGTTTCTGCCTTTTTGACATTCTGCAGAAGAATATTCCTTTTTTACCATAGCCGTGTGTGGTAGATTGGGTAGTGTTGGGTGCTATCTTCTCTGCCCTGCCCTAGAAGTGTCCCTTTTTAATGGTACCTGAAATAGTGACTCTCTACAGATGAGCGTCATGAGCAATGTTGACATATATGTGGACATGAGTCCCAATCCCAATACTGTCTAACCTTTGGATATTAATATTCTACCTTTGCTTAGATGATATATAGGCTGCATTTCCTTGACCTCACTTTGAAGGAGCCTAGTATCCTAAATTTTGTGCTTGAAGGAACATTTTACAGAGAAAAGGTTATACCTTTGTAAGAGTAACTGGAGGTATTAGAATCTCAGTTCTTTGACTTCAAATCTAACATAGTTTGCCCTGCAACATGATGATAGTTGTTGAGGAGTAGAAGTAGAAACAGCCACATAGTATGTTTTCCTATTTGGGGAAGAGAAATTAAATATAAACACTTGTTAAAATCCTCTCCCTTGCTAAATACTAAGGCTTTACTAAAGTTCTCCCTCCTCCAAGAAGGCTTCCTGCCTTCTCCATTCCTCAGCAATCTCCCTCTGAATTTCTATAGTACTTGGCAGTTGGAAACACCTTGTTTTTGCACGTAGCTAATAATTGTCTCTCTTTTCGTGGCTACTTATGACACTCGTATGGGTAAAACCAGCTAAGAGGAGCCCACAAAACCCTCTGATCTGTTGCTTGACACCTTATCTGAGCAATGACGCATTCTCACATTTCTCATGTAGCTTTATCAATATGCTGATTTAAGTATGCTACCTTAAGTTCTGGTTTTTCCTTTCATCTGTTCTGGTCAACTGAGTCATTTTCTTTTGGTATCGTGCTATAGTTTACTCAACTCATAATCTCACTGCACTTAGCTCTGCTTTGCAGACCCAATGTCTTTTTTGCCCTTTGTCTTTCTCTCCATGTTCTGATGTCCTCTATTAAACTTGGCCTTTCTGGGGGTATCACTATCTCTATGAGCTGAGCTCTTTCTCTAGCTGGTCTTTGATAAAGTTTAGAAGTAATCTTGGATAAACCTGGTCTTGGTTGTCCTCAACCCCAAAGTCTGTGGTTATAACTGACCAGGTTAGTTTGTCCAGTTTTATCTACCCCTTTCTAGCCAGGCTCTGACATTTTCAGGAGAGACCCTTTTATCCATTGAGTCACACAGGATGTGCATTTCACTCTCTGTAATTTATAATCTTATAAAACTTCCTGAAGCTTAGACAGGTTAAGTGACTTGTCCAGGGTCACTTAGCTAGCCCCAGAGACTTTTTGAATGTAGGTGTTCCTGTTGGAAAATCCTGGCTTTCAATCAGTTATGGAATTTGTAACCAAATACAAGAACAAATGCAAAGACTACTATAACAAGATATCAACAGGTGAGTCAATTTTGGTTTTAGGTCCTCAGCTAGAGAGTAAACTCCTTGAAGGCAGGGATTGTGGCTTGTACTTCTCTATCTCCTGTAGCATTTACTATGATGTTAAGCACATAGTAGCAATGCTGATTGATTAATTCTCATTGCAACTAACACATTTTTATTCTACAGATCTAAACTAGGCCTATAAGCTGGTTAATACTGATCTGAAGTTTGAGATTGGATACTGTTCATAAAGGGAGAAATCAAGAAGTGTCCCACTCAAATCTAGTGACTATTCTGAATTAGAGGAAGATAGGTGGTGTAGTGGAAAGAGTACTAGACCTGGAGTCAGAAGACCTGGGTTCCAATTCTGCTTCAGATACTTATTAGCTGGGTGATTCTAGGCAAGCCATTTTATTTCTCCCTTAGTTTCTTCATCTGTAAAGTGCAGATAATAATAGCACTAACCTCATAGGGTTGCTGGGGAAATGAAATTAGATAGTATTTGTAAAGCACATGGTAAACCTTAAAGTGATATGTAAATGGTAGCTATTATTATTATTATTGTCATCATCATCATCAATAATTAGGAAATTCCTATATCCAGATCCATAAAACAAAGTAAACAACAATAAGAGAAAAAGCCTTTATAAACCGTAAAGACAAATTTGATTTTTAATTTTTCTGCCCATTGATCTGGCAGGAATTGTCCATTAAGAACATTGGACTCCATAGTTTTTGTTGTGGTGGTGGTGGTGTGGGTGTGTGGGTGTTTTTGTTTAGTTTTTTTTTTCCCCATGTCCCTTTTCTTCCACTCAGCTTTTCAGGTCATGATACCCTGAATTTCAGACTCTTTGGATAATAATAAAGGTCTGGCCTGCAAGTCAGGAGATTTGATTCCAGTGCTAGTTTCAACTCTGCCAGTATCTGGATAAATTTGAACAGATAACTTCCTCTCTCTGAGACTCAGTTTCCTCATCTGTAAAATAAGTGGGTTGAGTTAAATGAGCATTAACAATTCTAACAGCTGTATATTCTATGCTTGCTTTATGGGTGAAGCCCAGTTGACCTCCCCTTTATCTTATACAAATGAGGAGAGAATTCTTTCCCCCAAAGCTACCATTTCCCTTGGACCCTTGTCTTAGCATCGTTCCTCCTTCAGAGATCTGCTTCACTGCGGACTACAATTTCATCTTCCACATTTCTCCCTTTACGCCTCCGTGTCTCCCTTTAGCACACATACAAATTCGATATTGAAGGTTTCAGGTTTGTAGCTGATGGTTCAGAAATCCTCTTTATGGAGGCCCATATTTTCCTGTCTACCTGGTCTTCAGAGACTGGATCTACTTTGGGCTGAATAGCCATGTCTTACCTAAAGCAGCTGTACGTTTTCTGCATTGTATGTTTTTATTTCTTTGGTAGCTCATAAAATTTCATAGCCTGTCCTAGGCCTTCAGTCTTTAATCTTCAACCTCTGCTGGAGCTGTTCCCATTTCTTTTTAATTATGCCTCCTTTTTTTTTTAAAGTTTCCTATTGAATTTTTATGACAATATGGAGACATGGATAGACTCCAACAAAAATGAAATCTTTATGGAATAGCTATTTCTCTCCCAGAGCCTCCTGAAAAATGTTCCTCTGTGGATTTTTTAAGGGATGGGGGCAGGGCTGGTGCGAAAGGGTTCCCTCTTATCTTGGCCAGAGATCAACAGTGTGCTGACTGGCAGGCAGCTCTGGTTGTTACTATTTCAGCATTATGGCTGCCTGGGGAGTGGATAGGCAGACCAGGGAAAGGGAGGGAGTGGCAGATATGTGACACAAGAGGACAGTTCTTCTTAGGTAATAAGATCTCTTTGCTTTGGTGGCAGCTGAGGTATCAGCCACTTCTGGTCCCAAAGCAAAATTCAGATTTACGTGACTGAACATTCTTAGGGAAGACACACATGTTTGCAGCTCATTCAACATGAGCCCCCACCAGTGCCCAAACATGCTTTGTCTTTGTGCCCAGCACCATTTGTGATTACCTGAGGTTAGCACATAACAGCACAGTACTGATGTCATGACTGCCTGTACTTCAAGGGGTGCTTTTTGTGATCGTAAAATTAATAACATTCCACCATTTATCTCTTTGTTTCCAGTCATGTTAATAATTCTTAATAATTCATAATAAATGATTATGATGTATTCACAGGATAGGGAAGTATAGATCAGTATTGGTATTTTGGTTCTATGAGAGGACATGTGGCGTTGCAGGTAGGAGGACATGCAAGATTCATATGGAAAGAAAATATTTTTATAGCTGTGCTTTCTGTTGTAGCAAAGAATTGGAGAATAAGGAGATATCCGTTAGTTTGGAAAGGGTTAAACGAATTATGGTAGCAATTGTGATGGAATATCCTTATGCAATAAGAAATGATGGAAAAGATGCATTTAGAGAAACATGGGAAGACTTGTATGAACTGATGCAGAGTGAAGTGAGCAGAGCCAGAACAAGGTACCCAGTGATTACAACATCATAATGGAAAACAATTTCCAGAGACTAAAGAACACAGATGACTACAATGACCAGTCATAATTCCAGAAGACTCATGAAGAAGCAAGTTATCTCTTCCTAACAGAAAGTTGATGCATTGGTAATGCAGAATGACACATGTTTTTGGATCTGGCCAATGTGGGGATTTGTTTTGTTTGAATGTATTTACTTGGCCCAAGAGAGGGTTTTTGGTTTTGTTTTTAATTTATGAGGTTGGGGTGGGAAGAGTGGATTTCTGAGGGGTATAGAGAAGGGCAAGTGGTGTTGGTATTTGTTAAGTACAGAATAATAAAAATGAAAATTATTATATGAAAAACAAACTAGTAAGTCTTCCAAAAATAAGGCGCTTAATCTCTTGGAGCCTTAGCTGTCTCAACTATAAAATGAGGACAATACTTGCAATGCCTACCCTCAGAGGCTGTTGTGAGGAAAGTCCATTGCAAACCTATGTGAGTAGACGTTATTATTTATGATTTAACTGACAGATCCAGACTTTCATATTGAATGATGAGGACTTGACTCTGGTTTTCCTTTTCATGCCCAACATACTGAAAGCCTTCTTCTTCTCATTCTTTTAGACTTTCCTAGAGGTATGAGTGTGCCAATTGGAATATCTATCTGCTGTCTTTTGTTTTCACTATGTCTTTAAAATAAAAAGAAAGTTCTAAGACAAAGTTAGAAAATATCCCTTTGAAATCTCCCCTGAAGACAGTGATATTCTTCCTACTCCCTCCAGAAAATCATTTTTAATAGGCCATGAATTCCATTGACTCTTGGTCACTTATCTAAGCTAGCTGTCTTGGATTCAGGACTACCTAAGCTGTCATGCTTTGAACTCTTTTTTTTTTTTCAAATCTAGATTCTAAGGAAAATACCCTAACTCAGCCATAGATGGGACTATTCTAGCAGAAGCCATACTAAAGCATACCCTCCAAACAACCTGTAAGTCAATATAAACGGAATACTATGCAAAGATCCTGGAGCATTGTGTATGTTAATAGGCACACTGTCTGCATAGGATAGTTTAAGCCTTTTTTTTTCCTTCCTCTCAAATGCCACACCAGTTCATATTCCCTGAGCGCAAAGGAGAGAAGAATTTTAGCTGTTTCCTTCGATATTTTAGGGGCACAGTGACAAAAAGGATAAACTGATGACCTTGGAATCAGAAACAGATAATCCTAAATCCTCTGGCGTTTACTCGTATAGCCATAGGCAAGTCACCTAACTGCTCAGAGCCTCAGTTTCCTCATCTGGAAAATGGAAATAGTAGTACCTCAGGTACTTAACTCATAGTATTTTAAATATGGTTCAAACAAATATATGGATGCTTTCTGGGCTTTTGTGATACTACTTCCCCCCAGTTTTCCTCCTACTTTCTAACTTCTTTCTTTTGCTGGTTCATCATCCAGATCATGTCCCTAACTGTGGATGTTCCTGAAAGGCTAGGTGTCTCCTCTTCACTATCTACATTCTTCTTTTGGGTGGCCCACTGGCCTCAGCATCAGGGAGATCTGCCTCTGACATACTGGCAGTATGCCCTTGAAGTCACCCTGAGGCTAACTCAAGTTAACCTCACAGGGTCCAGGCAGTTCTTTGAGAGTATAAATTGGTGAGCAGGTACTGATCTGTGCCGTAGAGGAAGTTTCTGAATCTCCATACACTGATAAAAATCACAAGTCTGGGCAAAATACACATGTGTGTATGTGTGTGTATGTGTGTATGTGTACATATTATCTCCCAAAGTAATTTCTAACCTTATAGCCTGAGGGAGATGTGCTGACTTCTTACTGCATAGCAACTGGTTTTAGCAGTGATCTCCAGACTCTTGGGAGACATGAAGAACAATGAGGTATGGGGTCATAAAGTACTGTCACTCTACCCCTGGGAGAATGGTCCAGGCTGTGATTACAGTTCTGGTCTACACTGCCTCCACCCCTGCCACTAAGGAGCCTGGAGGAGGTGGGAGGACAGCAGCAATGTACCGAGTTGCTCCCACCCAACTTGGGAGGGGGGTGAGAAATATCTTTCTAGTTCTTACATAAACCCACTGAGAACTTCCCTCTCTTAGTTCATCAGCATATACTCTCCAACTCTGAGTTAGAGAATTAGGTAACTCACATAAGATGGGATTCAGAATTAGCTACTAGTTTTGAAGAAATGGTTAAGTTAATTTAATTGTTAAATTAACTCTATGGTTAATAAAAATCAACTTATTGTACTCCATCTTTTTTTTAAAAAAAATAGATTGTTTTGCTCCCAAAGAGGGAAATTCCCAGAATGAGGATAACACAGAGATTCTCCACTGCTTATTCTTCCCTGACCTCAAATGTGTACCAAAAGCATTCTAATAACTCTTCCTGTGGGGGTGGTGTAAGCTGGCAGCCTGTTGTTAAATAAAGGTTATTCATCACTACTCTGAATCAGGATTTGTCCTTCACACAGTTGGAAAGAAAGCTAACGCACTTCCTAATGCTGATGCCTCTCCTTCCTCCCTATCAACCCCACCCCAAATCTAGAAACAGGAGCACTTCCCCTAGTCGGTTTTTCCATTAATGTTTTTGAAACACTAACTTATGTGTAATGGAAGGTGCCTGCTAGAAAAGAAAATGGAGGGAAAACCAACTTGATGAGCTTTTCTGCCACCTGTACCTTTTACTCTAAATCATCTGGTGTCAAGGCTTTTGTCAGGAAATCCCATTTGGAGCCAGCTCCAAGAAATGGCAGAGCTTGACCTCAGTCTGGACACACTTGACTCCTTAACAGTGATTGAGGAAATCATTGTGGAGCAGGGCTTGGGGCAGGATAGAGCCAGTTAGGAGGCCACTCCAGTACCTTTTTTTTTTTTTTAAGGCCTTTAATGTTGTGCCAATTCTTCTCAAGATGAGTAAATCCTTTCTCTCTTGCCCTCCAAGCCTGCTTTTATGTTAGTTCCTCAGTTTGGATCTACCCTCTTCCTCTGTGCACAGCTTCTCTCTTTCTCCCTATTCCCATCCAACTTTCTGTTTCCCTTCACTCCCTTCCCTGTTCTCTTCCTTTGCTTTTAACCTGGGTCAGTGGCATCATGTTTGCACATCAAGGAAGGTGTATTATAAGCCTTCCATGAGCCTGGTAATTAATTCATCTGGGAGTCTGTAGGTCCAGCAGGCGATTAAGAGTCCTAGAAGTCAGGATAATGCCAGCATGATAATTTGGTGATGGAAAAGATTTCAGCCATGAATCAGGAAGTATTTATGATCAAGTATGTAATTTAAATAAGTAACAGATCTCACTCTGCTTTTCCACATTATATATCAGAGGCAGGATTCTGGTCCATCTGACAATTTCTTCCTCTCTCCCCTTGTTGGGTAAGATTAGACCTGTTTGCTCAGCATTACTTAGTAGTTTCCTTGGTTTGTTTGCTTGTTTGTTTGTTTGTTTTTTTCAATTCAACAAACTCGTAATGAATACCTCCTTTTGCAAAACACAGAGCAAGACCCTGGTTTAGAATAGCATACTATGTCTATTCAGATTTCTATTCAGCTTGTTCATTTGGTCACCTGAAAAGCCAGATTTGGCATTAAGTGAGGCTTAGTGTCCAGTCCTCAGAAAGAGAATGTTCCACTGCACTTTGCTCAACTTAGACCAAGCCTGAGATGTTGGTTTCAGCTCTGAACACTAGATTTTAAGAAGACATATATCACCTGGACAGGCTGCCTGGGGAAGGCAGCCAAGTTGGTCACTAGTGTTAAGATCATGCCATGTGAGATATAATTAAAGGAACCCTAGAGAAGAGAAGAGAAGAGTGGGGGCCATGACAGCTGCCTTCAAGTATTTGAAGGATTGTCACATTAAAGAGAGGGGAGGCTGTTCCACATGCCCCCAAAGGGCAGAACTAGAAGGAACATGTGACAAAGGGGTAGATGTCATCCTGATGTAAGGAAAATTGTTCACAATTAGAGCTGTCCTACAGTGGGATGGGCCACTGTGTAAAGTAGGTAGGTACTGAGGGTTCTGCCTCAGTGGATTTCTTCTAGCAAAGACTGGTTGAAGAGATCCTTTCCAACTTTGAGATTAGGAGGTTTTTGCACAGTCCAAGTTTCAGTTCTGAATTTGTTTGTCCTTGTTAATTCAGACTTTGAATGACACCTTTATATTTGCAAAATCCGGACGTGTTCCCTTTTATGCAGTGGATGAGAGAGTCCTGGACTTGGAGTCAGGAAGACTTCAAATCCCACCTTAGACACTTAGTTGCTGTGTGACCCCAGGCAAGTCATTAGCAAAATGCAGTTAATAATAGCACCTACCTCCCAGGGTTGTTATGGGGATCAAATGACATCATAATTATAAAGTCCTTAGCACAGAACCTGGCACGTAGTAAGTGATATATATATATACACACACACACACACACACACACACACACACACACACACACATATGTGTGTGTATACATACATATATACATATATGTATATATGTATACACATATATGTGTATCTATGTATATATACATATACATGTATATATATTATTAGTATCATTATGATTATTTACTAACAAGAAACAGTTTCTAAAAGAATATTTCTCCCCTCTTGTCTCTTCTTTCCCCTATCTCCTAGCCCAGAATCCAGATGGACAAATGGGGTTAGACTTTGGACCCCTCATATTTACTTGTGGAGCTATGAAATCCTTTCATCCGTCTGCCCCCTCCCCCTGCTCCCCAAAGATCCCCATGTCTAGATAGTAAACTGATGTTGGCTTTTGTTCAGATAAACATGAGGATGGGTTTATGTCTGTGTTATCTGAAGTCAGTATTTTCTTTTCTCAGTGTAAAATATTGAAATCTATTTCTGTGCGAGTCTCTTAAATGTTAAAGAAGCAAAAGTTTTCTGGATTGTACTTTTCTGTACTTTCTTAGATATTAGAAGAATCTCTCTCCTCAGTGTGAGAACTCCCTCCAGGAGGGCAGATTACAACCCTCTCTGACTTCCTGCTGCATGTAATTTTTGTCTGTGTCCTTATATAAATCCTTCCTGGATCTACTACCAAAAGTACTGGAGTCCTTCCTCTGGTTTTGTTAATTTTGCAAGGATACCAGGGTCCTACATGGATAGTACTTGGGCTGGCCTTCTTATTGTTGTTGTTCAGTTATGTCTGAGTCTTTATGACCCCATCTGGGCTTTTTTTTGACAAAGATTCTGGAGCAGTTTGCCATTTCCTTTTCCAGCTCATTTTACAGATGAGGCAACTGAGGCAAACAAGATTAAGTGACTTGCCCAGGGCAACACAAGCTAGTAAGTGTCTGAAGCTGGATTTGAATTCTCAAAGATGAATATTCCTGACTCCAGGCCTGGCACTCCATCCACTGTACCACCTAGTTGCCCTCTGTTGTCTGTCATTCTTCACATGTGACTGTTCAACCTCCATTTCTAGCCATGCATATCTTTTGTGCTACATTATATGTTTAAAACAGGGAGACATCTTTGTCTGATATTATGGAGGATAATTTACATGAAGGCCAAGCAGAAGGATAATTCCTTGTCTTTGGCAAAGTTCTACAATGCATATATATATATATATATATATATACATATATAATATAAAAACGTATATACATGTACCCATCTACTTACACACACAAATATGTCTTGGACAGTCATAGCAGGGAGATGATGAGTAGGACTTGTGATGGAGTAGTCAGGAGGATAGGCTGAATTGCATTTAGAAAATCATGAATGCTTTCACCATCATGGCTAGATGCCATGAAAGCTCATCTCTTCGGTATCAGTGTTCTCCCAGTCATGCTGAATGCCTGTAAGCCATGGAACAAAATGATATTAGAAAAATTAAAATTGTGATTGACCTACAGAGCAATTGGGGGAGGAAGGGGCAGTACATGGTATATAGATATAAGTATCCTGCAGCATGTCACAAAAGATGAGCAAGAACTGATCTTTCATTTGGCTTTATAATGAATATGATTTAGAAGAAAGAACACTAAACTTGAGAGTCCAAAGACCTGGATTCTATTTCTGGCTCTTCTCCTGATAAATCCATGATTCTGGGCCAGTAGTCACAGTCATAGAATATTAGGCTGGGAAAAAACCCTTAAAGATCATCTAATCCAACCTTCCCATATTTCCATATGGTGAGACTGAGGACCAAAGAGGTTAGACAACTTGTCCCAGGCTATTGGGCAGCTAGGTGGTGCAGTGGATATAGTGCTGGACCTGGAGTCAGGAAGATGCACCTTCCTGAATTTAAATCTCACCTCACACACTTACTAGCTATGTGACCCTGGGCAAGACATCAGGATACTTATCTTTGTTTGCCTCAGTTTCCTCATATGTAAAATGAGCTGGAGATGGAAATGGCAAACCACTTCAGTATCTCTGCCAAGAAAACCCCAAATGAGGTCGCAAAGTGTTGTATACAATGGAAAAACAACAACAAATGCAATTAATAAATGGCAGTGCTAAGACTAGAATCCAGATCACCTGATTCTGAGTTGTGCCAAGATCTCAAGACTCAGCTGAAGGGCCGCCTTCTTCAAGAAGCTTCTTCTTTTTCTGAGCTTCCATAATCATCCTTTTCTTCATTATCTGCATCACTCCATTAGCCCTTATGATCACCAAATAGAGCTGCAAGAGACCTTAGAAATCATTAAGTTCAAGATGAGGAAACAGAAACTGAGGTCAGACTTGCCTGACGTCACACAGTCAGCATGTATCAGAAATAGCCCTCAAATCCAGGCCGATCTGACCCTGGTTCCTGCCCTTTGTCCCCTGTCCTCCACTGCCTTTCAAATATCAGTCCTCCTAGAGAGGAGAAAGAAAAGAACTATCCCGTTCTAGGGCACATAACAGAGGGTGTACATGCCCAGTGGGAATCCTTTCTTTTGTTCTTAAATCCATTCATTCCTGAAGGCTGAGTAGGTCTTATTTTTTAAATCATACGATTTATAGTTTGAAAGGATCTTCTTTTGATAGTACCTAGCCTATGGATTCTTAATTAATTCTTAATGTGAGGATTGATTTCCAGGAGTCTGTGAAACTGGATGGGAAAAATAAAACAATCATATCTTTATTTTCACTAACCTTTGGTTCTTTCATCATTCTATGCATTTTACTTTACTCATTTAATAACATGGTTCTGAGAAGGATTCCATTGGCTTCACCAGGCTGCCCTTAGGGATCCCTGACCCGAAAAAGGATAAGAGCTCCCGGATCTAGTTTAAACCCCTCATTTTATGGAAGAGGAACTTGAAGCCCAGAAAAGAGAAATAGTCTTGCTAAGTCTCATAAGTAATAGGTAGCAGAGCTGGAATTTCAATCCAGGCCATAGGATCATAACTTTGGAACTCAAAGGGACTTCGGAGGTCATACCATCCATTGCTTTGCCTATACAGTCATTGCCCCTCACTATACCCCTCCTTAAAGCCATCATTAACAAACTGACCATCTGCAAAATAACTTGGGCACCCCACTAAAATCGGAATAGCTTTTCAGATTCAACATTTCTCTGCTTAAAAATATACTTTTAAGAGATTTATTTTTTAAAAGAATTAGGCTTTTTTTGGTGTGTGTATGTTGTGCTGTACGTGTGTTTTTTTGGTCAGAGCAGTGACAAGTTGTATGTTGTTTTATGCCTGGGCAGGAAACCATAATATTGCATAAAAAAGGAGAGGCTTCATGGATTTGAGCCCTGGCATTTCTCCACAATGAAGTGGGCTTGAATCCAGCTCATGTCAAAGTGCCAAATAAATGTCTTTCCATGCCCCCTCCCTCACCCAGAGTCACAGTCCTTGTGTCTATTTTCAGTTGGGGGGGAGGGGCACACAGAATGAAGGCAAGGTTCTGGGAACAATTCTGGTGGAAACTTATTTCCTGACCCAGTTGGCAGATCTCAGCCCCAGACCCAAAGCCCCAGGAGTAGTGTGAGGTTAGTGATGCCAGCATGTTCATTTACTTTTGAGGAGCCAGAGCCTGAGCAGGGTGTGCAGAGTGACAAGGCACCCTTGGTACCCTCTAGATGTAATGACTAATGGGGACTGACTGGTATTGCTTTTCAAAACCATGGCCTGCTTGGCTCATCCGTGAGATCTCCACAAACTAGTGAAATGTTGAATTCTTCCTCATTATTAGATGAAGAAGGCTGGAGTTAGCTGTGTGGGAGTGTGTAAGTGGGGGAAGAAAGAGAGAGAACTTGTTGAGAGCTGAGTAATAGTTCTGAGGTCAAGCTATCATATTCAGGGGAAAGTATGCAAAATCATAGTAATACTAATAGTACCTTTGACTTGGGGGCAGCTAGGTGGTGCAGTGGATAGAGTGCAGGGCCTGGAGTCAGGGAGACCCATCTTCCTGAGTTCAAATCTGGCCTCAGACGCTTACTAGGTGTGTGACCCTGGACAAGTCACTGACCCCTATTTATCTCAGTTTCCTCATCTGCAAAATGAACTGGAGAAGGAAATTAAACCACTCCAATATCTTCGCCAAGAAAACCCCAAAAAGGGTCGTGAAGACTCAGACACAACTGAAAAATGACTGAACAATGAACCTTTTGCTTGTTGGAGTCCTTACAATTTCTTAGAGCACTTTCACATATACGATCTCATTTGATCCCTACGAGGAGATTATGAGGTTCATGATGTGACTGTTGATTTTATTCTTATTCTCATTGCCCACAGGAAGAAACTGAGGCCCAAGGAAGTTCAATGATTTGTGCTGGAGTACATTCTGGGACAGTTGCTGGTGTATATTGTTAAAGGGAGTTTCCTCACCCTAGGAGCTCCCTACAATCCAGTTCACACACCTTGTAAATGGTACTGTTAGGATTACAATTCAGGTCTTCAAACTCCAAAGTCTGTTGCTCGGTCCATCATATTACATTATCTCCCTCCCAGGTCTTTGGGCGTGGCCTTTTGACTGAGTCCAAGTTTTATAGAACAAATCCTTTTATTAAGGAGGTTTGTTCTGTGAAGTTTGAATTCAGTCAAAGGGCTGCACTTGAGGACCTAGAGGACCGCATGTGGCCTTGAGGCTGCAGGTTCCCCACCCCTGCTGGGTTTAGTCCCTTACAAATAATTTAATGGGTCAGCCAGAAAGCCAGTCTGATTGTACTTGACTTGCTATATCTGTTTTCCATCCAATAAACATTTGTTAAGTGCCTATGATGTGCTAGGCACTGTGCTAAGCTACGGGGATGCAGTTAATTAAAAAAAAAAAGTCCCTGACCACAAAGAGCTGACAATCTAAAGGGTAGGAAGACAGAAAGGAGATAGGACAGGGTGAGAATCATAAGGGAGTAACCAGCCCAGGAGCATCTTGTTCTATGGAGTTGAAACCAGTCAGAGCAGCAGATGTGGAGTGGAGGAGCCTCTGCATCCAGTTCCTGCCCTCCATAAAGGAAGGCACTGGGAGGAATTTGGTGGTCTGCTCTCCAGCCCTCCAGAGGAGAGAGGAAACTGAGGGGGAGGGTGTAAATCAAGGCTTGAGTCAGCAGCATGGTGGGGAGTTTAGAAGTGATGGGCTTATTCTGGGGAAAGTGTCTTGTTTCATGGAATTGAGACCAGGTAGAGCCCAAGATGAAAAACTGAGTACGTTCATTTCCAACTTTATTTGGTTAGCTTGGTGGTTTTCCTTTTTAAGTTCAAGGAGGATGGTATTAGTCAGGGTTGGGTTTTTGTTGTTGTTGTTTTGTTTTTGGAGCTATTTCCTACAGTCTAAGGGTTTAGAATGAGAAGATATCATCTTATCCTACCCCATCATTTCACTGATAAGAAAACAGTTTACCTTTTATTAAAAACCAATGCAAATAAGCACCTATGTGCCTGTGTGCATCAGATATACATCATTAGTGTCCACACACCCAGAATGTCTGAATGCTTGCCTTCAAGGAGTTGATGCTATAATTGGATCTCCCACAGGGAAAAAGGATAATCAATTAGTCTACAAGCATCCCTTAATGCTCCAGGCGCTATGCAAAGTCCTAGGGATACAAATATGGACATGCCAGAGTCCTTGCTCCTGGGGAACTTACATTCTATTACAAAATGACAATAAAGGGCCACAGTGGGTCAGGGATAGAGTCAGCCAGTTGGCAAGTAGGTTTGATGCAAAAAGGCTTTGAAAAATAGGTGTGGGCTGGGGGTGGGCAGCCTGCTGTCGCAAGGCCACGTGTGGCCTTCTGCGTTCTCAACTGTGACCCTTTGGCTGAATCCAAACTTCACAGAACAAATCCCCTTCATAAAAGGGTTTATTCTGTAAAACTTGGACTCAATCAAAAGGCCACACCCAAGGACCTAGAAGGCCACATGTGAGGGTCGACTAAAAAAATATGCAGAGTGCTTTAGAAACTTTAAATCACAAGATAAATGCTAGCTATTGTTATTATCATTATTATTCTATTGGCATTTAGTAGGTTGATGGATTTTAGAGGTATGGAGAAAGTAAAACACTCAGTCCCCTGGCTATTGTTGAAATAGGCTGTTGCCCTAAAATCTGGAATACTACAAGTAATAGGTTCTCAACTGTGGCCCTTTGGCTGAATCCAAACTTCACAGAACAAATCCCCTTCATAAAAGGATTTGTTCTGTAAAACTTGGACCCTCACAATAATCCTGAGAGAGATAGGTGTTATTATTATCCCCATTTTGCAGATAAGGAAACTGAGGCAGAGAGCGATTAAATGACTTGCCCAGGATCATACAGCTTTTAGGTGTCTAAAGAAGGACTTGAACTCTAGGAGTGCCAACTCCGATTCCAACACTCGATCCTCTGCTCCACCTTGGCTGCTACTTGTAAGGCTTCAGTTATGCTATCAGCAGGGATTTGTTTGTACTTGGCTTAGCATATAATCTCTAAAATGTTTAAATAAATTTATATTCAACCCTTAGGAGCAAAGGAAAACACTGCTCGCTTTAAGGAGAAACACAGTGTCTTTGCTTTTTCATTTTAGTATCTCTTAACAAACAGAAATGCATGAACTACATTTTCTTGGACAAAACAAAGGAGAAGACTCGGGTGTCCTGAGGAGGAAAGGGGATTCTTAGCCTCTTCCTTACTTCTCTGGTTATGAAATTAAAGGGAATATAAAATCACAGGATTTAGAAATGGGGATGACCTTAAAGATTATCTAACCTAGTACCCCTCATTTTACAGATGAGGAAACTGAGGCAGGGAGAGGTCAGCTGGTCCAAGCTCTCGCTGGTGGTAAATAGCAGAGATTGTATTTCCAGAACTTTTGACTCCAAATAACAGTGTTCTTGCCACTACACTTGGATTGGTCCTTCCTTTCACTGGAGCCAGGATGCTAGTTTGAACTGACTCAGGAGAATTATGGAAAGTTTGGAACCTGGATAAAAAGAAAAACACTGTCTAGGGTTCACTCTAATAATATCCCTAGGTGTCTTTTTCCTAAACTGCCAGTTGAGAGGGCTGGATTCTCTAAGGCTCCTTCCAGCTCTAAATCCTCTGATCCCATGGCTGATGTTGAAATGGAGAAGTTGTAACTGGAGAAAGTCAGGTACTGAGCTTTTCCCCAGGACACACAAGTACAAGATGCTAAGGGCACTGCTCATTCTGTAGGCCACATAGAAACAACTGCACTTAGCACCTAGTAAAGAAGAAGGATTAGCTGAAATAGAAAAATTACCAAATGATTCACTTCTTCTTCTTCCAGAGTCCCCACCAGTAGCCATATCCCTGGTGAGTTTGAGCTACCTTACCAGACTACCCCTCTTCCCCAGCCTCAGTTAGAGCCTTCACCAGCATGGTGGGGGGGGGGAGTGTCTTTGCTCAAGGGGGCCAGTATCTCAGGACTTCTGTCCTCCAAAGTGTCTCCCCAAATAGCATCCTTATCTCAGAGTATTCCCACTCTGCCTTCCACCAGATGAATTTGGTTCAAAAGATTGATCAGAGGGCATATTTCCTGCTACTTGGTCTGATCACACATTTAGTGAAGTACCCAAGCATTAAAATTGTTATATAGGTCTCTGTTGCGTTGTCATTATTACTTATGTACCTAAATCCTAAATTAATAGCCCTGGAACAGTCTGGTCTAATCTCCCTCCTCCTCTTTCCCTCCCCCCATTCCACAGAAGAGAAAACTGAGGAGTGAGCTAGACTTTCCCTCTAAGGGACGTTGCAACATCCACAACCTTACAACATCCCTTAGGGGAAAAGTGTTTAGTTCATTTCGTCATAGCACTCAGGTTCACAGCACTGGATCCCATATTTTGCTACATAAGAATTACAAATTACTCGAGTGAGATTAGGAAGTGATCCTCCCTCCAACTTTTGCCCATTTTGTGTCTACACAGTTACACTCTCCTGAAAGCATTCATCCTGAGGCATCCTAACATCACCATAAATGAATGAAATGGAGCTTGCCTCTAGCACAGTCGTTCTTAGATCCCAAGCTATTGTTAAAACATAGTGAAGGGACAGAGTGGAGACCTGAGCTTCCTGTTTAAGGAGGAAAGATGATGGGTCATTTACTAGCTCTGTTTACTTGATCTATACGAGTCTCCATTTTCCTCCAATATAGATTTGGTATAATAGTTCTTTATACAACCATGCTAATTGGGTTGATGGGATTATCAAATAACAGGTGATGCATATAAAGTACTTCCTAAAACAATAAAGTTCCTAACTACCTTTAGTGGAAGGGATCATGTGTAGCATAAAAAAGTGGAGTTAGAGTCAGAAAGCTGGGTTTAAATCTTAGCCCTGTCCCTAACTATTTGCGTGACTGTGGGCAAGTCATTTCTGAGGCGGATTCTTCATATCTAAAATGGTGATATTGTTTTACCTACTAGATAAGGATGTGTGTGTGTGTGTGTGTGTGTGTGTGTGTGTGTGTGTGTGTGTGTGTCTGGTTATGTAAGACAGAGAAAGAGACAGAGAGAGAAAAAGAAGAGAAAGACAAAGACAGAGAGAGAAAGGGGGAAAGCATTTGGGAACTTCAAAGCTATCTAAGTTTGAGATTTTTTTGAGAGATATGGCTTTGTGTTGGAAAGGACGTGGGACTAGATGTCAATGAGCTTCGCTCTTCAATTCAGACACAATAGTTGTGTCTCTTTAGCTAATTTACCCCGCTTCTCCTGTTCTCAGACTCTGCATCTCCTTGCACCACCTCCCCCTCCAGATTATCACGAGGGAAGTGATTCATGGAGCTTAAAGCTCTGTGGAAATAGGAGTTATTATTAGCAGCAGTAGTAAAGCATGATTTCTATGGGAAAATCAGTTCTGTATTCTAAACAAGGGATTTACAAATGATCTTTGGGAATGTAACACACTCATGGGTTAAGAAGCCACCTGCAAACCACACTTTGTTCCTGCACTGACTCCAAGCTGTAAAAGAAAACAACACTAAAAAGACAATAGAATCAGATCCGTGTATTAAGTCCTCCTGTCCAGGGAGCTTATGATGAGTTACCCCTCCCTGGTCACCACAAGGAGGTAGACCACAGGTGTGGGATGAGGCACTGTGCCATCAGGTGTGATCAGTGTGTAGGTGTGTTTTGCTTAACTGTGCTTTTCTCTTATAAAAGGGTGTGGGGGAGGGATGTGGTGATGCAGATCACTGTGATTATTTTTTTTTAAACATCAATAAAACATTTTTTAATTTTTAAAATCAAAAGAATCTAGCACATTCTTATTTATTTATGATGATCTAGGAATGACTTAGGTTCCAAATTCCCAGATAAGTCACGAATAATTACTTAATTGAGCCTGCTAATTATTGCAAAATGATCCTGGGCTTTATCACTCAGAATAATTAGGAGCTGACAGCAGAGCTGTCTCCAAAGTCACTGACAGCAGGTTAGGGCTATACATTTTTCTAGCTGGTTGCTGGGTGCAGAGGCCACCAGCCAAGCCTCCACTTCTACTCATGGTGACCTCAAAGCCACAAGCTTCTTATGGACAGGAGTGCTATCTCAGGATAGAGAGAAGGACTAAGAACCTTAGCATGTGAGCATCGGCCTTAGGGACATTGAGCTAGAAAAAAAAGAATCAAAGGGGTGGTAGGGACCGGGGGAAATGAGATCACATTCTTCAAACATATAAAGATTTTTATGTACAGAAGGGATTATGTTTATTCTGTGGGTGGTTATAGAGGTGGGCCAATGGTGAGAATTATAGAGGGGCACATTTTGGTTCAATGTCACAAAGAGCTTTCTAAAACTTAGGTGTCATGTTAGATAAAAAGTTGGACTTGGAGTCAGGAAGACCAGATTTGAAGCCTGTCTTAGACACTGGCTAACTGTGTGACCTTGGGTAAGTCACTATTAAC